>NC_064408.1:117170000-117792500 GCF_023375975.1 Astyanax mexicanus
AAACCCAAGCAGTTTAAGAGACAATCTGGACAAAAAGAAAAATTTCCTTGTCACTAAATCTGCTGTAAGCATGCCCACTCATCTTTGTAAATTGCTGCAATAGTCTCTAAAGGGAGATTTTCTGAGTTTAAGCAATGGAAGAAAAGCCTCATTCAAAAGACAGATCTTAGAGTTTTGAGGAGCTTTTGAAAAATCTCTAATTTTTGTAAGATATATTGTTCTTAAGGAGGGAGACACTTTAAAAAATGACCTGTTTTTGCAAATTCAGTAACAACACAGCATTCAGCTCTCAACACATCCAGTCTCTCGAGGAATAACAATGATTAATACTGCATTCCATGGAATCAAACTCCAACCAGATAAACTGGAGCAGTTTAAGGAACAATCTGGACATAGTAAAACAAGGAAACTCCATTCTAATGAAATATCTTGGAGGTTTTGTAAGATAATTTGTGTCGTAGTTCCCAATTTCTACATTATACTGTACATTTGTGTTTGGCATGCTCGGTATAAATGTAGTGCAAGAGCAAACACTGATGGAACATGAGGGAACTGATAAATAAAGGAGGCCCTAGGCTAAAAGCTAACAATAGCTGACTGTCTACAATTAGTGCTGTGCAAAATGAACAAATGAACATTGTATTCTGACTGCAATTAATGAAATACAATTTCTTTATGAAAGATACAAGCTGTATGAGTTGTATAAGTCATGTAACCATGCTGGAAGACCCATGGCCTAGGAAACAAACCCAGCTTTCTGACAGCTTTTCTTTCAGCTGTGTGGTCCTTCCTGGGTCATCCCAGTAACTTAACACATGGATGGCATGTAATACATTAGTACATTAGCATACTAAAAAAAAACATGTCATCCATGTGTTGAGACAGTGTAATATGTGTGTTTTAACTAAAAATATACTATTTATCATACATTATTTGAGTAATATTGTATAAATTAAGTAATTGTAATTAGGTAATACTGTAAGCAGAAATTAAGTAAAGCTTATTAAAAGAAAGGATTGATTCAGTAAAAATAAATGAAGTAAAGTTTACTAAAAGAAAGGATTGATTCAGTAAAAAGAAATTAAGTAAAGTTTAATAAAAAAAAGGATTGATTCAGTAAAAATAAATGAAGTAAAGTTTACTAAAAGAAAGGATTGATTCAGCAAAAATAAATGAAGTAAAGTTTACTAAAAGAAAGGATTGATTCAGTAAAATAAATGAAGTAAAGTTTACTAAAAGAAAGGATTGATTCAGTAAAAATAAATGAAGTAAAGTTTACTAAAAGAAAGGATTGATTCAGTAAAATAAATGAAGTAAAGTTTACTAAAAGAAAGGATTGATTCAGTAAAATAAATGAAGTAAAGTTTAATAAAAAAAAGGATTGATTCAGTAAAAATAAATTAAGTAAAGTTTACTAAAAGAAAGGATTGATTCAGTAAAAATAAATGAAGTAAAGTTTAATAAAAAAAAGGATTGATTCAGCAAAAATTAATTAAGTAAAGTTTAATAAAAAAAAGGATTGATTCAGTAAAAATAAATTAAGTAAAGTTTAATAAAAGAGTGGCTTTACTGCTCCTTAATACTTTACTGGTAGAATTCATATATGATGCACACTGGATTATAAGACACACTGATAATGAATCCTGATGCATTAATTAAAGAAGTGTCATGACTGTGCAGAAACAGGCAGCTGGACCTTACCTGTGAAGGAGATGTTGAAGCCGTGGAAGGAGATCGAGAAATCCGAGATGAAGCGCAGCTGGGCCCTGAAGTTGCCGTAGAGGCCGGCGTTGAGGGCCGGGGGCCTCTGGGAGCCGGTGAGTCGGGCCAGCGGCTGGGCGAAGCTGCCGTTCTCCGTCAGCAGCAGGTAGTCATGGTGATCCTCCAGATGAAAGGCGTAGAAGGTGAAGCGCACACCTGAGCGGGACCAGAGCCAGATCATCAGATAACCCAAACCAAGAACAGGAAAATAAAGAGCAGCAGCAGCAGCAGCAGAGCGGCTGATAGCAGACTGTCTGATCCAAACCCAGTCTGGCCAGACTGTTTATAGATTACTGAGTATTTTAGGAAACGAGCTACTGAGGAGAAAAATAAGAGCATTGAAGAAAAAGGTCAGTGGAAAAATAACTCAAATTGGAAAAAGCAGGGACAGGAACATGGAGAAAAGAAAAACCTCTAAAATATAGTCAAGAGGAAGATGGATGATCACAAGCCATCAAACCAAGCTGATCTGCTTGATTTTTTGCACCAGGAGTAAAGGCATAAAGTTATCCAAAAGCAGTGTGTAGGACTGGTGGAGGAGAACATGATGCCAAGATGCATAAAAAACTGTGATTAAAAACCAGGGTTATTCCACCAAATATTGATTTCTAATCTCGTAAAACTTTATGAATATCAACTTGTTTTTTTTTGCATTATTTGAGGTCTGAAAGCTCTGCGTTTTTTTCACTATTTTGATCATTTCTCATTTTCTGCAAATAAATGCTCTAAATGACAATATTTGTATTTGTACCCAGCCCAAAATAGAGGCCACCACGCTACATAAAAAGAGGTTCTGAATGTTGGCTTCAATCAATTTTCAATACATTTTCCAGTCCTAGCTATATATTTTTTTTCAGATAACTTAGTTCAAACTGTGCCAAAAAACAAAACAAATAGTATTTGCAGACAGTATAAACTAGCGATGAAGCGTAATTCTGTTTTTTTGTTTTTGTCAAAACCAAGAAAAATCTAAATAAATACAATTTCAGGCAAAATGTATTGTAATCACCTTACAATAAGGATACATTAATGGATGTCATATGGATATGGATGTCAGTGATGGGTCCCATCAGGGTCAATGATGGCACTAGAAGGAGTTAAACATGGGCACCATGTGGGTTGTACATGGTCTAGATGGTTTCCATGTGAGATTAAGGTGCCTGTGAGCCCCACATTAGCATGTTGTCTGGATAGTTACTATTCTCATGTGACTATATGCCGTATACAGCTCTAGAAAAAAATCTGAATCAGTTTCTCTGATTTTGCTATTTATAGGTATATGTTTGTGTTACGTGCAACGAGTGCACGTGTGTTTTTTTCTATTTGCTCCCTCCCCTGTGTCTCTCTCTCTCTCTCTCTCTCTCTCTCTCTCTCGCTCTCTCTCTCTCTGTCTCTCTGTAAGGTTACGTTAATGGAGAGAGGTGATTGGCTGAGCACCAATGAAGATCCTCCTCCATCTGCCAATCATACTCTGCACTGAGACAGGAAGAGGCGGGCCTTATAGTGTAAGAGGAGCCTGAGAGGAGCCGCATGGCACGCAGCAGCATGGAGCGGTGTGAGCGCGTCCGAGGCGGCAGATACAAACGCTGGTTGTGAGAGTGAGAGCGGTTTAATAGTGTGTGCATCTGAGTGAGTGTGTTTGCTGCCCAGTTAATGTTGAGGTAGTCCTGTTGAACAGTTGTGCTGTGAGTTTGTTCATTCTGATCCTGTTTAGATCCTTTGTTGCACTCTAGTCCAATTGTGCTGAGTTTATTGATTCTGATCCTATGTATACTTAAATCTACACTCTAGCTCTTAAATCTAAACTTTGGTAACAACTCACATTGTTTGAGCACACTAATTATTGTACCTCACTTCTGTTTGTCTACTGTGTGGACAGGTAAGATGGGCGCCCTACATTTACACACACGCAGGAGCACTTTTGTTTAAACACACTAGGTTAGGGGCGGGTGCTACTTCTGTATTTTGGTTAGTTTAGCTCTTGGTTAGGCAGTTTAGTTTGGTTTTATTATTTTCTTTTCGTTAGCACCGTCCTTTAGTCCACCTTTAGATATTACAGTTTCTGTTGATTTATTTTCTCTAAGATACACTTTCTAGTTTTGTTATCAACATACTTAATTGCTTTATTCTCTTTATATTCAGTTTATTCACTTATTTTCTGATCCATTGTATATTTTTGTTTATACTTTGACTTTTGTAATAAATTTCCTTTTGTTTTACCGCCAATTGTTGTCCTCCCACTTCCTCCTCATCACATGCATTAATGTTACTCCTCCTCACCCCTAGACAAAAAGGGGAGGCGCATAACAGTTTGAGTAAAATGAACATTGTTGTTTTATTCTATAAAATATTGACAACATTTCTTCCAAATTCCAAATAAAAATATTGGAATTTAGAGCATTTATTTGCAGAAAATGAGAAATGGCTGAAATAACAAAAAACATAGAGCTTTCAGATCTTAAATAATGCAAAGAAAACATGTTCACATTCTTAAAATTTTAAGAGTTCAGAAATCAATATTGTGTGGAATAATCCTGGTTTTTAATAACCACAATTTTTTATGCATCTTGGCATGTTCTCCTCCACCAGTCTTACACACTGCTTTTGGATAACTTTATGCCACTCCTTCAGCTAGGTTTGATGGCCTCTTGATTGTATTGCAGAGTTTTTTTTGGTAAAATCAGAGAAACTCATCATTTTAAGTGATCTCTTATTTTTTAATTAATTTTTTTTTTGAGGTGCACGCTCTCTTCTGCTTGATAAAATGCAAATGAATGCAGTAAAACGGTTAAATCTGCGCTGTCAGTTTGTTTTCATTTCAATGAGTTTCAATCAGTAAAAATAATAAAGATCGCCCCATGCCTTCACCATGGCTGGGTAATAGCCTTTTGTGCTAAGAGTTGAAAGGAATGGCTGTAATTGGATAACAGGGGAAAGAACTGTTGGTTCTGTGTTAACATCGAGATGCCCCGTTCAGAATAAACAGCTTGCGCAGATTTAATTATTAATAGCATGGTGAGCTGTAATTGACGAGTTCTCTTGGTGGCCTGGCAAAGGCTGCGCGAGTGTGTGTGAACTGGTTTTTATATATTTTCTGGATAATTATGTAGGAAAATGTAAGAAAAAAAACAGTACTGACTTACAGACTTTTATTCTGAAGAAGGATTTATTCAGCCATAACATTAACACCACCTCCTACTTTCTGTAGTCACTGTCTGTCTTATCAGCTCAACTGAGTATTTATAGGACATTTTGTAGTTCTACTATAATTCCAGACTGTAGTTCTGTATCTGTTTCTCTACATACTTTATTATTATTATTATTATTCACCTTCTTTCCACAGATCCCACTGCCGAGTCTCAGTCTCAGTCAACACCCCAGTCTCACTGCTGGACTGCAGTGAAGTATCCTGTAGACCAGTGGGTGGCCCACAAGCAATAAACATCTGGCTTGTGAGGTTGTTTGAACTATAATGATTAGGGGTGTGATGAGACACTAATATCATGAGACGAGACGAGACACGATACTGGGTTCATGAGAACGAGACGTGATGAGATTTAAAAATTAAATTTTAAAGAAAACATCAAAAATCGCACATTGATTTTATAAGAAATAGAAATAAGAATAAAAAATAAAAATAAAACTTTTCTAGGATTTATATAGAGCAAACAATAAGTGCAAACCACAACCAGTCATATTAAGACTATGGTTTGTGTTTTTTTCTTCTAAATCTCTTGTAATTTAACTATGCATAACCATAACCAGTCATATTAAGACTATGCTTGAAGTGCAAACAGAGACAGAACTTTTTTTTTTTAAATACAGTACAGAGCTAAGGGATTAGTACAGCTGCCACGAGATCTCGTCACACCCCTAATAATGAACGATAACGAAAAAATAAAAATCAAATAAAATTCTTCTCTGGTGAGCTTTTGTTTACATCCCTCCCCCGTCTCTCTCTGTCGCGCTCGGTGTGACTTTAGTTTCTGCCCGTTCTCAGTTTTCCGCCTGTTCTTTCTTTATAAGGGCATTTTTTCCCGGCCGTGTCCCAATTCACTAGCCGGGGCAGCGGTAGTATATTGGATTGCGACCCTGACGACACGGATTTGAATTATTTTTTCCTTTCTTCTCGGGTTTACCTGCTTTGAGATCAACTGTTCTGCAGTTAGGTTTAACAACCCTCTGGGCTTTTCCAAAACATTTTTTTTGTGGCCGGCCATGTAATGGTTTGGAAAATATCTGTCTTGCGGCCAAACTTAATTGGGGTGCCCTGCTGCAGACCAAGACAAACTGTGCAGAAATAGATTGAGATCTTCTGTTTCTGATTTTACTTTATCTACAAGGTGTTTCAGCTGTAGGTAGGAGTGTGTAAGTGGAGGACAGTGAGTGATTAAATACAGTGTTTAAGAACTCCAGCAGCACTGTTGCATCTGATCTTCTCACCAGCACAGCACTGTACCAGCACAACACACACTAACACCTCATACACCACCACCATGCTAATCAGTGCTAATCACTGCAGTGCTGAGAATAAATGATCCACCACCCAAATACTACTACTACTACTACTACTACTACTACTAATAATAATAATAATAATAATAATAATAATAATAATAATAATAATAATAATAATAAAGTATGTAGACAAACAGATATAGAACTACAGTCTATAATTATAGTAGAACTACACTGGCCCCTATCTTACATTCAATTCAAGGAGTGCTGAGATGCTAATTGCTATCTTACACACCATCAACAATCTATATTCATGCCTTTTGCCTGTATCGTTTACATAGAAAAAGTGCTTGTGAATATATCTACGCTGATGGACATGGTGGTCTGGAAGTGAGGTGTGTTCAGGTACATTTCTGGCGTATTGATATCTTGGCAACAGAAAACACAGGTGCACCACTGACTGATTAGAACCCTGACAACAGTCACCCGTCAGACGTTCATTGCTATCTTGGCAACAGGGGTTTCATCCAGGCAAACCCAACTTTTACATCAACAATAAACAGAATACACAATACAATAACATGACTGTTGATATAAATGACCTGCTCACACACCTTCACAGCGTGAACAAGCAGGTCGGTTTCCTCTGCTAAAAAGCACAGAGGCACTGTGCTGTTAAAATAGCAATTCGCCAAAGTCAGAGCTTACCTGGCTCTTAAAGGGAATGTCAGGCAAGTGACACACTGAACACACCCATGATTAATTAAGATAATTAGTACATGCCTTATGTTTGTGTCTTACTCAGGCCCATTGCAATAGGACAGGGAAACCAAGCAATTGCCTGGGGTCCCAAGCTGGCCTGGGGTCCCAAACTAGCCTGGGGCCCCCAGACAACGAATGGCTGTGAATGTGTACATTTATTTTGTCTCAATCTTGCCTCAAATTAATTAAATATAATGGGTATAGTGTGTTTTATACCACTGCTTTACTGTTTGAACTAAACTACAATTATTATAACGTTATTCAATTTTTGAGGGTGATGATATGTGGTGGGGTCCATTTTGCTTGGGCCCCCAAATGCTTTGAAACAGCCCTGGTCATACTTTTTACTTCAAAAACTAGCAAAAAGAGACTGATACACCCTAAACCAATCTGCATGGTGCACGGTTGACGGCTCGCCAATAGATCGCTAAAATAGGGCCCAAAGTGTCCTATATGGTCAATGGAGCTGATAAGATGGAACCTGAGTGTAAAAACAAGTAGGTACTCATATCATTTGTATTGGATTGTGAGTACATACAACTCTGGAAAAATATAAGAAAATAAGTGACCACTTAAAAATGATGAGTTTCTTTAATTTTACCCAATTGAAAATCTCTGGAATATAATCAAGAGGAAGATGGATGATCACAAGCCATCAAACCAAACTGAACTGCTTGAATTTTTGCACCAGGAGTAAAGGTATAAAGTTATCCAACAGCAGTGTGTAAGATTGGTGGAGGAGAACATACCAAGATGCATAAAAACTGTGATTAAAAACCAGGGTTATTCCACCAAATATTGATTTCTGAACTTTTAAACTCTTAAACTTATGAATATGAACTTGTTTGAGGTCTGAAAGCTCTGCATCTTTTTTTTATTATTTCAGCCATTTCTCATTTTCTGCAAATACATGCTCTAAATGACAATATTTTTATTTGGAATTTTGAATAAATGATGTTTGTATTTTATAGAATAAAACAACAATTTTCATTTTAGTTAAACATATACCTATAAATAGCAAAATCAGAGTGTGTTTGTGTGTGGTCTTTGGTGTGTGGTGTGTGGGCGTATACCTTTGCCATAGCTGACCTCCACCGTCCACGTGCAGTTTAATGAGTTGGGGTAGAGCTCGGGGAAGCCAGGGGACAGGATAATGCCATTAGGCCCTTTCACATCGCCGCCACACAGAGCTGTGAAACACACACACACACACACACACACACACACACACACACACACACACACACACAGAATTTAACATCTCAAACAGCAGCGGTCTCATAAGCAGGCGAGGAGCAGCAGATGCTGCAATCATTCTGCCGTTATTCTCCGGGCTGGGGAAGGCTCAGCGGAGGCCGGGCGAGGCAGGCCGGGTAAAGCCTAGTGGAGCTGAATATAGATGGCTGATGAGGAGGCAGCGAGGGTGAGGCAGAGGAAGAGTAAAAATATCAGCAGAAAGGTTAATGACAGGCATAAAGCCCTTTTTCACCTTGAGCTATTTTCCCACATATCACATATCGTCTCCCATGAAGGTCACCATCGCCATCCTGAAATACGCACAATATTGAAATTCATGCATTCCACTGTTTCAAGGTCTGAATCTCTTTGTCTTCATCTCAACCCTTCAACAAGTCCTCATGTACTGTACATCAACACGCCAGAACATTGTGACCACTCACTGATAAAACAGTACTGCTCATTATCTCATAACAGCAGAACTTTTCTTCGTCTGTTTTTAACTTATTAAATTTTACATTTTCTATCTTTTATGCATTGATTGTTTTGCTCTATTGATTTCTATTGTATAGTATTGATGATGTTGATGATGATGATGATGATGATTATCTTTATATGTATTTTCATATTGTGTTTTTTTTGCAATGTAAAGCGTCTTTGAGTTTCCTGAAAAGCGCTATAAAAATAAAATGTATTATTATTATTATTATTATTATTATTATTATTATTATTATTATTATTATTAATATTAATATTATAACGTATGACATGTCAGATCAGTACATTCGGTTAAAATAAAAAAAAATATTACATCATATAGCAACCATTTGTCCCTTTTAGGAGAAATCAGTTGTTTATTTTTATTTGGACTTTGAACTTTTTTTTTTACATTATAAAACTAAAAGATGCTTTATTTAGACTTTTAATTTAATTAATAAAGGCCACAAAAAAAAGAAAAAGTCGATATATTGTGTTGCATTCCATTTGCATATTAATTTGAACAACATTGAAAGCTGGAGATAATATAACCAACAAAATAAAACAAAAAAATAAACTTTTTAACATAATTTATAAAATGTAAGCAATAGAAATCCAATAGAAAATTTCTACTGTAGAAAAAGTTTGCACACACCCTCATTTATTACTACTGTATTTTTTGCACTATAAAGTGCACCAGATTATAAGGCGCATTATTAATGAACATCTATTTTCTAGTCTATTTGCGTAAATAAGGTGCACCGGATTATAAGGCGCACCTGTATATTTGGGTAAGTAATGTGATGTGCTTCAGTTTATTTACCGTAAGCTTAGATTTCCAGATTTCCACAAAGACTGGGTGCAGCAGCATTAGCATTAGCATTAGCAAATTCCGCCCGACAAAACTACACTGTGTGTTCTGGTAAGCCAGGGTGCTATCAGCTAGCGGTTCGTTCCACACGCTAAACACGTAGGATACTGTCCAATATACTCACCTCTGAACAGTAAAAGAGCTAGCATTGTGGTTAGCAGCTAATGCTAATGCTGCTCCAGTAGTGCTAGCCGGGGTTAGCAGCAGGCTACAGGCTGATAATACTCAAAGAGCTAGCGCTTAGCGCAGTTAGCGGCTAATGCTAATACTGCTCCAGCCTCAGTGCTGGAGAAACTTCACAGAAACTCCTGTATAACTCTGTACTTCAGCAGAGTGGCTTTACTGCTCCTTAATACCTGACTGATAAAATTCATATATAAGGTGCACCAGATTATAAAGGCACACTGGCGATTTTGGGGGAAATTAAAGGATTTTAAGGGAAATTGTGGTAAACTAAGATGCTGGAGCTGTTATCCACTACTTTACACTACTTTTCTTGTCTCAAGACATATTGCATTTAAACGTATGTCATCTGTTATTTAAAAAAAAAGCTTTGTTATGTTTTTTTTTGTAGATTTTTTTTTTGTACCGTAATAAATCAGCTTTAAGATATAAACCTTTTATTAATTTTATAGCATTTTATTTTAGTTAATTACATAACAAAAACATGAACACTGGTGTGGATGAGGCCCCAGATTTGTTTTTTTTCTGTGTGATATTCCATGTAGTGCTTGTTTCCAACTGTTGTGTTTTGTTCATTTTGAATATACTACAGCCTGCCATTAAGTGGAATAAACAGCTTTATACAGAATACAAGAAAGGACACACACACACACACCAACACACACACACACAACTTCCCACACGAATAACAATAAAACAGCAACAACAACACCATAAAGCTCCATGCGGTGATCCAGCAGTAGTAGCGGACTCCGAGGCCCCGAGGCTCAGTCGTTCTGCATCTGTCCGTTCTCTCTCTCTCTCTTTCTCTCTCTCTTTTTTTGCCCCTTCACCCCCCGCCCTCACCCCCATTACATCATCTCCAACATATTACTTCACATATCTTATTCATACATAATTACACAAAGTCATTAAAACTGAATAAGCCCAATACCGCAGAACCCACAATACAGGCGGCTTGGGGAAGGGGCTGGTGTTGCCAGGTTAACGGCGGCGCCAGCTCTTTGAGGAGCCTGTAGCTGGAGCAGAACTCACGCAGAGCGCTCTGTTTCAGCAGGCCACGTTTTTAAACCCATGATAACGAAACTGCTGGTGAGCTGTTTATTATTATGAGTAGGCGATGGTGGATCATTACAGTGATTTATTAACAAAAAAAAGGCAAGCGAGGCTCGAACTGCTTATTGAATAGGTTAGCACTTACTACTTACGCTAAGCAACAATGGATGCTAATGCTGTGCTCCATTTACCTCAGAAGTTATATATGATGAAGCAGAAAATTACAATCTCACCTGAGATGACTTAGCTGGCTTTCCAGATAAACATTCCTTTAATTTTATGCTAATTTCCAAACAACTATGGCTGGTCCAACAAGCATTTACCAGCGTTTTATAGAGAAACTAAGTAACAAGTAACAAGTAACAAGTAACAAGCCAAGTTTACAACAATTAAGGGGTTACTAAAAACAGAAGTTATAACTGAAGCTAAGTAAGAACTAATGCTAAGTTACAACTGAAGCTAAATAAGTACTAAAGCTAAGTAACAGCTGAAGCTTAGTAAGAACTAATGCTAAGTTACAATTGAAGCTAAGAAAGAACTAATGCTAAATAGTAGATAAAGCTAAGTAAGAACCAATGTTCAGCAACAGCTGAAGCTAGGAACTAATGCTAAGTAACAGCTAAAGCTTAATAACAGCTTAAGCTGTTAAGTAAGAAATTGCTAAATCTATGCAACAACCAAGGGCTAAGTAACAACCGAAGCTAAGTAACAGCTGAAGCTTAATAACAACTGAAGCTTAATAGCAACTGAAGCTAAGTTACAACAAAGGCTAGGTAAGAACTAATGCTAAGTTATAACTAAAGCTAAGTTACAAAAGACACAAAGTAAGAACTAATGCTAAATATCAACTGAAGCTTAATAACAACTGAAGCTAAAAACAACTAATGCTAATTAACAGATGAAGTTTAATAACAATTGAAGCTAAGTAAGGACCAAAGCTAAGTAAGAAATGAAGCTTAATACAAAACTATTTTGTAGATTGGTAAGAACTGAAGCTAGGAAACAACTGAAGCTATGTAAAGTAATTGGCATTCCAATTTGTTTTACAGGTCATTCAAGCAAGATATATCATTTTTAGCACTGTTAGCAATGCAAGGATGTTCTAATGGAATGCAACTTTAGAAACAACTGAGATTAATATGAACGTCTTGCATATTAACTCTCCTGCTTACTTGCTTACAGGTGGGGTCAGTGAGAATTCAGCTGGACATATTTTATTATTCATTAAATGAGGTTTTATTTAAGTATAAGAGTTACCCATAGAGCTGCTGCAAAGTGGGGGTGGGGGTGGGTTTTTAGCAGCAGCAGAAATACACCATTTCTGCTCAAAGTCTGAATACAATAAAATAAACTTTTTCTAGCTGTTCGAGATGGAAATGGTTTTGGAGCCGGGCGATAAAAATAGAGACCTCGCTACTCTGGCCAAACCCGAGCGGCGGGAGGGGGTGCAGAGAGACGTTTTAATTAAGGCATATAATTGGCTGAACTGGAAGGCCTAATTGAGGTGACGGGCGTAATAATGGCAGCCTACCGTCGCATGTGGGCAGAGGGTGGCTCCACCAGTGGTTCTTCTCGCACACCAGCTGCTCTTCGTGACTCAGCCTGTACCCTGGATCACAGCTGAAACTGACTACAGAGCCAATGGTCAGATCCTGACCGAAACGCTGCCCATTCACCGGCACACCAGGGTCCAGACATGAGTGAGTGTCTAGAGTCACACCTGGGGGCAGAGAAAAAAGAGAGAGAGAGAGAGAGAGAGAGAGAGAGATTAAATAGAAAGTCACCACATGTTAAATCAGTTGTACACACAGTACTATCCAACTTCTATTTGTAGACATGATTCCCCTGTGTTTGGTTGAATAAAATTAAGAAATAATATACTAAAGGTTCGTGCTATAAGGTGCTATATTGGCACCGCAGGCTGAGTACTGTATACAATATTATACCGCAGTTAGTTCCGACCCCGCGATGTAATTGGCTCAGAAGTGTTCTATGAGTGCCACTATCAGCCAGTAATGCACTGTAACCGAAGCTCTATATGTATTACTCCGCCACATAAAGGTAACCTAGCAACAATGCAGAGCTTACCAGCCAAACAGCGCAGTTACAAACAGAGCAGCAATAGAACTATTTTAACTGCCAGAATGTTTATCTTATAAACAAACAGATTGTATTTTCTCGTCCTCTTTAACTTAAAATCTTTCAATAAACAGTGATAATAGAACTGTGGTATAATCACAATAATACAATGATGGTTTGTTCAATAATGTGTAGATGCTGATCGGTGCTGATCTACAATGAAAAAAAAAATGGATAATTTGGACCAACCTAAAAAAAATGAACTAAACTAAAAAAAACTAACATTTTGATTTAAAATCAATCAATATATTGTTTAACCCAAGTACCAAAAATGATTTAAAACAAAGAAAAATGATCATTTATAACAAATACCCTGTTTTACACATTTTTTACACTTTTTTTAATTCTGAAAAAAAAACAATTATTTTCTATTACAGCCATGTAAAGTTTTACCTTTGAATAAAATAATTTAATAATTTAAACTCATTTTATAAACTTTCCATAGTTTCCTTTGCATAATTTATTTTAATATTTCCTATAGTCACAAGTATAAACCTGTTAAATAATGTTAGAATAACTCAAAATTAGTAAATATTTTAACACTAAGTAACAATTGAAAAAAACATAAAAAAACGCTGAAAAAACATTCAAAGATTCTAATCAGCCTTTTTTTTCCTTTATTGGCCACAGAAAGACAGTAAATCAGTGCAGTAACACACCAGTGAACACTGCTTCACTCAGCAATAAAGAAAACAGTAACTTGCTCTTACAGCCTGTAAAATTGTATACAAGCATTTAGCCACTATATAAAACTTATCTCAGTATCTAAGAGAAGGTACCCTGAGGGAAACAACTTCACAATGATGGTGAGAGAGGAGGTCACGCCCTTTATGTGTAATAGTGGTGACGGGAACCAATGGGAAGAGTGTGACACTGACTGACAGAAAAACTCCAAGAGAAGTGATTTAAAGTGATGTCATAGAACTTCTGAAATTAGGTAAAAATATTATTTGAGTTAGTCATTTATTTTAAGTTGTTTTAATAGGGAATGGATTTGCTTTCAGGCAAACTGAGAAAAACAGGTTTGAACCATCATTAAACCAACATAAACATGCACTTTAAATAATTGACATGGTTGTTGCACTTGTATTATGTGAACGTTAGTTTTAGCTTTTAGATTTTAACTATATTTTGTCGTATTAATCGTATCTTCTTTCAATCTTAATTTCTCATCAATTAAACCAAGCTTTATTATTATTATTTTTTTATTATATATTATATTATTATATATTATATTATATTATATATTTTAAAATAATTAAATTACCTATTATTTTCTTTGTCATGTCAATCCCTGTTTCTGTAAATGCTCGGCTACATTGAAAATGAGGGTTGCCCTCAATGTACGTCCAAGTCAAAATAAGGTTGACTGATTGATTAATTGATTCAACTTTACATAGCATGAATATTCATGAGCAAGTATGCATATTCATGGGCAAGAGCCAAGAAACCACTAACTCAGTGATCTAAAGCAGGGCTAAACAGAAACACAAGGGCACTTTCACAAAAAAAAAAAAAGCAGACCACAACTAGACATAATATGAATTTAAAAACGAAAAAAAAGAAAATAAGTAAATATCTCAAACCTTTTGTGGTAAACTCCAAATTCTTTAGCAAATATTATATTAAAAATGTAATGTAGCATAAGGGATCGATGCTCAAAATGAGGCTATATCCCAAATCACACACCGCTAAACACACAGCGGAGTGAATAAAACTGAGATAAAACTGGGATAAAACTCACTTTCATAGAAGAGCTTGAAGCCGCTGTTGGAGCGGCTGCTGTCTGTGGTGAACAGCAGGTACAGGTAGCTTCCACTGCTAAAGAGGAACTGGGGCACCTGTGTGCCGTTCAGGGAGGTGATGAGGGGCGAGAGCAGGTTGGGCCCGTCATGGATCTCCAGGAAGTCGTAATTAAGCTCCGTCTGGAACCTGGTGAAGCAATAAGACATGAGGGGCTGTGAGTTTCCCAAACAACATCCTGAACAACATCACTGCTAAACAGCCTCCAGTGTCTGACTGCCTTTATTAAACAGCAAGAACTCTGAAGATTATAATAACAACACATTCATTCATTAATATACGCAGTCATAACAGAATACTGTTAGATACAGCAGTGCTGCTGGAGTTTTTAAACACTTACAGGGGTCGGACAATGAAACTGAAACTCCTGTCATTTTAGTGTGGGAGGTTTCATGGCTAAATTGGAGCAGCCTGGTGGCCAATCTTCATTAATTGCACATTGCACCAGTAAGAGCAGAGTGTGAAGGTTCAATTAGCAGGGTAAGAGCACAGTTCTGCTCAAAATATTGCAATGCACACAACATTATGGGTGACATACCAGAGTTCAAAAGAGGACAAATTGTTGGTGCACGTCTTGCTGGAGCATCTGTGACCAAGACAGCAAGTCTTTGTGATGTATCAAGAGCCACGGTATCCAGGGTAACGTCAGCATACCACCAAGAAGGACTGACCACATCCAACAGGATTAACTGTGGACGCTGTAAGAGGAAGCTGTCTGAAAGGGATGTTCGGGTGCTAACACGGATTGTATCCAAAAAAATATAAAACCACGGCTGATCAAATCACATCAGAATTCAATGTGCACCTCAACTATCCTGTTTCCACCAGAACTGTCCGTCACCACAATAAATTATTGTGCTCTAAAACCAGGTGTTTCAGTTTCATTGTGCAACCCCTGTACTCTCCTCCACTCAATTAAACACTGATACTTACAGTGGCTTGCAAATGTATTTATATCCCTTGAACTTTTCCATATTTTTGTCACGTTACAACCACACAAAAATATATTTCATTGGAATTTAATGTAAAAAAACATGATTGGGTTTCTCGATTGGGTTTAGGTTTGGCCCTGGCTTTATGTTTAGGGTCATTGTCCTGCTGGAAGGTGAACCTCTGCCCAAGTCTCAAGTCTTTTGCAGACTCCACCATGTTTTCTATCAAGATTTTCATGTATTTATCTCCATACATCTTCCCATCAACTCTGACTAACTTCCCTGTCCCTGCTGAAGAGAAGCATCCCCAGAGCATGATGCTGCCACCACCATATTTCACAGCGAGGATGGTGTGTTCGCAGTGATGACACACAGGAATCTGAAATGAATTTCAGAGATACAGGTACAGGAAGAATAGAAGCGTCCTTTATATCATAAGAAAGATTTAATAAGTAGAAACTTTCTCAATACTTGTGTATGTACAGTTTAGTGTGTAGTCTACTGAAGAAAGATTAGATTTTAGATTTGTATTAGTATTGTTATATCATTATAACATCTTCAAAATTGTTATTGTTAAATTAAAACAAGGTATGGTGGTACCACTTTAAAATAAGACTACCCTTATAAAGGGTTTATAAATGGTTTACAATTAGTTTATTAATGGTTACTATTTAGGTTGTAAATGCCTTAAAATCATTAATAATCAAATATAACACATACATAGAAAGGGCAACAATATAGATGGCTGTGGGTTCACTATTTGACAAACAACAGGTCATTGTTGCCCTTTCTACGTGTGTGTTATAACTGATTATTAATCATTTTAAGGCATTTACAACCTAATTAGTAACCGTTAATAAACTAGTTGTAAACCATTTATGAACCCTTTATAAAGGTAGTCTTATTTTAAAGTGGTACCGGTATGGTTAATGAACCATAATTCGTTCAAATTATGTGGACGAAAAGCATAGAAAAAATACATTTAGGCTACTTAATTAATAAAATGGAGAAAACGTGGTTCAACGTACAGTACAGGCCAAAAGTTTGGACACACTTTCTCTTTTTCAATGCGTTTTCTTTATTTTCATGACTATTTACATTGTAGATTCTCACTGAAGCATCAGAACTATGAATGAACACATGTGGAGTTTTATGTACTTAATATAAAAAATGAGCTGAACCTCCACAGTCACCGGACCTGAACCCAATCCAGATGGTTTGGGGTGAGCTGGAGCACAGAGTGAAGAAGACAAAGGAGTAACAAGTGCTAATAAACACCTCTGGGAACTCCTTCCTTCAGAACTGTTGGACAACAGTCATCATTTCAGGTGGCCACCTCTTGAAGCTCATTGAGAGAATGATGCCAAGAGTGTGCAAAGCAGTAATCAGAGCAAAGGGTGGCTATTTTGAAGAAACTAGAATATAAAACATGTTTTTTTGTTGATTATATAAAACTCATTCATAGTTTTGATGCCTTCAATGAGAATCTACAATGTAAATAGTTGTGAATATAAAGAAAACGCATTGAAGAAGAGAAGTTGTGTCCAATCGTTTGGCCTGTACTGTATAAAAACTTGCAAAAAAAATTAAAAATGAGTTTTTTTCTGGTTTTAGCTTCAGCCAAAAATGCTAATTTCCATGCAAACCCTATTATTGTTTTATTATAAATAAAAACACCAATTACAGCAGCTCCAAATCTGGATCACATCATGCCTAACAGATGCAGCCGTACAGCCCTACAGACACACACACACATGGTCACACACACATGGTCAGTAATCCGTGACTGATATAAAGACATCAATAAAACACACAGCAAGTATTCACACTGTTTACTGATGAGATCAATGCCTTCCTTAATGTGCTAGATAAACACACACCACCTGTAGTCCCCCGATGGATGGGGAATTAAAGCCATGACGTCAGGGTGTGTGTGTGTGTGTGCCTGTGTGTGTGGTTGCCAAGTCCTGCTTTAATAGACGCCTCAAAACAGCCCCTCCTGCCCAATCAGACACTTCGCATTAGTCCGTCAGTTCTCTCCCCAAAGCCCTCTACATCACACCCAAAGATCTCATGCAATTTCAGCGCTACACCCACAGGATGCATCGCTATGCTAATGTAATAAAGCCAACCAACTGTAGCTCTGATATGGATTAATACCCTTCTGCGTACACACACACACACACACACTGCCACACACACACAAACTGCAATAACCCTCCACTAAAGCAGACACCTTCTAATCATTTATCTTCTTCTTCTTCTGCCTCACATCTACTCACATCCATCCATCACACATCACCGTCTACTGACAGCTCCCCAAAACACTAACAGCTAATTTAAATCACACGTATTGCTGACACAGATGTGCAAACGCACACAAACACACACACACACACACACACAGCTGATTTAGTCCCTAAATAGAAGGACGGATTTTCCGTCCAAAAAATCGCATCTTGTGTTCTCATCTTAATTACTCAAGAATCCCTTCACACATAAACATAATCCATATATGATTAAAAAGCTCAGAACTTACTCTTTCTAACAATACTGATGACATCCCAGTGCGGTAAAGCTAAATCTACAAGAAACCCATTGAGAAAAACACCTAAAAAAGTGAGATCTCCTTCCCCAACCGATATTATTTACCTTTAGTGCTTCAGACATATTTATATGATGTTTCAAACCAAATAATATCAGTAAATAAAGACTCAAAAGTGTCCACAGAAAAAGTGTGAAACTACCTGCTTTACTCAAACTAAAGCTAGGTATGGTGTGCGCACTACTTTATATAGTTTTTATTTTACTTGCACATTTTTGTAGTTATTTTTATTTATTTAGATTAAAAAGTTTACATTTTTGTATCTAGTTTTCTTTGTGTGTCCTGATTAAAATACTGAAAGGCATAGGCTGCTCTGAGTGTCAGGTGTTTAGTATCTACATGTATCCTAGAGGTGTGATTATTGATTATCAAGATAAATAAAAAAATCTGCCTGATGCTGTTTCTCCATGTATTTTATTAAAGTAATAATTAATAAACCATGTAATGAACTATAATCAATATTCGTATGCTTTCAACTCATAAACACTCTAGTCTAACCATTTTTAAAAAGATATCTTAGGTGTGAATATATTTAAAGTCTATACATTCAAAAATAAGTAAAAAAAAAAAAAAAAAAGCAGGCGCTTGGTAAAATTTTGATCAAAACATGATCAGTTCCAGGAAAATATAACAATTCTGTGTCTGTCTGATATAATTACTGTGTTATAAGACCTGAAAGAGGAACTGACTAAAACACACCAAAACAGCCTAGAGTTCACAGGGTTAATGCCAGGTGTGGCCTAGAGCTGCGATTCTTAACTGGTGGGTCGGGACCCAAAAGTGGGTTGAGGACAGGTTCAGGGCAGGTCACACACAAAAAATAAATAAATAAAATAATTTGGTGTAATGCGCTGCCACTATGAACGGAAGGTTGTAGGTTCGAATCCCGTTCATGTATTTTGGCACTCAGAGGGAGCACAATTGGCCTTGCTCCCTCCAGGTGGGTAGATGGCGCTCTCTCCCCATCATACTCAAAGGTGGCGCCGGTCGACAAGAGGCATCTGTAAGCGGATGTATCAGAACCTAGCCGCTGTGCTTTCCTCCAAAAGTGATAGCCGCTCAGGCAATGATGCATCGGCAGCAGCTCGAAAAAAAGGGGTGACTGACTTCACACGTATCGGAGGAGGCATGTGCTCGTCCACATCCTCCTAGGGTCACAGGCGCCACTGGTGATGGGGACCCACAAAGAGGTGGGTCAATTGGATAGCCAAAGTTGGGAGGAAAAATGGGAAAAATAAAAAAATAAAAAAATAAAAAACAAATAAATAAAAAATAAAAATGATTAATGCTCATCTGATTTTGTTCTCATATTTTATCTTGGGGGAAAAAGAGACAAATAATGTTATTCTTTATTTTTTTTACTAAAGATATATGCAGAGAAGTGAAATATCTAATTTTGTGGCCTTAATTTATTTTGTGCAGTTTTGATATTTTATTTTATTAGATTGTGATGAGTTGGGGATGAGGTGGTGGAGTGGTGATCATAATCCAACATTCTGATCTCACTCATGCTATTGTGGCTGAATGCAATCAAATCCTTACAGCAATGCTCCAAAATCTATTGAAGTGACCCTAGTCTGTAGATAGCAGAAAGCAGGATAAACTCTAAACTTTTTAATACTGTTGATTTCAGTAGAAGCAGTAAATGAGAGCATGTCAAAAGATATAGTCTAGATTTTGCCCAAATTTATACTTAATTTCGTGTACTTTTAGCCAAGATTTATGCCTAATTTCCGCTTAGATATAGTCTAAATTTTCCAAGATTTATACCTAATTTTGCGAACTTTTAGCCAAGATTCATGTCTAATTTCCGCTTAGATATAGTCTAAATTTTGCCTAATTTTATACTTAATTTTGTGTACTTTTAGCCAAGATTCATGCCTAATTTCCACTTAGATTTAGTCTAGATTTTCCAAGATTTATACCTAATTTTGTGTACTTTTAGCCAAGACATATGCCTAATTTTCGTTTCGATTATTCTAGATTTTGCCAAGATTTATACTTAACTTTGTGTACTTTTAGCAAAGATTCATGCCTAATTTCCGCTTAGATATAGTCTAAATTTTCCAATATTCATACCTACATATTGCTCAGATATAGCCTAGGTTTTTGTCAAGATTTATACCAAATTGTGCCCACAGTTCATGCTATAAAATAATCCTGATTGTTGCCTGGAGTTTATCACTGATTTAACACCGGTGTAACCATAATGCTGCCCTATATTTTAACCCCAATTAACTTCTGATTTTGGTTGTACATTTGCTCTGCTTTTAGCCCAGATTCAGCCTTGATGTTTTTTTCTGGATTTCAACTCCAATTTAACTCATATTTCTTGTCCACTCCAACCCTTATTTTCTTATTTTTTACCAGTTGTTGCCCGTTTTAGCCCAGATTTCAACCCAGATGGAATCTCAACTTTTGCACAGATTTAGCCCAAATTTTTTATATTCATGTCACAATTTTTGGCTTCATTCAGCTAATGTTAGCACCATAGTTTTAATGTTTAAACCCTACTTTTTCTCAAAATTGTCTACATTTTAGTGCACTTTTCTATCATTGATTCTTGGTCATTCTTTGTCTTTAGACTTTACTCTGATTGTTAGTTGGAATGAAGTTCAGTTTTGCTCTATTCTGCAGATCTTTTGGGAGTGATCGATCTGACTCTGGGCGTAGTGCAGCAGTATTGAATACTCAATGAATAAATCAATCAACAACCAATGAGAATTAAGAGCATGACTGAACACTGACAGTTTTCAGTGGAGCTTGTTAAAAATGAATTTGAGTTTGATTGTTAAATATGACCAGCCTCCAGTCTTCATCAATCTATTGAGTTTGGAGAGTCTCCAGATGGACAGAGGTTGGTGATTCTGGAAGCTTCTGGAAGTGTGTAGAGACCTCGCAGGCCTGCTCCTCTCCGAGGCCGACACGTCCGGCTGTAAATAATGAATCAGTCTCAATTTGCTCTCAGTGCTGACCCTGATATCCAGCCAGCATCCGACACCTCCAGACGAGCACGCGGCCGCGGTGTAGCCCAGGCTGCAGCTGCGCTCAGACCCACCTGTCAAAACTGATCTTGATGGAGCGTCCAGGCTCGGCCTCGATCACCCACTCACAGCTCAGAGAGTCCTTATAGTAGCCCGGCCACCCGGGGGACAGGATCACACCCACCGGAGCCGTGAAGTGACCCCCACACGGAGCTGAGGGACATGGGGAAAAACAGGGGGAAAAAGGGGGGACAAAGAGAAGATAAGGGTAAATGAAAAGAAGGAAGGCAATGTAGTATCTAACACAGACAAATAGATATAATAATGGACACACAGATAGACAGACAGTCAAAAAAACAGATAAGTGTAAAGGCGGAAGGACAAAATGAAGGACAGATAGACAGACAGACACACATACAAGGGGACAGACAGAAGGATATATTGATAGACAGGCAGTACAACCAAAGGACAGACAGACATAAAGACAGATAGGATGACATGCCCATGAATGGATAGACAGACAGGCAGGTGTATAGACAGAAAGATGGCAAATAGATCATAGGACGAACAGACAGAAGAATGACATCCTGATAGATGGACAGACAGGCAGAGTTAGATAGATAGATAGATAGATAGATAGATAGATAGATAGATAGATAGATAGATAGATAGATAGATAGATAGATAGATAGATAGATAGATAGATAGACATGAAAATAAATGGACAAATAAACAGGCAGAGTGAAAAAGACAGGCAGACAGACAGAAGAATGATTACCCAATGGATGGACAGACAGACAGAGTGATAGGGATAGATAGATATACAGACAGATGGATGGACAGAAGAATGAAATGTTGATGGGCGTTTGTCTGTCTTTCACTTTTGTCTTTTTGGGCGTTTGTCTGTTTCACTCTGCCTGTTTGTCTGTCCATTCATTGGCATGTCTATCTATCTATCTATCTATCTATCTATCTATCTATCTATCTATCTATCTATCTATCTATCTATAGACAGACAGTCAGGTGCATGGACAACAAAATGGCAAAAAGATCATTGGACGGACAGACAGAAAAGACATGACAATAGATGGACAGATAGACAGGCAGAGTGAAAGAGACAGACAGACAGAATTATTACCCAATAGATGGACAGACAGAAGAATGACAAGTTGATGGATGGATATACAAACAGGCAGAGTTATCGACAGACAGACAGACAGACAGACAGATAGATAGATAGATAGATAGATATATAGATAGATAGAGGAGAGAAAGACTGTAGAAGGATAGAGAGAGAGGTGAGTTTGAAGTCAGAGCTGCTGTCCAGGTTCAGGATGACTCGAGGTTTTGTCATTAAAAATGCATTAAAATCCACAACATGTAGCTCGAAACAAAGACAACAGAGTAGTACATTGTGTGAGCGTTTGTTTGTCTGTGTGTGTGTTCCGGTGTGTGTGTGTTCCGGTGTGTGTGTGTGTGTGTGTGCACGTGCCTGCGAGCAGCAGCTCTGTGGTGGTATCCTGTCCGCTCATTACTACAGACAGGAGCTGGAGTTCATGTGAGGGAAGCTCAGTGTTGCAGGTGGCTCTGGTTTGGCACCACTATAAGACCTACTTTGCCAATTACTGTAGCATCAACCGCAGTCCACCAGCGGCCTGACAATTTACTGCGAACACAGGCCGTCTAATGAGCAGAGGAATTACACCACTCTTTTCCTGCAACTTCTTCAAGGATGACTAATTAGGAGGGAGCTGCTCAAAGCACCGCAGTTTTGTTGTATTTTTTATTATTTTATTTTTTTACCCTCGGCTCCGATCTGAAGTACGTGGCAGATTTGTTCGCCTGAAATATTAAAACGACAAAGAGCTTCTTAAACGCACCTTCACACTTGGGGATCAAACCGCTCCACATCACGCCCCCCTCCGCCAGCTCGCACACGATGGTGTCGGAGCCCTGGGTCTTTATGAAGCCTTCCTCACACACCACCGATATGGAGCTGCCCAGCTGAAAGCTGTTCCCGAAGCGCTTAGCGTTTATCGGAACGCCGGGATCCGGACACTCGTTGTGTCCAAAAGCTACACATAAAAACAAAACAACGGCAAAGAAAAAAAAAATTGTTTAAGATGTTATAGATTTTTTTTTCAGATTTTAGGAATACATATCATAGTAAAAATCATTACACTCAGATCTGATGTAATTTATTCATGAACACATTCATCAAACATTTGTCATAATAAATTCCATCCCCATGTATTAAGATATACTAAAAAATCCAAAAAATAAAATCCAATTTTTTCCTATCTTCACTTTTTTTCTCTTATCCTCTTTTATTCTCTTTTCATTCTGTTTCCTTCCTTCCTTCCTTCTCTTCTCTTCTCTTCTCTTCTTGTGTTATACTGTTTCCTCCTTTCTCTTCTCTTCTCTCCTCGTATCTTCTCTTCTCTTTTCTTCTATTCTTGTTATACTGTACCTTCTCTTCTCTTCTCTTCTCTTCTCTTCTTGTGTTATACTGTACCCTTCTTTCTCTTCTCTTCTTTTCTCTTCTCTTCTCTTCTTGTGTTATACTGTACCCTCCTTTCTCTTCTCTTCTATTGTGTTCTTTTTTCTTCTCTTCTCTTCTCTTCTCTTCTCTTCTTGTGTTATACTGTACCCTCCTTTCTCTTCTCTTCTCTTCTCTTCTCTTCTCTTCTCTTCTCTTCTCTTCTTGTGTTATACTGTACCCTCCTTTCTCTTCTCTTCTCTTCTCTTCTCTTCTCTTCTCTTCTCTTCTCTTCTCGTGTTATACTGTACCCTCCTTTCTCTTCTCTTCTCTTCTCTTCTATTCTCGTGTTATCCAGTTCCCTCCCTTCTCTTCTCTTCTCTTCTCTTCTCTTCTCGTGTTATACTGTACCCTCCTTTCTCTTCTCTTCTCTTCTCTTCTCTTCTATTCTCGTGTTATCCAGTTCCCTCCCTTCTCTTCTCTTCTCTTCTCATTATGCTCTTTCCATTTTTTTTCTCTTCCCTTCTCATTTATTCTCTTCTCTTCTCATCTCTTTTCTTCTCTTCTCATTTTGTTCCATTTTTCTCATCTCTTTTCGTCTTGTTCTGATCCCTAACCTTTCTCTTCTCTTCTTTCTTGTCCTGTTCTCTTCTCATATTTTATCCTCTCTTCTTGTCTCATTCAGTTCCTCCTTTCTCTTCTCTTCTCTTCTCTTCTCTTCTCTTCTCTTCTTATTCTGTTCCCTTTTTCTCATCTCTTTTCATCTTGTTCTGTTTCCTTCTTTTTTCTCTTCTCTTCTTTCTTGTCCCGTTCTCTTCTCATATTCTAGCTTCTTTTTTGTCTTATTCTGTTCCCTCCTTTATTTTCTCTTCTCTTCTTTTCTCTCGTCATATTTTCTTTTCTCACCTCTTCTCTTCTGTTTTTGTTCTGTTCCCTCCTTTCTCTTTTATAATTCCATTCCCTTTCTTATCTTCTCATTTTCCTCTTCTCTATTTTTATCTTCTGGTCTTGTTATTTTTACTCCTTTCCTTAACTTCTTGTTCCATTTCCTCTTTTCTCCTCTCATTTTCTCTTCTCTTTTCTCTTCTTTTCTTCTTGTTTCCTTTCCTTCCATTTCTCTTATTTATTTAAGTCCCTTCTTTCTCATTTATTCCCCCTTTCTTATCGCTTCGTTCTTATATATGTGTGAATGTGTTTTGTCCTTGTTTTTAGGTGGATGAAGAAACTACGCTTTCTGAAATAAATAAATGAATGTTTCTCAAATGCCTCCTACCTCAACCTTTCTATATAGTGATCTACAGATATACAGTCTTTACACATGTAAATGTAAATACAGCTGTATATATATATATATATATATATATATATATATATATATATATATAATGCTTTGATTTATCGGACCGCCAGTATCTGGGCATACATTTTATAAAAGCTTAGTAAACAAAAGACAAAAAAAGCTTGTGCCATAATTGTGCTGCATCTTTATGAATTAATATATAAAACACATGAGTGTGTACAAGAGTGTGAGATTCCAGCCGAGATAAGAAGCTGCGGGATATATCAGCGGATTAGCGTTAGCATCAGGAACATTTCAAATGTCATTCATATGGACGTTTGAGGATTACTCGGCCACGCTAAACGGAATGATCTAAATAGGATTAAGTTGTTTAATGCCAATGGATAAATGGCTTAAGCATCACATCAAATAAATAAGGCCTTCCATATGGCCCGCTAACCGCTCCAGCACTCCTCATTTGCCTAATGCCATTAGCCAAGGCTAACAGAGACTCTGGAGCAGTTTCCTTCCTCTACTTTTCTGCACATCAGGAGAATTTTTGGCAAATAAGTCTTATTTGTCAAACACGAACCTTTCTGAATACTTATAAGTCTGAATCCCACATAAATCAGCAGCTTACAGGATAAAACATTACACTCAGAATCGCTAATGTGGCTAACAGTGGAAGCTAATGAGGAACAGTCAGTTAATAGTTCATGCTAAAAAAAGGAGTTTTATAATTTCTCTTTATTTTTACTTTATTTGCTATAAAGCAGCAGACCTAGTAACAGTTTAAAATACAATCAAATAAAAGTTAACTTTTCTAAAAATTTCACACCTTGTTAAGTGACCAAAATTAAATTGCATAGGCTATTCACAATATTTAATGCAACATAAACAGCTCTGGAAAAAAAAAAAAACATAAGAGGTCACTTAAAAATGATGAGTTTCTTTGATTTTACCAAATTGAAAACCTCTGGAATATAATCAAGAGGAAGATGGATGATCACAAGCCATCAAACCAAACTGAACTGCTTGAATTTTTTACACCAGGAGTGTAAAGCATAAAGTTATCCAAAAGCAGTGTGTAAGACTGGTGGAGGAGAACATGATGCCAAGATGCATGAAAACTGTGATTAAAAACCAGGGTTATTCCACCAAATATTGATTTCTGAACTTCTAAAACTTGTTTTCTTTGCATTGTTTGAGGTCTAAAAGCTCTGCATCGTTTTTGTTATTTCAGCAATTTCTCATTGTCTGCAAATAAATGCTCTACATTACAATATTTTTACTTGGAATTTGGGAGAAATGCTGTCTGTAGTTTATAGAATAAAACAACAATGTTCATTTTACTCAAACATAAACCTATAAATAGCAAAATCAGAGAAACTGATTCAGAAACTCCTCATGTGATCACATGACACTGTACACAGCACTACCAGAAAGCTCATCACCAGAATACTGAACACACCTGTTTCACCTGCTATACATACACCCTCATTTTACTCACTTATTTGCAGAGTATTGTTGGTTTTTCACTCTATAAAGTGTTACTTCACTGCCTGTGTTAGCTCTCTCATTACGACCATGTTTTTGTACCTTTTGACCCTCGTTTTTCAGTGCTCTCTGATATTGTCTTACCTGTGTATGACTTTTGGACGGTTTATCATGTTTGGTATGTTTACTCCCTCTTGCTGCTGTTCATTTTGTCTGCTTTTTTGCCACATATTTTATTTAATAAAGTAAATTTTATTGCATGTACTTCTCTAAAAAAAAAAAAAAAAAAAAAAAAATATATATATATATATATATATATATATATATATATATATGTCACGCCTGGCGCTCAAGTCTCTCCCACACTCAGGTCTACCTGCAATCTCCAGCCTCAGGACTGAGGACTACAATACCCAGAATGCACCACGCACAGATATCACTCCCTCATGCGATCACATGACACTGCACATGGCACTACCAGAAAGCTCATCACCAGAATACTGAACACACCTGTTTCACCTGCTATAAATACACCCTCATGTCACTTGTATTGCATTATGTATTTTTCACTCTACAAAGTGTTGTTTACTCTTTCTTCCTGCCGTTTACCCGGTGTTTAACTTCTCTTTTGCTACCTACTTTATTTAATAAAGTACTTTTATTGCATCTGCGTGTATCTGAGTCCTCTCCAGCCATGACATTCGGTCATAAGTCTGAGCATTTATGAATTTTCCAGGAAACAGTAAACATTAAATGCCATGGTAACATTTTCTATGAAAGTCATCTTTATTAGACTCTATGACTACATTCATAACATATTATAATGCATTTATAAGGCATTATAAACATGGCTATAAATATTTGTAAAAATGCATAACCCACTATAGCCACGTTTATTAAGCATTATGACCTGTGATAATAATACTTTATAAGCTGTGTTTATGATATACATGTCAAAATAGTATATATCTATCATTAATAATCTAGTCCCACAATGAAAGTCTGGCACTTTACTTAGAGCGCACAAAGACCTGTTATAATGCATTATAATTTACTATAACTAATGTTATATTCAAGACAAGTATAATTCATGAGTGGTTAAAATATATTTATAGGATTATTGAGGGTGTGTTTATAAGTTGGAAGCTGTTTTAGTCATGATAAAGTCTGAAGCTGGGACTGAGTTTCTTGGTATTGACGTATAACATGTTATAAACACAGCTATTAATGCATTATAATCACAGTTCATGATGCATAATAAACATGGCTATGATGAATTATAGAGTTTTTTAAATATGTATAGCCATGTTTATAATGCCTTATGAATGCATAATATTGTGTTATAAATATTATTTATAGAGATGAGATTTATAGAGATGACATTCATAGAAAGTCATACCAATCCCACCCAATAAATTCTGAGAAAAAAAATACATTGTGCAATTTGCAGTATAAATAATTATCTTTAAAAATCTTAATCATAAACTGTAGGAAGATATCTGAAGGCTGCCACTCACTGCTGTAGGAGATGTTGAAGCCTCTGCCGGACATGGAGTGGTCGGCCTGGAACTCCAGCTGCAGGACGTTGGAGTTGCTGGTGAGGTGCGAGGGCACCTCGGCTCCGGTGAAGCGTCCCAGGATGGAGGCGTCGGCCTGCTCCCCGTCCCGCACCGTTAGGAAGTCGTAGGGCGGCTCCAGGTCGAAGTCGTTGAAGGCCAGGTGGATGCGGCTGCCCGGCTCTGCGATGATCAGCCAGACGCAGTTCAGGTTGTTGCCGTAGCCCTCCGGATAATCCGGGGACAGGACCGTCCCCGCGGGGGCCGTGAAGTTAGACAAGCAGGGAACTGGAAAAACAGAAAGTCTGAATTAGAGGTGTGTTATTGTGCATATGGATATCACACCATTTAACCTGCACTGCAGATTAATTGTAGAATTAACTGGAGAAAAAGTCAATTTGTTTTAATCAATACCACATTTTTTACTACAACTTAAATCCAACAGTAGAAAAGTAGAAACTACTTAATTTGTGAAAACTTGTAAAGTTCTTGTTTTCCTTCTGATTTGTTGTACTTGTTGTTATACTTGTTCCAGCAGAATTATGTGTATAGTATATATAAAACATACATTTAAAGTTAGGTTTATAAGCTCTAATTCTAGTGTTCTCCCCTTTTTCTACCAATTTAGCTATAGGCCAATTTTCCCACCCATTTACCTGCTACTCAGCTGTACATCCCTTTTCACTAGTGATTTCACAACACCAGGAGAGTGAAGATTAACACATGCCTCCTCCGATACATGTGAAGTCAGACTCCACCTCTTTTAGAACTGCTGCTGATGCAGCATTACCGAGTAGCATCACAGAGCACTCGGAGGAAAGCGCAGCGACTCGGTTCTGATACATCAGCTCACAGACGCAGCCTTGTGCTGATCAACATCACCCTAGCAGTGATGAGTGGAAAGAGCGCCATCAACTGTACCCACCCAGAGACAAAGCAAGGCCAACTGTGCTCTCTCAGGGCTCCTGTAGCTGATGGCGAGCCGCATGGCTGGGATTCGGACCAGCGATCTCCCGATCATAGTGGCAGCATCTTAGTCCACTGGACACCCACTACATTATTTTTTGACCCTAGAATTTGGCCCTTGATTAAACGTTTAGCCAGCCCATCTTTTCATTTTTACATTTTAGCAATGTTAGCAATAGTAAAGTAGTAATAACATTTTTTTTTTTTAACTATAAACAATAATAAAGTCATAAACTCTGATTCATCAATTCTGATCTATAGTTTTTTTGTCAGCTCAGAATCGTCTACGTCCCAGTTCTCTTTTCATCTTGAGCTTAATTAGATTAACTTTTTAGTGAGCAAAAGGTGTTAAACCAACCAGAATATGTTTTATATTTTATATTACCTTGCTTAGATTCAAGTTTTGCACATCTTTGCTGGATTTTGTTTTGTCAGCTTTATGAGGTAGTGTCACCTGGAATGTGAGCTTTTTCAGTTAACAGCTGTGCTGAACTAATCAAGAGTTAATTACTTAATTAATTAATTTCTTGTCTCTTTATAATGTGTTTGAGAGCATCAGTTAAAGTAAAGTAGTGAAGAGGTAGAGTTACAGGTATACAGTGAATAGTAGATCTATTTGAGTAATGTTCTAATCCAGATTATGAGAAGCAAGAGCTACTCAACTAAATAAAGAATAAAAATACTTCAAGAAATGAAGATCAGTCAATCTGAAACATTTCAAGAAGTTTCAATTTATCCCATCAAAAACGTCATGATGAAACGGGCTCTCATCAGGACTGTTCCAGGAAAGGAAGAGCAGGAGTTCCATTTGTTGCACAGAATAACTTTTTTTTTCCAGAATAATTAAAAAAATTCTAAATAGCAATGTACTTGTATATTTTGTTTAATTATAATATGTTGTAATTCTCTTTTACCATTGTTCTGAATTATTATTCTTTTTTATTTATTTCTTATGCACAATTTATTAAAATCTTTCTGTAAAGCACACTCTATAACTTTAATATATAAATGAGCAAAGCGAAATAAGTGGATATATATGTGCTTTTTGCAGATTTCATAAGCTAAATGATGACAATATATTTTTTAACTTTTACAGCATTTACATTCAGTACTTATCCAAGACAGACAAACTCTTTGCTTAAATAAGCATTACATGACTTAAGTTTTTTATTCATTTATTTTTATTATTTTTTTAATAATGCATCATAACACTTTAATATAAGTATTTTTTTTTCTATTTATTATAAAGTCATTATCTGGAATAACTTCTCTTTAGCCAAACAGCACAGCAGCCCACGCCATGCAAAGTGTTATTATAATCTGCAAATCTGCGATTTGTATTCCTACTGCATTTCTTTCTCTCGTTTGAGCTGTTCCTCTAGCACTAAGCGTCACTCTGTTCGGAAGAAATACATTTTTTTGTATTGCATTGTCATTGCTCATTTAGTCGAGACGCTGTTATTTATAACTGTTGTTTGCCGAGGACGGGAAAAATGCTCAAAAATATGAAAAAATAAAAAATGCTGAGTGCTTATGGGTAGAGTCCTACTGCTACTTCCTTCTATAAGACTATAAAACTCCCAAAGGACGAGCGCCTTTATCTCCCGCTAGTCTTCTGCAATTCCCCGGAGTCTGACAGCCAGATTTAGCTGTGCCGTAATTGTCTTGTTTACCCATAGAAAAACAAGCTTTCAATTAGCCAACTCGCTCTGCGTAATCTCGCTCAGCCTATACAGTCAGGAGGAACCTCATCATCGCATTGGTTTTTCCGTGAGTCATCGCCACTTAGCTATTAAAGCTTCGAGCGCTAACCTGTCAGGCGCTACGGGGTAATGAATCTAACTCGCCGGCATGTGCGCCCCTTCCCTGGAAACGCTTCCATTGTTGATACTGCAGAGCTCTCCAGAGCGGCGAATGCAATTTGGCCGTCCTTGACGCCCATTGAGTGCTTTAAAAGCTAGCGGGCGGATGCTAACACTCACATATACAGATGGGGATGTTAGCCGACCATTGGTTGTTGTTCTGACAGGAAATCATTCTCTCGCCGATGAGCTCAAAGCCAAACTGGCACTCGAAGCGCAGCACGTCCCCGTTGGAGAAACCTCCGCCCTCGCGGAAGCCGTACAGAGGGATGCCAGGATCCCCGCAACTCTCCTTGTCAATTTCTGTTTGAAGAAGAAGTGAAAGGAGGAGGGAGAAAACAGGAGTTAGCGCTCTTTGAGTCAACACTATGTGGGCAGTGTAGCTGAGGGAAGACTCACTATTAGTCTCACTGTTAAAGTGTTACCAGGTTAAACCAGGCTAAATAACACAGAGTAAAAACACCACAGGCAGGAGACAATTAAATCCAATTTCTCGCAACTTAAAACAGATCCTTGGAGATTGTCTGCGTAATTAAATGTTTAGCACATAAAGACTTTCGGTACCACTTTAAAACAAGACTACCTTTATAAAGGGTTTATAAATGGTTAACAATTTGTTCATTAATGGGTACTAATTAGTTTGTTAATGCCTTAAAATCATTAATAATCAGCTTTAACACAACAATATAGATGGCTGTGGGTTCACTATTTGACAAACAACAGGACATTGTTGCCCTTTCTACGTATACGTGTTATTTACAACCTAATTAGTAGCCATTGTAAACTGTAAAACTGTAAACCATTTATAAACCCTTTGTAAAGGTAGTCTTATTTTAAAGTGGTACCAAACTTTCAGAGACTTTCAGAGTGTGTATTGGTGTGAAATATGCTCTAAATAAGAAACAAGGGCCCTATTTCAGCTATCTATAGCGCACTGGTCACATGCAAAACTGGATTTAGGGTGTGTCGGTTTGTTTTTGGTATCGTGAGGGCACAAAAAAAATATGCCTTGTGCCTCTCGAAACAAAAGTCAAAACAAAAGTCGTGTACTAATTCTCTTAATTAATTTTGGGTGTGTGTTTTGGGCGTAACGTGAAATAAATAATCAACAATCAGTGTGCCTCAGTTTGCCTCACATTCCCTTTAAGAGGCAGGTGAGCTCTGGCTTTGGCACGTTCGTATCTTAACAGTGCAACGCTTTGTGTGTCTCAGCAGAGGATACTGAGCTGAGAGTTCACACTGTAAAGGTACGCCAGCAGCTCATTTAAGAGAACAGCAATGTTATTTTATTCTTTATTCTGTTTATTGTTGAGTTAAAAGTCAGGTTTGAGCTCTGGAGTGCGTTGTGTGTGTGTGTTTAACGAGTGGGGGTGTGTTGACTGTTGTCAGGGTTTTAATCAGTCAGTGGAGCACCTGTGTTTTCTATCGCTAACACACCTCACTTCCAGACCCCCACGCCCATCACTCTAGATTTATTCCTAAACTCTGATGCTTTTAATTGTGTGGGCGCAAGGTGTGAAAATAGACTGTTGAGGGGGTGTAAGATAGCAACGAGCATCGCAATATATTGTATATAAATAAAAAAGATTTGGTATGGTTAGATGTAATAACCAAAAATATGTTTTGTTGCCTGAGGGCACTTCTATGCCACAGATATAGAAGTTAATCAATCAATTAGATATGCGCCAAAATGAATTTTAATTGAATCTTCTCATACAGCTAAGGAAAAAATTAAGAGACCACTTAAAAATGATGATTTACCTATTTAAATAAATAAAAAAACCTCTGGAATATAATCAAGAGGAAGATGGATGATCACAAGCCATCAAACCAAGATGAACTGCTTGAATTTTTGCACCAGGAGTAAAGGCATAAAGTTATCCAAAAGCAGTGTGTAAGACTGGTGGAGGAGAATACTGAAAACTGTGATTAAAAACCAGGGTTATTCCACCAAATATTGATTTCTGAACTCTTAAAACTTTATGAATATGAACTTGTTTTCTTTGCATTATTTGAGGTCTGAAAGCTTTGCATCTTTCTTTTGTTATTTCAACCATTTCTCATTTTCTGCAATGTTCATTTTACTGAAACATATACCTATAAATAGCAAAATCAGAGTGGTCTCTTAATTTTTCCCAGAGCTGTATTTAGTTTTGAAGTTTTTTTTCCTTCTCTTATAAGTCAACATTTTGCAGATACATGATGTTATTGTACAGTAAAGAATATATTCACTTTTTAATATATGTGTGTATTTTTACACATCTCAGAACTCACCTTTGTAGTTGATCTTGAAGCCGATGGAGCCCACGCTCTCGTCCGACTGCAGGTGGAGCCACATCTGATGGGTCATGCTGACGATGAGGTCGGGGACGAAGCTGCCCGTCAATCTGCGATCAGACAGTGACAGACAGATACACAAGTTTCACCTCAGATCGTTGCTAAAGCCTTAAGAGTGAAGGGAAAATCGTTACTTGGACGCGAGGGCATCGACAGCCAGCGCGCGACAGCGGCTACTTTCTACTTTTACACCGGCATTAATGGGACGGATAGAAGTAGTCAATTATTTTAGGCGCACTTTATGTATAGCTGCTTTGGCAGTAGTCGGCCGCTCGTCCTTGAGGGATGTCGAGCTAGCACTAAAAGGATTCGCAGGCTTGGCGGAGCGCCAGAGTGTGTTAAAGTGAGTCTTTTCAAGAAACGGGCGGCGAGGCGCGCAAGCGGCATTGTGGGATAGGTGCTGCGGGTGGTACAGGGGGGTGGGAACGTGGGCTCCCTCGCGGAGAGGCTGTTGTGCTGGTGGATTTGGAGCTTGGCAGCTCGCTCGGATCTGCCGCTTTTGTTGGGATGATTGCGGTGACAGTTCGACTTTCCCTCCCGAGCGGATGGAAGAGCGGCGCTGGGAACAGAAGGGAGGTTTTAGCATTTGTGGAAAATCTCTGCCTATTACACAAAGCCTTAACTGTTCATTTGCTGTTAGAGAGACAGAAATGGGACACGGCTAATGTCTTTATTATAATACCTATAATAACTACCTATAACTACCATAGAAAACAAGGGGATAAATTTAGCTTTTAAAGCCAAGTGTATTAAACTGCAAAGAGTTGTGTAAAAAAAGTGTTTTTTCCCTTTAATGATTTCTTATCTTTCTTTTTTTTTGGCATGTTTATAACTGGTTGAGCTGTGGAGGAATTTTGTTCCAATCTTCTTTACAGTATTGCTGTAATTACGCAACAATTGAGTGTTTTTTAAGCATAAACCACCTTTTAAGGTCATAAAACCATAGAATATCAATAGGATTCAGGTCAAGACTTTAACTTTGGTCACTCCAAAGCCTTTATTTTGTTTTCTTCAGCCAATTAGAGATAGAGAGTTGCAGGTGTATTTTGGGTCATTGTCCTGCTGCAGAACCCAAGTTTGTCTCAGCTTGAGGTCACAAACAGATGGACGGATACTGTCCTTATTCATGGTTCCATTTATCACAGGAAGTCTTACAGGTCCTGAAGCAGCAAAACAGCCCCAGACCATCATACTACCACCACCATGTTTTACTGTAGGTATGATGCTCTTTTTCTAAAATTGTGTAATCCACTGCACCACACAAACCCCTGACTAAGAGCTTACACTTTATAAAGACAAGCAAGTCAAACAAACCAATCAAACTTACTGTAACTGAACAACAACTTAAACAGACCAGACAAAGGAAAACTGATACAAAAGGGCTATATATTGTCAATATCTAATGAAAAACACAAAAAAACATAAAAGCCTATAATATTCTAGAGGATGCGAGTGGCTGACAGCTGTCTATCACTTGCTAACGATTGTTTTGAGACGGAGAAGCTTTTTCCTTTAAATTGCATTAACAAATTACCTTGGTGAATGCTTTGATGCCTTGCTAGTGTATTTAGTGTAGTATGATGGTTGCTAAGCAACAGCTCAGGTTGCTCAGACTCAAAGAGAGAGCGTTGAGCTTTTTTAGCGTTGTGATTGGTCAGGGTTCTTCTGATGTCAACCTGATCCACTTTTAGACCCGCCCATTCTACATCTAGAGGATAACCCTAGTGATAGTAGTATAATATAACAGAGATTAAGTAAATTTTGCAATAAATAATTTGCATATTTACACGAGAGGACCAGAGGAGGTTATTCTTATTACGGAGGTGGGCCAATGTAGTGTTAGGAGTCTTGCCCAAGAACTCTTATTGGTGTATCACAGCATTTAGTCACCCAGACCTGGAATTGAACCCCAGTTTCCCACATGGTAGCTCACTGGCAGGAAGTGGTGTTATCCACTGCACCACACCAACCACTGACTAAGAGCTTAAACTCTATAAAGACAAAACAGACAAACAACCTAACAGTATTTACTGTAATTGGACAACAAGATGAACAGATCCGACAAGGAACACTGAAACAAAAGATCTATATATCATTGTTGTCCAATTAAAACCAAGTATCTCCATTTTTGTATATTTTTAGTTTATGGCATAATTCAAACACATAAAATGTCCCTTCCTTACACAGTGTCAAAATTTATTGATCAACAGACCAATAGAAATTGAAATTGAAAATTACCTGAAATAAACATTGAAAGTTAAGAAGGTTTTTTTTTTTTATCTGTGTGTAGCCTTACGTGGCAAAATAAATGCTAAATAAGTGTAATTGTAAGTAAGTAAATAATAAGACTAAAGTAAAATTCTGTATTAAAGCCTATACTCTGAACACATAAACTGTCCCCTTACACAGTGTCAAAATTTATTTTGTGATCAGACCAATAGAAATTGTCCAAAATTATCTGACTTTCATTAAAAGTTAAAAAGGCTTTGTCTCTCTCCTGTAGAGTTGCAGTTTTGCTGTTTTGGTGAAACTTGTTTTTATATTAGACAGTGACAATATGCACTTAGACAAACAAGGAACACCTGGGGAAGGTAACAACAAGGCTAGGCAACAAATGAGATGCAGGTGGGAACACTAATGACTGGGCGGGGCTAGGGCAGAGATAAAGGAGGGCACAAGACAGAATGCCTTGCAAGCAGTTCACTGGGTGGAAAAGTGGCTCAGTGGCTAGCAGGTTTGACTCTCGGTGCTGAGGTCTTGGGTTCAAGTCCCTATCTGGGTGGGATTTCAATGTTTCTCTGGGGATTCAGTCCAAAAAATATGAAGAGCAGGTAAATTGGATATTCCAAATTGCCCATTAAAATTGTATACCTAAAAAATTGGTGTGTGACTGAGGGGTTGTGGTTCAACCCCTCAGTGCTCAGTGCAGTCCTCCAGGTGGACAGTCGTTTCCAGTTAAGAGTATGCTGTGTGGGATTTGCTGCCACTTCTAACTGTGTGTTGAGTGTGTGTAGAATTTAATTGTAGGCATCCTTGAGTGGCAAAAAAGTGCTATATAAGTGTAATTGTAAGTAAGTAAATAATACAACTAAAGTAAAATTCTGTATTAAAGACTATAATTGGACATAGAACAGACTACAAGATCTTACACTTGGATTATGGTTCTAGAGTCCCCAACTTCTCCACCGTCTCCTATCGTCAGGGTGTCGTACCCCAGCTCCAGGTCGAACTCCTCAAAGTTGATCTGGATAACCTGCGGAAGAAACATATAGTTTTATTAGAAATGTAAGAAATATTATAATTAAGCAATATTATACGAGAGGGAGTGCTATAACATGTAATATTGGCACAGCTGTGATGCGCTCGTATTATTGAGATTATACATACATACATACATACATACATACACTAAATATATATTTCAATATACAGCTCTGCAAAAAAAAAATCCTGAATTAGTTTCTCTGATTTTGCTATCTATAGATATATGTTTGAGTAAAATGAAAACTGTTGTTTTATTCTATAAACTACAGACAACATTTCTCCCAAATTCTAAATAAAAATATTTTAATTAAGAGCATTTATTTGAAAAAAAGAGAAATGGCTGAAATAGCAAAAAAGATGCAGTTTGAGCTTTCAGACCTCAAATAATAATGCAAAGGAAACAAGTTCATATTCATAAAGTTTTAAGAGTTCAGAAATCAATATTTGGTGGAATAACCCTGTTTTTTAATCAGTTTTCATCTTGGCATCATGTTCTCCTCCACCAGTCTTACACACTGCTTTTGGATAACTTTTTCATGGCACTCCTGGTGCAAAAATTCAAGCAGTTCAGTTTGGTTTGATGGTTTGTGATCATCCATCTTCCTCTTGATTATATTCTAGAGGTTTTCAATTTGGTAAAATCAGAGAAACTCATCATTTTAGATGCTCTTATTTTTTCCAGAGCTGTATATTTAGACATACAGCTAGTATTTCTTTTGTCTTGTATAAAGTTAGCATTCATGATAACTTTAAGTAACGAGCTGAAAGTGAGGATTTGTCATTCAGACTTTGGGACACCTCGGGTCTCCTTGTCGGGTCGTAATCAGCAGTTCGGGCTGTGGTCTGCAGCTGCCATCAAATAAAAGTGATTTACACGTACAACAACAGCCCAGTGAGCCGGGGAGATAACGGGGGGCAGTAATTTGTTGTAGCATATGTTATCAGTAAATTACCCTTCACTTCCACTCAGCCTCGGTGGCCTCGCGGACTTCCCGTGGCTGCGCCGGCTCGCCAGAAAATTCCACAGATTACAGCCATGCATGATTTATGGAATATGGAAGCGTGAGTCGGATAAAAACAAACTTCACACGGCCTCTTTTTTTCTGTTCGGCTCAGATTTTGAAGCAACTCGTGGAGCTCCGCGCTGCACTCACTCCACGTTTAAGCTGATATCACACGCCACTTTGACATTAGCGACTCGTCGCATTTGCATAATCAGCCTGCGGAGTGTGCTGGGAGTCTGTCTTGCCGATAGCGACGTGTGAACCGAGCCTAAAACGTGGGATTTACATGTGAACAATGTGAAGTGTGGTGGGATAAGCCTGTCCACTTTCATAGACGCACAATAACCAATAAAACGTAACATTATAACCATATTCTTGTTTCTACATCCAGAAACACTTCGTAGTTCTACTTTTATTATAGACTGTAGTTCTTCATCTGTATACTTAGATGATCTTCATCTAGGTCACAACAATAGACAAACACAGTCTGTTTAAACTAATATCACACAAAAAAAAATATATGTTTGCATGGTTTTATTGAACACAGCATGTTAACATTCACAGTGAGGGGTGAAAGTATGTGAATCTTTGGATTTATTAACTGGTTGATCCTCCTTTGGCAGCAAAAACCCCAGGAGGTCAGGATTCTCCAGAAGGCTCAGTATTTTCTTCTGTTGAAGTCGTTCATTCGGTTGTTGATTTACTTCTATGTTTTGGGTCGTTGTCCTGTTGCATCATCCATCCTCTGTTGAGATTCAGTTGGCGGACAGATGATCTTAAGTTTTCCTGCAAAATGTCTTTGTAAACTTGGGAATTCATTTTTCCGTTGATGACGGCAATCCGTCCAGGCCCTAAGGCAGCAAAGCAGACCCAAACCATGATGCCCCCTCCACCATGTTTCACAGCTGGGATGAGGTTTTGATGATGGTGTGCTGTGCCTTTCTTCTCCACACAAAGCATTTTGTGTTCCTTCCAAACAACTCAATTTTGGTTTCATCTATCCACAGTATATTTAGCCAGTACTGCTGTGGAACATCCAGGTGCAGTAGAGGTTGTAGGTATACCAGTGGTTCTGGAGGACTCAATGTACAATATAGGTGTAGGTATACCAGTGGTTCTGGAGGATCCCCTGTCTAAAATAGGTGTATGTATACCAGTGGTTCTGGAGGAACTCCTTTCCAAAATAGGTGTAGGTATACCAGTGGTTCTGGAGGACGCCCTGTCCAAAGTAGGGGGGTGTTGGTACACCAGTGGTTCTGGAGAAACCCTAGTCCATAGTAGGAGGTGTTGGTATACCAGTGGTTCTGGAGAAACCCTAGTCCATAGTAGGAGGTGTTGGTATACCAGTGGTTCTGGAGAAACCCTAGTCCATAGTAGGAGGTGTTGGTATACCAGTGGTTCTGGAGAAACCCTAGTCCATAGTAGGAGGTGTTGGTATACCAGTGGTTTTGAAGAACCTCCTGTCTAAAATAGGTGCTGGTATACCAGTGATTCTGGAGGACCCCCTGTTCAAAGTAGATGTAGGTATACCAGTGGTTCTGAAGGACCCCCTGTTCAAAGTAGAGATTGTAGGTATACCAGTGGTTCTGGAGGTCCCCCTGTCTAAAATAGGTGTAAGTATTCCAGTGGTTCTGGAGGACGCCCAGTCCAAAGTAGGTGGTGTTTGGTATACCAGTGTTTCTGGAGGACCCCCTGTCCAAAGTAGAGGTTGTAGGTATACCAGTGGTTCTGGAGGACCCCCTGTTCAAAGTAGATGTAGGTATACCAGTGGTTCTGAAGGACCCCCTGTTCAAAGAAGATATAGGTATACCAGTGGTTCTGGAGGACCCCTGTCCAAAATAGGTGTAGGTATACCATATATAACTTTATGGAGATGCGGATTTCATTTTCCAGCAGGACCTGGCACACTGCCCACACTGCCAAATGTACCAATTGGTGTTATATAATATTCAAATTTTCTGAGACTTTTCTGAGAATTTTAGGGTTTTCATTGGCTGTAAGCCATAATCATCAACAATAAAAGAAATAAACGCTTAAAATAAATCAATCTGTGTGTTTAATACATCTATATAATATATGAGTTTAAAATTTTGAACTGAGTTACTAAAATAAAGTAACTTTTCAATGATATTCAATTTTATTTCTTTTTTTTTTAGATGCAATATGTATGTGCAGTATGTGCAGTGTGTGCAGTATGTATGCACAGTACGTGAAGCTACAGTTACACAGAAAATGCAGTTGACGTACATGTGCATGCACTCCACGTACACACGTGTGCGTGTGCTTATCTGGGGTCAAGGCTCGTGAGCTTTAAGTCGACTTCATATCGCTAACAATGCGATAATGCAGTGGCGCTGCCCGTGGCTCTCTTATTATGAGAGCGGCTGAGGCACAATAAAACTTAAACTCCGCGATTCCATCTGGCTAAGATAAATGAGGCAATAACGCTGTGTCTTTTAGGGCCCATTTGCATTGTGCAGCTCCAGGAGGGCATGGATTTAGCAGCAATTGAATAACAGCTCCACTATTTGCAAATGGTTAATGGCAGGATGGGAGAGAATCGGGGGGAAATATTTCAAATTTCGGCGCTCGGAGTCGAGCGGGTCCATAATTCCGGGGCTTAAAATGGGTTTGGGTGATAAATGTTCAGGTGATGACTCACAATAGATAATAAAGGAGAGGGATGTTAATCGCATAATCACATTCATTTAACATTTAAAGGCGAGAAAGGATGCTTTCCTGAAATATTTCAAGCTGCTACTGGATGTGATTGGATGAAGAATAGGCTGTGTTTGAGGCGAAAAATGCTCAGATGTCAAGCCTGTTCACAATCCTGTTATTATCCTCAGAACAAAACACAGAATAAAGGGCTCTGAGAGGCTCAAAAAACAAAGACTGACAATATGGCTCAAAAATTGCAAGTTTAATTCACAGTTTATATTCCTTTCCTTGACTACTAACTAAACTTTTTGATTTTACCTTCTAAGAACTCTTTTCAGTGCTGCTGTATAAGCAGAATTATCCAGTAAGGGTGCCTTGAGGACACTACATTGCAATCTGAACACTGTGGTTAAAACAACAGACTCAAAAATGGACTTAAAATAGTTAATACCCAATCCATTAAAATACAGCACCTTAAAAGCAGTCGTTTTTATTATTTTAAAATGTTCAGCCTTTTAGATTACCGTATATTTTGGACTATAAGACAAACTTAAAACCATTTTTATTGTCTAAAAATCATCAGTACGCCTTATGTATGTATTCTACCAGTCAGGTTGTAAGGAGCAGTAAAGCATTAGCCACTAACCGCACTAAGCACTAGTTCTTTAGCCGTTCAGAGGTGATTATTATCTGCTTGTAGTCTGCTGCAAACCCCAGCTAGCACTGCTGGAGCAGCATAAGCATTAGCAGACTCAGTTTACCACTATCGGCTGAAATTCACTAGTGCTAACTGCAGCTAGCAGTTAGCTGCTAATGCTAATGCTGCTGCGCCTAGCCTTAGTGCAAATCTGTGAATCTAAGCTTACTCTAAATGAACAGAAGCGCTTTACTCAACTAAATAAACAATTTTTTTCAGGAGAGAAATTTGTGTAGATTAACATCCAGCACTCGTTTGACATTAAAAAAAATGTTTTAAGAATTATAGTTTTGTTTATTTAGCTTAGCTTAAGTTAACCTCCCCACCAAAACTCAGCAGTGAGAGCTGCTGAATTAGACAGAAAACATGGTGACACCCCTGTTCCTTACTAGTGTCTTTTAAAATGCACCTTACAATCCAGTGTGCCTTATGTATGAAATTAGACCAGAAAATAGATGTTTATTGATAGTGCGCCTTATAATAAATAGTGTACAGAAATACGGTAATAAACATATGGTGTTTGAGTTCTAAACAAACCAAAATATGTTTTATATTATTTTAGATTCTTCAAAGTAGCTCCTCTTGCTTAGATAGAGACAGTTTTGCACATCTTGGCTGGATTTTCTCAGTCAGCTTTATGAGGAAGTCACCTGGAATTCAGGCTTTCAGTTAACAGCTGTGCTGAACTCGTCAAGAGTTAATTACTCGAATTTCTTGTCTCTTAATGTGTTTGAGAGCATCAGTTGTAAAGTTGTGAAGAGGTAGAGTTACAGGTATACAGTGAATAGCTATATTTGAGTAATGTTCTAATCCAGATTATGACAAGAACTACTCAACTGAGTAAAGAAAAAAATACTTGATGATGGAACTGGCACTCATCAGGCCGCCCTAGGAAAGGAAGAGCAAGAGTTACCAGCCTCAGAAACCACATGTTACTACATGATTCCTTATAATGATTTTTATATTAATTTACAGACTTTTGACTGGTACTATACTAGACTCCAATTGTGAGCGTAAATTGATTTGGACTTGGGTAAATTTGGGTAGACCCTTGATCAGATACATCATTTTACACTGAGACAAAACCACCATATTTATTTATTCCCATGTGTTTGCAGCACAATGTGCTGCTAGCAAGCTAATGAGATTAGCTTTTACCATCCCTAGAATTGGCTTTTTTCGAGTCTTACTAGTAAAAAATGTGAGTTTAGCTCCAGTTAATTTAGCTGAGTATGGTTCAGATTGTTGTTCAGGCAGCAAATGATGTACAAGCTAGCATAATGTAGCATTAGCTTTAGCATTAGCTTTTAAATTTCCCCATAGCTAGCAGAGTCTTCACGTGATGAGCTGCCCACCAGTATCAACACCACCATATTCCCCTCAGGCCAGCAACATAATGTATATATTTAAGCTGTGTTTCACTACCAGCGGATATGTAGGCACGCTCTGAGCTCCTTAAGTGTAGCATTAGGTGTGACAAACATTTAATCTGTTTAATCCTGTAAAATAAACACACTACCAAATGTAGGCCCTGGAGATGAAAGCAGGAAGCATATGTAGTACATGTCTTTAGCAGGAATCATTCAGATGTATTTAAATAACATCACACACAAAATAATGCAATGTAAAGCTACATAAGGATACTGCTATATGATATGAGACTATTTATACACTTGCTTGTCAAGAGTTAATTAATTGAATGTGTTTGAGAGCATCAGTTGTAAAGTAGTGAAGAGGTAGAGTTACAGGTATACAGTGAATAGTGAATATTTGAGTAATGTTCTAATCCAGATTATGAGAAGCAAGAACTAATCAAATAAGTAAAGAATAAAATACTTTAATGAAATGAAGATCATTCAATCCAAAGTTACGTCTCAGCCCATCGTTTCTTAGATGACTGGCCCAGGTGTTGCACCTCCACGCCTCCAGAGGTCACTCTGACCTCAGTTGTAGCTTTACCACACCTGTGTTCTACACTGAAGAAAATGATGTGTAAAATTTACTTTATAAAAAAGTTTCGCAACTTTCTGCATTTTTAAGTAAATTTAATTTCAGATAAATTTAAGTATTTTTTTGTTTGTGGAACTTTTCACACCTACTTTTCACCCATTTTGGTTCTGACCAAACTGAAGAAAAGGCTACAGGTCTAGACCATGCAGAGTTTCACCATATCGATATTTAAGCCTCATTTGAATTGGTCTTGCTCTCTCCGGGTGGGTACAGTAGATGGCGCTCTTTTTTCCCCTCGTCACTCCTAGGGTGATGTCGATCAGCACAAGCTGTGGGTTGGTGATTTTCCACCAAAAGTGGAAACTCTTTCCAGATTTTTACTGTCACGTCACAGAGTACAGGTGTACATGTGAGTGAAAAACCTGGGTGCAGATTCCCACCAATGTGCAGAGAACAATATTTACAAGAAGAATAGTAAAATAAAATAAAATATAAAATAAGACATACAGATAGCTTTACAGTATAAACAATATACACAGTACACTCAATAACAATAAACATGATAACTTACACTATAAAAGACAAATATTGCACGGAAATATGTTATATAAGCCTGAATAAGTAAATATACCATGCTATGTAGATATGCAGATATCTAGAGTGTGTGTGTGGAAGTGAGGAAATAGTCCAGTAGGTGACAGAATAACTATGAATAAGTGCAGGTAGGGTGGGTTGGGCAGAACACTGTTCTACTGGCTGTTTCACAGCCTGGTGGCCTGGGGGAAGAAGCTGTCTCGGAACCGGCTCTTGTTCTTGAACCAGTTCTATTCGGGCTTATAAGAAATGTGGTGCATTTTAGTGAATCATTCTGGGTTTCCACCAGTTTTAGTGGAACCGTCAACAGCACAGCAGTGGTGAACAAAGTTCTTCTATTTCCACTGAGAACAAGCGTTCCTGGTTCTGGAACCTGGAACGAACGGTTCAAAATTAGGTTCCCAAACCAGAACCAAAAGCGATATTTGAGCTGATGTAACTGAGCCGAGTCGCTGCGCTTTCCTCCAAACTCGGCAATGCTGCATCAGCACCATTTCAAGAAGAGGCGGTGGCTGAGTTCACATGTCTCAGAGGAGGCATGTGCTAGTCTTCACCCTCCTTGTGTTGTGGTACCACTAGTAATGGGGGTATACATCTGACTAGCTGATTAGCTAAATTGAAATTGGATTAAAAAATGGGAAAAGTGTTCAAATGAAGCTTAGAAGGTTTTGGAAGCCCCCTAAAATTCTTAATAGATTCTTAACATTTTCCTGAAACGTATAGCAGAATATACTGCACAGGCAGTCCCCACAGCTACCTCAGCAGAAAACAGCAGATCATCATAAAGTGTGCTAGCGAGCCGCGGGCTTACGCTAACTTCGCTCCATTAGAATCTGTCTGTCGTACGAGAAAGGAGGTAGCATCATCAATCTCTCCGAGTCGAAACAACGTGCCAGACTGAATGACCCGTGAACTTCTTCCAGTATATAACACATCCCTATTATCAATGCAGTGCACAGGCACGTGAGACCGGGAACCAATTAGGTTTATGGGTGTAAGCATAATTACCCACATGGTTGGCACATCATACATCAGAGCAGAGCCAGCGCGTCTCTGTGTGTCTGTAGTGAGTGTGTGGGTATATAGTGAACGTGAGGAGAATGCAGATAAGTAGTGTACTCTTACCTTATTGGGGTTACTGGCCGTGATGATCCACACGCAGTGCGAGTTGCTTTCGTACTGGATGGGGAAATTAGGGGAAGTCAAAGTGCCAGATGGACCGTAGAGGTTGGAGCCGCACGTTTTCACTGCAAAACAACCACAGATGGACGCATGAGGCAGCGCTACGGTTAGCCGGGCCGCACGTATAATTAAAGGTTTGTGATTGGAGGAGCTGATTGTGGTTTATTGAGCGCTAACTCTTTATTTCGAACATTATGCTGCATATAGGCCCGCTCATCCAGTGGAGATAATTCAGTTGGATGCACCCGAAAAGAGTGACATAATAAGGCTTGATTCACAACACTATCAAACAAACTGATCATGCCTCAGCTGCTGAAGAGGGTGTCCACATTCCTGTATAATTAAATGGTTAATTTGTAAACAAGGTCATTGAAAGTGGTCTGGTGTGAAATGCTTTAACTAGCGTGTCTCTTGTCTCACGTATGTCTATCTGTGTCCTTTTTAATATTGAATATATATTGTCTCCCATTCTTTTATATTCATAATCTTATTTTCTGTACTTGCTGTCATTTTTGGGAAGGAGAGTAACGTAATTTCAATTCTCTGTATGTCCTGTACATATGCAGTATTCACAATAAAAACTACTTGACTTGACTTGACTAGGGTTCAATTCTCCAGCTGGGAATGTGAAAGCCCACCGTTCTACACCAGTATGAGTTCTTGTGTAGAGATTCCTCTACTTTACATCTTTTACATTTTGGCTGAAAATGACATCAATTAAGCAATAATACACTCAAGGTTCTTGCTATAACATGTAATATCGGCACTGCTGTGATGCGGTCGTAGGCTTGAGCCCGCAGTCCGAGTAACCGCAGATCAGCACAGCAGTGCCAATATTACATGTCATAGCACAAACCTCGAGTGTTTTATTATTGAGATTATACCACAGTTTCATTATCACTGTGTATTAAAAGATTTTGAGTTAAAGAGAATGAGATACGATCTGTTTGGTTATAAAATAAACACTCCTCGAGTTAAAATAGTTCCATTGCTGCTCTGTTTGTAGCTGGACTGTTTGGCTTGTAAGCGCTGCTGCATCGTTGCTAGGTTACCTGTATGTGGCAGAGTAATACATGAAGTGCTTTGGTTACAGTGTATTACCGGCTGATAACAGCACTCATAGATCACCTCTCAGCCAATCAATTAAGCAATGATACACACAAGGTTCAAGCTATAACGTATAATATTGGTGCCAATATTACAAGTTATATTACTCCCTCTCATGTGTTATTACTTAAATATGTTCGAATCCTGGTCATGCAGCTCGCCATTAGCTGCCGGAGCCCTGAGAGCACACAATCGGCATAGCTAAATTGGGCAAAAAAGTGGGATAAACAATGATGCAGCATTGATTTATAAGGAAATGTTCATTAAAGGTGAATTTTTTTGTTAAAACTGTTTTATAGGGAAAGCCAGTGGTGTGCTTTAGACAAAGAAACTGAACATAAAACACTGAGTTTTAAAAAGTACTCTAAATTTGTCCAGTGAGTTTCAGGTGTCTATTTATTTTTGTATAACATTTAAATACACAGTATATACCAGGGGTCGGCAATGAAGCATCTGGCCTGTGAGTTTGTTTAAACTGTGAAAAACATAATAAAAATAATAAAAATTATTAAAAAATGAAAACATCTCTGACTTCTCTTTAGCTTACTCTCCTTCCCTGTTTCTCTGTCTTGCTCGGCGGGACTTTAGTTTCTTCCTTTTATCATTTTCCCTCCTGTTCTTGGGCTCCCTATCTCCTTATAAGGGCATTTTTCCCACCTTGTCCCAATTCACTAGCCGGGTCAGCGATAGTGTATTAGACTGCGGCCCTGACGACATGGGTTCAATCCCGCATTCGATCCCAGTGTTTATATATATATATATATATATATATATATATATATATATATATATATATATATATGTCCTTTCTTCTGGGGTTTCCCTGCTTTGAACTTAACTGTTCTGCAATTGGGTTCAACAACTTTCTGGGCTGGAGAGCTACTAATCTCTAGCTACTAGTACATCCCATTACACTTCATTTAATTGTTTTCTTTTTTGTGGCCCGTTACGTAATGGCTTGGAAAATTAGCTTACTTAACTTCAAACCCCTGGTATATACTATAAGTTATCATTATTGTAGAATGTCTCAAATACTTATTAATGATTCAACCTTTTAACCATGTTTATTATATTTGTAATTGCTGTTATTTTAGACCCTTCTTTAAAAAATTTAACAATGTAATAAAGCAATGCATTGTGGAATAAGCATAAAACAATACAAAATATATATTTCTAATTTCAATTACATATCAAGGAAATGCTTATTGCTTATTAAATTTCATTGAAAAAAAAATTCTTAAATAAACAAGTTCAGAAGCGAGGCATGATGCGCGCATATCATATCACTGCAAATATATCTGACTGTGCTCTGTCTCCACAGTTATTTTCAGACTGTGTTTGTGTTACGTCTGCTGCCGTGTTGATTCCTCTGCCTTCGAATTAATACATGCATTACTGCATGGGGTGAAACCTCGCTGAGATTCGCCGCTAAGACTTCCAGAGTCGTCTCACTGTTCTGAAGGCTTTCTGCTGCTGTGATCAAACAAGTAAAGTGACACGGCAGCCAGACTTCCCAGAAATCTGAGAGTTTTTAAGCCAATAAAGCAAACATGGATCATTCCCCACAACCCAGCAGCCTGGCAGTATCCACTCTGTATCAATCCCATTGATTGCATTGGATTAAAGTACATTAGAGTACAGCGCAGAGCAGATCTGAAGCATTAGCTAATTCTGAAAGTGCACTTAAACTGAGGAGTCTCACCTTTACAAACAGGCCTGTGGTCACTCCAGGCTGCAAACACCTCGGCCACTCTCTGGCAGGTGATGCTCTTGGAGCCCTGCAGGACGTGGTCTCCGTCGCAGGTGAACCCAACCATCGCACCGATGCTTTAATATCAGAAACGCAGGAGAACAGAAAACAGAACAGGTTGGAAAAATCAATAACTGACCCCATCAGACATGTTCCTGCATGGAAAAGCAGCACTTATCTGGCAGGTAAATCAATTTATACTGTAATTAATTGATACTGTCTTCAATATAGTATAAACTGCTTATTTGATCAAACATAAAAAAGCATAAAAGTTGTAGAGGATTCTTTAAAATCTCAAATTCGTCAGATGTTACCAAATTAATATAATATATTAAATAAATTATATTATATATATATATATATATATATATATATATATATATATATATATATATATATATATATATATATATAGATAGATAGATAGATAGATAGATAGAACTTTATTATTATATATATATATATATATATATATATATATATATATATATATATATATATATATATATAGTGTTTTGATGACATTACTGACTTTAGCACCAACAGTCCTTTTAGGCTTAATATACTCTAAAGGCTACAATTGAATAACATATTTATTAAAAAGGCTAAAAATAGCAAAACTGACTGACTTTAAAAAACTGACTGCTTTAAGAAATTCACATAAACCATATAGTAAATTTAGGTGACCTATTTTAAGCATTTATTTATTTTATTGTTGATAAATATGGCTTAAAGTCAATGAAAGCTTAAAAATCAGTATCTCATCTCTGATAATCAGAAAATTTTACATTTCATTTGTAAATCAGGGGATCAGAGTCTGGAGGAAGAGTGGAGAGACACACCAATCAGTGATGGTTTGGAGAGTCATGTCTGTCATCTGCTGGTGTTGGTCTACTGTGTTTTATTATCAAGTCTAAAGTCAGTGCAGTTTTGTTTTCCCACAAAATCTTACAGCACTTCATGCTTCCCTCTGCTGACCTTAACTTTTATGGAGTTGGGGATTTCATTTTCCAGCAGGACTTGGCACACTGCCAACACTGCTAGAGGTACCAATCGGTCTTACATAATATTCTACTTTTCTGAGACAATGATTTTGGGGTATAATCATTAACATAATCATTAACAATAATTAAAAAAAAAAAAAAAGATCACTCTGTGTGCAATACATCTATATAATTTATGAGTTTTCAACACATTTTCAACTGAACTACTGAAATAAAGTAACTTTTTTGTATAACATTTAAATACACAGTACATAATAATAGTTAACATAAATACAGAATGTCTCGACTAATTACTAGTTGACAATAGTTGAAACAATTATTAATGAGTTTACCACTTAACCATGTTTATTACTGTTGTCATTACTGTTTAACAATGTATTATAAAAATAAATTTGACATGTTATTAATAACAATAAATTTGACATGTTGATTTCTGATGAGATTCTACAGTAAGTTAAGCATGACATAAGCAAAAATGGGGCCATAAACACATATGTGTGTGACTATGGAGCATCCAGCTGCAGTGATAGAAGCAATCCCACTTAATATATCAGTAAATTATCACAATAAGAGAGAAATCTCATAGCAATCAATCAGCAGGTGTTTGACACAGCCCATATAGATGAACACTCACAGACACACAGCGTTTACCTGAAATCTGAGCCCATGCGTCTGCCGTTCTCCGGCTCTCCTGGGTCCGGGCAGTAGTTGGACACTTGCTTCACGCCCCCCTCGTTCACTGCAGGATCAGAGATGAAGCACAGCTGTAAGCTAGTCCGCAACCATTAGCGGCCTACGGGCGAGCGGCGGTGTGGGCGCAGCGGAATAATGTTTTACAGCCACGCTGCCCACGGATAGCGCTGTCTCAGGCACAGAGGTGGGCAGCAGCAAGTTACACTTTCCCATCATCACTTCAGAGAAAATGACTTTTTTAAGCAGCTCTTCACAGAAGGCTTGTCATCATTACTGTGGGCATATTTTAAAACTCGTTAAACTTTCAGCTTTCCTCAAGTTACCTCATCCTCTTATTCCCTCTTATTCATACACCTTATAACCAAAACTATCACAGACACAACGCGAGGCTTGGATGGAGCTGCTCGGCCATGGAAGGCCGAGTCTCTCTACTGTTTTCTACTGTTGTTGGTCTAATGTGAAGCTACATGTATAAGTTTGGAGGTGTGTAGTGGTGTAGTGACTCTGTGCACTATGCTCCTCAGCATCTGCTGATCCTTGTTTTTCGTTATAATATCACTGACAGTTGGCTGGGGCATATTTAGTGGTGAGTAGGTAAGTTCACGACTGCACTGAAAAAAATGATGAGTAAAATTTACTTTAAAAAGTTTCGCAACTTTCTGCATTTGCTTTTTTTAAGTAATTTCAAATACATTTAAGTAACTTCAAGACCTAAATGTTACATAGAGAAAATAAGTAAACAGAACTTTCTTTTTTTAGTAAACTTTACTTCATTTATTTGTCAAATAAATTGACTAAAATCATTTTTGTCTTGTACTTCTATGTCCTCTATTGCTAAATGTACATCATTATTTATAAATCTCTTTAGATAGTGTACGCTAAATGTTATGTAATTTAATGTAAAACAAAAAAAGTAAAAATACAGCTCTGGAAAAAAAAAATTCTGAATCCATTTCTCTGATTTTGCTATTTATAGGTTTATGTTTGAGTAAAATGAACATTGTTTTTTTATTCTATAAACTACAAACAACATTTCTCCTTAATTCTTAATAAAAATATTTTAGTCATTTAGAGGATTTATTTGCCGAAAATGAGAAATTTGCTGAAATAACAGGAAAGATGCAGAGCTTTCAGACCTCAAATAATGCAAAGAAAACAAGTTCATATTCAGAAGTATAGTTTTAGGGGTTCAGAAATCAATATTTGGTGGAATAACCCTGGTGGTTTTTAATCGCAGGTTTCATGCATCTTGTCATGTTCTCCTCCACCAGTCTTACACACTGCTTTTGGATAACTTTACGCCTTTACTCCTGGTGCAAAAAATTCAAGCAGTTCAGCTTGGTTTGATGGTTTGTGATCATTGTGATCTTCCTCTTGATTATATTCCAGAGATATATTACTGTTTTTAACACAGAAAGTGTTTCGCTTGAGTGGGTTAATTTTAGTACTGCGCTATTTTGAGAGTTTAAACGGCACCTAAATTCGCTCCATTACCGCGTTAAATCTCCGAACCACGAGCCTCTCATGGTTTATTGCTCCAGCATGCCTCAGCATTCGAAACTCAATCAAAACAAAAAGTTGCGAGCGATATTCGTTTTACAAACGCGCAGGAAATGACTGTAAGCCAGGCTTAATTGCTGTGGGTTCGGCGGCGGATCTGCAGTTGGTAAATTAAAGACCCCATTGATTTACACAGGGGTGTTTGCGGGCGTATTGGGGCCCGGAATAAGACGAGGCTCGGCCCAATAATTCACTCATAATTCATCATTCAGAATGCGTGAGGCAGCCACTGTGAAATGGAGGGTAATAAAAATTCTATCCTGTAGTAATTACGCATTTGAAGTGCTACACTGTTGGCTGGAAAATGAATCATTGTGCTCAATACGTTATTACAATGGCAGCCACGCAAGCTCCGCACTTCCACCGCTAGAGAACGGGAATCTTCAGGCCCGATAGTGATTAGTCAATAATGACTATACGTGTGGCCCCGAATCTGTACCCAGACCAGCGCCACGCTCATTATCTGCTCATTAAAAGGTACACTCCGTCATCCTAAAGGAACAAAGCGCTGACCCCGCAACGGCAGAGAGGGATCAAGGGCAATTACCACGTTAAAACCTTACTCAACAGCCAGAAATCTGAACGCAGCACTCAATAACCATTAGCAGCCCACCAATAGGATTTCACGCTTAGTTATAGCTGATCGTTCGTCAACAGCGGACACAAAAACATCATCTCAACGTTCTGACAGAGATCAGAGATTCACTTTTTTAACTTTCTGTCCTGTGGGCCCAAAAGGATTATATAATATAAAGAAGAAGAAGCGTGTTTTTTTTTTGGAAATGTACACATTTTTTAAAATTTCATTAAATTCTATTACAAAAAAGTTTAATTAATTAATTCAATAATGGCAATGTTAAAAGGAAAACATTCCAAACCTCAAAATGCATGCAGTGTCCAAAATTTTGCATGGTGTGCCTTGTACATTTTATTTTTTATTTTGTATAAAATTATTCAAAACGAAAAAAAATTATACAGTAATTACGTGTTGCCAAAATGAAGAAGACCTGTGCATTTTTTTTAGAAATGTACTTTTTTAACATTTCATTCAATTTAATTAGAAAGAAAAAAATTCAATAATGGCTATTTTAAAAGGAAAACATTCAAAACCTGAAACATCCTGTGGTGCCTTAAATCTTGCATGGTGTGCCTGTTTTCATTTTTATTTGTATAATATTCAAAACAAAAAAAAAATGTACAGTAATCACTTCTTTCTTAAAATGTTGCTTAAAATTAAGAAGACCTGTGTATTTTTTATGTTTTTTTTTTTTTAGAAATGTATTTTAATAAAATTTCATTCAATTTATTTAGAAAAAAAATCAATAACTGCCATTTTAAAAGGAAAACATTCAAAACCTCAAACATCCTGTGGTGCCCAAACTTTTGCATGGTGTGCCTATTTTTTTAGTACACAATTATTTAAAACGAAAAAAAAATAAGGTACAGTAGTCTAATTTTTCTAAAAATGTTGCTTAAAATTTAAAAGACCTGTGTATTTTTTTAGAAATGTATTTTTATTCAATTTCACTAAATTATATTACAAAAAAGTATCATGCGGTGCTCAAACTTTTGCATGGTGTGTATATATTTTTAAAGTATAAAATTATTCAAAACAAAAATTATACAGTAAACTCATTTTTCTAAAAATGCTAAAAATGCTTAAGCTAAGAAGATCTGTGTATTTTTTTAGAAATGTATTTTTATTTTTAATGAAAATGGTACAGTAAGTATATCTTCCTTAACATGTAATATTATAGAAATATATTTTTATAAAATGTCACTACATTTAATTAGATTAAAAAAAGTCTTTAATAATTGACATTTTAAAAGGAAACATTCAAAACCACAAATCTCCTGTGGTGGCCGAACTTTTGCAGGTTTTGCCTCTTTTTTGTGTTTATGTGACGCGGTGTGATGAGAAGGGAGGCGGACGTTTAAACGGGTAAGACATGACTTTTAATAAATAACAAATAAACAAATAAACAAACAAGGGAATAACGAATAAATATATGTACATAAACAAACAGGGAAAACAAACAAAGAGCTAAACTAAACAGACAAGTACAAAACAGGGCTAGGGATATATATATACAGGGAATAATACGTAAATATATACAAGATACACAAAGGAAACAAACAGGAACCAAACGTGACTAGAATATAAACAAGAGCGAGAAACTACAAACAACCAAAGAACGAGAACTAGAGCAATAACGTAAACGTGGCGAGACAGACAACAGGGGAAGGTGCAAAGACCGACAGCAAACATAGATTAACAAGTACTATTTATACTAAACATGAAACACAGAACACCTGGGAAGGGGCGGAGTTACAAATTAGACACACGTAATGGAAAAGTACAAGAGAAACACACTAGGAAACGGGGAAGACACCAGAAAACATAGCGAGGGCGTAACAGAAGCCCCTCCCTAAACGCGCAGCTCCCGAGGCGCGTAAAAACGAACCCCGGGGGCCGGCGGCGGGGAGAGGCCGGGAAACACAAGAGACGAGACCTGAGACTTAACATGGGGCAGAACTGGAGACTGAACTGAAGACTGGACAGGAGACTGGACAAAGAAAGGAGACTGAACCGGGGACGTGACTGGAGACTGGACATTGGGCGAGACACGAGACTGGACGGGGAACTGGACAGGGGACGATGACTGGACGTGAGACATGACAGGTGACTGGACAGGACTAGACATGGGAACGGGAACCAAAACATTGACAGGAACAGACACGAAGACGGTGACAGGAACAGGTACACAGAAACCAGACAAGACAGGAACAGGAACATAGACCGACACAGGAACCATAACGGGGAGCGACATGGGGACCAGAAAGACCTGGGGATGCCCAGGACTGGCTAAAGTCATAGGGGTAGTTCGTGGAGCCAGCCTGGGCAAAGTTCTTGGGCTGGGGTCCGGGGGCCTTGGGGCAGACCTGGGCACACGAGGCTTGGGGCAAAACTTAGTCCTGGGCGCCGGGACTGGCATGGGTGTGGTGACGGGCCTCGCTGGCGACGCGACGGCTTGGGCAGCAGAAGCTGGAGGCGCGGCGACTCGGGCAGCAGGAGCTGGTGGCGGTGCGGCGTCTCTGGCAGCAGGAGCTGGCGGTGCGGCGACTCGGGCAGCAGGAGCTGGCGGTGCGGCATCTTGGGCAGCTGGAGCTGGCGGCACGGCGACTCGGGCAGCAGGAGCTGGCGGTGCGGCGACTCGGGCAGTAGACACTGGCGGTGCGGCATCTCGGGCAGCAGGAACTGACGGCGCGGTGACTTGAGCAGCTGGGGCTGGCGGCGTGGTCGGCGCTGGAGCGGTAGGCACCGCTGGCACAGGGTCATGGACGGTGGGCACTGCTGGCTTCGGCACATGGGTAGTGGACACCGCTGGCACAGGAACATGGACGGTGGGCACTGCTGGCTTTGGCACATGGGCAGTGGACACCGCTGGCACAGGAACATGGACGGTGGGCACCGCTGGCATCGGCACATGGGCGGTGGGCACCGCTGGCACAGGAACATGGACGGTGTCTGGCACCGCTGATATCGTAGCATGGACGGTGGGCACCGCTGGTACAGGAACATAGGCGGTGGGCACCGCTGGCATCGTAGCAGGAGCGGTGGGCACCGCTGGCATCGTAGCATGGGCGGTGGGCACCGCTGGCACAGGAACATTGGCGGTGGGCACCGCTGGCATCGTAGCATGGGCGGTGGGCACCGCTGGCACAGGAACATTGGCGGTGGGCACCGCTGGCACAGGAACATTGGCGGTGGCGGGCACCGCTGGCACAGGAACATTGGCGGTGGCGGGCACCGCTGGCACAGGAACATTGGCGGTGGCGGGCACCGCTGGCACAGGAACATTGGCGGTGGCGGGCACCGCTGGCACAGGAACATTGGCGGTGGCGGGCACCGCTGACACAGGAACACTCACATGAACAGACTTGGACCCTTGGGCTGTAGGTGTCTGTGTGACGACTCGGGCTGCTGAAGACTGCACGGAGACTTGACCTAATTTCACCTCAGCGTATTCAGGTTCCGGGGTGGCAGTGGCAGTACAGTGTAGCGCCGTTGTCATGGGAACCCCGGAGCGAAGATCTGCTGCCGCTACGGGTGACTGGAAGCGCTGCTCGGCGGTCGCCGTGGAAGCTGGGTCTGCAGCCGTAGAAGATGCGAGCACCGAAGCAGCCAGAGAAACTTGACCCGTGGAATCAGGAGATGCTAACTGCGTTAGCCGCGTAGCCGTGGGAATGCCTGGAGCTGCAGCCGCTGGAGATGCTAACTGCGTTAGCCGCGTAGCCGTGGAGAAGCCTCGAGCTGCAGCCGCCGGAGGAGCTAGCTGGTTAGCCTCAGAAGCTAGCTGCGGAGCCGACGAGGTGGAGCGCGCCCTGGGAGGCGGGTGGAGGATAGCCTCCGCAAGCGGCGGCAAGCGGGCTCTCGTCGGAGGGTAGAACTCGTCCTCCGAACTGGACGCGGCTGCGAGGAGGTCCACGTAATCCCAGAAATAGTCCTCACAGTCCGCGTTTCTGCCCGCCTTGCCTACCTCGCGGTTCGGAGCGAGGCCGATGGCCCCAACCGTTAGCCCCACCCCAAGAAAATCCTCCGATTTTTGGGACCTCTTAGAACGCCCAGCCCGAGGCCTTCTCCGGCCTCGAGGCCTCGGATTTTCCTGCGCCGAGGTCCCAAAGGGGGCATGACGGATGGCCAGCCCGGATCCAACCCAAGGGTTTCCCGAATAAACGTCCATGGCGGTCGGTCTTTCTGTGACGCGGTGTGATGAGAAGGGAGGCGGACGTTTAAACGGGTAAGACATGACTTTTAATAAATAACAAATAAACAAATAAACAAACAAGGGAATAACGAATAAATATATGTACATAAACAAACAGGGAAAACAAACAAAGAGCTAAACTAAACAGACAAGTACAAAACAGGGCTAGGGATATATATATACAGGGAATAATACGTAAATATATACAAGATACACAAAGGAAACAAACAGGAACCAAACGTGACTAGAATATAAACAAGAGCGAGAAACTACAAACAACCAAAGAACGAGAACTAGAGCAATAACGTAAACGTGGCGAGACAGACAACAGGGGAAGGTGCAAAGACCGACAGCAAACATAGATTAACAAGTACTATTTATACTAAACATGAAACACAGAACACCTGGGAAGGGGCGGAGTTACAAATTAGACACACGTAATGGAAAAGTACAAGAGAAACACACTAGGAAACGGGGAAGACACCAGAAAACATAGCGAGGGCGTAACAGTTTAAAATTTACACAAAACAAAAATGATACAGTAATTACATCTCTCTTAAAATTTTGCTTAAAATTAAAAAGATTTGCATATTAAAAAATATATATATATATTTTTTATTAAATGTCACTAAATTTAATTACAAAAAAAGTCTTTAATCTAAATTTTAAAAGGAAAACATTTAAAACCGCAAACATCCTGTGGTGCCCAAACCATGGCGTGCCTATTTTTTAATTTATTTTAATATAATAAAAGGGGGACAGTAAGTATATCTTTCTTAACATGTAATATGATAAATATATAAAATATATTTTTATAAAATTTTACTAAATAAAATTGCAAAAAAAAAATTCAATAATGGCAGTTTAACAGGAAACATTCAAAACCTTAAACCTCCTGTGGTGCCCAAACTTTTGCATGGTGTGACTATTTTTTTTAAGTATAAATTTATTAAAAACAAAATGATACAGTAATCTGATTTTTAAAAGATGAAAAAAAGTGTATTTTTACTATTGTCATTTTGTAATGAAATATCACAAAATTGTATTACAAAAATGAATAGTTTATGAATAGTTCATTATTTATATGAAAATCTTATAATGTCACTCAATTAAAATGGCCAGTGTGTTTTAATTTTATTTTTTACCATTTTACTATATTTTGTTTAGAAAAAAATCTTACAAAAGTCTATACTAGTTATACAGTCATTCATTTGCTTCTCAGCTAAAATAATGCAAAAATGAATTATTTAAATTAATGCAACACTGGATTAAAATAAATTTATTTATTGAAACAATGCCACAGTGAATGTGTGCTGCAATCAAAGCTAAAGGCGGCCCAACCAAATATTATTAGAGTGTGTGTTTTTTTTTTTTTTTTTTTTTGGTGATTTTCATTTCTTGGCCAGGCAGTGAGGCAGTGTACAAAACAAATAATATACTCGAATCTAATCTTGTTTATAATCTTTAAAAAAGTGTTTTTAACTTCACGCCTTTGGGAGATCATTTCATCTTCACTGAGCCACAGATTCAAATCAAATGTTGACTAATTTATAAACTCAACTCGCTAAATACGTTTAATTAACTTTTGAATTAACAAAACAAGTGAATAAAAACCTGATTAAACACCTCAAATCTTAATGCAGAAATTAAATATCGCTAAATTATGTGTGGATATACAGTATAATTGCTGTATGGTTATTGAAGTGAACATAAAGATATCCTGACATCTGTAGTCCTTCTCTCAACACACTATTTTTATTTATTTATTTATGCATGTGTTTGTTTGTTTGTTTGTTTGTGTGTTTGTTTGTTTGGTGAGTCATCTGCGATAAATGGCAAAGGCTGAGCTGAGAAGTGAAAAGCGAACGCTGGTACAGATCGTACAGAATGTTAAATGTGGCAGATGGAAAGGTTAACAGTAGTTTTTACTGTGATGCTTATGCTTGTTATGCAGCAGCAGCAGCAGCAGCAGCGATGTGTAATTCACTACAGCTTTAAATAGTGAGTTCTGCATCATTGAAAAACCTTCAGCCTGAGGGACAAAACAAGCACAGCATACAGTAAAAGAGAAGCAAAACATCTAAACACTATAGAATGGATTGTAAGCCAGATAATGTCAAATTGTTGTTTTTTTATTATTTTAAATACTGTATCAGTATTATTTTATTATTTTAAAGGCGCATCAGATCATAAGGTGCATTGATGATTTTGTGAAAATGAAAGGAATTTAAGTGAGCCTTATAGTGCGAAAAATATTTGTAACGAGACCATATATGCCATAACTCACTCACACATTGACGATGACACCTCGATGATAGTGACCAGAGCAGGGATAGTCCCCACAGTTGAGCAACACACTCACTGCCTGTGAAACCCTGCACAGTAAAACTAGTCAGTTTTGAATATTAATATCTCATAAAATCTCCTCTCTTTGTTGAATTCGGTCTTATTTGTAACAGCTAACCCCACGGTGCGGAGGCCGTACCGCAGCCTGGCTAACTCCTGCTGTGATTGGTTTATCTGCTTCTAAACAGCGCTCTATTACAATCGCCAAGAGAGGGAGATTAAAATAATACAGGGGGGAATTACGGGATTTTACACTCTAGAGGTCTTTACAAGGTGGGTTTGCCTGCGGGTCCTGCATGATTTGTGAAGTAATTGGCAGGCGGGACCGAATTCGCGGCTCCGCAGTTACAGTGGGCAGGCGGCCAACAGGTCAGGGGTTAATTCGGGAGGGTGCAATTGCTTGCTGTGAGCTGAGAGGAGGGAGGGCTGGGGTGGTTAGATTATTGGCTGCTTGCAGAAGCAGAGAAGAGAAAATAGGCTAATTTTTTCAATGTTTTTCACTCTCCTGTATTTAATGTGAATAATAAGATTATATTTGAGCCAGCATCATTTTAAGGCATTTTGGGGTCCCATGTATACACGGAAATTTAGCTATAGGCCAAATTTCCACCCATTCAGCTCCTACTCAGCTGTATGTCCTCATCACTGGTGATGCCACAAATCCAGGAGGGTGAAGACTAGCACATGCCTCCTGCGATACATGTGAAGTCAGACTCCGCCTCTTTTCGAGCTGCTGCTGATGCAGCATTACCGAGTAGCATTAGTTTAGATTAGCATCAGTTTTGATACATCAGCTCACAGACGCAGCCTGTGCTGATCAACATCACCCTAGGAGTGATGAGGGGAGAGTGCGCCATCTACTGTACCCACCCAGAGAGAGTAAGGCCCGTTGTGCTCTCTCCGGGCTCTGGCAGCTGATGACAAGCTGCATGACTGGGATTTAAACCAGCGATCTCTTGATCATAGTGGCAGTGCTTTAGACTGCTGGACCACCCGGAGCCCCTATGATAATTACGAATGTAAGAAATACATCAGAATTATCAGTGATGTTTTATTGCCTTTTTAATGTTCTGTCTTTGTGGCTTTGTATATTCATATATTGTATTTTATATGCAGCCTACATAAACAAATTCCTTCAGCTGATGCAGGTTTACTGCTAAATGGGTTGTAAACACAATAACTATAGAAGTGAAATTCTAAAATTGTTTATTATAATGTTATCATACGTTTTCTTGTGCATGACTGGATTATGAATAGGTCTGTTATATATATATATGTCTGGTTTATTTTATGTGTCCATGTGAAAACACTGAAAACAGAGCTTACAATAATTTCTAATGTAAGAATTGCATTAATAAAGTCTCTCATACAAGAATGCTGAGAATTATCGCTGTTTTTATTTTATTGCCTTTTTAATTGTCTGTCTTGGTAGCTTCGTATATCCATATATTGCATTTTATATGCAGCCTACACAGACAATTCGTAAGCTTATACATGTATGGAATTCACTTCTAAAGTCGTTTATTATAATGTTATTATATATTTTTCTGTGTTTGACCTGGATTATGCTGAGATTTATCGCTGTTGTTATTAATTGCCTTTTTAATTATGTATTGTATTTTTAATATGTATTTATGTATGAGATAAGGTCTCTTTTTTTATATCCGGAAAGAAATACATTAATAAAGTCTCTTAAACAAGAATGCTGAGAATTATCACTGTTTTTATTTTATTGCCTTTTGAATTTTCTGTCTTGGTAGCTTTGAATAACCATATATTGTATTTTATATGCAGCCTAAATAGAAAATTCATAAGCGTATACATGTTTACTGCTAAATGGGTTGTTAACACAATATTGCTAGATGTGAAATTGCTTCTAAAGTTGCTTATTATAATGTTATTATATAGTTTACTGTGTTTGACCTGGATACTGGCTCATATATATCTGAGATAAGGTCTGAATTTTTTTTTGCATCCAGAAAGAAATACATTAATAAAGTCTCCTACACAAGAATCCTCAGAATTATCAGTGATGTTTTATTTTTCTGCCTCAGTAGCTTCGTATATACATATATTGTATTTTATATGCAGCCTACATGGAACATATTACTTCATACGTCGTTTATTATAATGTTATCATACATTTTCCTGTGTTTGACCTGGATTATGGATTATATATGTCTGAGATAAGCTCTCTATTTTTTTGTATCCAGAAAAAGATACATTAATGAAGTCTCCTATACAAGAATGTTGAGAATTATTGCTTTTTATTTTATTGTCTTTTTAATTTTCTGTCTTGGGAGTTTTGCATATTCATATATTGTATTTTATATGCAGCCTACATAGACAATTCATAAGCGTATATATGTTTACTGCTAAATGGGTTGTAAACACTATAATAATGCTAGAATGGAAATCACTTCTAAAGTCATTTATTATAATGTTATTATATATTTTTCTGTGTTTGACCTGGATTATGGCTCATATATATATATATATATATATATATATATATATATATATATATATATATATATATATATATATATATATATATATGTATGTGAGATAAGGTCTCTTCTTTGTATCCAGTAAAGTCTCTTATAGAAGAATGTTGAGAATTATCACTGTTTTTATTTTATTGCCTTTTTAATTTTCTGTCTTGGTGGCTTTGTATATCCATATATTGTATTTTATATGCAGCCTACATGGAACAAATCCTTAAGCTGATGCAGGTTTATTGCTAAATGGGTTGTAAACACAATAATACTAGAAGTGAAATCACTTTATAAGTCATTTAATATAATGTTATCATATATTTTCCTGTGATTATGGGTTATTATGTGTCACGTCCTGGCCTGTTTCCTGTCTGTCCACGTGACCTGTGCTCCTGTGTTTCTGTGTCAGTACTTTTCCACCTGTGTTTACTTGTAGCCCCGCCCCCTAGCCCCATGTGTTTCTACTTCCTGTGTTTGTTATATAGCCCTAGTGTTTCAGTCTGTGTTTGTCGGTCTTTGCACCTTCACCTGTCGTTTGCCTTTTCACGTTTCTCTAGTTTTTGCGCCTTGTTATTTCTCTGTTTTCCCTTGTTTATTTCTAGTCGTTTTCCTTGTATATTTCCCTAGTCCTGTTTAGTTATTCTCTGTCTAGTTTAGTTCCTTGTTGTTTTTCTAGTTTGTTTTGTTAGCCTCCCAGTATGTTTGTTTTTTTTATTATCTCTCGTTTGTTTTGGTTTAGTTCTTTGTTACATGTTTACTTGTTCCTTGTTTCTTTGTTTATTTGTTATTTATTTATTAAATATTTTCTCACCTGCATTTACATCCACCTCCACGTCTTCCTGCCTGCACCACTTCATGACATTATGTCTGAGATAAGGTCTCTTTTTTTGTATCCAGAAATACATTTATAATGCTGAGAATTATTACTGTTTTTATTTTATTGCCTTTTTAATTTTCTGTTTCGGGAGCTTTTTTTTTTTTTTTGCATATCCATATATTGTATTTTATATGCAGCCTACATAAAACATTTGTAAGCTTATACATGTTTACTGCTAAAGGGGTTGTAAACACTATAATAATGCTAGAATAGAAATCACTTTTAAAGTCGTTTATAATAATGTTATTATATATTTTCCTGTGTTTGACCTGGGTTATGGCTTATATATGTCTGAGATAAGGTCTCTTTTTTTGTATCTAGAATAGTTTTTTTGTATCCCATACAAGAATCCTCAGAATTATCGCTGTTTTTATTGTATTGCCTTTTTAATTTTCTGTCTGGGTAGCTTCGTATATACATATATTGTATTTTATATGCAGCCTACATAGATAATTCGTAAGCATATATATGTTTACTGCTAAATAAGTTGCAAACACTATAATAATGCTAGAAGTGAAATCACTTCAAAAGTCGTTTAGTATACTGTTTGACCTGGATTATTGCTTATATATGTCTGAGATAAGGTCTCGTTTTTTTTGTATCCAAAAAGAAATACATTAATAAAGTCTCCCATACAAGAATGCTGAGAATTATCGCTATTTTTATTTTATTGTCTTTTTAATTTTCTGTCTTGGTAGCTTTGCATAACCATATATTGTGTTTTCTACACAGTCTATGTCCTTCAGCTGATGCATGTTTACTGCTAAATGGGTTGTAAACACAATAACGCTAGAAGTAAAAGTGTCAGAGCAGGAAAGGCCTGAGGGTCTCGGCTTCAGAAAGAAGCTCAATTTCACTGTATGTATTAAGTAAAAAACAGCACTGACCTTGTTCAAGTCTTTACAGCTCACCTTTCAGACATAAAGCCGTTCTTTATAAACATGTAAAAGCGAGAGAGAGAGAGAGAGAGAGAGAGAGAGAGAGAGACTTACTGATGGAGAATTTACTGGTGTTGTCTTTCCCCGGCAGCAGCTTCACTCCTCTTGATTTGAAATCTCCAGACCGTTTCACTGTTCAGGGAGAAAAAGAGACAAGACATGAAATGAAAGCAGACAAAGAGAGTCTCTCTGAGAATCGCTCACAATCCCGAGATCAGGCTCTGCTGCTTCCGTGTGTTACAGGACCCGCAGTATATGAGTGAGAGGAAACCGGAGGGAAGCTGGAGCCGGACCCGGACAGAACCCCAGTCCCCTTCAGAGACTCGGACTAACAATCTGCCCTTCAGAAGACCGGGGATTTCACCCTCTCCATTCCAGCAGTCTCTTAATCCACAAACACGGCTGAACCTGATGCAATGGAGCTGAGGAAATGAGAGCAGTGGAGTCCCACGTGTCCTCACCAACAACACCAACACCAGTCTGACTCAACAACAACACAAACATCTGTCTGTCTATCTATCTATCTATAATGGAATTTAGGTCATATTTGCAAAAATGATTGCAGAGGGGAAGAAGATAAATGATAAATAACAGGGACCCTAAGACTGAACTTTGTGGCACACCTGAAGTAACAGAGGAAGGCTGAGAAGTGAACGTTTTAGGCTGAATGATTGTTTAAGATTGTTTCTATCTATCTATCTATCTATCTATCTATCTATAATGGAATTTAGGTCATATTTGCAAAAAGTATTGCAGAGGGGAAGAAGATAAATGATAAATAAGAGGGGCCCTAAGACAGAACCTTGTGGCACACCTGAAGTAACAGAGGAAGGCTGAGAAGTGAACGTTTTAGACTAAATTAAAATTTAAGATTGTTTCTATCTATCTGTCTATCTATCTATCTGTCTGTCTGTCTGTCTGTCTGTCTGTCTTTCTATAATGGAATTTAGGTCATATTTGCAAAAATGATTGCAGAGAGAAAGAAGATAAATGATAAATAGGAGGGGCCCTAAGACAGAGCCTTGTGGCACACCTGAAGTAACAGAGGAAGGCTGTAAAGTGAACGTTTTAGGCTGAATGATAGATAGATCTTAAACTATCTATCTATCTATCTATCTATCTATCTATCTATCTATCTATCTATCTATCTATCTATCTATCTATCTATCTATCTATCTATCTATCTATCTATCTATAATAATACTGGTGTAATGGATCACAAAACTAATGTAAAAGATCAATTGCAATTTAAGCTTCCAGTATGAAAGTGTTTTGCATGACTGAACTGTTTTATTAGTGATTATTACAGGTGCATCTCACAAAATTAGAATATTATTTAAAAGTGACTGCATTACAGTTCTGAAATGTGAACCTCATATATTATATAGATGTATTACACACAGTGATCAATTTGAAGTGTTTATTTGTTTTATTGTTGATCATTATGGTTTACAAAAAATCAGTGTTTTAGAAAATTAGAATATTATATAAGACCAATTGGTACTTTTAGCAGCATGGGCAGTGTGCCAAGTCCTGCTGGAAAATGAAATCCTGCCCTGACTTTGGAGTTGATATAACACAGTGGAACAACACTAGCAGATGGCATGGCTCTCCAAACCATCACTGATTGTGGAATCTGTCTGTCTGTCTGTCACTCCTGACCTCATGTTTATCATCTCAGAGTAAAGCACTGCAGTGAGTTTTAGCAAAATACTTATGCTAGTTTAGTTAGGCTAATTTCTCATGCTATATCAGTTTTTACAGCTAATACTGGTGATTAAGGTCATGAATTTTGAGTCACAGATCATTTTTTTAGACCAGCGCAAATAATTAAATTTATTAGTGATTATTACAGGTGCATCTCAAAAATGTTTTAAATCATCATTGAAAAGTTACTTTATTTCACTAATTCAGTTGAAAATGTGAAACTCATATATATTATATAGATGTATTACACACAGAGTGATCTGTTTTAAGTGTTTATTTCTTTTATTGTTGATGATTATGGATTACAGACCATGAAAATCCAAAAATCAGTGTCTCAGAAAATAAGAATATTGGTACTTTTGGCAGTGTCCTGCTGAAAAAAAAAATCCTGCACTGAAAATACATCTATCTATCTATCTATCTATCTATCTATCTATCTATCTATCTATCTATCTATCTATCTATCTATCTATCTATCTATCTATCCATCCATCCATCCATCCATCCATCCATCCATCCATCCATCCATCCATCCATCCATCCATCCATCCATCCATCCATCCATCCATCCATCAATCCATCCATCCATCCATCTATCTATCGATGGTGGGAGTTGATCTATCTATCTGACTCTGTCTAAGGTTGGGGTCCATCCATCCATCCAGCATTATCATATTATATCAGTAACTGAAACCCAACTTTTACATCAACAATAAACAGAATTCAATGTAAAATAATATTGCTGTTCCTGTAAATGACCTGCTTGTGGACCTTCACAGTGTGAACCAGCAGGTCAGGTTTCTATGCGCCAAATTCAGAATGTTCCTGGCTTTTAAAGAGAATTGCAATTGTAATTTGATGGGACATGTCTTTTGGTAAACATCCTGTCTAGTCTTCTACAAGAGTCTCATAGTGGAACTTTCACTAAATTTTTTTTTTGTTGTTGGATAATTGATTTTGAGAAAAGGATTGGATATTTTTTTAGTTTTAAATGTTTTTTGTCTCAAGGGAGACAAATAGTAAACAGCAGTTTTAGTGTTCGGTTTAAAAGTAGTTTGTGTTTCTGCTTTGTTTGTATTTTAGTGACATTTTACTTTGACACAGTAATTTGTCTGTTTGTATTAGTGACTTTTACTTTGACAGTTTTTAATGCAGTGTAGAAGTTGAGTGGAATGATTGCAGCTCTTGTGAGTACAGTATTATTATTGGACTTTTTTTTTGTTACACATGTACCCTACTATTATTTTTCCATCTGCTTTATTTAACAGAGAACAGAAAGGCATCAGGTAAAGCTGATGTAGAAGCAATATTAAATGAGGACAACTGATTAATTAGAAAGGACACACAACTCTAGATTAGCAATCTCAGTCCATATCAACACTAAATTATACATAAAGGCTCTTTCTGTGAGGGGTTGCTTAGTTTTGCAACAGTTCACAGGTTTCTCCCTTATGTACTGACAGCGAAAATTGGTTCCATAACCTCAAAATACCCCATATTAATTATTAACAAATAGCTTTTCTGACATGATCAACCCTGTTTTACTACAGCTTCTGACGGGTCATCCTTATTTCACAAATGGGGGAAAATCAAATTAACTTCTTGTATGTGGAAATAATTACCTGCTGATTAAGATAAAAGAGGTAATTAAAGATTTGTGTGATAATATAACTTTCCCAACACATCCCAACTTTCCCAACCTGATATCTGATTAAAATCACCACAAATAATTGTAATTAACACACTGTAATCCTGTATAAATTGAATTCACTTAAATAATCTGAAGAAAACAGTTAAATTAAGTTGATTAACTAATTATGCCTAAATTGTAAGTTAAATCATGTATTTATTTTATTTTATTTTGTATCAGTTGCTTTTCTTAACAATTCCACTCTGAAATGTCAGTACTGAAAATCCCTTTAATCTAAGTTAAAATGATAAAAACAAGCGAACTATATAAGATTTAATTAGGAAGAAATAAAATAATTCAGAATAAAAGGATACAGATGCAGACAGGCTAAAATGTAAAGCAATAAAATAGAGAGATAGATGAGTTAAAATAAGTTATAAAAGGTATAAAAAATAAAAGGACAAAACAAATAAATAAATAAAAGGACAAAAGTAAACCTATAGGTGCTATATATGATCAGTCCAATAAAATATGTATTTAATCTTTGGTTTGACTTTATTTAAAACACAGATTTTAATATAGTACACAGCCTATATAGAGTTTGTAGCTTAAAAACTGACACTTGCTCTTACAGCCTACAACACAGAGACCAAGCAGTTAATCAGGGAGTGTTGGGAATGCCTACATACTGACGGTGTGTGACAGTAACTGTGAGACAGTGTGTGACAGTGACAGTGACTGATTATTATTTAATCAGTTAATAAACACTGATTTAATGAGTTGTAATTTACATTGTAATAAAGTCTCATATTTATAGCATTATCCCATGAAAAGGTATACTACAATATTTATATTATTTACAGTATATAGACATATGTATAAACATCTGGAAAGTCCAGATTCACTTTAAATCAAATAATTAGCAGTGTTGGTCACGTTACTTTGAAAAAGTAATTAGTTATAGTTACTAGTTACTCCTCCAAAAAAAGTAACTTTTAAAAGTACTTTTATAAAATCCACTATAAAAGTAACTAGTTACCAGTAAAAGTAACTATTGCGTCACTATTGCATTTTATTCAAATGAAGCAACAGGTTTAGTCCATCATAAGTTTAAGATTTTTTATCAACCTCACTGTGATCTATAGTTATATAAATCCGTTTTCAGCTTCTCCTCCGTGGTTGAGAGGCAGCTGTTCTGTGAGTGTATGCGGCTTGTGTGTGTGTGTATGTGCGCCGCACTAGCACTAAAATTTAATTTCAAGTCGCCGGCCACAAAATATCGTTCGCGGGCCGGTTTGAGATCCCTGATTTAAAGTGCTCACTACAGACAACTGTCTTCCTCTGAGAATGAGCCTGCGGACCCCTAGAGGGTGCTTCGCGGCCCCCTGGTGGTCTGCGTATGCGGAGGGTGGACGTAAGTGCAGATAATTTACAAATGTATTAAATGAACAAGATGAAAGAAAACAAAACAGAAAACAAACACAGGTAACGCAAAAACTAGAAAACAACACTTGGAAGTAAATAGACAAAGACTAGAACAAAACTAAGCTTAACTAAACAAACAAGAAATTGAATAACTAGGATAACATTAAGAATACTAAATGAACAAACTTGGGACACTTAAAAAAAACAAGATACAAAAGACTACAAAATCCAAAACTGGTAAACGCGTATACGGGAAACAAGAATACAAAAGACTCGACAAGAAAACACTCATACAAAGGGCTATATATACACAAGGAGGGTGAGGACCGGTAATGAGGGGGCGGGGTTACAAACAAGACACAGGGGACAACACTAATGCAGACAAATCAAGTCTCCCTGAAGCTGCGGGAGTCTCCCGCATTTGGGTAGTGGCTCCCTGATGCCCGCGAGTCACATATAATCTCCCGGAATTCAGAACGAGTGCCCCAAACGCGCACACAGGCCACAGACTTTTTTTCTCTAATCGCGTGTGGAAAGGAGAGAGAGAAAACAGAGAGGGTTCTGATTGGCCTGTTCTCTGCAAAGAGTCTGTGAGACAGCCAATCAGTTTTTAGTGTGGGCGGGCAGTGTTTTTCCCCCCCTCCTGGACGGGATTTGTTCAGTAAGTGAGAGAAAGCAGATCATGGCGGAGGCAATATTAATAATTATTGTAATATGATATTGAATGTTTTTGATGTTGTGCAATTTTTTGTGATATTGTAACGGTCAGTTTTTGTCAAATAAAGGCTCCCCCCCCAAAAAAAAAAAAAGAAAAGGAAAGCAGAGGCAGGGCCTTCCAAAAAGAAAAAAGATAAAACTCATTTCACCTCTGAATACTCTAAATTTAATTTTAAAAATAAAGTAAAAGTAATTAATATAAAAGTAAAGTTTCATTATCCTTTGGTGTGTGTGCAAGGTTTTTTTTGTTTTGTTTTTTCTTGGGGGGAGGGGGGGGGGGTAACCTCCCTGAAATCAACTTTTGCAACTTGGGATGTCTGCTAATGGCTAGGGGAAGGCTAGGGCGGAGACAGGGACCAAAACACAACAGTAGCACATGGCTGGGAACACATGACAGGAGCACAAGGGACCAATTGAGGGAAAACACAAGACAGACATGGGCTAAGGTGTGACAATAAACTGTTAAAAAACTGTAAACAAAAAAAAAGAGTTTACCTTGATACTGTGCGCTGAAGCCCTTGTGTCGGTGGCCGTTGTCTGTGACGAAATGGAGCCGCAGCCAGTTTTTGTTGCTCACTATGGGCACGGGGATATTCGACCCGGACAACCTGCGAGAAAAAAATCACAACAACAAACACTCAGCTCATCCCAAAAGATCACCAGCATCATCATCTATCGCCAGAGGCGGCTGCGCATAATCTGTAGCCGTGAGGAACACGCCGGCTGAAAAAAATCAAATTAACATGCAGCTCAACCTTTTCACACGGCGCTCTGGATCTCTCGCCTTCAGCTGGAGATGGACTTTTTATTGCCTTGGTTGGGGCCTCAATTAAAGGCAATCTCACCCTGGACCCACATTATCCACTTAAACAGCCCTGCGTTTAGCGCGGAAAAGAGGCTCTAAGAAGAAGCGCGGCCCCGCTCCAGGCCTGTATTCACTCGTGGCATCAATATTTCAAACGGCGTCCATTTTCTTTAAGTATAAATGAACACTTATCAAGGGCAACGAGGACGAGGTGTAATGGAACGTAGGAGCCGTGGTGTTTGAAGAACATGCTGTAACAAGCTGATGAGTCCAACCTGAAAGAGTGACCTGTCATCTCAGCTCTATTCCAGATCATGTCACCCGAGTTCAACACAGGAAAAAGTAATATTGCAGAAGGTAGAGGTCCGCTGGTCCGGAGGTTATACGGATGATTTCGGCTTATCCGCAAATTGGATGATGGCCATCCAGCAACGGAAGAGCATCTACGCATTTGTGGTACTTTACGTAAGATAGATATGCAGTAGAAATGACACAGTTTCATCATTTTCTACCTAAGAATTCTCTTAAATGTGTTCCAAAAGAAAAAAAAAAACAATCCTGCTTCACATTAATGGTTTTAAAGTTCCAAAATAAGGAAAAACTGGTGAATATTAAGGAAAAAACGTGTGAAATCTTTAGCTCTGTCAATAGGAGAACATAGAGTACATACAGTACCAATCAGAATCAGAATTTGGACACACCTCTTCTCATTCAATGTGTTTTCTCTCTTTTCATGATTTTTTTTTTTTTTTTGCAATAAAAATATTTAACATAAATGTGAGTCACATAAAAAAGATTGAAAAACCAAGCATGAAAAAGTGATATTTTGCCATCTATAGTCTAAACTCTTAGTAATAGGAGCTGGTTTCTGATGGAAATGGGAATGCAGCACTAGGAATACCAATAGGGATTAATGGGAACTTCACCATGACTCATTCCAATGAATATAATCAGAATCTCAGACCATTGGTTTATTCGTCTGAAGCCTAATATTCATCTAAAGTTTAAAGGCAGCTGGTGCTTAAAAAAAGAAAGGAAAAACTGAAGTGATGAGGTTCTGATAAAAAAAAGAGAATAATTAAAATAATTCAAAGTCAAACGTCAAACATCTGAGCCCTTCTACCAAACTACTGAAGGACTAACCAATGGGAGAACTTGCTTGACACTAGAGTAAAACTCTACAGTCTGTAGAGTTTTCTGTAGTGTTTAACAATTCATTTTAAGAATTATTCAATAATTATATACAAGTATGATGTACATGTAGCAGAAAAGTATTTGTCAGGATTGAGCCTGAAAAGTAGTATTTTGCCACCTGTAATCTGAATTTCAATCCAGTTTGAGATTACTCTGAGTAATAGGAGCTGGTTTCTGATGGAAATGGGAATGGAGCACTAGGAATACCAATAGGCATTAATGGGAACATCACCACGACTCATTCCAATGAATATAATCAGAATCTCAGACCACTGGTCCATTCGTCTAAAGTCTAATATTTGTCTAAAGTCTAAAAGGCAGCTGGCTCTTTCCAAAGAACATTAATAAATGAAAAACTGAAGTGATGAGGTTCTTATAAAAAGAAAATAATTAAAATAATTAAAATTCAAGGGCCAGAAAGCAAAGTATTTTGATAACAACCCATTCCACAATTCAAACGTCCAAGCCATTTTACCCATCTCCTGAATGCCTAACCAAAAGGAGAACTTGCTTGACTCTACCTGTAGAGTTTCCTGTCATATTTAACCTTCTTAACAATATATTTTGAAAATGATTCAATACTTACATACAAGTATGATGAAAATGTAGCAGAAAAGTATTTGTTTTATCAGGATTTTATCAGGAAAAAGTGGGACTTTGCCAACTCTAATCTGAATTTCAATCCAGTTTGAGATTACTCTGAGTAATGGGAGCTGGTTACTGATGGAAATGGGAATGGAGCACTAGGAATACCAATAGGGATTAATGGGAACATCACCATGAATCAGAATCTTAGACCATTGGTCCATTCGTCTAAAGTCTAATATTCGTCTAAAGTCTAAAAGGCAGCTGGCTCTTTCCAAAGAACATTAATAAATGAAAAACTGAAGTGATGAGGTTGTGATAAAAGGGGCATCATTGAATTGATCAAGGTGACGTCAATCCATCTATAAGTAATTTAGTAATACAAAAAAAAACGGCTCCTCATTAAAGAAAAAATCTGTCACCGGCTTTAGCGGCGGCTCGTTTCATCTAATGAAACCCGAGCGCTGATGAAAACGCTCAAACGACTTCACAGATGTCTCTCTCTGGCCTCCGAAGCCACAGCTGAAAGATGTCTGACAGGTGGTGTCAAAACTTCCAGACTCGGAGTGATGTGACACGGATTGACCCTCCATCCCGATTTGTCTAACCACCTCACATCTAGACAAATACTTCAAACTCAATTCTGTATATAGGCTATTTTGTTCTTGGGAGAACAAAGCGGCAAACAGAACACTCGAAACATTCCCTTACAGAAAAAATAAAATAAAAATCAAAAACACAGAAAAAAGACTTATATAAGCGATAGGTGGGAATGGAGGTGAAGCCGATGCTGAACCCTCTAAAGCACTCCGCCGGGGAGAGAGATGATAACGTTATTATTCCTCACATTCTCACTTTCTCTTTGTCTGGATTCTTTCAGCTGTCCAGACTCACACAAGTCTGCAGAGACTGACACTATATAGAGCATATACACAAAAGTATTGGGACCACTAGGACAACTAGTCATTCTTTATGATTGGTCTCTACCATAGACTGTATATAGCTGGACAGAGCATCGTCTCTTAAAAGTGAAGCCACCACAGGTCGGGCGCCCCCTGCTGTTCGGCTGCAGAAAGCTGTGTAACTCCACCCATCCCCATAGGTTTCAATGGCAAAACAGAAACCTTTCAATCACGTTTTTTTCTAATATACTGTAATTCTACCTCCATTATTTAAATGCAGCAGCTAGTGTAACCTCTGCTTATATTGTCAAATTTTTATATCCCCACAGAATTCTGTTTTTAAAACGTTATTCAGCTCTATTCAAAAAAGGTGTGGTTATTGTAAAAGGGCTGGTTATGGGCGGGACCAATAACAGACCGTCAGCTCCGCTCCGCCCCGCTCTGCAGTCTGTGACCGCGAGGCAACCCTCGGGGGCGGGGTTATTTAAATGAGTAGGCTGCTCTCCACATTCTTTCTCCCTCCTCTGGTCTCTACTGCGCAGAATCAAGTGGCAGGATCGCCAACATGGCGGAAGATTTTGGCTTCATTTTCATTGAATGAATGGGAACGGAGACACGGCGTCCATCTTTTTTACAGTCTCTGGTCTCTACTGACCAATAAAAAAAAAGACTTTCTACTCGATTTTGGAGCATCGCTGTGAGGATTTAAGGGCATTCATTGTGACTATAAGACTATTATAAAGGTCTGGATGTTAGATGATGATTTCATTTAAACACCATCTCCGTCTTCAGTTGGATCTCAGTAACTGTCTCTACTGTCCAATAAAAAGGCGTTCTACTAAATTGTGGAGCATCGTAGTGAGGATTTGATTTCATTCATTTTTTTGGATGATCAAAACACCTAAAAAAAAGATACCAAATGATTTGGAACACCTGCTTATATATTGTTTAGATTTTTAGATCCTGCTTTTGTTGGAGTAACTGTCTCTACTGTCCAAATGTTGGATGTTGGAAGATCCCAAACTGTACTGGATGTAGTAGCCTGAATTTAGTACAATACATTTTGTTGGTTGTGTTTTGCATGGGTGGGTTGCATATTTTTTTTTAACAACAGTAAATGTAAAGTGGAGTAACATGTTTAGGTTGTAAAATGACCTTTGCTTGGATGAAACTAATAATAAACAGAAATACAGAAAAAAATGGTTTATTTGTGATTAAAAGTAATTTCACAAATGTTGTTATAAGACACTATAAGGTGGGCTTTGATTTAGATTAGCAAATGTGTCCCCCCTAATATCAAACCCGCTCCTACGCCCTTGTATAGATCTATACGATTTATCATTTATAATTACATTTTGTTTGTATTCACATTTACATTTTTGTAATTGGAGTTGTATAGTAAACCTGTTACAATATATTACATTTTTAACTCTGATTACTGATTACACCATATTAATCTATCAGAATTGTTATAAAACCCTGTGGGATCACTGCAGCACAGTTGAATCCGGAAAGCGAGGATTCCGTGTTTGCAGGGATTTGGAAAGCTCTGAAGCTTTCGACTTGCTTACACACTCAGAGTTACACGCTAAAGTTTCTCCACACACCCACAGAGTGAAGAATATTCTGCTGACAAACTACATCCTTCCACAGCACACACACACACACTGTAGCGCGCCAAACTTTACAAACCTCTGAATAGCTACTCGAGTAAAAGATGACCTGATTTCCGAAAACTCATACAGTCAGAAACTCCTTCTGTAATATCTCAAGCAAAACATTTTCACTTTATTTCCATCTTTTACAGTTTCAAAATACAAGAATAAAAATGTTGGGCACCCTGCGTGATCGGTTCTTACATTTTCAGGGAGCTGAAGATGTAGCAGTTAAAAGTCTTTTAGTTTTGTTTTTGGTGGGTAGTTTCATCATTACTCTTGCAGATAGCTTCTAGTTTTGTGTTTTGTGAAATTCCTGGTAAAACTTGTGTTCTAATGACTCTTTTCTGAAGGTTAGCTGACTTTTTTAGGGGCGGGGACACAGTGGCATTGGCCCCAGCTGAAATCTTATTGGCCCCTACCTAAAAAAACATAAAAATCCACAAAAAATCAAAGAAAATCCATAAAAGTAACTGTCCATAAAATTACAGAAAATCCATAAAAGTACAGAAATGAAAGCAACGATTGGCAAAATCCAATAATGGCAAAGGTAATAAAGCAACCAAGTATATTTAAAATATATATACCATATTTTAGCACTATAAGGTGCACTTAAAATGCTTTCATTTTCCAAAAAATCGTCAGTGCACCTTGAATACAATCTGGTGCACCTTATATATAAATTGTCCAGTCAGATTGGAAGGAGCAGTAAAGCCACTCCGCCACCCCGCGGAAGTACAGTGTTATATGGGTGAGTTTTTAGTGAAGTTTCTCCAGCACTAAGGCTGTAGCAGTACTAGCATTAGCCGCTAACCACAGCACTAGCTCTTAAGCCATTCAGAGAGTGTTTACCATGGTAAAACAAGCTACGTGGAATGAACCGCTAACTGCTGCTAACCGCGCTAAAATTTTGGAAATCTGAGCTTACTGTAAATAAACGGAAGTTCTTTACTCACCTAAATAAACGGTTTTTATGACAGAAATCTGTGTAAATTAACATCCAGCTCTCGTTTGACTTTGAAAGATTTTTTATTTTTTTAATAATTTTCCTTTTATCCACCTAGATACGGAGCATAGAGTTCACTGTTATGAGTAGTCTGATGATTTTGTCAAACTTCAGTGCTTATTCAGGCCTGAAAAAAGGATTACTGTTTCAGGACACATACTCATACGTCAAAAAATCCTTGGCATCTTCCCCAAGAAGGCATCAATCAACAGGACTGTCATGGATTGACATCACAAATCCAGAAGGTCTGGTGTCATTAAGGTGGGTTGCAATTTTGTACAAAGTCAGATCAACTTTAGTCTCCATTACAGACACTTGGAAAGACCAATGTTACGTTAATAAAGTCCTGCAACCAGTGGCCATACCTTTCCTAAGTGCTCACTCCAGTGTGCTATTCAGGACAATGCAACAGGACAATGTTCGCCCACATACCGCTGTCATCTCAAGAGCTTGCCTTGTTGTGGTTGGTGTGGTTCAGTGGACAACACCACCGCTTGTCATTGAGCTACAATGTGAGAGGCTATGGTTCAAATCCTGGCCTGGGTGACAATGCTGTGACACACCAATAAGAGTCCTTGGGCAAGACTCCTAACACTACATTGGCCCACCTCTGAAATCGGAATAACCTTGTAAGTTGCTTTGGATAAGAGCATCAGCTAAATGCAGTAAATGTAAATGATACTATGGGCCCTAACCTACACCTTGCACAAGGGGCGTCACAATGCTCATTGCTATCTTAGCTATCTCCGACCTGCATCATTTAAATAGCAAATACTGTATATCTACACTGATGGGTGTGGTGGAAATGAGGTATGTTCAGGAATAAAATTATTCTGGTGTATTGCTTTTTTGGCAATGGAAAACACAGGTGCACCACTGACTGAATACAACCTAAACAGACATCAACAGTCAGACGTTCATTGCTATCTTGGCAACAAAGGTGCATCTTGTGTTACACACACATGGACATGCAGCAGTGCACAAACACAGCTTTTACATGAACAATACAATACAGAATACAAATTAAATTAACAACGGCACGTTTGATTGGTCCGCTGAGCCGCCCACACATTCCCGCCTAAGTTGATGCAAGAACGGATGAGTATAAATAAGGTATAAGTTGGCTTTTAAGCTTTTTTTTGGGGGATGGATTTTTTTTGGTATTATTATAAGTGTACAATGTCACTTTCTACTATGTATAAGTGTGTACATATTGTAAAATAAACTACTTATTAACAGTTCTATGGTTATATAACGACAATTTGACTGACTGGCAAAGATATTGGGGGTTAATCTACACCTTCAAGACTCGATAGCCTGTGGTTTTGGGCTATTCCTCAGATAGCCTGCTCATTCTGGACTGAATCCTACACTACCGCCTGCTGGGTAAAGCACTGTCCGACCTGATTTTGTGGGTTTTCCTCAGGCTTTGGTTCTGATAGATGTCTTGTAAGGGTGAGCATTTGCTTCTTATGATGAATTCTGCTGATTCCACCACTTTCTGAAGGACCCTACAGTCACAGCTGTCATACCAGACACTGACGTGGCCTGTGAGGATGCTCAGGATGGCGTGTCTGTGGAACTTGGGAAAGAATGATTGGAGAGAGTCCAAACTTTTCAGTCTAACTCTTCAGTAAGGGACAAGTCCCTCACGTTGTTCCAAGTTTGTCTCTTATGGGTTTGTTTGAGGACACTCGCATTGTGGACACTCACATGTGGATGTGGAATTTCATAACCAGTAAGCATGCTGGCTAATCTAGAAGGCTTAATTTACAGTTATCTTACATTTACATCATATTGCAAGGGGTCAGCCTGCACAGACACTGTTTCCCCACAGGGACTCCAAATCCCAGAGTTCCCAGAGGTAATTAGTGTCAACCAGCTACACCTGCTGGTGCCTGTATTTAAAGTTGCAGTTTGTCTGTCACGCCTTTGTAGAGGTAAGATATGGTCAAGCCGAGTTGAGCCAAAATGAACCAAACCAAGGGGGTTAGTGCACTATAGAACTCTGTGGTTCGGCCTAAGCTTTTGTTCTTAACGGCTTTATTTTTTCACCCTTACATTACTTTTACTTTTATACTTTAAATAGTTTTGAAACCAGTACTTTTTTAAACACTGCATTTGGTGATTGTCTTCTTGGGAGCAGTTCCATTGAGCTGGATTAAATAACCAAGAGGTGTCAAAAGTATTCCCATTCATTAGGTACTCTTTTGGTAGAAGTATAGATAGTAGGGTTTAAAATACTTCTGTAAAAGTTAAAGAACTAACTCAAGCTTTTTACTCTTTACATAAAGCTCTGGAAAAAAATAAGAGACCACCTAAAATTATGAGTTTCTTTGATTTTACCAAATTGAAAACCTCTGGAATATAATCAAGAGGAAGATGGATGATCATTACATTACATTACATTACATTTCATTTCATTTGGCAGATGCTTTTGTCCAAAGCGACTTACAATAATGAAGTACAAAAGTAATAGGAATTTAGATAACCCATTTTTAGATAGGGCTTAAAGGAGGTCGAAGGGAAATAAAGGGATAGAGAAGTGAAGGAGGGGAAGAAGGAAATGGGGTTAGAAGTAGTTAGTGCATTAGAGGTGTTAGGAGAGTAAGTGCTCTTTGAAGAGCTCTGTCTTCAGGAGTCTCTTAAAGATAGCGAGAGATTCTCCTGATCTGGTAGTGGAAGGTAGTTTGTTCCACCATTGGGGAACTCTGTATGAGAACAGTCTGGATTGCTTTGTGTGAGTGTTTGGCAAAGCGAGGCGACGTTCATTGGAGTAGCGCAGCGGCCGGGAGGTAGCGTAAGCCTTCAGGAGTGAGTGCAGGTAGGAAGGAGCCTGTTCTGTCATCACCTTGTAGGCGATTGTAAGAGTTTTGAATTTGATGCGAGCAGCAACTGGTAGCCAGTGGAGCTCAATGAGCAGCGGGGTGACATGTGCCCGTTTTGGTTGGTTGAAGACCAGACGTGCTGCTGCGTTCTGGATCATCTGGAGTGGTTTTACTACGCAGGCCGGGAGGCCAGTTAGCAGGGCATTGCAGTAGTCGAGGCGTGAGATGACGACTGCTTGTACCAGGAGTTGGGTGGCCTGTTGCGTCAGAAACTGTCTAATTTTCCTGATGTTATAAAGCGCGAAGCGGCAGGATCGAGCAACCGAGGCCACATGGTGCGTGAAGGAGAGCTGGTCATCAACCATAACACCCAGGTTCCTAGCAACCTTTGTCGGTGAGAGAGAGAGAGAGTCGATGCTTATAGAGAGGTTGTGTTGAAAAGATGGTTTTGCTGGTATGACCAGAAGTTCAGTCTTTGAGAGATTTAATTGAAGGTGATGCTCCTTCATCCAAGAGGATATGTCAGAGAGACACGAAGATATCCGTGCAGAGATTGAGTGATCTTCAGGTGAGAATGACAGGTATAGCTGGGTGTCATCAGCAAAGCAATGGTAGGAAAAGCCATGTGAGTGGATAACCTGACCAAGAGAGGCAGTGTATATTGAGAAGAGAAGGGGACCCAGTACCGAACCCTGGGGAACCCCAGTGGATAGGGAGTGGGCTGAGGACAGCTGTCCTTGCCACGACACCTTGAACGAGCGCCCAGTGAGGTATGATCTAAACCATGACAGCACATTGTCTGAGATCCCCATGTTTGAAAGTATAGTTAGGAGGAAGTCATGGTTGACTGTGTCGAAGGCGGCCGAGAGGTCCAGCAGAATGAGCACTGAGGACTGGCCTGCAGCTCTAGCAGTTTTCAACGCTTCAGTCACAGACAACAGAGCCGTCTCGGTAGAGTGTCCTTTTTTGAATCCAGATTGGTTCTGGTCCAGGAGGTCATTCTGGGAGAGGAAGCCAGAGACCTGATTTAAAACTGCTGAGTGTTTTAGAGAGAAAGGGTAGTAGTGAGACCGGTCTGTAGTTATCAACCTGGGCAGGGTTGAGAGAAGGCTTTTTAAGCAGTGGTGTCACATGTGCTTGTTTGAAAGCAGTTGGGAAAACACCAGAAGTTAAAGAGGCATTGATCGTGTGAGTAATAGCCGGAATGATTGCAGGTGCGATGGTTTGTAGTAAGTTTGAGGGAATTGGGTCAAGCGGACACGTAGTAGGACGGCTACGTGTTAGGAGAGCCAGTGTCTCGTTCTCAGTGAGAGAAGTGAACGAGGAGAAAGCGACGCCTTCGGTAGAGGGACACCGGGCTGCAGAGCATGTAGTAGGACTGCTGCATGTTACATCAGTAAACTGGTTGCTGATAGCTGCCACTTTTCCAGTAAAGAATGATGCCAGTGTTTCAGCAGTAAGGCATGTAGCCGGAGGAGGAGGGTTCAGTAGTGATTTAAAAGTAGCAAATAGTTTCCGGGAGTCTGTGAGGGAGCTGAATTTATTGTGATAAAATTCAGCTTTAGCAGTCGTGATGCTGGCTGAGAAGGAAGCCAGGAGCAGTTGGTAGTTTTTTAGGTCTGCTTGTTTTTGGTTTTTATGCCATTTTCTTTTGGCAGCTCGGAGTTTGGAATGTAGTTCCCTCAGAGTTATTTTTTAGCCATGGCTGCGATTTGCTAGAGCTAATGGCTCGAGATGTAAGAGGACAGAGGTTGTCCAAACAGGAGCTTAGTGTGGAGCAGAGTGTATCGGTGGCATCATTTACATTGAGTGATGAAAATGAGCCTGGTGGGGGCATGTTGTCAGTCACCAGCGAGGAGAACTGGTCTGCTGAGATATCTCGTAAGTTTCGGCGGAACGAGACCATCGTAGGAGTAGCCGTGGGTTTGTTTGAAATATGAATATTGAGTTTCATGAAGTAGTGATCCGAGAGGTGCAAAGGAGTGACAGTTAAAGAGTCGGTGTCACAGTTACGAGTGAAAATCAGGTCTAGATGTTTGCCAGCTTTATGTGTTGGAGGGCTGGGGACCTGCTCCAGTTCGAAAGACTGCATGAGGGATGAGAAGTCTGTAAAGTTGGTACTGTCGTTGTGGATGTTCATATCCCCTAGAATGAGCATGGGGCAATCTTGCTCGGGGATAGAAGACAGTAGCATGTCAAGTTCGTGTGTGAACTCGCCCATTTGTCCAGGAGGACGGTAGATAACAATAATGGCAAGTTTTGCTGGAGTATTAACCAGTGTGGCATGATACTCAAATGAACAGTATGAGTTTGCAGGTAGCAGTGGAGTATGTTTTAAGCCATTAGTGATTAATAGGCCAGTTCCACCTCCTCGTCCTGAGGGACGAGAAGTGTGGGAGAAGGAGTAATTATTGGAAAGAGCCGCCGGAGTAACAGTGTTTTCAGGTTTGATCCAAGTTTCAGTCAGGGCCAGCAGTTGTAAGGCCAGATGATTTGCATAAGATGCGATAAAGTCTGCTTTGTTAACAGCCGACTGGCAGTTCCATAGCCCAACAGAGAATGAGGTAGTAGTGGGCGTGGTTTGTTTTAGTGGCCGCAGGTTAGTATGGTCCTGGCGCCTGTGTGTGTTTTTTCGCCTTCTGTGAGTACCGGAGATAACAGGAATGTGATGGGAGCACATTTTAGGAAGCACTGGGACGGGCTGCCTTGTTAGTGCCCTTGCTCGGTGGACTCGCGCAGGTAGACTCGCAGGTCTTTACCCGCGTTGGTCTTCACACGAGAGGGTCTTCACACAACAGCTGACGCCTTCGGCTGACGCCTCGAGATTGCGCACAGCTGCGGGCGATATAGGAAATCAGCGCCACCAGACTGTCTTTTAAAGCCGTGAGTAACGCCCCCGAGGTCCGCAGACAGAGAAAGTGTGAATGAGGGGGTTTGCCATGCCCCGCTCTAACGCAACTCGCCCAACCTTGTCCGAAAAGCGCGCTAAAAAGCGCGTTTGCTGTTGCTGCTACAGCGTAGCTGAAGTGAAAGTAAAGTAAAAGAGCAGTCTGGTGTAGCTTGAAGTTCCTGTTAGCCCAGCTAGTGTGCCCTTGTCTTTCACAAGCCATCAAACCACCAAGCTAAACTGCTTGAATTTTTGCACCAGGAGTAAAGGCATAAAGATATCCAAAAGCAGTGTGTAAGACTGGTGGAGGAGAACATGATGCCAAGATGCATGAAAACTGTGATTAAAAAACAGGATTATTCCACCAAATATTGATTTATGAACTCTTAAAACTTTATGAATATGAACTTGTTTTCTTTGCATTATTTGATGTCTGAAAGCTCTGCATCTTTTTTGTTATTTCAGCCATTTCTCATTTTCTGCAAATAAATGCTCTAAATGACAATGTTTTTATTTGGAATTTGGGAGACATGTTGTCTGTAGTTTATAGAATAAAACAACAATGTTTATTTTACTCAAACAAAAACCTATAAATTCGCAAAATCAGAAAAACTGATTCAGAAACTGAAGTGATCTCTAATTTTTTTTGGAGACCTCAGACCCCATGTCTACGATTGGTTGAAAAATTTGTTCAACCAATTGGCTCAAAATGTCATTTCACCACATAATAATTCATAAAGCTCTGAAAATCTGAACTCAATTTCTCAACTTGGACTTTGCTTGCTGTTTGTCACCAAATCATGGTTACTAATTATAAACTCTCATAGAAAACGACTGGTTTCTTGTCGATCTGACTGCTGGTAATGTGAACACAGGGTTACAAGGAAGAATCGGTGAGGTAGATGCTGCTGTTGTTCTGGAGGAACCATGTGATCATCAGGTCATTAGTGAGATCTAAACTGAAGATCGTAACACTACGGATTCTCTTCACTTTAGTTCTATTGATGAATAAGGGTAACCCACCCCTCTGCAGCTTCCTGTTCTGTATTTGCTGATGCTGACACATTGCAGTCATTGCACCACTCTGACCAATCGCTGACCTCGTCTCCGTAGACTCTATTGTCTCCATCTGTGACAAGATCTGGTATGGTCATTTCATCAGCAGACTTTAGAGATGATGCTGGATGTGTGCTTGGCACTCCTGTGTAAACAGGTAGTATGAGAGGGGGCAAAGAACACGAGTGCTGACTGTGGAGAACATGTGGAAGAAAAGAGTTGTGTCCCAGTTTTACGTGTACGGGGTCTGCTCGTCAAGTTGCAGAGACAGGGGTTTAGACCACAGTCTCTGAGCTTTAGAGTGAGTTTGGCTGAAACACCTGGTTTTAAACCACAATAATTTATTGAGGTGACGGACAGTTCTGGTGGAAACAGGAGAGTTGAGGTGCACATTGAATTCTGCCGTGATTTGATCAGCCGTGTTTTTATCTTTTTTGGCTACAATCCGGGTTAGCACCCGAACATCCCTTTCAGACAGCTTCCTCTTACAGCGTCCACAGTTAATCCTGTTGGATGTGGTCGGTCCTTCTTGGTGGTATGCTGACATTACCCTGGATACCGTGGCACAAAGACTTGCTGTCTTGGTCACAGATGCGCCAGCAAGACGTGCACCAACAATTTGTCCTCTTTTGAACTCTGGTATGTCACCCATAATGCTGTGTGCATTGCAATATTTTGAGCAGAACTGTGCTCTTACCCTGATAATTGAACCTTCACACTCTGATCTTACTGGTGCAATAATGTGCAATTAATGAAGATTGATCACCAGGCTGCTCCAATTTAGCCATGAAACCTAAAACCCACACTAAAATGACAGGTGTTTCAGTTTCATTGTCCAACCCCTGTATGTGCACTGTAAAGTTTTTCCCCGTACAGATTTCTTTTGTTTTTGCTTTTTTTGTCATAATGATATTTTTTGGATTTTTCTGATAATTTCGGTCGGCCGGTCACTCCTGGGAAGGTTCACCAGTGTTCCATGTTTTTTCTCCATTAGTGAATAATAATAGCTCTCACTGTGGCTCTCTGGAGTCCCAAAGCTTTAGAAATTTATAGACTTTATAACCTTTTCCACACTGATAGATGATCAATAACTTTGTTTTCTCATATGTTTTTTTTTTTTTATTTCTTCAGATCGGGTCATAATGTGCTGCTTTTTGAGATCTTTTAGCTGCTTCATGTTGTCAGACAGGGTCTATTTAAGTGATTTCTTGATGCTCTTCTATACTCTCGTCTCTGGAGTCTTTCTGGTAAGACTTGGGTATTCCAATATCATATATAGAGTTCAAATGGAACACAGTAGGAGCCTCCACTATGTCCTTATAGTGTCTTTTGACTTTTGATGCCATGTCATTTTGGTCATCCCGTGTAGGCTATAAGGTTTCTAGTGTTGTAGGCATATCTTAGTTTGACTTGGACATCAGTCTTAACCCAAGGTGTTAGATAGAGATCTGAGATGATCTGAGGGTTGCTGAGATTTGATCTTGGGGCTGGAAGGTCACTAATAGATAAATAAAAAAGAAACAGTGGGTTTTTCTACCTGAACATTCATGGCTATCCCCTAATTCCAGGTGCTGAGTGTGAGAAACTGATCTGAGGGTAATTTTTTCTTGTCTCTTGTCTCTTTTTCTGTATGCAGGCAGGAGAAGAATGGAGGCGTGACCAGCTTTGCCGAAGGCGGGGCAGAGAAGCTGTTTGTAACTGTCCTTGAGAGCAGTGTAGCAGCCTGTTCTCCTCAGGGTGGGAATCGAATGTGCTGATAATATCTGGACAGAACCAGAGTTTTCTTCTTCTCTTTTTTTTAAGTTCAGATCTGTTCTCTTAAAACCACCAACCACAGTAAAATTAGCCTTTGGGTGAATGTTCTCTTGACGGTTGATAGTTTGGTACATACCGTCTAATGGACATGGCTTGAGGTGGAAAATAATCTGAACTGAACTTTCAAAGTAGGGAGAAAAATGGTTGAACTGGCAAAAAAAAAAAGAAAAACTGTCAGATCCATGCCAATAAAAATGTCACCATAAAGCACATCTCAGTGCCTCTAAACATCTGTGCAATGTTGTGTCTTGATTATAGATGGAGAAGCCAGATGGAGCAGGGCATTTGTTTGGTATCACCATGTACAGCCAAGCACCAGTGAGCACTAGAAACCAGCAGCTCCTGATGTTCCACTGAAACTTTGGAAAGTTGGGACTTTTTTTAATCTTCCATGAAAGCTAAAGAACATAAAGTTCCACTTTTGTTTCATCAGTCCAAATAAAATTTACCCAAAGTTCTGGGGATCATCAAGATGTTTGTTGGAATTCTCCCATGGAGAGCATTTTCACCCAGTCTCTTTCTTATTATTGAATCATTAACACTCATTAACCTAAACTGAGGCTTTAAGTGAGACATGCAGTTTTTGGGACCTCCTGGATGAGTTGTTCATGCCCTTTTGGAGTAATTTTGGTGGGTTGGCCGGTCACTCCTGGGAAGGTTCACCAGTGTTCCAGGTTTTCTCCATTAGTGAATAATAATGAATCACTGTGGTTCTCGGGAGTCCCAAAGCTTAAAAAAAATACTCTGTAAGCTTTTCCAGACTGATAGATGATGAGTGACTTTGGTTTTCTCATCTGTTTTTGAATTTCTTCAGATCAGGGTATAATAATGTGCTGCTTTTTGAGATCTTTTATCTGCTTCATGATGTCAGATAGGTTATATTTAAGTGATTTATTGATCAGGTCTGGCTGTGGTAAGTAGTGAAATTGAACTCAGCTTTCCAATATATGTCTGATAATAAAGTTTGTTTGATGATCTGAAAAATGTAAGTATGTAAGGGGGGGATATATATATATTTTTATAAATAAAACCTTTTACAAGTGGTTGGTGTGGTGCAGTAGATAACACCACCACCTGCCAGTGAGCTATAATGTTGGAAGCTGGGGTTCAATTCCAGTTCTGGGTGACTGTGACAAATGAATCTACCCAATGAGATGTGTCTATCCAATCAGAGAGCAGGTGTTTCCCTGATACGTGTTCTTGTATCGCAGTGAATGAAAATATTTCATTTCATTTTTTCGTGAATATATTTCATTTTTTCGTGAATATATTTCATTTTTCGTGAAAATATTTCATTTTTTGTGAAAATATTTTATTTTTTGTGAAAATATTTCATTTTTTCATGAAAACATTTAATTTTTTCCTAAAAAAAATATCCATATATAGTTTAATTGGAAACGTTTGCTTTTGTTAGACTATATTCTGCTTACTAGACAATGTTATGAATTTAACATTTATTTTTATTAATGCATATAAATGTATATTTATTTTTATTAATATACATTTATATGCATTAGTTAATGGGAAATAAAGCTTGTATAAAACCATTTACTATTTATAAAAACAATTAAATTGGATGATTCAGGGAATGCATTTGTAAAGCCCACATGCAACCATTTGGAAAGGGGCAGTGCGTTGATGTGTGTTGACGCGACAGAGCAGTGTAAATGCAGTGTTAGCTTGTCCAGAAATGCATGTGTACAGCTGCTGTCCATGAGTGTGATTTGCATGTACTGCAGTGGAGTAAAAGTGAATTACACTTTGCAACTGTACAGAGAGCAAATGAACAAAAATACCCATTCTTAAAAAACGCTGCTTTACGCCACCACATTTCTCCAGACACAAGGCAGGACTGTAGCGTCCCGCTGAGAGTCCGTCCGTCTCTCTCTCGCGCTTCCTTCTGCTCTGCTGGTGTGTTAGTAATCAAATCAGCGGATAAGCCGCGAAGGACCAGCTCCTCACGTCCATCTCCATCTCTCGGATATCCGGGAGAGCTTGACAGTCATATTAACCGATGCCTAATGCCTAAGAATTTCATTAACGGATTATGCGAAATGTCATTAAGCAATACACCTGCATTCCTGTGCTGAATATGTATCAGAAAATACATAACACTCCTCCTGCTGATATTTACGCTGCTTGTTTTTACGTGTCTTACTATTGATTTATGAACCATTAGCATTCATGAGAATATGCTAATTCGTCCTCACCTGGTTTACCATATAAATTGCTGCCTGTAGGTTCCTGTCTACCTGTAGGTCCGCCCCCCTCCATACGCTGGACCAAATCTACCCCTCTGGTTTGCATGGTAACTTAGACAGTGCTTAAATAAAATGAATGAAAAAATCCTGGAAAACTGAAAGAAAAAATGGATTATAGTTGAATGTTTAGCTTGATATGTTTGATATAATATTGATTTTGAGCCAAACTTTCAATAAGATATAACCAGTCACAGTTCTGTGTGCTGTAAACATTCTGACTATAGGCAATGGCAGGTGTACTGTTGGTTAACCCATCAATCATCAGCACAACTTTGAAAATTGTGATGTATGGGTTTAGGGGCGGGGCAGAAGGGAGAGCTAATTGAGCTGAGCAGTGTGCCTCTGATTGTGGTGAGTCGCAGATGGCTGGACGTCAGCGGGAGGGTTAGAAATGACCAGAATAAAAGCATTTTTAAAGATTAGGAAAGATAAATAAAAAAAAATACATTCAAACAGGACCAAAAAACAGAGGTACGATATAAGTACTTTTTTTACTCAAAGGTACACTCTTCATAATTGTACCCTCAAAAGTACAGTACAATTCTGTACAATAAGTACAGATTTGTACAATTTAACCAACCAAAGGGTACATTCAGTATTCTGTATCACTGCACTGATAAACAATATATATTTTAATTGCACTTTTTTTTCTTAAAGCCACAAAACTTTGGATCATCAAGTTCTTGACACGTATTCAGTTGATGATACTGCTTATAACCTTTATAATCTTTACTGGCACAAAAAACATGGGTACAAAAAAGACTTTCACTGAAAGATACTTTTTTGTACTTTAATATAAAGTAAAGCCCCAGTGACAAGCTTTTTACTCTTTTAAGTACAAATCTGTATTTACTTTTCTTAGTGCCTCTTTAAAACTGATCAATTGAACTCCTGGTCATTTGCCTACTATGCAAATAAATAGACTCCAATAGCAAAAAAAAAAGAAAAGACTCCAACTCCCAGCATGCATCTGGTAATCATATGACAACAAATTATACTGTGCAACTTTTGTTAACTAACTGTTACTCAATACTCTATTTCTATAGTCAGCACATCCTATGATAATAAAATAAGAAATGATAATGGTTTAAACAGTATTTGGCTAATCTAACTTTTTTTTTAACATCAGAATTACCAAAAAAAAAAAAAAAACTGCAAAGATCTTTATACAGTTATTGTTATTTTAACCAAAACACAACATCACATGATCAATATTAATGTGATAAAATAGCTAGTTGTCTGACAGCTTGATTACAACTCACCTACTCTATGTGTGTTTTAGCTAAGGCTCTCAATCACTTAATTCCTAAATGTAGCCCCGCCTTCTTATGATACAGCAGAATACAGTTCTAAAAACAGATTTTTTGGGCGGGGTAAAAAAAATGTGGTAATATTAGCGCATGGAAAACTAACTGTTGGAATTGTCTAAACACTGGAGATGGAAAGACAGTTAAGAGGAGAAAAAAATTGATTAAAAATGGTAATTAAAACATATCGTCACTGTCCTATGAAAAACACTTATCTCCATTTTTGCCGATGTTTAGTTTACTACATAATTTCAAAAGACAAACTGTCCCTTACACTGTGCCAAAATTTATTGATGAATCAACCAATAGAAACTCTTCAAAATGACCTGAAATAAACCCTTTTTACATTAACTTCCATTGAAAGTTTACAAGGTTTTTTTTCTCTCTCCTGTAAAGCTGCTGTTTTGGAAATAAGTGTTTTTCATTGGACAGCGACGATATGAAGATGGGTGCAGATACAAGTCATATTGCAAACAGCCAGCAGAGGCGCTAGACCTGTGGTTTCTTGGCATTTGGGCATCATTATTCTGTCATTTAACCACTGGTGTCTGACTAATCGGTAAATATACAAAAGTCTTTTACAGAATTTTTCATTTTTCCACCTAATCTGACCCAGTTATAACCAGCTGTATCATGGATTTGCTCCTACATCTATGTTCAAACCATGATCATTATAATCTCCCTCTCTTTCTGTATTCAAATCTAATCTTAAGACTCCCTTTTTTCTATTTTCTACATTTTCTGTATGTTTCTGTATCTTATATGTACTATATATGACTGTATGGGTCTTTGGGTTTAAGAAAAGTTCTATACAAAAATAAAGTATTAATAGTAGTAGTAGTAGTAGTATGTAGGCAAAATAAGTAAAAAAAAAAACTAGGCTAGAATTGGCACAGATTTTTTTTTTTTTTACATTCTTGAAAGGCAATTAGCTATTCTGCAAAAAAAAAAAAGCGAACTATGTTGCAGGCCAGTTTAAAAAAAAATATTTCTGCTTCAGCATTATCCTTCTCCTTTTTTTTTAGGACATTGCAACATAAATCAGATTCACAACATGCAGCAATATAACCGCAATCCTGCTATTTTCAGCTCTCACACACACACACACACACACACACACACACACACACACTCGCGTCATCAGGCTCTGCTGCTCGTATTTGATCTGTTTCAGGAATATCCCGAACTACAGCGCAGTCGCTTCAACATCAGTCCCAGTTAAACAGGCCTGCAGACGCAGGGAGGAGGAAGAAAGAGAGGGAGGAGGAAAACACTGCTGGAGTCGCTGCTGGAGTCTGTGTGCTTTACCCTGTTATGCAACGGGTCTCTTCAGCAGAGCTCGTTTGCTGCAGTAAGCAGATTTCTCCTCAGTATCTCTCTCTCTCTCTCTCTCTCTCTCTTTATCTCTCTCTCTCTCTCTTTCTTTTTCTGTGTCCCTGAGCCTCCCTGTCTGTGTGTATAAATTTGTGATTGAGAGAGAGAGAACAAACACATTTGACTTTATATATTGAATTTATATATTATTATTGTACACTTCTAATTGTAATTTTTAAGAGAGAGAGTGAGAGAGAGAAAGAAAAAGAGAGGGCGAGAGAGAGCGAGAGAAAGAGTGAGATAAATAGAGACAGCGAGAAGGAGAGAGATATAGTCAGAAAGAGAGAGAGAGCACGAGAGAGAGAAAGAGAGAGCACAATAAGGGATAGCGAGAAAGAGAGAGAAAGGGAGAGAGAAAGAGAAAAAGCAAAAGTAAAAGAGAGAGTAAAAGAAAGAGAGAGCGAGAGTAAAATAAAGAGAGAAAAAGAAAGTAAGGTGAAAGTAAAGTGAGAATGAAAACACACACACTTGTCTTTTTGCAATGTTTATATTATTATTGTATTTCTTATGGTATATTTTTAATGTATTTTTTTATCATATGCATATTTTAGTAAATATAAACAGTTTATTATTAGTGTGATTGCAGTAATGCAATCACAGTATTGATCTTCTTAAGTCTTATTCTTCTTCTTCTTCTTCTTATTATTATTATTATTATTAGTGTGATTGCAGTAATGCAATCACAGTATTGTTCTTCTTAAGTCTTATTCTTCTTCTTCTTCTTATTATTATTATTAGTGTGATTGCAGTAATGCAATCACAGTATTGTTCTTCTTAAGTCTTATTCTTCTTCTTCTTATTATTATTATTATTATTATTATTATTCCACCTGTTTTTTGTCCGGTTAACTAGTGCCGCAGTTTTCGAAATATCGACTTCGTTCAAAAGAGAAAACGTGCGTCCATATCGGGAATGGTGGGCTTGTATACAGCTTTCCGATCGGACTTACGTTTTTCGTAAAAACTTCGTAAGTACGCGTTTTTTTGACCATTGAAAATGAATGGGCAGAACTTTGCACGCCCGTGGACGTCGCAATTTTTGAAATACGAAGATGAAACCAATTGAGGACCTGTAGAACTTATTGAGCTCTTTCCGAAAATATGCGTTACGAAAAGTTACGTCGTACGGATTTCGTACGATTGTCGTACGAAGTGGCCCCATTGGAATGAATGGGGCCAATCGGAGGACGGCAGCTAGATCGAAGGACAGGTAGCTAGAACTCCAGTACTGTGTGTAATGGAGCAGCTATGGGATAAATCAGCGTTAGGTCAAAAGTTTGGACACCCCGGCCCCCCAGTACTGTGTGTAATGGAGCCACGGGTCAAAAGTTTGGACACCCCGGACCCCAGTACTGTGTGTAATGGAGCCACGGGTCAAAAGTTTGGACACCCCCGAACGGCCAGAGCAACCTAGCGTGCATAGCTGATTGATGTATTTGCACGTTGCGTAGCAACGTGCAAACACCATTTAATCAAATTTATGCATATACATCACCTAGCAACCACCTAGAAACACCATAGCAACCACCCCGGATACCATAGCAACACCTTAGCAACCGCCTAGCAACACCATAGCAACCACCTAGCAACCATCTAGCAACACCTTAGCAACCACCCCAGATACCATAGCAACACCTTAGCAACCCCCTAGCAACACCCTAGCAACCACCTAGCAACCACCTAGCAACACCTTAGCAACCACCCCGGATACCATAGCAACACCTTAGCAACCGCCTAGCAACACCCTAGCAACCACCTAGCAACCACCTAGCAACACCTTAGCAACCACCCCGGATACCATAGCAACACCTTAGCAACCGCCTAGCAACACCCTAGCAACCACCTAGCAACCACCTAGCAACACCTTAGCAACCACCCCGGATACCATAGCAACACCTTAGCAACCGCCTAGAAACACCCTAGCAACCACCTAGCAACACCTTAGCAACCACCCCGGATACCATAGCAACACCTTAGCAACCGCCTAGCAACACCTTAGCAACCACCTAGCAACACCTTAGCAACCACCCTGGATAACATAGCAACACCTTAGCAACCGCCTAGCAACACCTTAGCAACCACCTAGCAACACCTTAGCAACCACCCCGGATACCATAGCAACACCTTAGCAACCGCCTAGCAACACCCTAGCAACCACCTAGCAACCACCTAGCAACACCTTAGCAACCACCCCGGATACCATAGCAACACCCTAGCAACCACCTAGCAACACCTTAGCAACCACGCCGGATACCATAGCAACACCTTAGCAACCGCCTAGCAACACCTTAGCAACCACCTAGCAACCACCTAGCAACACCTTAGCAACCACCCCGGATACCATAGCAACACCTTAGCAACCGCCTAGCAACACCTTAGCAACCACCTAGCAACCACCTAGCAACACCTTAGCAACCACCCTGGATACCATAGCAACACCTTAGCAACCGCCTAGCAACACCTTAGCAACCACCTAGCAACACCTTAGCAACCACCCCAGATACCATAGCAACACCTTAGCAACCGCCTAGCAACACCTTAGCAACCACCTAGCAACCACTTAGCAACACCTTAGCAACCACCCCGGATACCATAGCCACACCTTAGCAACCACTTAGCAACACCTTAGCAACACCATAGCAGATACCAGCCAGCACTGCAATCACACTCGCAGTTTCTGTAGGAACTGCAATCTAGTTATTATTATTATTATTCCACCTGTTTTTTGTCCGGTTAACTAGTGCCGCAGTTTTCGAAATATCGACTTCGTCCAAAAGAGAAAACGTGCGTCCTTATCGGGAATGGTGGGCTTGTATACAGCTTTCCGATCGGACTTACGTTTTTCGTAAAAACTTCGTAAGTACGCGTTTTTTTGCCCATTGAAAATGAATGGCCAGAACTTTGCACGCCCGTGGACGTCGCAACTTTTGAAATACGAAGATGAAACCAATTGAGGACCTGTAGAACTTATTGAGCTCTTTCCGAAAATATGCGTTACGAAAAGTTACGACGTACGGATTTCGTACGATTGTCGTACGAAGTGGCCCCATTGGAATGAATGGGGCCAATCGGAGGACGGCTGCTAGATCGAAGGACAGGTAGCTAGAACTCCAGTACTGTGAGTGTATGGAGCAGCTATGGGATAAAACAGCATTAGGTCAAAAGTTTGGACACCCCGGCCCCCCAGTACTGTGTGTAATGGAGCCACGGGTCAAAAGTTTGGACACCCCGGCCCCCCAGTACTGTGTGTAATGGAGCCACGGGTCAAAAGTTTGGACACCCCGGAACGGCCAGAGCAACCTAGCGTGCATAGCTGATTGATGTATTTGCACGTTGCGTAGCAACGTGCAAACACCATTTAATCAAATTTATGCATATACATCACCTAGCAACCACCTAGAAACACCATAGCAACCACCCTGGATACCATAGCAACACCTTAGCAACCGCCTAGCAACACCATAGCAACCACCTAGCAACCATCTAGCAACACCTTAGCAACCACCCCAGATACCATAGCAACACCTTAGCAACACCCTAGCAACCACCTAGCAACCACCTAGCAACACCTTAGCAACGACCCCGGATACCATAGCAACACCTTAGCAACCGCCTAGCAACACCCTAGCAACCACCTAGCAACCACCTAGCAACACCTTAGCAACCACCCCGGATACCATAGCAACACCTTAGCAACCGCCTAGCAACCACCTAGCAACACCTTAGCAACCACCACAGATACCATAGCAACACCTTAGCAACCGCCTAGCAACACCTTAGCAACCACCTAGCAACAACTTAGCAACCACCCCGGATACCATAGCAACACCTTAGCAACCGCCTAGCAACACCTAGCAACCACCTAGCAACCACTTAGCAACACCTTAGCAACCACCCCGGATACCATAGCAACACCTTAGCAACCGCCTAGCAACACCCTAGCAACCACCTAGCAACCACCTAGCAACACCTTAGCAACCACCCCGGATACCATAGCAACACCTTAGCAACTGCCTAGCAACCACCTAGCAACACCTTAGCAACCACCCTGGATACCATAGCAACACCTTAGCAACCGCCTAGCAACTGCTTAGGAGTGACCTACCAACCACTTAGCAACACCATAGCAACCACCCTGGATACCATAGCAACACCTTAGCAACCGCCTAGCAACACCCTAGCAACACCCTAGCAACCACCTAGCAACCACCTAGCAACACCTTAGCAACCACCCCGGATACCATAGCAACACCTTAGCAACCGCCTAGCAACACCCTAGCAACCACCTAGCAACCACCTAGCAACACCTTAGCAACCACCCCGGATACCATAGCAACACCTTAGCAACCGCCTAGCAACAACCTAGCAACCACCTAGCAACACCTTAGCAACCACCCCGGATACCATAGCAACACCTTAGCAACCGCCTAGCAACACCCTAGCAACCACCTAGCAACCACCTAGCAACACCTTAGCAACCACCCCGGATACCATAGCAACACCTTAGCAACCGCCTAGCAACACCTTAGCAACCACCCCGGATACCATAGCAACACCTTAGCAACCACCTAGCAACTGCTTAGGAGTGACCTACCAACCACTTAGCAACACCATAGCAACCACCCTGGATACCATAGCAACACCTTAGCAACCGCCTAGCAACACCCTAGCAACCACCTAGCAACCACCTTGCAACACCTTAGCAACCACCCGGATACCATAGCAACACCTTAGCAACCGCCTAGCAACACCCTAGCAACCACCTAGCAACCACCTAGCAACACCTTAGCAACCACCCCGGATACCATAGCAACACCTTAGCAACCGCCTAGCAACACCCTAGCAACCACCTAGCAACACTTTAGCAACCACCCCGGATACCATAGCAACACCTTAGCAACCGCCTAGCAACACCCTAGCAACCACCTAGCAACCACCTAGCAACACCTTAGCAACCACCCCGGATACCATAGCAACACCTTAGCAACCGCCTAGCAACACCTTAGCAACCACCTAGCAACATCTTAGCAACCACCCCGGATACCATAGCAACACCTTAGCAACACCATAGCAGATACCAGCCAGCACTGCAATCACACTCGCAGTTTCTGTAGGAACTGCAATCTAGTTAGTGTGATTGCAGTAATGCAATCACAGTACTGATCTTCTTAAGTCTTATTCTTCTTCTTCTTATTATTATTATTCCACCTGTTTTTTGTCCGGTTAACTAGTGCCGCAGTTTTCGAAATATCGACTTCGTTCAAAAGAGAAAACGTGCGTCCTTATCGGGAATGGTGGGCTTGTATACAGCTTTCCGATCGGAATTACGTTTTTCGTAAAAACTTCGTAAGTACGCGTTTTTTCGCGCATTGAAAATGAATGGGCAGAACTTTGCACACCCGTGGACGTCGCAATTTTTGAGATACGAAGATGAAACCAATTGAGGACCTGTAGAACTTATTGAGCTCTTTCCGAAAATATGCGTTACGAAAAGTTACGACGTACGGATTTCGTACGAATGTCGTACGAAGTGGCCCCATAGGAATGAATGGGGCCAATCGGAGGACGGCAGCTAGATCGAAGGACAGGTAGCTAGAACTCCAGTACTGTGTGTAATGGAGCAGCTATGGGATAAAACAGCATTAGGTCAAAAGTTTGGACACCCCGGCCCCCCAGTACTGTGTGTAATGGAGCCATGGGTCAAAAGTTTGGACACCCCGGCCCCCCAGTACTGTGTGTAATGGAGCCACGGGTCAAAAGTTTGGACACCCCAGAGCCCCACTACTGTGTGTAATGGAGCCACGGGTCAAAAGTTTGGACACCCCCGAACGGCCAGAGCAACCTAGCGTGCATAGCTGATTGATGTATTTGCACGTTGCGTAGCAACGTGCAAACACCATTTAATCTAATTTATGCATATAAATCACCTAGCAACCACCTAGAAACACCATAGCAACCACCCCGGATACCATAGCAACACCTTAGCAACCACCTAGCAACTGCTTAGGAGTGACCTACCAACCACTTAGCAACACCATAGCAACCACCCTGGATACCATAGCAACACCTTAGCAACCGCCTAGCAACACCCTAGCAACCACCTAGCAACCACCTAGCAACACCTTAGCAACCACCCCGGATACCATAGCAACACCCTAGCAGCCACCTAGCAACCACCTAGCAACACCTTAGCAACCACCCAAGATACCATAGCAACACCTTAGCAACCGCCTAGCAACACCCTAGCAACCACCTAGCAACACCTTAGCAACCACCCCGGATACCATAGCAACACCTTAGCAACCGCCTAGCAACACCCTAGCAACCACCTAGCAACCACCTAGCAACACCTTAGCAACCACCCCGGATACCATAGCAACACCTTAGCAACCGCCTAGCAACACCCTAGCAACCACCTAGCAACCACCTAGCAACACCTTAGCAACCACCCCGGATACCATAGCAACACCTTAGCAACCGCCTAGCAACACCCTAGCAACCACCTAGCAACACCTTAGCAACCACCCCGGATACCATAGCAACACCTTAGCAACCGCCTAGCAACATCCTAGCAACCACCTAGCAACCACCTAGCAACACCTTAGCAACCACCCCGGATACCATAGCAACACCTTAGCAACCACCTAGCAACACCCTAGCAACCACCTAGCAACACCTTAGCAACCACCCCGGATACCATAGCAACACCTTAGCAACCGCCTAGCAACACCCTAGCAACCACCTAGCAACCACCTAGCAACACCTTAGCAACCACCCCGGATACCATAGCAACACCTTAGCAACCGCCTAGCAACACCTTAGCAACCACCTAGCAACCACCTAGCAACCACCCCGGATACCATAGCAACACCTTAGCAACCGCCTAGCAACACCTTAGCAACCACCTAGCAACCACCTAGCAACACCTTAGCAACCACCCCGGATACCATAGCAACACCTTAGCAACCGCCTAGCAACACCTTAGCAACCACCTAGCAACCAACTAGCAACACCTTAGCAACCACCCCGGATACCATAGCAACACCTTAGCAACCGCCTAGCAACACCCTAGCAACCACCTAGCAACCACCTAGCAACACCTTAGCAACCACCCCGGATACCATAGCAACACCTTAGCAACCGCCTAGCAACACCCTAGTAACCACCTAGCAACCACCTAGCAACACCTTAGCAACCACCCCGGATACCATAGCAACACCTTAGCAACCGCCTAGCAACCAGCTAGCAACCACCTAGCAACACCTTAGCAACCACCCCGGATACCATAGCAACACCCTAGCAACCACCTAGCAACACCTTAGCAACCACCTAGCAACACCATAGCAGATACCAGCCAGCACTGCAATCACACTCGCAGTTTCTGTAGGAACTGCAATCTAGTTATTATTATTATTCCACCTGTTTTTTGTCCGGTTAACTAGTGCCGCAGTTTTCGAAATATCGACTTCGTCCAAAAGAGAAAACGTGCGTCCTTATCGGGAATGGTGGGCTTGTATACAGCTTTCCGATCGGACTTACGTTTTTCGTAAAAACTTCGTAAGTACGCGTTTTTTTGCCCATTGAAAATGAATGGCCAGAACTTAGCACGCCCGTGGACGTCGCAACTTTTGAAATACGAAGATGAAACCAATTGAGGACCTGTAGAACTTATTGAGCTCTTTCCGAAAATATGCGTTACGAAAAGTTACGACGTACGGATTTCGTACGATTGTCGTACGAAGTGGCCCCATTGGAATGAATGGGGCCAATCGGAGGACGGCTGCTAGATCGAAGGACAGGTAGCTAGAACTCCAGTACTGTGAGTGTATGGAGCAGCTATGGGATAAAACAGCATTAGGTCAAAAGTTTGGACACCCCGGCCCCCCAGTACTGTGTGTAATGGAGCCACGGGTCAAAAGTTTGGACACCCCGGCCCCCCCAGTACTGTGTGTAATGGAGCCACGGGTCAAAAGTTTGGACACCCCCGAACGGCCAAAGCAACCTAGCGTGCATAGCTGATTGATGTATTTGCACGTTGCGTAGCAACGTGCAAACACCATTTAATCTAATTTATGCATATACATCACCTAGCAACCACCTAGCAACACCTTAGCAACCACCCTGGATACCATAGCAACACCTTAGCAACCGCCTAGCAACACCTTAGCAACTACCTAGCAACCACCTAGCAACACCTTAGCAACCACCCCGGATACCATAGCAACACCTTAGCAACCGCCTAGCAACACCTTAGCAACCACCTAGCAACCACCTAGCAACACCTTAGCAACCACCCCGGATACCATAGCAACACCTTAGCAACCGCCTAGCAACACCCTAGCAACCACCTAGCAACCACCTAGCAACACCTTAGCAACCACCCCGGATACCATAGCAACACCTTAGCAACCGCCTAGCAACACCCTAGCAACCACCTAGCAACCACCTAGCAACACCTTAGCAACCACCCCGGATACCATAGCAACACCTTAGCAACCGCCTAGCAACACCTTAGCAACCACCTAGCAACCACCTAGCAACACCCTAGCAACCACCCCGGATACCATAGCAACACCTTAGCAACCGCCTAGCAACACCTTAGCAACCACCTAGCAACCACCTAGCAACACCTTAGCAACCACCCCGGATACCATAGCAACACCTTAGCAACCGCCTAGCAACACCTTAGCAACCACCTAGAAACCAACTAGCAACACCTTAGCAACCACCCCGGATACCATAGCAACACCTTAGCAACCGCCTAGCAACACCCTAGCAACCACCTAGCAACCACCTAGCAACACCTTAGCAACCACCCCGGATACCATAGCAACACCTTAGCAACCGCCTAGCAACACCCTAGCAACCACCTAGCAACCACCTAGCAACACCTTAGCAACCACCCCGGATACCATAGCAACACCTTAGCAACCGCCTAGCAACACCCTAGCAACCACCTAGCAACCACCTAGCAACACCTTAGCAACCACCCCGGATACCATAGCAACACCTTAGCAACCGCCTAGCAACACCTTAGCAACCACCTAGCAACCACCTAGCAACCACCTAGCAACACCTTAGCAACCACCCCAAATACCATAGCAACACCTTAGCAACCGCCTAGCAACACCTTAGCAACCACCTAGCAACACCTTCGCAACCACCTAGTAACCACCTAGCAACACCTTAGCAACCACCCCAGATACCATAGCAACACCTTAGCAACCGCCTAGCAACAGCTTAGCAACCACCTAGCAACATCTTAGCAACCACCCCGGATACCATAGCAACACCTTAGCAACACCTTAGCAGATACCAGCCAGCACTGCAATCACACTCGCAGTTTCTGCAGGAACTGCAATCTAGTTATTATTATTATTCCACCTGTTTTTTGTCCGGTTAACTAGTGCCGCAGTTTTCGAAATATCGACTTCGTTCAAAAGAGAAAACGTGCGTCTATATCGGGAATGGTGGGCTTGTATACAGCTTTCCGATCGGACTTACGTTTTTCGTAAAAACTTCGTAAGTACGCGTTTTTTTGCCCATTGACAATGAATGGGCAGAACTTTGCACGCCCGTGGACGTCGCAATTTTTGAAATACGAAGATGAAACCAATTGAGGACCTGTAGAACTTATTGAGCTCTTTCCGAAAATATGCGTTACGAAAAGTTACGACGTACGGATTTCGTACGAATGTCGTACGAAGTGGCCCCATTGGAATGAATGGGGCCAATCGGAGGACGGCAGCTAGATCGAAGGACAGGTAGCTAGAACTCCAGTACTGTGAGTGTATGGAGCAGCTATGGGATAAAACAGCATTAGGTCAAAAGTTTGGACACCCCGGCCCCCCAGTACTGTGTGTAATGGAGCCATGGGTCAAAAGTTTGGACACCCCGGCCCCCCAGTACTGTGTGTAATGGAGCCACGGGTCAAAAGTTTGGACACCCCCGAACGGCCAGAGCAACCTAGCGTGCATAGCTAATTGATGTATTTGCACGTTGCGTAGCAACGTGCAAACACCATTTAATCTAATTTATGCATATAAATCACCTAGCAACCACCTAGAAACACCATAGCAACCACCACAGATACCATAGCAACACCTTAGCAACCGCCTAGCAACACCTTAGCAACCACCTAGCAACCACCTAGCAACACCTTAGCAACCTCCCCGGATACCATAGCAACACCTTAGCAACCGCCTAGCAACACCTTAGCAACCGCATAGCAACCACTTAGCAACACCTTAGCAACCACCCCGGATACCATAGCAACACCTTAGCAACCGCCTAGCAACCACCTAGCAACCACCTAGCAACCACCTAGCAACACCTTAGCAACCACCCCGGATACCATAGCAACACCTTAGCAACCGCCTAGCAACACCTTAGCAACCACCTAGCAACCACCTAGCAACACCTTAGCAACCACCCCGGATACCATAGCAACACCTTAGCAACCGCCTAGCAACACCCTAGCAACAACCTAGCAACCACCTAGCAACACCTTAGCAACCACCCTGGATACCATAGCAACACCTTAGCAACCGCCTAGCAACACCCTAGCAACCGCCTAGCAACCACCTAGCAACACCTTAGCAACCACCACGGATACCATAGCAACACCTTAGCAACCGCCTAGCAACACCCTAGCAACCACCTAGCAACCACCTAGCAACACCTTAGCAACCACCCCGGATACCATAGCAACACCTTAGCAACCGCCTAGCAACACCCTAGCAACCACCTAGCAACCACCTAGCAACACCTTAGCAACCACCCCAGATACCATAGCAACACCTTAGCAACCGCCTAGCAACACCCTAGCAACCACCTAGCAACCAAATAGCAACACCTTAGCAACCACCCCGGATACCATAGCAACACCTTAGCAACCGCCTAGCAACACCCTAGCAACCACCTAGCAACCACCTAGCAACACCTTAGCAACCACCCCGGATACCATAGCAACACCTTAGCAACCGCCTAGCAACACCCTAGCAACCACCTAGCAACCACCTAGCAACACCTTAGCAACCACCCCAGATACCATAGCAACACCTTAGCAACCGCCTAGCAACACCCTAGCAACCACCTAGCAACACCTTAGCAACCACCCCGGATACCATAGCAACACCTTAGCAACCGGCTAGCAACACCTTAGCAACCACCTAGCAACCACCTAGCAACACCTTAGCAACCACCCCGGATACCATAGCAACACCTTAGCAACCGCCTAGCAACACCCTAGCAACCACCTAGCAACCACCTAGCAACAGCTTAGCAACTACCCCGGATACCATAGCAACACCTTAGCAACCGCCTAGCAACACCCTAGCAACCACCTAGCAACCACCTAGCAACACCTTAGCAACCGCCTAGGATACCATAGCAACACCTTAGCAACCGCCTAGCAACACCTTAGCAACCACCTAGCAACCACCTAGCAACACCCTAGCAACCACCCCGGATACCATAGCAACACCTTAGCAACCGCCTAGCAACCACCTAGCAACCACCTAGCAACCACCTAGCAACACCTTAGCAACCACCCCGGATACCATAGCAACACCTTAGCAACCGCCTAGCAACACCTTAGCAACCACCTAGCAACTACCTAGCAACACCTTAGCAACCACCCCGGATACCATAGCAACACCCTAGCAACCACCTAGCAACCACCTAGCAACACCTTAGCAACCACCCCAGATACCTTAGCAACACCTTAGCAACCGCCTAGCAACACCCTAGCAACCACCTAGCAACCACCTAGCAACACCTTAGCAACCACCCCGGATACCATAGCAACACCTTAGCAACCGCCTAGCAACACCCTAGCAACCACCTAGCAACCACCTAGCAACACCTTAGCAACCACCCCGGATACCATAGCAACACCTTAGCAACCGCCTAGCAACACCCTAGCAACCACCTAGCAACCACCTAGCAACACCTTAGCAACCTTCCCGGATCACATAGCAACACCTTAGCAACCGCCTAGCAACCGCCTAGCAACACCCTAGCAACCACCTAGCAACCACCTAGCAACACCTTAGCAACCACCCCGGATACCATAGCAACACCTTAGCAACCGCCTAGCAACACCCTAGCAACCACCTAGCAACACCTTAGCAACCACCCCGGATACCATAGCAACACCTTAGCAACCGGATAGCAACACCTTAGCAACCACCTAGCAACCACCTAGCAACACCTTAGCAACCACCCCGGATACCATAGCAACACCTTAGCAACCGCCTAGCAACACCCTAGCAACCACCTAGCAACCACCTAGCAACACCTTAGCAACCACCCCAGATACCATAGCAACACCTTAGCAACCGCCTAGCAACACCCTAGCAACCACCTAGCAACACCTTAGCAACCACCCCGGATACTATAGCAACACCTTAGCAACCGCCTAGCAACACCCTAGCAACCACCTAGCAACCACCTAGCAACACCTTAGCAACCACCCCGGATACCATAGCAACACCTTAGCAACCGCCTAGCAACACCCTAGCAACCACCTAGCAACCACCTAGCAACACCTTAGCAACCACCCCGGATACCATAGCAACACCTTAGCAACCGCCTAGCAACACCTTAGCAACCACCTAGCAACACCTTAGCAACCACCCCGGATACCATAGCAACACCTTAGCAACACCATAGCAGATACCAGCCAGCACTGCAATCACACTCGCAGTTTCTGTAGGAACTGCAATCTAGTTATTATTATTATTATTATTATTATTATTATTATTATTATTATTATTATTATTATTATTTTTATTATTATTATATTTACTTTTTGCAACTGATTTGTATCAATATACACATATATATATATATATATATATATATATATATATATATATATATATATATAGAGAGAGAGAGAGAGAGAGAGAGAGAGAGAGAGAGAGAGAGCAAAAGAGAGAAAGTGAAAGAGGGAGAGAGTAAAAAAGAGCGAGAGAGAACAAATGAGAGAGTAAGAGAGAAAAAGAGAGAGAGAGAGAGCAAGAGAGAGAGAGTAAAAAGAAAGAGAGAGAAAAAGAAAGAGAGCTAGAGAGAGACAGAGAAAGTGAGGACGATTTTTATACATTTCTAATTGTATATTTTTAATGTTATTTTAATTATATGCATATTTTAGTAACTATGATCCGTTTTTTTATTATTACTATTATATTTATTATACTATTTTCAACAAATGTACATATAATCTACATATAGACAGCTCTGGAAAAAAAATAAGAAACCATCTTTGATTTTACCAAAATGAAAACCTATAACCAAGAGGAAGATGGGTGATCACAAGCCATCAAACTATCATGTTTTTTTGCATTATTTGAACTGAGAGAGAAAGGCAGAGAGAGAGGGAGAAAGAGAGAGAGAGAGAGAGAGAGAGAGAGAGAAAACACTTGTGTGTCTTGTGAAATTTGGATCTTTCCACCAGCACTGAGTCACTGCCAGTACCTTTAGTATGTTTTATTTAACACGTCCCGCAGCTTTATGATAATGACCCGTGTGATTTGTGCTCCTCTACAGCAGGAACGCACTGATAACACGTTTTACCCTCTAACCCAACGTTCAGGCTCATTCTCACACTCAAAAACATTAAATATACAAACACACAAGAATGAAACATTCTGGCTGAATCCCAAACGCAACAGAATGACACATTTGGCCAAAGGCTGAAAACTTAACACAGGTTTTTCACAGGTATTCATTTTTTTTTTACTTTTTTCACCATAGAATATACGGCCTCGATGTGTTTTGTTGTCTCTGAAGTAGTTGCAGATATTCTGCTGATTTGTAAAGTTTTATTTTCTTTAGAAAACATGTTTAATGCTAAATCTGAAAAGAGCAAGGGAAAATGGTCATAAGTAGCTTTTGTGAAACACAGTGGTAAGGGGCTACAATATATTAATAGAGGGGTCATCTCCTGTTCTGGTAAGGTGCATAAATTAATCAATCATTCAGTCATCAACATGTTTTCTGGCAAAATTGAGACGAGCCTTAATGTACTTTTTGATCAGCAGTATTTTTTTTGTCTTTGCACGTCATTTTTGCCCAGTCTCTTTCTTATTATTGTATCAAGAACGCTGACCTTAACTGAGGTGAGTGAGACCTGCATTTTTTCAAATGTTGTTCTGGGTTCTTTGGTGACCTCCTGGATGAGTTGTTACTGCTCTCTTAGGGTAATTTGGGTCGGCCGGTAACTCCTGGGAAGGTTCACCAGTGTTCTATGTTTTCTTTCTTGGGGAATAAAGGTTCTCACTGTGGTTCTCTGGAGTTATTTCTCATTTGTTCCTGAATTTCTTTGGCTCTCTACATGATGTCTGACTTTTGAGTATCTTTTGGTCGATTTCGCTTTGTCATGCAGCTTCTATTTAAGTGATTTCTTGATTGAGAACAGGTGTGGCAGTAATCAGGCCTGGGTGCGGCTAGAGAAACTGAACTCAGGTGTGATAAAACACAGTTAAGTTATGTTTGTGTAGTTAATTTTGTGTTTACTTGTGTTGTATTTAATTTGATTATATTTGTATTAATATTTTTATTAATTTGATGATCTAATGCATTTAAAAGTGACAAACATGCAAAAAAAATAAGAAATCATAATAAATATATTTGCTTTTTTTATTATACTCTGTCATTATTTAAAAATCATTTTGGTTCCTGTGGATTTTGCTGCTGAAAGTCTTTTTTTGTTTCTGGAATCTCTCTTTTTTGCTCCTATATGTATAAAAACTACACATTTTGATTGCCGATTTTATATGTTTGTGTTAAACTTTTGGCACAAAATGAACTTTATAAAAATCTCCTTCACATTTTTACATGAATTTTATAAAGTAAATAGATCAAATATCCTTAAAATAATCTCATCCAGCATATTTTTATACTGTCAATTCAAAACCTCTACTATATGCTTTAATCACCTTGGACATTCCTATTGGGTTCATTAGCGCTACTAGTGTTTGGTAATGGAATTGCATCCACCTATATTCTAATCATCGCTCTTGGGCAAACGACAGATGAGTGACAGGGCATGGATGCTTCAGGGGGCCAATCAGATTTCATTGCCCCTTTGCCCTTTGGCCCCACCCCTAGAACTGCTGCAGTGTTAAAACAGGCCTCAGATTTATATTTTATATGATGTTTGCACTTGCATGAAATAAGTCAAAATCAAATGTCATGTTTGAACACTTTCTCTGTTAGAGGAAACCTTGAGATAACATTTAAAATAAAAGATTTATTGTACAAATTAAAATAAAAATAAAAATTTGAATACGGTCAAACGTTTCTGGTTGCCACAAATTTGGTGTATCCCTAATAAATTAATTAATACATGAATAAATAAAGATCTTTTCTTTTTATTTTTATTTTTATTTATAGGTTTATGTTTGAGTAAAATGAACATTGTTGTTTTATTCTATAAACTACAGACAGCATTTCTCCCAAATTCCAAAATAAAAATATTGTCATTTAAAGTATTTATTTGCAAAAAATGAGAAATGAAGAGCTATCAGACCTCAAATAATGTAAAGAAAACAAGTTCATATTCATAAAGTTTTAAAAGTTCAGAAATTCATATTTGGTGGAACAACCCTGGTTTTTAATCACTGCTTTATTATGCATCTTGTCATGTTATCCTCCCTCCACCAGTCTTACACACTGCTTTTGGTTAACTTTATTTTAGGCCACTCCTGGTATAAAAATTCATTTAAGCAGTTCAGTTTGGTTTGATGACTTGTGATCCATCCATCTTCCTCTTGATTATATTCCAGAGCTTTTTAATTTGGTAAAATCAAAGAAACTCATCATTTTTAAGTGGTTTCGTATTTTTTTCAGAGCTGTATATGGTATAAAATCTGCACCCTAGACATCCAAAAACAGCGACTGGTAGCAGGTGCAGGGCGAGGAGCGAGCGCAGGTTTTCATACATGCTATAAAACCTGACCTTTATAAATCACCCTCCCATTTACTGGGATGTAAACAACAAATGAAAGCCAGGGCCAGGACAAAAGCCCATCTCGTCAGTAATATGCAGCGGCTGCAAGGCCGGGGCAGTTTCGGCCGTTACGCAGATCCGCTCTCCGGCGGTAATGCTTAGCGCATGGCTGGCTCGGCCTCCGTTCAACAGCTGAGCTCTACACCAAGCCAACAGTCCACCAACCCTGCTGTGATCACACTGCACCATATTTCACCTGTGTCACCATCTCAAACAATTAGAATAGCATTGAAAAGTTATTTTATTTTAGTTTAATTCAGTTAAAAATGTGAAACTCTTATATATATATATATATATATTATATATTATATAGGTGTATTAAACACACAGAGTGATCTATTTTAAGTTTTTATTGTTATTTTATTGTTGATGATGATTATGAAGCTTACAGCCAATGAAAACCCAAAACCCAAAAATCAGTGTCTCAGAAAATTAGAATATTATATAAGACCAATTGGTACTTTTAGCAGTGTGGGCAGTGTGCCAAGTCCTGCTGGAAAATGAAATCCACATCTCCATAAAAGTTGTCAGCAGCGTTTTTCACACAGGGCCAGTAGGTTTAATTTTTTTTTCTCCCTTAATAATGAAAAACTTCATTTAAGACTGCACTTTGATCTGATCATCGAATATTTAGATTAATTTGATGATCTGAAACATTTTAAAGTGATAAACATGCAAAAAAAGAAGAAATCATAATAAATATATATGCTTCTTTTATTAAACATTGCTGCAAATTTTGATTGCAAATTTTATAATTTTCTGTAAAACTTTTGACACAAAAAACTCCATACAAATCTCCTTCCCAGTTTAACATGCATTTTTACAGTAAATACATCAAATGCTCTCAAACACACAGAATGTGAAAAAAATCTGCATTTTTTTATACAGTCAGTTCAAAACTTCTCTCCTATATGTTTTAATCACGCCAGACATTCCTATTACGCTCGTAAAAGTTAAAGTCAGCAGAGGGAAGCATGAAGTGCTGTAAGATTTTGTGGGAAAACAAAACTGCACTGACTTTAGACTTGATAATAAAACACAGTGGATCAACACCAGCAGATGACAGACATGACTCTCCAAATCATGACTGATCATCAGTAAATTTTACATTTCATTTGTAAATCAAGGGAGCAGAGTCTGGAGGAAGAGTGGAGAGACACACAGTCCAAACTGCTCGAGGTCTAGTGTGAAGTTTCCACCAATCAGTGATGGTTTGGAGAGACTTCCAGCATGCTCTATCGCCGAGCTTCTGATTGCTCACACCTGTTCTGTCTTATATAAATACCCTGGCTGGGTATTGCAACTGAAAGTTCACTTGCTCTTCTACTAAGTGTTTATTTTGTTCGTTACCTATTGTTATTGACTCGTTTTTGTGTTTTTTTCTCTTTTGCTCTTTTTTTTTTTACCTTGCATTTCCTATCGTTTGTTCACCGTTGACAACCGTATTTTTCTTTTTAGACGACTCCTTTTGCCTTGGCTTCTTCCTCTTAGATTCACCATGAATGATTTTTGCCTGCTCACTCTCAATCTATTGATTGATTTAACACACGTTAAATCAATCAATAGATCACTGAAATAGGGCCCTATGACCTTGTAGACTTCAAGCATTAATTTAAATTTATTTTTAGTGTATGCAGTACATTTTCTGAGGCCATCTGGCGTACCTCCTTGGGATGTTTTTTTGTGTACAGCCAATGGGAAACACACCACAGACTGAGAACTACTGAGATAGATGCATTAACAGGTGCTAACTGTAAGTAAACAGATGTAGAAGTGGTCCATTGTAGTCCTGCTATCTTGTTCTCATTCATCTCAGGTGTTCTTTGTTTGAGTCTTTGTTTATTTTGAGTTTCTGTTGTTTCTGTCTGGTCTTTTTGGTCTTTTTATGTTTTTTTTTTTTTCTTTGTTTTTGGTCTTGTTTTTTAGTTAATAAATTATTATTTGTTTTCACGCCTGCCTACACATCCTTTGCTAACTCTCTCTTTATCTCTATCTCTGTTTCTCTCTCTCTCTCTCTCTCTCTCTCTCTCTCTCTCTCTCTCTCTCTCTCTCTCCTCTCTCTCTCTCTTAAACGCACACAGATACAGTATATATGGGTCATTACCAAAATACTCTACTGTTTGCCCCTTAATAATTAGCTTAAGTGTACTTAACATTTTTAATTCTTTTGACAACATATCATATCTATAAGACGTCAGAGGTGTCAAGTTATAAAGTACAAATACTTTCTTATCTTATTTAAGTGTAAATGTTGGTTATTTATACTTTACTGGAGTAATTATTTGTTTTTGTTTTTTATGTTATGTTTTTTATGCTTAACCTGTGTCCACAAACGGATGAGTTTACCTTTCTGAAAGTCTTGGTGGTGAGAGAAATGCCTCATAATGTTCGCTTTGTTTATTTTCCGCTGATTTTATCACCCATAGTTTGTGCTGAGTTTTGTTCTCCATGACAGCGCAGCTGAACTTTTCCCAGCATTGTGTTTATTATTACGGTTAGGGGAGAGACGCTGTGTGAATCAGCTGTGCTTGGGGGAACCGGTGTTCTGTCGAGTTTTGCTACCCATCGATATGTGCTTCTTTACGGCACTGCGCATGCGCCGACCAACAGTTTTTTGTATGATTTCATGTTTTTAATGATATTTCCTTACATTTTTATTGGGAACATTAAACAATCTATTTGAAGGTAAAAAAAAAAAAAAAAAACATGTAAATAGCAGTTAAAGCAAAGCAATGGCAAGTTAAAAAATTATAATGAACTGTAAAACTATAAAAATACGGTTTATAGTCACATATATGACCCTAATCTTTTAACTTTTTAACAGTAAAGAAAAATTATATTTTTTTGGAGACAAATACTGCCTGAAAGGTCCAAATAATGATAATAATAATAATAATAATAATAAGAAGAAGAAGAAGAAGAATTTATATATATTAATTAATAATAACGAATTAATGTTTTGTTGTACTTTTTTACATCAAATAATTAAAAGTAACTATGTAACTTTTACACAAAGTACATTTTAAATTGAGTGTTTTTTTACTTTTACTTAGTAGAATTTTAGCAAAGTACAGGTACTTTTACTTAATTACAATTTTTCAGTACTTTTTCCAACTCTGTTCATTTCAGCTCATTTTCATTACGGCTTCTTATCATTCAATAAAACGTGAAAAAAAATGTACTTTTAATATATTTTAGGTACATAAATTTGTTAGTATATTTACAGCATACTTAACCAGTACAATTAAGTACATATTTTCTATTTTCACCAGAGAGGGTAATAATAAAGTGTGCAGAAAAAAACAGACAGAAGATGAAACATGTTTCATATTCAATGCTGCATTTTCTCTGCTGGTACAGAAGAGCATCAGCCATCATTACCATCATCTTCTTACAATCCATTATGAATAAATACAGCAATTCAGAGCTCTACATATTTATGCGCAACAGCAGCCCCTTTAAAAATGACATTTTTGTTTACATTTCCAAGAAGAAAAACAGCAGCTGGAATATGTAGAAAAACCTTTGTTAACGTCCACATGCATTAAAGATACAGGGTTCTATTTAAGCAATCTATATCACACCAGTCAGTTGGGTTTTGTGCACAACTGATTTAGGGGCGTGTCCTGTGTTTTTGATATTTTATATGTTAATAAATGTGACCTGGTGATAAGAAATTAATGGTGACCTATAGCTGATCTATAGCTGTAAAGATCTGTGTATTTCACCTTTTTTGAAGTTTTATATAATTGATGGGCAGCGCGAAACACGAGAGCGCGTTAGAAAATGTGCTTTGATGTTTTTTTAAATATAAAAAATAAATAAAAGCAAATTTCAGTTACATAACAGCGACGGGAAATATAATTCACAATCATAAAATATTTGAGTAATATTGTATAAATTAAGTAAATGTAATTAGGTAATATTATATGCAGAAATGAAGTAAATGTTACTAAAAGAAAGGATTGATTCAGCAAAAATAAATGAAGTAAAGTTTACTAAAAGAAAGGATTGATTCAGTAAAAATAAATGAAGTAAAGTTACTAAAAGAAAGGATTGATTCAGTAAAAATAAATGAAGTAAAGGTTACTAAAAGAAAGGATTGATTCAGTAAAAATAAATGAAGTAAAGGTTACTAAAAGAAAGGATTGATTTAGTAAAAATAAATGAAGTAAAGGTTACTAAAAGAAAGGATTGATTCAGTAAAAATAAATGAAGTAAAGTTACTAAAAGAAAGGATTGATTCAGTAAAAATAAATGAAGTAAAGGTTACTAAAAGAAAGGATTGATTCAGTAAAAATAAATGAAGTAAAGTTACTAAAAGAAAGGATTGATTCAGTAAAAATAAATGAAGTAAAGTTTACTAAAAGAAAGGATTGATTCAGTAAAAATAAATGAAGTAAAGTTTACTAAAAGAAAGGATTGATTTAGTAAAAATAAATGAAATAAAGTTTACTAAAAGAAAGGATTGATTCAGTAAAAATAAATGAAGTAAAGTTTACTAAAAGAAAGGATTGATTCAGTAAAAATAAATGAAGTAAAGGTTACTAAAAGAAAGGATTGATTCAGTAAAAATAAATGAAGTAAAGTTACTAAAAGAAAGGATTGATTCAGTAAAAATAAATGAAGTAAAGGTTACTAAAAGAAAGGATTGATTCAGTAAAAATAAATGAAGTAAAGTTTACTAAAAGAAAGGATTGATTTAGTAAAAATAAATGAAATAAAGTTTACTAAAAGAAAGGATTGAGTCAGTAAAAATAAATGAAGTAAAGTTTACTAAAAGAAAGGATTGACTGAAGTTCAGTTCACTTATTTACTCTGTGTAACATTTAAGACTTGAAACCGAGTTGAAGTTACTTAAATTTATCTGAAATTAAATTTACTTAAAAAAATAAAGCAAATGCAGAAAGTTGCGCAACTTTTTTTAAAGTAAATATTTACTCATCTTTTTTTTTTTCAGTGTGCTTCTGCAGGGCCCATACACACTTACAGTACAGAAGGACAAAAAAATGCACGTTTCTAAAACATCTGCACTCATGTGTATAATGGAAGCTGGTGTCGGCCATGCACGCGAGATCATGCAAACACACACTTGCCTGCACAGTTAGCCGCACGCAGGCGCACGCACTCAAACTAACAGAGTTTAAGATGTTGGATAGCAGGAAGGAGCTTAATGAGATACAGAGTCATATATTAGAGGATTCTGGGAAGGGGGAAAGTTTACGCAGACTGGAGCAGGAACACAATAAAGGCCAGCTGGGCCGGAGCCTCATTATCAGTTTATACAAAGCTCTGTAATGTGCTCAGTGACAGGCCGTATTAATAGACCGTGGGTGAGCTTTTACAGGGCCTGAAAACTGCATTAATTTTATACTGCGGCTCCGGCGGCGCAACGGTGACCAGGAAAAACCAAGCAAATAAAAGGCTTATTGAAATGTCACCAGTGGAATTACACGGCCGTGACAGAGCAGAAACGGCGAGGGGGGGCTGGAGGGCCGAGGCGAGGGTGGATGTGAAACTTTTAACCAAACCAATCAACGAGCTGAAGCAGCGACTCCGCGTTCCCGAGCCGTCTATTTTTTTTTTTTTAAATCGAATCCCTGATGCCATTGTTGAGTTTGTGCGACACGTCCATCTGCGCTCACAATATACCATCAACATTCCAGCGTCACAGCAGCGGCGCAACTATTATCTGCTTAATAATCAGGCTGTAACTGCCGTGCATGCAGTCGTCTGTTTTTAACCTTCACCTACGAGACAGCATAATGGCTCTGCGGCGTGAACGTCCTGTATAGACGGCGTTAAGCATCGCTTCGACTGTTGTTCCGGCTGCCTGAAGCCGCGACAAAGCTCTCATACTCATGAGAAGGCTGTGTTGAGGCTGAGTTCAGGCTGTGTTTAGGCTGTGTTTAGGCTGTGTTCGGGCTGTGTTCAGGCTGTGTTCAGGCATTGTTCAGGCTGTGTTCAGGCAGTGTTGAGGCAGTGTTCAGGCTGTGTTCAGGCTGTGTTCAGGCTGTGTTCAGGCTGTGTTCAGGCAGTGTTGAGGCAGTGTTCAGGCTGTGTTCAGGCTGTGTTCAGGCTGTGTTTAGGCTGTGTTCAGGCAGTGTTCAGGCTGTGTTCAGGCTGTGTTTAGGCTGTGTTTAGGCTGTGTTCGGGCTGTGTTCGGGCTGTGTTCAGGCATTGTTCAGGCAGTGTTCAGGCTGTGTTTAGGCTGTGTTTAGGCTGTGTTCGGGCTGTGTTCGGGCTGTGTTCGGGCTGTGTTCAGGCTGTGTTCAGGCATTGTTCAGGCTGTGTTCAGGCTGTGTTCAGGCAGTGTTCAGGCTGTGTTCAGGCTGTGTTTAGGCTGTGTTTAGGCTGTGTTCAGGCTGTGTTTAGGCTGTGCTCAGGCTGTGTTCAGGCTGTGGCTGTGTTCAGGCTGTGTTCCGGCTGTGTTCAGGTAGTGTTTAGGCTGTGTTCGGGCAGTGTTCAGGCTGTGTTCAGGCTGTGTTCAGGCTCTGTTTAGGCTGTGTTCAGGCAGTGTTCGGGCTGTGTTTAGGCTGTGTTCAGGCTGTGGCTGTGTTTAGGCTGTGTTCAGGCTGTGTTCAGGCTGTGTTCAGACTGTGTTCAGGCTGTGTTTAGGCTGTGTTCAGGCTGAGTTCAGGCTGTGTTCAGGCTGTGTTCAGGCTGTGTTCAGACTGTGTTTAGGCTGTGCTCAGGCTGTGTTTAGGCTGTGTTCAGGCTGTGTCTAGGCTGTGTTTGGGCTGTGTTCGGGCTGTGTTCAGGTTGTGTTCAGGCAGTGTTCAGGCTGTGTTTGGGCTGTGTTTAGGCTGTGTTCGGGCTGTGTTCGGGCTGTGTTCAGGCTGTGTTCAGGCTGTGTTCAAGCAGTGTTCAGGCTGTGTTCAGGCTGTGTTTAGGCTGTGTTCAGGCTGTGTTTAGGCTGTGCTCAGGCTGTGTTCAGGCTGTGGCTGTGTTCAGGCTGTGTTCCGGCTGTGTTCAGGCTGTGTTTAGGCTGCAGGAAAATCTGATTTGCTTCTCTATACAGATCAGTTGAGATACTGTTATTTACTGTACACTCTTATATGCAAATGATCAGATCAGACTGGATTTGCCTGTCTGAACATCACAAACATATTTAAATAGGTAGCTGATTTAGGTATCAGTTACCGACCATTGGTACCTTTCTTGTACTTTGTACTCCCACACTTTCCCACACTCTGGAATCTGGATTTAACATCTGATTGGATGAGACATGCTTGAAATAGAATAAACTTTATTTTATTTCTCTGATTTTGCTATTTATAGGTTTATGTTTGTGTAAAATGAACATTGTTGTTTTATTCTATAAACTACAGACAACCTTTCTCTTAAATTCCAAATAAAAAAAATCATTTAGACCATTTCTTTGTAGAAAATGAGAAATAATGCTGAAATGCTGAAAAAACAAAACAAAAAAGATGCAGAGCTTTCAGACCTCAAATAATGCAAAGAAATCAAGTTCATATTCATAAAGTTTTAACAGTTCAGAAATCAATATTTGGTGGAATAACCCTCGTTTTTAATCACAGTTTTTTTTTTATGGCCTGTTCTCCTCCACCAGTCTTACACACTGCTTTTGGAAAACATATACTTTACACTTTTGGTGCAAAAATTCAAGCAGTTCAGTTTAGTTTGATGCTTGTGATCCTCCATCTTCCTCTTGATTATATTCAGAGGTTTTAATTTCAATCATTTTTAAGTTGTCTCTTATTTTTTCGGGGCTGTATATATGTTTAAGAACACCCCCATTTTTGTCTTTTATTTCTGCCATTTAAGCTCTTCCGATACAGTAAATAACTGGGAACTGTGCAAAATCCAGTGCATAAAATTCTGTAGTAAACTGCCAGAGTCTTTAAGGAAAAAAATGAACTAAACACTGAAAAAAAATGACAAACCTGGCTGCCTGAAGCCGCTACAAAACTCTCATCCTGCAGAAATGAGTGGGAAGGCGAAGGCTGTGTTTAGGCTGTGTTCAGGCTGTTTATCTCAAATCATATTGATTTAGTTTCTCTAAATGACTTGCTCACACACCTTCATAGCATGAAAAAGCAGATCAGTTTTCTCTGCTGAGAAGCACAGAAGCCCTGCACCAGTAAAATAGCAATCTGCCAAAGTTACAGCCCACCTGGCTCTTAAAGGGAATATAAGGCAACTGACATGCTGATTTGTTTATTTCCTGTTACACCCAAAACACACCCATGATTAACTAAGAGAATTAGTTCATGCTTTTTACACACTTCGAGACGTGCAAGGCATACTTTTCCCGTTGTTATGATAGCAAAGACACACTGACACACCATAAATCAAGTCTAGAGACTGCTAAAATAGGAACCAATGTCTCACTTACAGAATTGTTATTTATGGCAATATACTGAATCTGTCAGTCCTGACACTGTTAGCCTGCCTGCTCAAGACTCTGCACCCACACTGGATATCCCTGACTCCACTGATCACATGGCGCTACGTCGTTCCCGCTCTCCAAGTTACTAATTGGCTCCACCTGCCCTCCCTAATATATATACACACCTCAGTTTGCTCAGTCCTTTGCTGACAATTAAATCTAGAATGCATTGCTTTAAACTGTCCTATAAAGACTCAACTTCCCAGCATGCACCCACACCGGACTTCCCTGACTCCACTGATCACATGGCGCTACGTCGTTCCCGCTCTCCAAGTTACTAATTGGCTCCACCTTCCACTTTCTAGTATATATACCCACCTCAGTTTGCTCAGGCCTTTGCTGAGTATTGAATCTAGAATGTGTTTCTTTGAACTGTGCTATAAAGACTCAACTTCCCAGCATGCACCCACACCAGACTTCCCTGACTCCACTGATCACATGACACTACGTCGTTCCCGCTCTCCAAGTTACTTATCGGATCCACCTTCCCTCTCTAGTATATATACCCACCTTAGTTTGTTACATTGCTTTTGCCTACCTCGTTACTGACTCTTTTTTTGTATAATCTATTATCGTCTTTTGCCTTGACCATTTTATTGATTAATTAATAGATTATCGTTTTGTATTTTTGGACCTCTCTATTGCCTTCTCTCTTATTGTGTTGGATTTACCGTGTGTGTCTCAGCTTTGCCTATCTACTCTTTGGTATGTTTACATTAAGGTTTACATTTGCTGCCCTTCTGTTTCTGACCTTGCCTGTCCCTTACAACCTTAGACACAATCTAGATATAGTACGCCAAAAAACAGATTTGGACTAGTAGTCTGAACATAGCCTAAGAGACCAGCGTTCAGTAGGAATAAATGCAAAATAAACCAGTATGAATTCAGCAGAGCGAGGCGTCTCGGCATGAATACCCATCAGGAGCTGCTGGTGCTCTGTTTGGGATGCGCGATGGTGCTTGTTTAGTGAGAGGATTCGATTTGTCCTTGTCTCGGGAAGGCTCTTTCACTGTCAGAGCGAAGAGCAGGGGAGCGCCGCACCCCCTCCGCCCGTATTCACCACACGTTTCAGAAAGGAGGCAGTTGATCTAAAACCAGATGACCACGGTGCGAGCTACGGCACAAGGATGACCCAGAAACAGAGGGTAGGAGAGTCATCGCTATCACTGCTTTGGTGTCTCGATACGGTCTTGTCCAGTTTTTCATCTACGACAGTGGTGCTCCACCTTTTTGAGCACTCTCTACACAATCATAGCTTGTGGTTTTTGCTCCAACATGATTTGCTCTGGAATAATGTGGCTGTTGATCTTGGTGTACAAGGGCACATTCTGAGTTTTCAAGTAATTCCTGCAGTAGATAAAAAAACAACTACAGTAAATTTTGAATCTTTCAGACTTCATCAGACTAAAGAACAATAGTGTGACCAACACTGTAAAACCTAATAAGTTAAGTCTACTCAGATCATTTGAGGTATATCATTGCCTCAAATGAATTAAGTTTTAAAACTATTTTTTGTAATTATTTTTTAGTAATTTATAACACTGTATGGAGTTGAACAAACTTCTTTCAAACACCTTTAAGGTCAACATACAAACCACAAGTACTTGACATTCAAAATGTAAAAAAGTAACTATTGCACAATCTTACTACTAAAAAAATAAAATAAACAATTATAGGGATGCAGTAGAATCATTAATTCACATAAATTAGCTACAGAGTGAACAGTATAAAGAGCACATCCAACACATGCTTGTTCTTACAGCCTACAACACAGAGAGGTAACCTATTGATTTCTTTTTTTTTTTTGCATCTTGTAACAAAAATCGGATAGTATAATGCAACTTACTTTTGTTACAAGATAGAAAAATTGAGAAAGAAAGAAAGTTGAGAGAAGATTTTTTTCATTTTTCCTGACATTGTAATTGTGAGGTGCAAAAAAAAGAAGAAAAAAAAAAGAATAAATTGATGAAAACCCATTTGTTCTATACTGCAACAAATGGTAAAAATTAAATAACAATTCTAGCTTCAAATGTAACCTTAATTGGTCAGACAATTAAATTGATAACACTGATGGTGAGTGTCAGAAAATGGGGGACACACCCAGTATGCAAATAGATTGTGCCAGAAGCCAATGGAAAAGAAGCTGCCAATGGCAACAGACTAAACTCAGTTATTATAAGTTGGTTCAACTCTAAGATCTCAGTTTTAATGTTTATGTGCCCACAAATGTTCAGCTGACTTAAATATAGTTGAGTATTGTTTAGAAATATACAAGTTTATGTAAAACAGACTTAATTAGTTTGAGTTAAAAAAAAACTTTTGGGTTTACAGATGATTCTGTTGAAACTCAATTCAAAAGCATTGTCTGATTTTTCAAGCAATTCCAGGGTACCAACAAATTTGTACACGTGTACTTACTTACCGTATCTTTTGGACTAAAGGGGCAATTAAAATCCTATAATTTTAATTTTAACTCTTTCACTGTCAGAGCGAAGAGCAGGGGAGCGCCGCACCCCCTCCGCCCGTATTCACCACACGTTTCAGAAAGGAGGCAGCTGATCTAAAACCAGATGACCACGGTGCGAGCTACGGCACAAGGATGACCCAGAAACAGAGGGTAGGAGAGTCATCGCTATCACTGCTTTGGTGTCTCGATACGGTCTTGTCCAGTTTTTCATCTACGACAGTGGTGCTCCACCTTTTTGAGCACTCTTTACACAATCATAGCTTGTGTTTTTTGCTCCAACATGATTTGCTCTGGAATAATGTGGCTGTTGATCTTGGTGTACAAGGGCACATTCTGAGTTTTCAAGTAATTCCTGCAGTAGATAAAAAAACAACTACAGTAAATTTTGAATCTTTCAGACTTCATCAGACTAAAGAACAATAGTGTGACCAACACTGTAAAACCTAATAAGTTAAGTCTACTCAGATCATTTGAGGTATATCATTGCCTCAAATGAATTAAGTTTTAAAACTATTTTTTGTCATTATTTTTTAGTAATTTATAACACTGTATGGAGTTGAACAAACTTCTTTCAAACACCTTTAAGGTCATAATCCGTAACACATGACATATTTTTGCAAAAAACAATAGAATAGAAGTAACTGTGCGTGTGTGTGTATGTATTAATATGTATGTATATTTATGTATGTGTGTATATGTATAAGCATATGTATAGTTAGATATGTGAGTATGTGTATATATGTATGTTTGTTTATTTTATGATTATTTTATTTTATTATTATTTTTTTTGTTTGTTTGTTTGTTTGTTTTTTGTTTAGTTTTTTTTTTCTCTTTCTTTTCTTTTTCTTCTTCTAGTACCCCCCTCCTGTACCTCACACTCCGATCCTTCCAACCCTGAACTCCCACAACTATATCCACACAAAATATATATATATATAAAAAAAAAAAAAATAATAATAATAATAATAAAAAATAAAATAAATAAATTAATAAATAAAAATAAAGTATTAATTGTCCTCCGAAGAGGGGGGGTGGTGGTTGGGCCAAAAAAAAGAAAAAAAAAGAAAAAAAAAAAAAAAAAACCTTTAAGGTCAACATACAAACCACAAGTACTTGACATTCAAAATGCGGTGTACCTAAAACGTAGCTTTTTAAGTTAAAGTAACTATTGCACAACCGGTCTATCTTACTACTAAATTAAATTAAAAAAATAAAATAAACAATTATAGGGATGCAGTAGAAAAAACAAGCTTACATTAGTAGCTTTTTCTCCAAATCATTAATTCACATAAATTAGCTACAGAGTGAACAGTATAAAGAGCACATCCAACACATGCTTGTTCTTACAGCCTACAACACAGAGAGGTAACCTATTGATTTCTTTTTTTTTTTTTGTTGCATCTTGTAACAAAAATCGGATAGTATAATGCAACTTACTTTTGTTACAAGATAGAAAAAATGAGAAAGAAAGAAAGTTGAGAGAAGATTTTTTTTTTCATTTTTCCTGACATTGTAATTGTGAGGTGCAAAAAAAAGAAGAAAAAAAAAAGAATAAATTGATGAAAACCCATTTGTTCTATACTGCAAAAAATGGTAACAATTAAATAACAATTCTAGCTTCAAATGTAACCTTAATTGGTCAGACAATTAAATTGATAACACTGATGGTGAGTGTCAGAAAATGGGGGACACACCCAGTATGCAAATAGATTGTGCCAGAAGCCAATGGAAAAGAAGCTGCCAATGGCAACAGACTAAACTCAGTTATTATAAGTTGGTTCAACTCTAAGATCTCAGTTTTAATGTTTATGTGCCAACAAATGTTCAGCTGACTTAAATATAGTTGAGTATTGTTTAGAAATATACAAGTTTATGTAAAACAGACTTAATTAGTTTGAGTTAAAAAAAACTTTTGGGTTTACAGATGATTCTGTTGAAACTCAATTCAAAAGCATTGTCTGATTTTTCAAGCAATTCCAGGGTACCAACAAATTTGTACACGTGTACTTACTTACCGTATCTTTTGGACTATAAGGCGCAATTAAAATCCTATAATTTAAATTTTTATCGACAGTGCTCCTTCTATTATGGTGCGCCCTATGTATGAATTTTACCAGTCAGGTATTAAGGAGCAGTAAAGCCACTCTGCTGAAGTACAGAGTTATAAGAGTGAGTTTTCAGTGAAGTTTCTCCAGCACTAAGACTGGAGCAGCATTAGCATTAGCATTAACTGCTAACAAAAGCGCTAGCTCTTTTGTCATTCAGAGGTGAGTATATCAGACTGTAGTCTGTGTGTTTTCTGTGTTAAAGCAAGTTACGTGCCATGAACCGCTAGCTGATAGCGCCCTGGGTTACTGGAACACTCAGGTGGCATTTATGTCCCGTTAGCGCTCCGGTTAACATATTGGTAATGTATTTTTTATTTTTGTTGTTAATTAAGTGTATCCAGTAGGCCACGTTCAAAACACTGTTTCACTGACGTTACAACAACCAACTCATTTACATATCTCTATTAATTTGGCCTTACACAGCCTTACACCGATTAGCCCCTCCCACTCACATTACAAAAGTGTTTTTGAATGAGGAACAACACAGGCCAGCCAATCAGAAGAGAGCTAATTTCTCATATATCAGTTGTAGAAACAGCCTGTTCAGTTTTCAGGGGTAAAGAGAGGTTGGAACATGGTTGTCTAGAAATGAATTATTATTGATTTTGGAAGGATCAGCAGTCTGAGGAGTCTCTCACCGAGCTGCTTTAATCCTACACTGCCAGAAAAACAAAAATACTGAACTTCTGTCACTTTACAAGGTACTGTATGTTTTTTTTTTTTTTTTTGCAGTCAATGACTATAATTGTTCTATATTTCTTTCACTGCAAAAAATATATATCTTAGCAAGTAAAATCCTCTTAAACATAGTCTAAATATTTAATATTCCCCATTTCACGTGTTCCAATCACTTCCATAGTTCCACAGGTGTAAAATTAAACCACGAACCAAGGCATGCAGACTGCTTCTACAATCATTAGTGAAAGAGCAAGAGAAGAGGATGTACACAATGTACTACACGACTTTCTTTAGTTTAAAATACAAGACTTATATTTCTTTGTACAGAACAAATCAGATTTATATTCGTAAGTATATAGCTAGTATAAAAACATACTGTAAAGCCATTTTTATCTAAGTAGATAATTCAGTAGTAGAAGCAGTGGTACTACTAGTACTAGTAATTGTAGAAATAGTAATAGTAAAGGTAGTAAGAGCACGAATAATAGTAAAGGTTGTAGTAGTATTAGTATTATTAGTGGTAGTAGTAGCAGTAGTAGTTGCACTAGTAGTAATAGTAGTGTAGTAGCAGCAGTAAAGTAATAGTAATATCAGTAGTAGTAATAGTATAGCAGTAGTAGTATAGTAATAGTAATAGCACTAGTAGTAAAAGTATAGTAGTAGCAGTAGTGTAGCAATAGCAGTAAAAGTAATAGTATAGTAGCAGTAGTAGTAGTAGTAGTAGTATTAGTTGCACTAGTAGTGAAAGTATATTAGTAGCAGCAGCAGTATAGTAATAGTAATAGCAGTAGTAGTAATAGTATAGTAGTAGTAGTAGTAGTAGCAGTAGTGACAGTAGTATTTGCACTAGTAGTAAAAGTATAGTAGTAGCAGTAGTATAGTAATGGCAGTAGAAGTAATAGTATAGTAGTAGTAGTAGTAGAAGTAGTTGCACTAGTAGTAAAAGTATAGTAGCAGCAGCAGTATAGTAATAGTAATATCAGTAGTAGTAAAAGTATAGTAATAGCAGTAGTATATTAATAGCAGTTGTAGTAATAGTATAGTAGTAGTAGAAGCAGTAGTGACAGTAGTATTTACACTAGTAGTAAAAGTATAGTAATAGCAGTAGTATAGTAATAGCAGTAGAAGTAATAGTATAGTAGCAGTAGTAGTAGTAGTAGTAGTTGCACTAGTAGTAAAAGTATAGTAGTAGCAGCAGTATAGTAATAGTAATAGCAGTAGTAGTAAAACTTTAGTAGTAGAAGTAGTAGTAGTAGTAGTAGTATAGTAATAGTAATAGCAGTAGTAGTAAAACTTTAGAAGTAGAAGTAGTAGTAGTAGTAGTAGTAGTAGTAGTATAGTAATAGTAATAGCAGTAGTAGTATAGTAGTAGTAGTAGCAGTAGTGACAGTAGTATTTGCACTAGTAGTAAAAGTATAGTAGTAGCAGTAGAAGTAATAGTATAGTAGCAGTAGTAGTTGCACTAGTAGTAAAAGTATAGTAGTAGCAGCAGTATAGTAATAGTAATATCAGTAGTAGTAAAAGTATAGTAGTAGTAGCAGTGCAGTGACTTTAGTTGCTTTTGTTCTCTCTCATTGTCTCATCTTCTCAAGTTCTCACTGTCCTGCATGCCCTCAGTCTAACTTACTGTAAGTCTATTTTTTTAGAACCTAAAAAGTACACTTATGGAAAGGTCCTCTCCTCAGGGAGGAAGAACGTAGTGAGCTTATAAGGTACAGTTAGACTTTGACCGTGGTGTTCTTCTAAAGATATATTCACATTGACTGTACCAACACCGAGCGCCTCTTTATCACACAGTGTATAATCACATATACACAACCCCATCAATCACTCTTTATCCCAACAGCATCAATAAATCAGCTCACACTGCTCACACTCCTCTACTGTCCACATGATGACTGACTGCTGACACTAGTGTTTAAGAACTGGTGTTAAATTCAACCCTGTTTAAAACACAGTGATCAAATTCTAATAAACTCCCAAAAAAACAAAGGGAATGATATGTGTAAATGAGCAGGGAAAGAGGAGCTACACAATGTATTATATGACTTGCTTAAGTACAGGATAGAAGATTTATATTTCTTCAAACAGAACAAACCAGTCAATACATCAATATAAATATATATATATATATATATATATATATATATATATATATATATATATATATATATATATATATATATATATATATATATATATATTTTATCTACGTAGTTGATCTAGTGGTAGAAGTAGTGATACTAGTAGTACTAGTAATTGTAGATGTAGCACTAATAGTAAAGGTTGCAGTTGTATTAGTATTATTAGTGGTAGTAGTTGTATTAGTGGTGGTAGTACCAGTAGTAGTAGAAGTTGTAGTAGTACTAGTGGTTGTCCTAGCAGTAGTACTAATAGTTGTAGAAGTAGTATTAGTAAAGGTAGTAAAAGCAGTGCCAATAGTAAAGGTAGTAGTAGTAGTAGTAGTAATAGATTAGTAGTAATCCTATTAGTAGTAGTAGTAGTAGTAGTAGTAGTAAAATAGTAGTAGTCATGCTAGTAGTAGTAGTAGTAGAGTAGTAGTAATACTATTAGTAGTAGTAGAAGTAGTAGTAGTAGCAGTAGTAGTAATACTATTAATAGTAGTAGAAGTAGTAGTAGCAGCAGTAGTAGTAGTGGTAAAAGTACTGATAGAAGTACTGATAGTGATACTAGTAGTTGTAGAAGTACTAGTATTATTAGCAGTACTTGTCCTAGTAGTAATAAGCATAAGTATAGTAATATAAGTAGTATAGTCATAATAGTAGTAGTTACTACTACATGATCATTATTTACCCTAAGCAGTTTATCTAGTAGTTGCACTTCTACTAGTAATAGTAGTAGTAGTAGTATGTTTGCATTAGTACTACAACAATCTTATTTATCCTTAGTAGTTTAACTAGTAGTACAAGTAGTAGTAGTAGTAGTACAGTTGTGGTCAAAAGTTTACATACACTTGTAAAAAAACATAATGTTATGGCTGTCTTGAGTTTTCAATAAGTTCTACAACTCTTATTTTTCTGTGATAGAGTGATCGGAACACATACATGTTTGTCACAAAAAACAGTCATAAAATTTGGTTCTTTCATAAATTTATTATGGGTCTGCTGAAAATGTCACCAAATCTGCTGGGTCAAAAATATACATACAGCAACATTAGTATTTGGTTACATGTCCCTTGGCCATTTTCACGGCAACTAGGCACTTTTGGTAGCCATCCACAAGCTCCTGGCAAGCTTCAGGTCGAATGTTTGACCACTCTTCTTGACAGAATTGGTGCAGTTCAGCTAAATGTGATGGTTTTCTTGCATGAACCCGTTTCTTTAGCACTGTCCACATGTTCTCAATGGGGTTTAAGTCAGGACTTTGGGAAGGCCATTCTAAAACCTTAATTCTAGCCTGGTTTAGCCATTCCTTTACCACTTTTGATGTGTGTTTTGGGTCATTGTCTTGTTGGAACACCCAACTGCGCCCAAGACCCAACCTTCGGGCTGATGGTTTTAAGTTTTCCTGCAGAATTTGGAGGTAATCCTCCTTCTTCATTATCCCATTTACTTTCTGCAAAGAACCAGTTCCACTGGCAGCAAAACATCCCCAGAGCATAATACTACCACCACCATGCTTGACAGTAGGCATGGTGTTCCTGGGATTAAAGGCCTCACCTTTTCTCCTCCAAACATATTGCTGGGTGTTGTGGCCAAACAGCTCAATTTTTGTTTCGTCTGACCAGAGAACTTTCCTCCAGAAGGTTTTATCTTTGTCCATGTGATCAGCAGCAAACTTCAGCCGAGTCTTAAGGTGCCTTTTCTGGAGCAAGGGCTTCTTTCTTGCACGGCAGCCTCTCAGTCCATGGCGATGTAAAACACGCTTGACTGTGGAGACTGACACCTGTGTTCCATCAGCTTCCAAATCCTTGCAGACCTGCTTCTTGGTGATTCTTGGTTGACTCTTGACCATCCTGACCAATCTCCTCTCGGCAGCATGTGATAGCTTGCGTTTTCTTCCTGATCGTGGCAGTGACACAACTGTTCCATGCACTTTATACTTGCGTATAATTGTCTGCACAGTTGCTCTTGGGACCTGTAGCTGCTTTGAAATGGCTCCAAGTGACTTCCCTGACTTGTTCAAGTCAATAATTCGCTTTTTCAGATCCACACTGAGTTCCTTTGACTTTCCCATTGTAACTTTTGTAGCTGAGTCTAATCACTGGGTCAAATGAGCCCTATTTAAATGGGCTCATGAGAAGTCAACAGCTGTAGTCAATCAGAATCACTTACAAGAAGTGAAGAGGCCATGACATGAAGCTAATTTGATTGACACAACTCGCTACATCACCAAAATTGACAAATTTTGTTGCTGTATGTATATTTTTGACCCAGCAGATTTGGTGACATTTTCAGCAGACCCATAATAAATTTATGAAAGAACCAAATTTTATGACTGTTTTTTGTGACAAACATGTATGTGTTCCGATCACTCTATCACAGAAAAATAAGAGTTGTAGAACTTATTGAAAACTCAAGACAGCCATAACATTATGTTTTTTTACAAGTGTATGTAAACTTTTGACCACAACTGTAGTTGTAGTAATAGTAGTTGTAGTAGTGGTAGTGGTAGTAGTAGTTTTAGTTGTAGTAACAGTAGTATTAACTAAAGGTACCATTAGTATTGTAGAAGTAACAGTATAGTAGTAGTAACAGTATAGCAGTAGTAATAGTAAGAGTAGTAGCAGAATTAGTAGTAGTATAGTAATAGTAGTAGTAGTAGTAGTAGTAGTAGTAGTTTTAGTAGTACTAGTACCAGTACCAGTAGTAGTAGTAGTAGTAGTAGTAGCAGCAGTAGTAGTAGTAGTGGTAGTGGTAGTAGTAGTAGTGGTTTTAGTTGTAGTAACAGTAGTATTAACTAAATGTACAATTAGTATAGTAGTAGTAACAGTATAGTAGTAGTAGTAGTAGTAGTAGTAGTAGTAGTAGTAGCAGTAGTAGTAGTAGAAGAAGTAGTATAGTAATAATAGTAGTAGTAGTTTTAGTAGTTTTAGTAGTTTTAGTAGTTTTATCAGTACTAGTACCAGTGCCAGTAGTAGTAGTAGTAGTAGTGGTTGTTGTTGTTTTAGTGCCAGTAGTAGTAGTAGTAGTAGTAGTAGTAGTAGTTGTTGTTGTAGTGCCAGTACTAGTAGTAGTAGTAGTAGTAGTAGTAGTTGTTGTTGTAGTGCCAGTAGTAGTAGTAGTTGTTGTTGTAGTGCCAGTAGTAGTAGTAGTAGTAGTAGTAGTAGTTGTTGTTGTAGTGCCAGTACTAGTAGTAGTAGTAGTAGTAGTAGTAGTTGTTGTTGTTGTTGTAGTGCCAGTAGTAGTAGTAGTTGTTGTTGTAGTGCCAGTAGTAGTAGTAGTAGTAGTAGTAGTAGTTGTTGTTGTAGTGCCAGTACTAGTAGTAGTAGTAGTAGTAGTAGTAGTTGTTGTTGTAGTGCCAGTAGTAGTAGTAGTAGTAGTAGTAGTAGTTGTTGTAGTGCCAGTAGTAGTAGTAGTAGTAGTAGTTGTTGTAGTGGTAGTAGTAGTAGGAGGAGGAAGAGGAGGAGGAGGTTTAGCAGTAGTATTAGTAGTACTACTGGTAGAAGTAGAAGTAGTAGTAGTATTAATAATATAGTAATAGCAGTAATAGTAGTAATAGTAGTAGTAGAAGTAGTAGTAGTAATTCTATTATTCAACCTAATTGACTGACTACAACTTGTTGGGTTGACAAAATAAAAATCTCAATATTTTCAAAAACAATTCAATTTTACTAACATTATTTTTTTTTATTATGTGTTTCCTGATTTTTCACTACTGTGCAGATTTTTAAGCATTGCTTCGATAGTTTGCTTGCATTTACACTTTAAAAATGAGTAAAGGGGTGATAGCTGGATTAGTGAATATGTAACACATAGTTAGTAGTAGGTAGTTTTAGCTCTAAAACTCCCCCTACAGGTGGAAAGTGTAATTCACATTTACTACACTACTGTAAATATAAAATATGATTTGAACAGACTACTATTACAGTATTTTACACCAATATAACTGGAGGTTCAACGTGTTTCCAATGATGATATTTTGAGGTAAGACTGATACATAATGTTGCTTAAAAAACAGCTAAAGAATGTAAAATCAGTGTTTATCAGAACTCCCAGATTCCTGACTGGCCTGACCTTGTAGTTCAGGTAGGGTAGATACTGAGCAGAAGTTGCTGTGGGAGAAAATAGGCCTTCATGTCTTTTTTCTCACATTAATCCAGCTTTCTCAGAAATGATCTGTTCTATAAAACCTGTGATTTATGAACAGGAGCTGGCAGAAGAGCCAGGCTCCAGCCAGGCCCCAGCGAGCCCCGGCACTAGTTTAGGTTTTCCTCCTCATCCAGCCTGGGAAACACAAAGTGATCTGAAAGTTACAAGCTGTTGTTTTTGCCCTTTGCAGCAGCGGGGAGGAAGTATGGCGGAATTACATAAAGGTCACTCCGACACAACCAATTGATTTGTTTGTTGGCTTGGCGCAATAGCCGGGGAGAGGAGCCGGTTCTGACCCGGCAGGAACGCCGCTCCGTTTGTCATGTAGCTTATGGGAATGACGCCGGGGGAATCGATGGAGCCATCGGTAGAGGAAATTGTCAGAAGATTGCCGTGACAAGCAAGGTCGAGACAATTACGGAACAAGCACGCTCGGCCTACGGCGCACCGTGTGCAAATCCAGAACATGCAACGCAGGATTTACAGAGAGTCTGTCTGATTAACAACCGTTTAGGCCTCGGATGCTAAAGCTAATGTTCTGCCAAGAATCAGACGCTTCTGTTTACCCATTGTAGCCGATCAGCCTAGAAATGATTGATGTGCGATGTTTGATTCTTTGAGATGTAGCAAATAAAAAGTATTTAAACCTCAATAAAAGCTCTGGCAAAAATAAGAGACCACTTAAAAATTATGAGTTGAAATTGAAAACCTCTGGAATATAATCAAGAAGAAGATGGATGATCATAAACCATCAAACCAAGCTGAACTTTCGGATTTTTGCACCAGGAGTGTAAAGCATAAAGTTATCCAAAAGCAGTGTGTAAGACTGGTGGAGGAGAACATGCCGAGATGCATAAAAACTGTGATTAAAAACCAGTGACAAGCAAGGTCGAGAAAATTATGGAACGAGCACGCTCGGCAGACTATATAGAGAGTTTTTCTGATTAACGGCCGTTTCGGCCTCAGATGCTAAAGCTAACGTTCTTCCAAAAATCAGATGCTTCTGTTTACCCAATTGTAGCCAATCAGCCTAGAAATGATTGATGTGCAATGTTTGATTCTTTGAGTTGTAGCAAATAAAAAGTAATGAAAGTCTATAGAAGCTTGTGCTAATCTTGTGCTTAAGTTTCATACTGAAAAAAAAAAAACTTTGAACTATTATCCTAGAGATGTTTAAATAAGTAAATGAAAAACAAAACAAACAAAAAGTATTTAAACCTCAATATAAAGCTCTGGTAAAAATAAGAGACCACTTAAAAATTATGAATTGAAAACCTCTGGAATATAATCAAGAGGAAGATGGATGATCATAAACCATCAAACCAAGCTGAACTTTCGGATTTTTGCACCAGGAAGTTATCCAAAAGCAGTGTGTAAGACTGGTGGAGAGAGGAGAACATGATGCCGAGATGCATGAAAACTGGGGTTAAAAACCAGGGTTATTCCACCAAATATTGATATTGGGGAAATTGTCAGAAGATTGCCGTGACAAGCAAGGTCGAGACAATTATGGAACTGAGTACAGAGTTTGTCTGATTAACGGCTGTATCATCCTCAGATGCTAAAGCTAACACTATTCTGCCAAAAATCAGACGCTTCTGTATTCTCAACTGTAGCTGATCAGCCTAGAAATGATTGATGTATGAAGTTTGTGGTAACACTTTCTAAGAATGACATGTCTATCAGGCCTTATAAACATGCTTATACCACCTTATAATGCATTCATAAAGTATTATAAACATGGTTAGCATGGTATTTACTAGATAGCTCAGCTTTAAACCATCCACTCTTCCTCCAGACTCTGCTCCCTTGATTTATAAATGAAATGTAAAATTTACTGATGATCAGTGATGGTTTGGAGAGACATGCTGATCATCTGCTGGTGTTGATCCACTGTGTTTTATTATCAAGTCTAAAGTCAGTGCAGTTTTGTTTTCCCACAAAATCTTACAGCACTTCATGCTTCCCTCTGCTGACAACTTTTATAGAGATGCAGATTTCATTTTCCAGCAGGACTTGGCACACTGCCACTGTCTTTTGGGTTTTCATTAGCTATAAGCCATAATCATCAACAATAAAATAAATAAATGCTTAAAATAGACCACTCTGTGTTTAATACATCTATATAATATATGAGTTTCACATTTTAAACTGAATTACTGAAATAAAGTAACTTTTCAATGATATTCTATTTTTTTATTGAGATGCACTAGTATAACAATGTATAACACATTATAGCCATGTTTATTATGCATTATGAATTGTGATTTGTTTCACTTTACTTAGAATTTAGAAATCAATTTAGAAATATAAAACATTATGAATGAATATACAGTAATTTATCATAATATTAAACATTAGTATAATTCATAAGAGTCTTTGTTAAGGCAGCTTGGTTGAGGTTCTTTGTATTCACATACTCTATAACATCTTATAAGCACAGCTGATGATGTATTATGATCATAATGCATAATTGCATTACAAACATGGTCATAATGTCTTAATAATTTTGTTTGTTTGAAAACTGGAAACCCTGTAGAGACACAACACACACACCTCTCACATATCCCACTGTATAGGTTAGAAGTATAGATACTAGTGTTTTAAATACATTTGTAGAAGTTGAATTATCAACTCAAGCTTTTTACTCTTTAAGTAAAAGTGTCTAAAAAGTACTGCTTTCAAAACTACTTAAAGTATAACAGTAAAAGTAATTTAAGGAGAAAAAAAAAACAAAAGGCAATGTTCCAAAATATTACATTTAGTACGTAATTTAGTATGCTTTAATTTTAATGTTAGAAGTATGTACCTTTTTATGTTAAGTATACTTTTACAAAAAATATACTAAAATGAACTTTTGTACAAATTACTACAATTAATATATATTTATTGACAAAGTTGTCAAAAGTATCCATATACACATTCATTACTTTATAGGTAGAAGTTAAAGTATCAAAACTCAAAAAGTACTACTCTCAAAACTACTTAAAGTATAAAAGTAAAAGTAATGTAAGGAGAAAAAACGAAACCGTTAAGAAGTCCTCTAGTGCACTACCCCTCCCCCCAAAACACATTTTTTCTAAAAGCCAAAATGTCTATAATGTTCTATTATTAAAATGTTAATGTTGATAATATAATTTGGGATGCACTAGGCTGTTTCCTGTTTCAGCTGCATATATGCTGATTGTAAATGAATGTATTTTAGTAGAATAAAGTAAATATATTAAAGTTAAAGTTTAGTTGGACTGGAGTTTGTAAAGCTGGAGTTCTCTTGAGTCTCTGCACGGATCATCTTCTTACTAGACTACATACGTCTGCTATGTTCTTGCTGGAGTGTGTGTGTGGGGTGGGGGGTGGGGGGGGGTAGGGGGCGTGTGCAAGTGTGATGGATCACAGTATAAACCAATAGGGAGTCGGAATGGTACATGTTTATACTTCTCTACATCCAATCACAATCAGATTCACTCTATCTGGACGGAGAGATTTATCTGGGTAGGGGTTTTATTGAACGATGAGAAGCCGAAATGAAAACGAGCTGAAATGAATGAATGAGTAAAGAGACTGTTTTTAAAATATAGGAGTAGAAGTAAAAAGTCGTCTGAAAAATGAATTATTACTTTAGTAAAGTATCAAGACCCAACATTTATAGATAACTTATCACCTCTAGGTCATCAAAGACCAGCTTTGAACATCTGAAACCAACCACTAGAAGAAAGTGATCTGGATCTTTCAGCAGGGATAAAACTCCAGATGACGTACAATTTCACTGATGTGCTTTGATATTAAATAAAAAGGCTTATTTATGTTTTTTTTTTATCACCAGCCAAGTAAAGAAATAGTCTGCGAGTTTCTCTACAGTGAGCAATTTCACACCAAACACCACTCTGAATGAGCCTGTTTACATCTCAACCACTGAATTATGCAGCAATTTTGCGGAATTATCCTTTAAGTAGATCAAATAGCCCTGTTTATATGCTTTGCCACACTGTATAGAGATGTGCTTTCTGACTGACTCGGATTTAGAAGGATCTATACTTCAAGTTCATGAGTGAATATTCAGCAAACAGACAGGAAAAAAACACCCAAAAAAGTATGTTCTGACTGAACGTTCGGATGAAATTAGCGCAGAGCTGCAGGCTCATCGTTTAGTTAGGCTAATAGCGCTCGATGCTACGAGGCTAAAAAGATGACTTGGCTGCTGACTGTGATTGGAAGTGAGTGCGTGATGAGTTAGGGATGTAGTTTAAATGGTGCTATTTAGGTGAGGTATAAGCTGTCATAACTAGTTAGCTTTATTAGCCTCATAGCTTTAGTGCAGCAAGGAAGCTAAGGCTGAATATCAAACATGTCTCAGTTGATTTGTGCCAATTTCATTGAATCACAATTCTATAGACTTGTAAAAAATTTAGAACATCATCCTACCGTACATCCTGCCCATGGCACGTCTTGATGCTCATTGCTATCTTGCACCCCGTCAACAGTCTATTTTCACGACTTGTGCAACAGCGTTTATGATAAACAGAGTTTAGGGATAACTCTACACAGATGTGTGTGGTGGTCTGCTGGAAGTGAGATATGTTCAGGTAAATTTCTGGCCTGTTTCTGTATATTTTGGTGATGGAAAACTCCACAGGTGCGCCATTGACTGATTAAAACCCTGACAACAGCCAATCATCATCAGAGTACATTCCTATAGGTGCTCCCAGCGCTCGTACACCACCGCTCGTTAAACACACACACACAGCACACTGCAGAGCACAAACCTGACCTTTAACTCAACAATAAACAGAATAAAGAATAGAATATCGTTGCTGTTCCCTTAAATTAGCTGCTGGTGTATCTTTACAGCGTGAACGTGAAAAACGCCGTAATGTTAAGATATGAACATGCCAATGTCAGAGCTCACCTGACTCTTAAAGGGAATGGCAACTATCACACTGATTGGTTTATTTCATGTTAGTGAAATAATTAAGAGAATTAGTATATGCTTTTTGTGCATTTTGTGCTGCTCAAGGCGTATTTTTCATGCCCTCAGGATACCGATATGCCCTGAATCCAGCTGCTCGATAAGTAATTGACCGGTGCACTATAAATCGCTAAAATAAGGTCCTAGGTCTTTGTAATACAATATATAGAAATGCTATTTTCCTGTGAGAAAAAAGTTGCATTTCATTTAAAGTTTCCAAGAATTTTCAAGTTTAGAAATAGATCTGGACAATATATCGATATTTTATCGTATTGGGATAAATGTTCTTATCGTAGGGATATAGAATATGGTGACCAAAACCCAACATCTGGTAAACGACAGCTTGACGTGACATTCTAACATCACTAGATGTTGACATTTAAAATACCAACATTTAACCTTTTGAATCCCTTGTCTTCATATGGACATTTTATATTTATTTATTTGAAGCTTGATACTTAATGATACCTAATGTTTAAAAAACGTTGACCTTTTGGCCTTATATTGAGACACCGCCCATGCCATCTAAAGGTCACATGACCATAAAGATTACACTCAATTGATTGAAAACAAGATGACAGGAATCCCAGTCAAAAGTTTCTACAGCCAGTCTATAAACAGAAACAAATGATTGTGACCGGTAGTGTGTGGCTACAATTGTCCATATGAACAGAAAAACAGCTTAAAAGGCAGAAATCACATCTGCATTCAATGTAGGAGACTCTACACACACATGGGACATGGCAAAAGTCATGGGACACTGTGTATTGTATGCTCTTTGATTGTATATGCCTGTATGAATGCATGTTCTATTTTTAGCCTCAGTCTGACACAAAAAAACAGCATTATTCGTGCACTTCCGTCCCTTTGTATGAACCTGCCGTGTCAGAGCTTTGGAGCCGGACACTCAAGGATGTGATCACAGCGCTACTATACCCCGGACCCAGCGGACTGATGTTCACATCACTTCATGGAAGGAAAAGAAAGAGAAAGAGGAGGGAGAAAAAAAAAACCTTTCTGCTTTAATGGATCGGACATGTGTGACAGCAGACAGAGAGGTTGTGCTTTGAAGCTCACCATATTGACGGCGGCTCTGATCCCTCCACCTCTAAGTAGTCGAACTTGTTCTCCATCTGGAAGTCGGTGAAGACCAGCGAGATGGTGTCTCCGGGGTCAGCCACGATGGTCCACGTGCACTCTCCCGTGTTTTTGTAGTCGTTCTGGAAATCCAGGCTGGAGATCACACCGCTGGAGCCGCGGAACGTGCCTCCGCAAGTGTCCTCCGCTGCGTGAGAAAACGCAAAAAGACCACAAAAAAACGTTATTTACAAAACCCTGTATTTCAGATACAGCTGCACAATATATTGTTCCAGTTTCATCATCACAATACTCTGTGAAGAAGCATTTAGGTGCTACAGTCACATGAAAAAGTTTGGGCACCCCTATTAATCTTAATCATTTTTAGTTCTAAATATTTGGGTGTTTGCAACAGCCATTTCAGTTTGATATATCTAATAACTGATGGACACAGTAATATTTCAGGTGTATCCAATCATGAGAAAAGGTATTTAAGGTGGCCAATTGCAAGTTGTTCTCCTATTTGAATCTCCTCTGAAGAGTGGCATCATGGGCTCATCAAAACAACTCTCAAATGATCTAAAAACAAAGATTGTTCAACATAGTTGTTCAGGGGAAGGATACAAAAAGTTGTCTCAGAGATTTAGAAGCCAGAAAGCAAGCACGCCACAAACAGAGTCGCCTGAGGTATGCAAAAGCACACCTCCAAAAGCATACCTCAGGCGACTCTGTTTGTGGCGGGCTTGCAGAAATGGCTTCTTTCTCATCACTCTCCCATACAGCTTCTCCTTGTTCAAAGTGTGCTGTATTGTTGACCGATGCACAGTGACACCATCTGCAGCAAGATGATGCTGCAGCTCTTTGGAGGTGGTCTGTGGATTGTCCTTGACTGTTCTCACCATTCTTCTTCTCTGCCTTTCTGATATTTTCCTTGGCCTGACACTTCTGGGCTTAACAAGAACTGTCCCTGTGGTCTTCCATTTCCTTACTATGTTCCTCACAGTGGAAACTGACAGGTTAAATCTCTGAGACAACTTTTTGTATCCTTCCTCTGAACAACTATGTTGAACAACCTTTGTTTTTAGATCATTTGAGAGTTGTTTTGATGAGCCCATGATGCCACTCTTCAGAGGAGATTCAAATAGGAGAACAACTTGCAATTGGCCACCTTAAATACCTTTTCTCATGATTGGATACACCTGGCTATGAAGTTCAAAGCTCAATGGGGTTACCAAACCAATGTTGTGCTTCAGTAAGTCAGTAAAAAGTAGTTAGGAGTATTCAAATCAATAAAATGATAAGGGTGCCCATACTTTTGCACAATTTTGGTTTAATGCATATTGCACATTTTCTGTTAGTACAATAAACCTTATTTCAATCCTGAAATATTACTGTGTCCATCAGTTATTAGATATATCAAACTGAAATGGCTGTTGCAAACACCCGAATATTTACAACTAAAAATGATTAAGATTAATAGGGGTGCCCAAACTTTTTCATATGACTGTAGCATCTGGTGTTAAGCTCCTAACAATTTGAATGTTCTAAGGCTGGTAACTATAATGAACTTATCCTGTACAACAGAGGGAACTTTTGCTCTTCCTTTCTTGGGGTGCTGCTGATGAGAGCCAGTTTCATCATAACATTTTGATGCTCCTTTGGCATGCACTTGAGGATACTTTCAAACTTCTCGAAATGTTTCAGATTGACTGACCTTCATTTCTAAACGTATTTGTCTTGTCATTATTTGGATTGGAGCTTTTTTTAAGAACTTTGAAAGACAAAAAGGCAATAAAAAAAAACAACAAACAATAAATAAAAGGTGCTACTTTTATACAGATTCCTTGATCCGTTTGGCGGATATTTATTTATTTATTTATTTATTTATTTATTTAAAGAAATATAGTTTAAAAAAAAACTTTAATTATCTTGTATTTTTTTAACACTTTTATGATGAAGTATAATGTTTTTCTCCTTTTCGATGTAGAATTTCTTAGACATAACATTTTTTTTGTACTGTTCAACTTTTAACATTTTTAATATTTAATTATACTGTAAAGATTTGGAAGCAGGATGAAAATGCAAGTTCATTTTATTTGTTGCCATAATGAAAAATGAACAAAAAAACATTAAGGGCCCTATCTTACACCACCATTAAAATAGTGCTGGAGTTTAGGAATAAATCTACACAGCTTTACAAGTAAAACTAACAAACTGAAGTCAAACCAACAAACAAAAAAAAATAAATAAATATAAAAAGCTTAACAAACTAGAAATACGACAGGAACAATCAAAGACACACGACAGAGGGTCAATTAATCAAACAAAAATACTAAAGAAACCAAACAGTAACTCAGTGTGACTTTTTCACACAGATAAAGACAAGGAACACCCGGGGAAGATAACGATGGGGCTGGGTTACAAATGTGACACAGGTGAGAACACTAATGACAGGGCATGACTAGTGAGGAGACAAGATAACAAAAAAAATAGCTAGAAAAACAAGCAGGCAAAGGAAAGACAAGCAAGAACAAAAAAAAAAAAGAAGAAACTCAACACACATGAGCTACGTTTTAACAGATACACAACTGTAATTGTATGTTTTTTGTTTGCATGTTTAATTTTTTTACGTTTGTAATCCATTAAGATGATGAAATATAATTCTTTATATTCAACTCTCACAGAAAGGACCCAAGTCTCAGGGCTCTGTCTCACATTTTGCTAAAAGCTTATTTTTAGTCAAATTCACCTTGCTGAGAACTTCACGAAGTTATTTTAAGAGGAAAAAATTAAGTTTCTGTGCAAAATGTTACCGCAAGTTCAACTCTGACATTCAAATTTGCATCCTCATCCAACATCAGTACGGCTCTGGGTGTGTTGAATAGCAGAACTGTCAATCTAGACGGGAGAAAATGCTAAGTTTAGCCCCATCTAATCAGATCTCTTTAAACATTCCTTCTCCACTGGCTATAAATAAACACGTAAAAATAGAGTCGGTATAATATATAATCAATCAGGAGACTGCAGTATCTGCATTATTGTTTTTATGTTCTTCTGTGCTTTTATTTTTTTTATCTATGGTAAATGATGGCTTCTTGGTTAATCAAGCTACACCTACACAAGTCACCAAGCCCTGTCAGTCACACACAGCAGCTCCAGTTTCAAGAAATAGATTGTGAACCCTTTAGTATTACCTTGATTTCTGCTTTGATTACTAATAAATGTGATCTGTTCATTATCTAAGTCATAGATGTAGACAAACACAAAATAAATAAATCTAAATAAAGCAATAAAACACAGCAGATGTACTTTTCATGTCTTCTATTGTGCACAAAGAACAAACATCCAGATTGCAGACTAGAAAAAGTAAGTGCACCCTTTGGAATGACCTTAATCTCTGCTTTGATTACCTTAAAAAATGTGGTTTGACCATTATCTAAGTCATATATGTAGACAAACACAATCTAAATGAACAAATAACACACAACAGATGCACTTTTTGTCTTCTATTGAGCACAAAGAACAAATATACAGATTGCAGGCTAGAAAAAGTAAGTGAACCCTTTGATTACTTAGAAAATGTGTTATGACAATTATCTAAGTCATAGATGTAGACAAACACAATATAAATAAACAAATAAAACACACACAATGTACTTTTTATGTCTTCTATTGAGCACAAGGAACGAACATACAGATTGCAGGCTAAAAAAAAGTAAGTGAACCCTTTGGGATTACCTTATTCTCTGCTTTGATTATTAGAAAGTGGTTTATGACCATATAGATGTAGACAAACACAATCTAAATAAGCAAATAACACACAGCAGATGTACTTTTTTGTCTTCTATTGTGCACAAAGAACAAACATGCAGATTGTAGGCTAAAAAAAGTAAGTAAACCTTTTGGAATTATCTTAATCTCTGCTTTGATTCCTGTTAAATGTCGTTTGACCATTATCTAAGTCATAGATGTATACAAACACAATCTAAATAAACCAATAACACACAACGGATGTACTTTTCATGTCTTCTAGTGAGCACAAGGAACAAATATACAGATTGCAGGCTAGAAAAGGTAAGTGAACCCTTTGGAATGACCTTAATCTCTGCTCTGATTACCTAGAAAATGACCATTTTGACCATTATCTAAGTCAAAGATACATACAAACACAGTCTACATAAACTAAAACACACATTGTAGCTATACTTTTAATTTCTTTTATTGAAAACACTCAATAAACATCAGATTACAGGCTAGAAATTACCCTTTTACCTGGATTTTTGCTTTAATTACTAACAAAATGTGATCTGTTGATTATCTGCGTCATCAATATAGATAAACACATTCAAAATAAACTTGTAATACTAGAAAACATACCAAATCTCTTTGCTATCATCTACATTTCTGTTTATTACTAATAAAATGTGATCTGATCATTATCTAAGTCACAATTATAGTTAAACACAATCCAATCTCAATAAACTAATGCCATACAAACAGCTGTACTGTTGATGTCTTCGTCTTACACCCTGCACAAGGCATATCAGAATGCTCATTGCTATCTTACACCCTGACAACAGTCTATTTTAAAGCCTTGCTCCCGTGTCATTTAAATAGCAACGATGCTTGTGAATAAATCTACACTGATGGGTGTGGTGGTCTGGAAATGAGGTGTGTTCAGGCAAATTTCTGGTGTATTGCTATCTTGGCAATGAAAAACACAGGTGCTCCACTAAAAACAATCAAGACAGACGTCAACAGTCAGATATTCATTGGTATCTTATCACACAAGAGAACAGGGCAAAAACACAATGACATAAAGCAGCAGTGCATAAAGCAGTGCAACTTTTACATCAACAATCAACACAATACAAAATAAAATAATGTAAATTACGTTCTTGTGCACATTCACACTATGGTCAGTTTCCTCTGCTAAGAAGCACAGAAGCACTGAACCGTTAAAATAGCAATCGGCCAAAATCAGAGCACAATTGGCTCATGAAGGGAATCGCAAGTGACACACTGATTGGTTTGTTTATCCCATGTTACGCCCCAAAAACACCCACGATTAATTAAGACAATTAGCACATGCCTTTTGCAAGTTTTGACCGGTGCAAGGAATACTTTTCCCATTGTTACAATAGCAAAGATACACCGACACGCCCTAAATCATGCTTCTAAAATAGGGCTCTTTGGGCGCAAAGTGGCACCAAGTGGTCCAGCAGTCTAAAGCATTGCCACAATGATTAGGAGATCGCTGGTTCGAATCCTGGTCATGCAGCTTGCCATCAGCTGCCAGAGCCCCTAAAAGAGAGCACAATTGGCTTTGCTCTCTCTGGGTGGGTAGATGTCTATAGATCTTTTCCCTCATCACTCCTAGGGTGATGTTGATCAGCACAAGGCTGCGTCTGTGAGCTGATGTATCAGAACCAAGTTGTTGTGCTTTCCTCTGAGTGCACTGTGATGCTACACAGCAGTTCAAAAAGAGGTGGAGTCTAACTTTGCATGTATCGGAGGAGGCATCTGCTAGTCTTCACCCTCCTTGTGATGGGGGATATACAGCTGAGTAACAGCTGAATGGGTGGGATAATTAGACAAATTGGAAAAAAATTTGAAATTAATCTTTAAAAGAAGAATAAAGCATCCATGGTGCAAGCTAGAAAAAAGCTTTTTTTATACACTTTTTTCATTACTTTTCCATGTCTTCAAGGGAAATTTTAATGACCATACGATTTTTAAAACATCAGTGCAGACTTGGACAATAAAACCAAAAATCAACTAAAACTATAATAAAAATTGATTAAATATGAATCTGACAAAATGACCTTTTCAAAACTTTCTGGGTATTTTTATTTTTCCAAAACTTATCCAGGCCTGGAAATTGCTATTTTTAAATTCAATGACTATTTCAGATTTTTCATGACCGTACGAACCCTGTTTAAACGTTAGACAATTCCCTCTCTGCAAATGTGTTTTAGTTTAACAGTATTTCAGGAGTGCCTTGCATGCAAAGCCTTTTTTAAAGCTCCACTAGGTAGGATTGAGATTTTGTGCTCGTGGGCTCCCCCTACAGTTGTAGAGTGTAATAAATGTTTCAGGCGGATTAGTTTCTCTTTCTCGTTTTCTGGCTTTCACAGACATATTCGGTCTCTTTCCAGCTTCTGCCAGAGTGTCTGTATGTTAGTTTGTAAAGAATGAACCAGTAGTCCTTGTAGAACTGTTAGAACTAAAGGTCGGAAAGCAGGTCGCAGTTCTCGCGAGTGTTGGTCGCGGCCACCTCGGAAAACTTACAGAGTCTGGTTTGAGCTCAGAGGATCTCCGGCACAGACACGAGAGCACCGCTATTCCTCCTATTACACCTCAATGCAGCGCTGCAGTGAGTTTCAAGCTGTAATTTTACTTCTTTAAAAATATCAAAAAATCAAGAAAATCTGTTGTGCTGCTTTAAGTCAAGCCACATCATTTCTACATCAACTCTACTCAATCAATGTACTACATTAAAGACTAAAATCCAAATTTTAATAGTAATACATGCCAACATCCAGGTTTATAAAGGGTTTACTTACTAATCCTTACAACTATTTTTTTTTGCTGTTACATTTTCTAGCTTGCTAACTGCAAAAAACAGAAACACTACAAAACTACAGCACAACCTTAGCCTTGGTTTCCAGTGGTTTTTCAGAACGGATGGATGCTTCTATTAGAAATCCAATTTAAACCACTCAATACCACTCGACTGAAAGAATGTTTGGACCAGTGGTTTTCAAAATGACCCTCAGGAACCCAAAGACACTCCATAATCTTTCTCTGTGAGGTGGCCTGTTTTGTACGTTTGGTTGGAGCAAAAGATTGGCCTCCTGGAAGTCTAAAAACAACCCTGCATTAAAAATATTTCTGTTTGTATAAAACTATGAAAGATTATAGGCCAGCAGAGACACTAGTCACCAGCAAAACCAATGAACATTGGTATACTTTGGCATAATGTGAATTTGTTAGTTATTTATTGTCTTACATTGCAGTAAAATATCATGATGAATGGACAAATAGAAATGATCAAAATGACTTTTTCCACTGGCTTCCATTAAAAAGTTAAAAAGGTCCTTTCCTCCTTATGTAAAGTCGCCATTTTTCTAATATTTGTAGAGTTTTTCGTATGGATTAAGCATGAATTTAGCATGGAGGAGAGCTTGGGGTCACAATTATATGGAACAGTGTATTCATTTGTTTGTGTCGGTTGTCAACTTCAGGAGCTATGCCAATTTATTTTTTTTTTCATTACACCACGTCAATAGACTATTTTCACGCCTTTCGCCCCCGGTGATAAAGTAGTGTTTGAGTTTAGCAATAAATCTACACTGATGGATGTGGTGGTCTGGAAGTGAGGTGTGTTCAGGTAAATTTCTGCTGTGTTTTTATCTTGGCTGTGATAAAAACAGGTGCGCCACAGATTGATGAAAACCCTGACAACAGTCAACAGTCAGCTGTGATCACAAGCCTGATTTTTTGCACCAGCAGTGGCATAAAGTGATCCAAAAGTGTGTAAGACTGATGGAGGAGAACATGCATGCAAAAAAACTGTGATTTCTGCAAACAAATGTCTATAAACGGCAATCATTTTATTTGGAATTTGGGAGAAATGTTGTTTGTAGTTTATAGAATAAAAAAACAATGTTCAATTTTACTCAAACATACACCTATAAATAGCAAAATCTGAGAAACTGATTCAGAAACTGAATTAATTTTTTCAAGAGCTGTACATGCAATCTTAAAATTTTCATTTTATTTAAACATTTTTCAATGCCTGTTTCCATCTATAGACTACAACCAGCACTGACCGGTTTACACCAGTGTTATTCTTTATTCATTTTATTTATTATTTTTTCTAAGATTAGTGCTGTTAGTGAATTGAAGCTGAAAGCTTGTAAACTCCTGACAATCGTGAAGTGAAGGGATGTGAAGGGATGCACTATGTGTGTGTGTGTGTGTGTGTGAACCTCTGAAGCTTATTACAGTTTATTCTGTCAACATGGAAATGATTTGACTGTCCCCTCTGCGGAAAGCCGCTCGGGGTTTGGGCTGAATGATGAAACTCAACAATAAGAACAATCCATATCAGCCGAGCGGCCCGCCGCTAATTGTGCTTTCGCTTTTTGGAGCAGTCGATGCTTTTTTTTTTTTTTTTTTACACACGTCGCGAGAGTTTTATCAAGCATTTATTGCATCTCGCAAGAAAGAGGAATCGCTGGCTTAATTACGGAATTACAGTGCAGTCTAAAAACACACAATAGCACACAATAATTGGCAGTGTTATTAACTACATGTGGAGCTTAGCAAACAAACAATCAGTCACCGCGCTCGGGCAGCATCGGCGGATAATTAGATTGAGATTCCCGCGCGCTATTTATTGATTTTTAATGGGATGCTTTTAATGGGCTGTCAAAGTCTTGTGTCGATTCAGATAAACCAGATTCCACAGATTACGGTATGGAAGATGCATTTGTTCGACTCAAAATCACACGGCCGTGACATTATCCCTCAGGACTCGGGGTCAAAACGCAGGGAAACGCCGGCTGATCTAATTGAATTTATCTGTGGCTCATGCTTATCTTTAACCTTTAGATGCTGAATCCAGTTGCTAGAAAGTTGAAGAAGAAGAAACCTTTCGGGGACTTTTCGGAGTTAAAAATGCTGCATACTGTACAGAAATATTGTGATTTTAAAAAATATCGGTACCACTTTAAAATAAGACTAGCTTTATAAAGGGCTTTATTTAGCAATTCGTTCATTAATGGTTACTAATTAGGTTGTAAATGCCTTAAAAATCATTAATAATCAGTTATAACACATACGTAGAAAGGGCAACAATGACCTGTTGTTTGCCAAATAGTGAACCCACAGCCATCTATATTGTTTCCCTTTCTACGTATGTGTTATAACTGATTATTAATGATTTTTAAGGAATTTACAACCTAATTAGTAACCATTAATAAACTAATTGTAAACCATTTATAAACCCTTTATAAAGGTAGTCTTATTTTAAAGTGGTACCAAAATATCCATATCATGATGACAGCAGTGTGATCTGATGAAAGCAGTTATCGATATTGTTATATTTGTTTAGCCAATTTTACTCTTAAGATTTAGTGGTGTTCATGTATATATATATATATATATATATATATATACAGCTCTGGAAACAAATAAGAGACCACTTAAAAATGATGAGTTTAGTCTTTTATTTTACCAAATTTTACCAAAACCTCTGGAATATAATCAAGAGGAAGATAGATAATCAGAAACCATCAAACCAAACTGAACTGCTTGAATTTTTACACCAGGAGTAAAGGCATAAAGTTATTCAAAAGCAGCGTGTAAGACTGGTGGAGGAGGACATGATGCCAAGATGCATGAAAACTGGGATTAAAAACACAGTTGTTTGATTTCTGAACTCTTAAAACTTTATGAATATGAACTTGTTTTGTTATCTTTTTTGGTATTTCAGACATTTCTCATTTTCTGCTATAATAAATAAATAAATGCTCTAAATGAGAATATTTTTATTTGGAAATTTGGGAGAAATGTTGTCTGTAGTTTATAGAATAAAACAACAATGTTCATTTTACTCAAACATAAACCTATAAATAGCAAAATCAGAGAAACTGATTCAGAAACTGAAGTGGTCTCTTAATTTTCCTTTTTCCAGAGCTGTATATATTTATGTATATGTATAAACAGTTTATTTATGGCAGATTTTGTTACATTACATTATATATGTATATCTTATACTGTATGTGCATTCCCATTGGGCAATTAAATATAAAAGGGAAATAAAGCCGTAACATGGGGCGCTGGAATAAAGAATGGATGATAAATTGAATAGAAGGAAACTTTTTTTTTTTACTTTATTATAAACATCTCAGCTTAGTTGTAAGGATTTCTGATTTAGAATTTAATTAGCTGAGTATAAAAGAGCTTTTTCACACCTGTAGTTTACTAGTAGTTTGCACTAAAATAGTTTTTAGTTTGCACTAAAATGTGCACCAATAAACTATGCAAGCACATCGTCTCCTCTGATTGGTCAGAGCTGTCTGGCATGGGAAAAACAAGACAATATATATAGTGAGAAGATTCTGTGTTTCAGCACATATATCTGTGCAGTGTGAAGCTGCTTTAACACAGAATTCTGCGCTTTTAAACACAGTGTTTTCATTATGATGTAAGCAGTGAACGCTGCACATACTTTACTGTATGTGTAAACAGCATGGAGCAGCAGAGACGGCGTTTGTTCATAGCAGTATATTATCTGGTATCTAATATATCAGATTAAACTGCACCTTATCAGCAGTTTATCTCAATTAAAAAGAAGTATATTTGATAGCTGGGTCAAACCGAGACCAGATCACGTTCTCACCACAAGCAAAGTATTTAAAAAATGTTTTTTTTTTTTTGCTCTGGGCAGAGACAAAGCAGATTAAAGGGCAAGCTGGGTTCAAACTTGGTGGAGTATTTAAATTTTATAAAAAAAAAATAATAATGTGTCACTGATTTCTAATTAATCACACGTGTTAATGCTTTAACTTTGAGAGCCCTAATACAGTCCAATGAAAAACACTTATCTTCAAAACAGCAACTTTACAGGAGAGAGAAAAAACCTTTTAAACTTTTAATGTAAGTCAATGTAAAAAGAAATTATTTCAGGTCATTTTGAAGAGTTTCTATTGGTCTGTTCATCAAGAAATTTTGGCACAGTGTAAGAGACAGTTAGTCTGTTCCAATTTTGTAATAAACTTAAAATCGACAAAAATGGAGATAAGTGTTTTTTTTTTTTTTTATAGGGCAGCGACGATATGTGTAAGTTCTTCAGGTCAAGAGTATTAAAAGACTCTAATTATCCCATTTTATTCAGTCTATTCAAATCCAGTGAATAACCTGCATTAGTACAGAAACAAGCAGCAAACTGCCAGAGGGAGAAAAAAAAACAGAACAAATAACTGTAAACTAATGTACATTTCAGGGATATAAAAAGAGCATTTTCCAGTGAATAAGCTTTCCTGCAGGAATAAAAGCAAATTAAGCTGAAACTCAATGCATACAAGTGTCCCAACTTTTGCTGATTACTTTGTGGAGTGTCTGTATGAGAGCAGAGTGGGAACAGGCTGATACTATTACACTCTCTGGGGCAGGATTTGAACTAGACTGCACAGGATTGTTCCTAATAATGGCTGAAGAAGAGGATTTTATAAAAGAGAAAGACAGAAAGACCCGTTTCTGGTTTAAAGAAGCTGCAGATAAAGGCAGGGTGCTGGTGAGGGCAGTGTCCTAAACCATTAAGAGGCTCTTTGGGAAATAGAAAAAGACTCTTATCCAGGAGATGTTTAAAAGTTTCTGAGAGTCAAAAGCTTGTGTGACTCACATGACCTCATCTTAACACTGGTAGAAGTACTGGTAAAACTTCCGGTCCCACTTTATAATAAGTGTCCCTAAGTACTATGTAGTTACACGGTAACAATCCATGTAACTACAGTGTAACTACCGATGAAGTACACATTGTTACAGATTAACTACAGAGGTACAGGTTATGTAATTATGCATGTGTATTAAGGTTAATTTTGACTTGTGTAAGTACACATGTGTACCAGGGTGAGTGTACTTACACATGTGATAGAGCAAGTGTACTTACACATGTGTAACAATGTGTGTGTACTTACATATATGTGTAATATATGTGTGTGTGATAAGTTAAGTATAAACTTATCCAACAGCTATTTATTGTCTAGTATGTAATTAGGGCTGATTGAGTACACACACCTTGTTACACATGTGTAAGTACACTTGCTCTATTACATGTGTAAGTACACTCACCCTAGTACACACGGGTACTTACACAAGTCAAAATTAACCTTAATACACATGTGTAATTACATAACCTGTACCTCTGTAGTTAATCTGTAACAATGTATACTTCATCAGTAGTTACACTGTAGTTACATGGATTGTTACCATATAACTACATAGTACTTAGGGACACTTATGATAAAGTGGGACCAAACTTTCTATGAATGACATTTTAATTAGACTATACAAGCATGCTATAAACACATTATAGCTATGCTTTTTAGGCATCATGAATTGTGAGTATAATGCTTCATAAGCTGTGCATATAGTGTAATATGTTACGCATATGGCTTATAATATACAGCGAGAACGCTTCAGTATCTGAATCAGTTTCTGAATCAGTTTCTGAATCTGATTTTGCTATTTATAGGTATATGTTTGAGTAAAATTAACATTTTTTCATTGTTTTATTCTATAAACTACGGACAACATTTCTCCCAAATTCCAAATAAAAATATTGTCATTTAGACTTTTTATTTGCAGAAAATGAGAAATGGCTGAAATGACATTAAAAAGATGCAGAGCTTTCAGACCTCAAATATTTTTTTCAAATAACTCATCATTTTTAAGTGGTCTTTTTTTTCTCCAGAGCTGTATATTTGTCACTAGTAATATATTCTTCACTCGGAGTGTACAATGACAAATACATATGATGCATTATAAATTCATATAAGCTATCATGATATTTAAAATATGTCTATTTCATGAGCGGTTAAAAGTGATTACAGTATTTTAACAGTATTTTTATCTTGTTCGTCTCCCCAGTTTAGCTATGCTAATTGTCCCACTTACTCAGCTGCACTCCCCCTATCCCTAGTGATGCCCCAACTAACACATGCCTCCTCCGATACATGTAGAGTCTGATGCTGTATTGCCGAGTAGCATCACAGCGCACTCGGAGGAAAGCACAGTGACGTGGTTCTGATACATCAGCTCACAGACGCAGTCTTGTGCTGATCAATATCACCCGGGGAAAGAGCACCATCTACTGTACCCCCCCAGAGAGAGAGAGAGCAAGACCAATTGTGCTCTTTCAGGACTCCGGCAGCTGATGGCAAGCTGCATGACTAGGATTCAAATCAGCACCTTTCAGCTCGTTTTCATTCCGGCTTCTCATCGTTCAATAAAACCCCTATCCAGATATCTTAATTATCTTAATTCCTATTACTTTTGTACTTGACTTTTGTAAGTCGCTTTGGACAAAAGCGTCTGCCAAATGTAATGTAATGTAATCTAATGTAGTATGAAGATGATCCGTGCAGAGACTCAAGAGAACTCCAGACAAACTCCAGCCCAACTAAAGCTTTAACTTTAATATATTTACTTTATTCTACTAAAATACATTCATTTACTATCAGCATATATGCAGCTGAAACAGGGAACAGCCTAGTGCATCCCAAATTATATTATCAACATTAACATTTTAAAAATAGAACATTATATATAGTCATTATGGCTTTTAAAAACATGTGTTTTGGGGAGGAAGGTAGTGTACTATATGCTCTTTCTTTTTGTTTAAAATGGCTTTATTTTTTTCTCCTAACATTACTTTTTAATGTTTATACTTTAAGTAGTTTTGAAAGCAGTACTTTTTAAAACACTAAAGAGTAAAAAGCTTGAGTTGATCATTTTAAGTATTTTAAACCCTAGTATCTATGCTTCTACCTATAGAGTAATGAATGACAATACTTTTAACACCTTTGATGGCTAATATGCAACTAATGCCTGTATATAAATTCTATCTGTATGTTAAAAGCAAGTTTTCCGTCTTACTTAAAAGTGTAAATGAACACACACTGCAGTTTCTGTGGACATTTCAAATAGTACATTATTCCCAAGCTGTAAATTGCCTCCGCGTCCACATTACAGCTTTTAAAGGCCTATTTTAAGCAGAGCTTCACTTCCAGACGGATCATGCTAACGGAAAATAATGAATAAACGGTGGCCACACTGGGGACCGGACCTCCCTCGTCTAGCGGCTTGTAATGCTGGGCTAATGCACACGCTTGTTATTCAGAAAAGTATGTAATATTGATGTATTAAGTGCTGCTGGACACAGAGAACTTTTTGCTCACGCCATGAGCTGACAGGCTAATATAGAGCTAGGAGAGAGAAATGTGCGGGGTATTTCAAGACGCTTAAAAAAAGTATTGAAGGGTGTTTTTAATTGGTTTTATAATGTGTTAAATCATTTACCAATGGCTGTAAAAAAAAAAAATGGCACAGACAGTAAATGAAATTTAGTTTGAATTTTTTTGTGCATTGTATGTTGTACAAAAGTGTACAAATTTGAATAAAGTTAGTTTATTGATTTAACGGTACACTGAACCAAGCAAAACCTTCTGCATTATTCATGGCTCTGAAGGACACTTTTTTAGATAAGTTCCTTACTGTAGACACTGGAAAACTGTAGGCATGGAGGTTAAATAACCCCGATTTTGCATTGGAGCCCACTTCCCATTCCATCGTTTTTTTTTTTTTTTTTTTTCCATTTGTTTTAAAATGTCTAAAATAAAGTGCTCTGGTAATCCAGTATAACACTGATTTAGTCCTGTGTAGGAGTGTTTGGGGGGGAGAAACGCTAGGATCTTGGCTCTTGCTCATGAATATTCATACAGTACATGCAAACATATGGCCTCTGATTGGCTAACAGCACTGTGACACCAGGAGGCAGCGATAAAGTTAGAAAGTTTAAAAATAAAGACATTTTTAAAATAGTAACAGCCTTTGTAACGTCATATGTTACTTTACAACATGTGTAACGCCATGCTTAGTGCAGTTCAGCCACTGACCTAGACTTAGAGGCTCTGTAAAACGCAAAATCCACCAGAGATCCTTTTTAAACCTAAGCAAACAAAAAAAATAAAATAAAATAAAATACTTATTGTTAAACAGTGGTCTTAATTTTGTGTCAGACTGGTTTTAAAAAGACTTAAATTAATCCTAAATCTTAAATTTAATCCATGCATATCTGTATATCCTGCATGTGAGAGAAAAGGCTTATCCTTCATCCTCCATTCCATCGTCGGTAAGAATATATATCATGCTATCAAAGATTAACATAGCTTTTTAGGATTAAATTTGGATTCTCATTATCAGATATATGAAAAAGGTGCATACCAAACACCACAGATACCATAGCAACATCTTAGTAACCACCTCAGCAACAACTAAGCAACAACATAGCAAACAAACACCGTGGATAGTATAGCAACACTTTAGATACAACTTAACAACCACCAGCAACCACTTAGCAACCACATAGCAACAGCCATAGATACCGCAGTGGCTCTCAATAAAAAAAAAAAAAAAAAAAAAAACATTAAAGACTGATGCTTGAATATTAGTTACTTTTTGTTTAACAGTGGTCTTAATTTGTATCAAACTGGTTTTAAAAAAATATATAAATTAATCCTAAATACCATAGCAACACCTTAGAAACCACCTCAGCAACAACTAAGCAACCACCTAGCAACAACTTAGCAACAACATAGCAAACAAACAGTGTGGATAGTTTAGCAACACTTTAGATTCACCTTAGCAACCACTTAGCAACCCCATAGCAACAACCATGGATACCATAGCAACATCTTAGTAACCACCTCAACAACCACTAAGCAACAGCATAGCAACAACCATAGATACCACAGTGGCTCTCAAATAAAAAAATAATAATAATAAAGACTAATGCTTGAATAATAGTTACTTATTGTTAAACGTTTGTCTTAATTTGTGTCAGACTTGTTTTAAAAAGTCTTAAATTAATGCTAAATCTTAAATTTAATCCATGCATTTCTGCACATATCCTGCATGTGAGAGAAAGGGCTTATCCTTCATCCTCCATCTCATCGCTGGTAAGAATATATCACACTATCAAAGATTAACGTGGCTTTTTATGATTTAATTTGGATTCTCATTATCAGATATATGAAATACCCAGAGGAAGAAGTGTCCCTTTAAGTTTCGTGTGCGTTTAACGCTTATCAGATCGAACGTACGGCACTTATCCTCTCCCCCTTCCGCAGGTAAGACACTGGGAACTAATCCTTCTGTCCAAGTTCGTTCTCAACAACGGTAAATCCTCGCCATAAACTTCGCTCATTCAATCAGAGCAGCATAGATTACCATTCAAAGTAGGTCCTCGGCGTAAGCCCGGCGCAGACACGCGGTTACCTCGGATAATACAGCACATCCGCTCTGAAAACAGACTGAATTATTCACGTTTCAGACAGGCCGCATCATAAAGCAAAATCATATTAATATAAACAGCCGACGCAAAGCCATGATTCGGAGGGAGAAACATAAATTCCACTGAACCCTTCATTGCTTTCAGAAGCCCAACGTGTTCAATTATGCAGAAACGATCCAGTTCCAATGCAATGTCAGCTAAATAAAGTCATAACAAGCAGCAGGCCGGGTTTAAATCCTTTCAATAAGCCGCGATATCGCACAACCTGACGCAGCTTTTGATTGTAGCGGATAAAAAGCCCGTATAACTCGCAATCTTCCGCTGTCCTGCTTTGTAATTTCACTGCATGGGGTAAACAGTGTTTAGGGAAATCAATGGCTGTAATATAAGATATTCAGTTGAAGAGGGGACTTATCAAACCTAATACTCCCATAAAGGAACATGCCAGTAAGTAGTGGAGACATACACTTATTGACCACAGAAATGCCACAAGACATTGCAGTGGAGTTACAGTGCATGCATTGTGCTGCACGACATTGCAATATACCCAACATCGTGGTGGTTATAGTAGTTGGCATGTTCGCCACCCAGTGCTAGGGTCTTGGGTTTAAGTCCCTAACTGGGTCTAACTAGTTCCCATATTCTCCTTGTGTCTGGGTGGGTTTACAGTCCAAAAACTTATGACCAATAGCTGGTTTATCCAGCAGCTCCTCCATATAGACACAGTACTGAGGGGCATAATGCAGAGAAGGGATGCTGGGCATGGACTAAAGTGGATAAAAAGCCTGTATAACTCGCAATCTTCCGCTGTCCTGCTTTGTAATTTCACTGCATGGGGTAAACAGTGTTTAGGGAAATCAATGGCTGTAATATAAGATATTCAGTTGAAGAGGGGACTTATCAAACCTAATACTCCCATAAAGGAACATGCCAGTAAAGAGTGGAGACATACAGTTATTGACCACAGCGCATACTTAGAAATGCCACTAGACTCCGCAGTGGAGTTTCATGCATTGTGCAGCACGATATTGCAATAAATCGGCGGTATGATGATTCTCAGAACTAAAATCATGATCAAGTTCCTATTTGGGTGGATTTTTCATTTTTCCGCTGTGTCTGCATTCCAGGGACTTCCTCACACAGTCCAAAAACATTTGGCCAATAGCTGGTTTATCCAGCAGCTCCTCCAGACAGACACAGTACTGAGAAGCAATGTAGAGAACGGGTGCAGTGAGTGAAGTGAGTGATGGTGGAAACTCGTAAGACAGTTTTATGAAAATAAAGCATAAGCATATAAGCATGCTGAATTTGTTCTTTGTATGCACTTTTTTTCTCTTCATTCATGTGCAGCAAATCAAAAAGCTGTATACAAGCCAACTATTCTTGATCATGACGGACAGCTGGAGTAATAAAAATAAAAATAAGAAGTCTTGAGAACAATATTACTGTTACTGCATACCACAATCTTACTAATAACTAAACAATAATTAACAAATAATAAAAAATTATATAGGATGCTTCCTTTTTTTTATTTTTCCTTCCGTATACGTGTGAGAAAAGGAAGGATACATCAGTTGCATCCTTAACAATATATGCTTTGTTTTTCGGCATGCTGTATTTTTTGACTGTCTACAGAAATCCCTTTACTTCACTGTATGTAAACAGACTTAGCAACACCAGAGCAAACACCATGGATGTCATGGCAACACCTCAGTTCCCACCTCAGCAACAGTTCGCGTCCATTTTGCAACATAGCAAACACCATAAAAAGTATAGCAACACCTTAGCAACCACCAACAATCACTTAGCAACACCATAACAAACACCATGGATACCATAGCAATGCCTTAGTTACCAACTCAGCAGCAGCTTAGTAACCACATTGCAGCACCTTAGCAACCACAAACAAGCACTTGGCAACACCAGAGCAAACATCACGGATACCATGGCAATACCTTAGTAACCAGCTCAGCAACAACTTAGCATCCATCTTGCAACATTTTAGCAGCAACATGGCAAACACCATGGATAGTATAGCAACACCTTAGCAACCACCAACAATCACTTAGCAACACCAGAGCAAACACCATGGCAGCCATGGCAACACCTTAGTAACCACCTCAGCAGCAACTTAGCAAACAAACAGTTTCACTTCACTGTATGTAAACAGACTTCTTTAAAGCAAAAGCAACAACCACTTAGTAACACCATAGCAAATACCAAAGATACCATAGCAATGCCTTTGTAACCACCTCAGCAACATCTTAGCAATCGCCAACAACCACTTAGCAACACCAGAGCAAACACCATAGATGCCATGGCAACACCTTAGTAACCACCTCAGCAACCATCTTGCAACATTTTAGCAGGCAACATAGCAAACACCATGGATAGTATAGCAACACCTTAGCAACCACCAACAATCACTTAGCAACACCATAACAAACACCACGGATACCATGGCAACACCTTAGTAACCACCTCAGCAACAACTTAGCAAACATACAGTTGCATCCTTAGCATTATATACTTTGTATTTCTGAGTGCTGTATCTCTCGACTGTGTAAACAGAATTCTTTGAAGCAAAAGCAAACATTCACAGATTTATGTCATTATGTAGGGCAAAGTTACACGTTTGCTGCAAGCACGGATCTCTTAGTATAGAATATAGTTAAAGCATTTAAAGTATATGAAATGTATATTTCTAACACAATCCCACTAGAACCCAATGATCCAAATGTCGAAAAGCCAGATGACCTTAACACATTTTGTTGTTGACTGGAACAAGAAAGAAAATGAAAAAAAAAAAAAAAAGGAAACGAAAACACTTAAACCTTCACACGCATTATGTAAAGGCTGCTTTTGAAGTTTGGCTCATAATAAGCAGTGCATTTCAATATTTTTTTTCCCAGTAAACAAGCCCTGCTCAAAAAGCAGCACAGAGTCTTTCTTTTTTTTTTTTTTTTTGGCTCAGGCGTCGCCGCAGACAGCCCGTGGGTCCTGCATTAACAAATCCTAAAATGAGCCTTTGAAATGATAATGCCCTTGCCATTCTACATTACGTTTTCATGCCGGATTTTTCAATATGCATGTTGGGCTCGACGTAACCGGAAGACAAACAGCTCCTAAGCGATAATGTGTTTGATCTGGCGGGTTTTTCGGCTGGGACGCGGGTCGAGCGAGGAGGTAAGCGGAGATAACTCAGCTTGTCCATCGTCTCGGAGCGAAACTCATCCTGACACGCTCCGCCGCGTTCCAGAGCCCTTCACTCAGATCAGCCCAAACTGCCTCAATGTTTTACGCCGAGAACCTTTCAACCCTTCTCACTCAAAACCCGTATACTCAATTTGAGTTAGCGGGGCGGAAAGAGGCGACTGATGTACGGCACGTGTCCACAACCTCACGTTAACTTTTAACTGGGCCATCATTTAAGTGAGCCGTCAAGTAAAGAAGAATGAGAGACCACCTAGTTACACCTTAGTGAAACCATAGCAACCACAACAGACATCATAGCAACAACTTAGCAACCACCTAGCAACACCATAGCAACCAGTAGAAACAGTGCATGCCAGTAAGTAGTGGAGAGTTTACTCTGAGGGCCCTGATTTCCTCCCACAGTCCAAACACATGGAGGTCAATTGGATATTCTAAATTGTCCATTTTCTAGAAAGTGTGTTTGCTATGCTGTTGCTATGGTATCTTTCGTGGTTGCTAGGTGGGTGCCAAGTAATATATTTGCATAAATTAGATTATAATATAATTCATAAGTAATACCTTGGCACAGCTATGGATGCTAGGTTGCTATGGACGTGTAGGTAGCCAAACTTTTGGCATCAAGTAAAGAAAGAACTACAGTTCGGAGGTCAAAGTTAGTGATGCAAAATGCAAAAACCCTGCATTCCAGCAACTCGTAACAATAAATCATGCTGAGAATAGATTTGGTTTCACCTGTTTCCCTGTCTATATATACACCATCTAATAATGACTTCTTGTCATTTTTGTTTTTTATTTTTTTTTTTGTTTTTTGTTTTTGTGTTTAGCTTCTCTTTTGTAGCTAGGTTTTCTGGTTTAGTGTCTTCATCTTACTCTCCAATCGTTCTTAATGGGCAAAAAATGGACAAAAAAAATAACGTACGTCAAATCAAAAAGGGGTATACAAGCCCACTATTCCTGATCATGACACATACTGTATTTGGAAGACGACGAAGAAGAAGAAGATCAAGAACAAGAAGAAAAGAAAGAAGAAGATTTGAGAAGAACAATACTGTGGCGCATCATAGTAAAGTAATGCTACATGTAAATCTATGATACCACTGGAACTGGAACCACAACATTTTGTATACAGGTTCCACACATTTGCCCCACATATACTGGTGTAGTGATGGGACCAGGAGGGGTTAAACATGAGTCCCACATGGGTTGGAACACAATGATGGGGCCGTTTTAAGAAGCCTAATTTAATTCTAGTAAAAAAAAAGTATGTATAAACCCAGCTGGAATCCACCTTGTTCAAGTTGGCTGGGACCTCACAATGAATTGCTAAACTCAGTAGGAGAAAATACTCATGCCTGGAACAGTATTGATAATGATGAAGCAATGTTTCTTTTGTGGGTACTTATCTGCTTAACTTGGTCTATAACGACTAGTAGAATATAGTCCAAACCTTAGATTATTACTGTGCGTCAGTGTGTAAAAATTTGGGTGGGGGGACGCTGTTTTATGGTTTGCCCTTCTCTACTGATTATGGATATTTGAAGCTTGTTTGGGAAGAACCACCTGCACAATTAAGGTCATGACACTGACCCTGCCCTCCATCTGCATGAGAAACTAATAAAAAAAAGAGTTATTTACAGGAAAAAGAAGCACAGAAGTAAATGCATCTCTTTTAATCAGTTGGTGGAGGAATTGGTGGAGAATGCGGGATGTGGCCACTAGTGGTAGCACCCACCAGACTGGCGGAGAGGGCAGGCTTGGCAGCATGTTGTTGTCGCTTCGGTCACAAGTGACTTGTTTGCTTGTTTCCATTTCCTGCGGTTTTGTTTTTGAGTTGTCGACATGGCCGAAAGCAAATAAGGAAAAAAAAAAGAATGGAAAATGCCAAGAGAAATGAACGGGAGAAAAAAGGAAAAGCCAGTTACTCAAGCCCCTTCTACTAGATCTCCTGGACTGTCTCTACAGGGCATGGAGGGAATCAGTCGGCTTGATAGCCCCCTGGGGGAGGACACAGTGGACCAGCTGGAGGGATTTACTACTCTGCCCACAGTTGCAATGAAGAGTTCCAGCAGAGTTGGGCTGGTGCAATCGATTTCCAAAAGTTACAACCCTTGGGGGTTTGGAAAATGAAAGGGACTGTCCAAGCCTGGATATGGCCTTGCCCACACTTGCCATCCCAGTAGGGTGTGAGCTGATAGAGGGCTTTTTAGCCACAGCATGGGAATGAGTATCTGGTTTACAGGAGTTCAGAAGGTCAGCATGGGGTTCCCAAAGAAAGCCAAGGACTTCCCCAAGCCCAAGGCTTCCAATGAGCCTTCCAATGGCACTATATGACCTGGCGCCTGTAGGGAAAGTGCTGCCACCTGCTCCAGAGGGCACGGCAGGGGCACCACGTAGTTGGACTTGCATGTGCCAGGTGTTCTGGAGGGCACGTTTAAGACATTACCCATTAAGACACCAACAGCACTTCCAAGCAGCCGTTAGAACTGAGGAGTTCATTCCTACAAACCACTCCAAACAGCGATGTCACCTCCCATATCCCATGTTTTTAGATAGCGTAGACACCAGGCTATGCCTGGGGCTGGGCGATATATTGTAGATATTAATATATTAAAATAGACAGTTTTATACAAGTTATAAAAAATGATATATTGTTAAAACAAGGGTTACAAGTGGTTTTATTTTTTCTACAGTCACAATGACCTTATTTCACCATCTCAAACAACACAATCCAGTGCAGTTTCATAAGTTAAATACCACAAAGAGCACATGTCTCATGTAGATTAAAATTTGCATTCAAAATATGTGTTATTTACTTAGAATTTCAGTGTTTAACTATACAGAATGCTGTGTTTTTGGTGTTACCAATAAACACTGATATTTTAACACTGATATTATTTCCTGTTAAGGGCTTTGTCATATTATACTGTACCGAATATTGACATTTTTCTCAAGCATATCAAGACTTGAGTGTTCAGTCATATCGCCCAGATTTAGATATGTGTATATACAGTCCAAATCATCTGGTTGATCAATTACATTTAGGGGAAGGAAACTGTGGACACTAGATTGCAGATTGCAGGTACAGGACTCAATGTGGAATGAACAATGTACCAATTTTTAATTAAATTAATAGCATAGTAAGTCATTATATTAGACGAAAATATAAGATATTCAGACACCTCTTCATCCAAGACGTCTTCTTAAATGTAATTTGTTAAATGTAATTGATTAAAAATGTAGGAATCTGGTCTAAATTGGAATGTTAGCAGCGCTATATCACTGAAAAAACTTAAACACTGTTGCCAGGATTTTACTTGAATGATCAAAGAGATGCCATGAAGATCAAAGAGAATTAATGATGTAAGCATTGATGTTGAGCAAATTCCAAACTCCACTCCAACTCACCACAAAAGTGTCCTATCACTTTTTCATTCCAGCTCATCCCAAAAGTGTTCAATCATTTCATCGCTCCAACTCACCCCAAAAGTGTTCAGTCACTTTATCTCTCCGTCTCAAAAGTGACCAATCACTCAAACTCATCCCAAAGATCCATGAGTCTATCTCACCCTAAAAATATTCAACAGACCATCATACCAACTCAAAACAAGAATTCAACTGAGCTTCAGTACTTCAAATCACCCAAAGATTCAATCATTCAAATTAATGACTCCAGCCAATTCCAAAGGTATTATCACCCCAACTCAACCCAAAGGTGTTCAAAAGCTCCATAAAGCCTGCTAATCTTAACGATGTTGAGTCCTATGTCATATCTCAAAAGTCTTCAAAAGACCTTCATCACACAACTTACCCCAAAGGTGTTAAGGCTCCAACTTTCCCCAAAGGTGTTGAGGCTCCAACTTTCCCCAAATGTGTTGAGGCTCTAACTAAGCCCAAAGGTTTTGAGGCTCCAACTTTCCCCAAATGTGTTGAGGCTCTAACTAAGCCCATAGGTGTTGAGGCACCAACTTTCCCCAAAGGTGTTGAGGCTCTAACTTAGCCCAAAGATGTTGAGGCTCCAATTCACCCCAAAGGTGTTAAGGCTCCAACTAAGCCCAAAAGTTTTGAGGCTCCAACTAACCCCAAAGCTGTTGAAACTCCAACTCAGCCCAAAGGTGTTGAGGCTCCAACTTACCCCAAAGATGTTGAGGCTCCAACTTACCCTAAAGGTGTCAAGGCTCTAACTCAGCCCAAAGGTGTTGAGGCTCCAACTTTCCCCAAAGGTGTTGAGCCTTCAGCTCAGCCTGAAGGTATTGAGGCTTCAACTTTTCCCAAAGGTATTGAGGTTTCAACTCACCCCAAAGGTATTGAGGTTTCAACTCACCCCAAAGGTATTGAGGTTTCAACTCACCCAAAAGGTATTGAGGTTTCAAATCACCCCAAAGGTATTGAGGTTTCAACTCACCCCAAAGGTATTGAGGTTTCAACTCACCCCAAAGGTATTGAGGTTTCAACTCACCCCAAAGGTATTAAGGTTTCAACTCACCCCAAAGGTATTGAGACTCCAACTCAGCCAAAACATAATGAGGCTCCAACTCACCCCAAAGGTGTTGGAGGCCCAAATTAACCCAAAGGTGTTGAGACTCTGACTCTTCCCAAAGGTGTTGAAGCTCTAACTCACCCCAAAGGTGTTAAGTCTCCAACTTACCAAAAGGTTTTGAGGCTACAACTCAACCCAAAGGTGTTGAGGATTTAACTTTCACTAAAGGTGTTAAGACTCAAATTCACCCCAAAGGTGTTGAGGCTTTAACTCATCCCAAAGGTGTTGAGGTTTCAACTCACCCAAAGGTGTTGAGACTCCAGCTTTCCCCAAAGGTGTTGGAGGCTCTAACTCAGCCCAAAGGTATTAAGGCTCCAACTCAGCCCAAATATGTTGAGGCTCTAACTCAGCCCAAATATGTTGAGGCTCTAACTCAGCCCAAAGGTGTTGAATGAAATTTAATTGCTTCAGCTCACCTCAAAGGTGTTTTATCACACTAACTCACCACAAAGGTCACTGACAGAACTTAATTAATCCAGAACTCAATGGGCCTTCATTACTCCAATTCACCCTAAAGATGTTCAAAGAAGCTTCACCACTGTAACTCATAGCAAATGTGCTAAATAAGGCTTCACCACTCCAACTTATCTCAACTGTGTTCAAAAGGGCTCCACCAACCCAACTCACTCCAAAAGAGTTTAATGGCTCTTGAGAACTCCTTCAACACCTCAAGCATCATCAATGGAACTTCATCACCGTAACACACCTCAAGGATTTTCAGTGGAGCATCATCACTTCAACTTATCTCAGAAGTGTTCAGCTGGCTTTCACTACCACTGCTACAAAATGCTACGGTTGGAAAGTCAATGTAATGCTGCACCACTTCTGGACATAGTTAAAGGCTACTGTTCTTCACAGTAAAATTAATCAGCTTATGCCAGATTCACACTACATGACTTTTTGAATCGTCAGTCTTTGAGCTGTTCACACTACATGACTGATCAGTGACACAGGGTCACAAAATACACATTTTTTTGCACAATTACCCAAATTAAATGCACTCGTGAAAAAGTGATGCCACACCAGAGAATATCCAAAGTGGATAATAGTCCAAACTGAAGGGGTTCATATGAAGCAACTGAGCAAAATTTGAGTTTATAATTGTCTGATCAGTTTTATACTAAATGTATATACTTAGGTCCTCAAAACAGACCTATATCAAATGTTCCAGTACTGGAGACATAGTGTTTTAGGTTTTAAACTCCATTTATAAACCTTTTATAAAACAGCTTTTTTTCTGAAACTCCAACAATAGCTCACCAACCAATCAGCTCTCAGTTGCAGAGATGCCGCATCTATACTGTGTAAAACTTGGAAAAATGGAAATTTACAGGCATGCTTTCTTTGCTTTTTTTAGTAAAATACCTTATTCTACTTTCTAAAAATAAAGAAATACTTAGAACAAGTAAATATTTTTTTTTCTTTCCTTTTTATCTCCTTTCACCCAAATCTTTGTCGGCGATCAACGAAAAACTGGGCTAAAATCGTGTAGTGTGGCAATAGGCATTAGGCTTAAACATTTCCATTATCACACATTTTTTATGAACTGGAGATCTACTGTTCAGATTTGCTTCTCTAAAGGCCTTCTCAGACAGGGTTAGTTTTGTTTTAGGGGATCCTGGGGTAATTTTCTCTTTTATAGGGGGGTCGTCTGTGATTTTATTCCCGTCTGGAACGACCATGTCTGTGTTTTTCTCTCAGACGTCCTCTGAGAAAATTTTTCATGTGGTCCTCCAGTAATTTTACTCCCGTCCGGCTGCACATCTCTGAGTTTCGTCACCTCGCGTAAAAAAAAAATAGCTAATTGTACACTGCCACACACTGTAATTACACTTTGGGCACACGTTTCCCTGGAGACCCATGTAAAACACAACAGCGAGTGGAAATGGAGGAGCTACTGAACTCACTGGTCTTCCTGTTTTTTTTTTTTTTTTTTTTTCAATTGCAGTCCGGATGCAAGAGTTTTATCACTGAGTAGAAGTGTAAAATATTTTTCACAGACACTCCCTGAGAAACTAATCCCGTCCAGATAGGGTTTAAGACTCTTAGGCTGTTGTGGGTACTCTATTTGTGCCAAATAATGATCACAATTAATATCAATATTCATATTTTATTCGGTTTCAGCTTTTTTGGGAAGGTGTAGCAAGCTGAAAATAAAGCAAAGTGTAGTTTAGAAGATAAAACAGATATTTTTGTGAAAAAATTTGGGTTTGTGCAGTGTGTAATCAAACAAAAATCAAAGTCAATGCGAGAAACACTGCACTTATGTATTTTATTTGTGCTTTTCACGCTGTACGAACATCCGATCTGCTTTATTATAGAGATTACGCATCCACCTGTGAGCATTTGAACACCTGCATCAGAAATGAATGTGCAGAACCTGCTTATTACAAGGAGATTCTGTACACTTTTCAGTATCTCCTGCATGTGGAGGTGGCTGGGCCTGGTTTGAGTGGGTGCGAGGAAAGAGGGTACTGTGTGGGAAACGGAGAAATGGAAGGATAGATGGATGAGGGGAGGAGGGGGGGGGGTGATTCGAGGTTGCTGGAGACTCTTGGATGTGTTTCGACATCAAGAGAATGGGCAGGTTCTCTGAGGAAACAAGATCAAAAGACCATCTGCCCGTTGTAAGGGCCCGCTCCACTTACAAAGTGGCTCAAGACCGGGACGAGAGGCAGACAGAGAGACAGGAGACAGAGAGAGGGAGACAGGGTGGAAAAGACACACAAAAGCTGGGAACAAACCTCTCTCTCTCTCCCTCACACAAACACACAGATCACTTTTAACCACATCCAGTACGATGTGTCAGGTCCATTAACACAGCCTGGGAATACAGCAAGGATGAGGACAGGAAATCTTTTCTTCTTTCTCCAAACTGCACAAAAGCAAGATGGGCTATTCTTGGATCTGTGGTTTTCCCTTTTTTTATCCTTTCAGTGGATCTACCTCATATTCTTGAAGAATTTCCACTTTTGAATTTGGGAAATTTGGATTAGAACGTTCACCTTTCAACACTGGGGTCTTGGGTTCAAGTCCCTACTTGGGTGGAATCACCATGTTCTCCATGTATCTGTGTGGATTTCCTCCCCAGAATCTATTTCCTCCTACAGTCCAAAAATTAAATACTTTAATTTGCCCTTGTCTGTATTTGCAATTGCAATTTTGGGGACCAAACCAAACCAAAACCAAAGTAACCCAAACCTAAAATCTAATCTAATCTAATCTAATCCAAATCAAACCAAACCAACACCAGGCCAGGCCAGACCAGACCAAACCAAACCAATATCAAACCAGACCAGACCCAACCCAGACCACTTCAGACCAAACCAAACCAACAGTAAACCAAACCAGACCCAACCCAGACCACTTCAGACCAAACCAAACCAGACCAGATCCAACCCAACCCAAACCAAACCAAACCAAACCAAAATCAAGCAGACCAGATCCAACCCAGACCACTCCAGATCAAACCAAACCAAAATCGGACCAGGCCAGACCCAACCCAGACCACTTCAGATCAAACCAAACAAACAACCAACCATACCAAAGCAAACCAAACCCAACCCAGATCACTCTAGTTTAAACCAAACCAACAGCAAACCAAACCACACTAGACCAACCCAACCCAGACCACTCCAGATCACACCAAACCAAAATCGGACAAGACCAGACCCAACCCAGACCACTCCAGATCAAACCAAACCAAACCAGACCCAACCGATACCACTCCAGATCAAACCAACAGCAAACCAAACCAGACCCAACCCAGACCAATCCAGATCAAACCAAACCAACATTAAAACCAAACCAAACCAGACCAGACCAGATCAGACCCAGACCACTCCAGATCCAACCAAACCAATAGCAAACAAAACCACACCAAAATCAAACCAACCCAGACCAGACCAGACCCAACCAAACCCAACCTAACCAGACTCCTCTCCATTTTTTAGACCCATCAGTGCTGCTGCTGAGTTGAGAATGGTCCGCCAATCAAAAATATCCAGCCGACAGTGTTCCTGTGGTCAAACCTGATGACTGATGAAGGGCCAGAGGGTGGCTTACATAACTGTGAGTGTCTACTGTTTTGTAGATGCAAGGTTGCCTAGTATAGAAATATACATTCATATAAAAATGAAGGAAGATAATACCAGGATACCCATAATTCTTTCTCCAAACTGCACTATATTGTACAAAAGGAATATGGGCTATTCTTGGATCCTTTCTGTGGTTAATCCTCATGAGATTAAAAGGATTTCCCTTTTATTGTTTTACTCTCTCAATGGGTCTTTCTTATATTCTTGAAGAATTTCCACTTTTGGATTTGGGAATCTGGGCTAGCAAATTCAACTTTTTAACACTAGGGTTTTGGGTTCAAGTCACTACTTGGCTGAAATCTACATGTTCTCCATTTATCTGTGTGGATTTCCTTCCCAGAGTCTCCAGTGGGAAGCACATGTCTCAGCATGGATTTGTAGAAGTTCCTAATGGTGTCTTCCAATAATCAATTCCATGCAGCTCTAATATTACTGTAGAATTTGTGTTAGACACATTTTGATTCGTGAATATTCGGTCTGGCAATACACTTGGTTGAGGCATAGCATCTACAACATAGCGTCTACAAGGCAAGGTCTTGCGATGACAGCAGCATGTGGATGAGCATAGTCTTGTTGGTATACCGCATTGGAGTGTGCATTGAAAGAAAGTGGGACTACTGGTTGCAGGACCTTTCTTTAACGTAACTCTTGCACTGCCAAAATGCCTTAAATCAGGGGTCGGCAATTAAGTTTGGCCGCCGGCCAGATATTTTCCAAGCAATTATGTGGCAGGCTCAAAAAAAAATTTTGGAAAATGAAGTGTAATGGGATGACTAGTAGCTCTCCAGCCCAGAGGGTTGTTGAACCCAACTGCAGAACTGTTGAATTCAAAGCACTTTAACTAAAGAAGAAGGAAAAATAAATAAATAAATAAACTCACTGCTCCTCACGCGGGGTCGAACTCATGCCGTCAGGGTCTCGATCCAATAAACTATCGCTGTTCCGGGCTAGTGAATTGAAAAAAAGGCCGGGAAAAATAAGGAGATAGGGAGCCCAAGAACGAGTGGAAAAACGAGAACGAGCAGAAACTAAAATCACAGCAAGCGCAACAGAGAGACAGACAGGGGAGGAATGTAAACAAAAGCTCCCCAGAGATGCATTTAAATTGTTCATTATAGTAAAAATTTACGGGCCAGATATTTCATGCTTGCCGGCCACATCTGGCCCGTGAGCATTCTATTGCCGACCCCTGCGTTAAATGATGGCCAAAGGTAATCTGGCATTGAATAACATTGCACCACACAGTTGTCTTAATTACACACCGGTTACACACTAGTTCTTCATATGTAACCTTAAAAAATATTGTCCATATCAGTTTAAACAGCATTGCAATCTGAGACTTGCTTCTGGGTGCAACTACTTTTTGATGATAAGTGTAATTCAACAAAGTTGTATTGGTACTTTTTGGTACTTCCAGTTTGTCCAATGGCCTTGAATCCAGTATTCCGGAGTCTAATCTTCCTTAGCCCCCTCAGGTCCTTGCTTTTTATTCCAGGGTCATGACTTTCCTATGCATTTTGCTGTGCTGTTATAGATTGGTTTGATGCTTACAAGGCCATGGTTTATGTTTGCGCTGCCTTGAGACAGGCTCCAACAGGAAAACACAATCTGATTGCATTTTTCCTTTACGCGATAAAAGCTTTAAGAATGTGGTTTTGTAAGACACATCTGTTGCTTTGATTCTGAGCCTACTGAGTCATTTTCAATTTCTCTCTGTAATAACCATGCAACCTTGTCACATTTAACAATTTTACAGGATGAAATGTGACGGTGTTTGGAGGTTCTGTGCTGTAAAGGCTAAATTCTTACTCGTTTTTTAGCAAAAAAGTTTGGATTTAGACTTTATGAACTATGAGATGCTTTCTAAAGCAATATTCTAAACCGATTGTCCAAACAAATTCTACTGTACTACTTGGTACAGGTGTCTAGCATGCTAACAAAGCATGAGACTAGCTGGCTGGCTAGTTATGTTGCAGTTTAAATGGCCACAAGAATCTGCTTTCCAAACTGCGTTTGACATGATGTGGGCACTGAGTGGTCCAGCAGTCTAAAGGACTGCCACTAGGATCACAGATCGCTGTGGTTCGAATCCCGGTCATGTAGCTTACACCATCAGCTGCCGGAGCCCTGAGAGAGCACAACTGGCCTTGCTCTCTCTGGGTGGGTACAGTAGGTGGCTCTCTTTCCCCTCATCACTCCTAGGGCGATGTGGATCAGCACAAGGCATCTGTGAGCTGATGTATCAGAACCGAGTCGCTGCACTTTCCTCCGAGTGCGCTGTGCTGTGATGCATCACTAGTGATGCAGGATATACAGGTGAGTAGCAGCTGAATAAGTGGGATAATTGGCCTGGCTAAATTGGGAGAAAATTAGAAATAAAATGTAAGAAATAAAAAAGAATGATGTGGGTGTTTTGTTTCACATTTACTCTGGAATATATACTATCAAATAAACAATATATTCCAGAGCTTTTTTCTGTACAACATGTACTCGCAAATTGAGTCAGCAAACAGTGAGTCATGAAATTCTGCATCTACTCTATGAGTGTAAGTTGATGAGGAGGTCAGGCTGAAGGCAGTGCACCTGATACAACAGCGCAGGTTAAGTGTAGTAGACTAAATCATAGACTAAAAGCATCCCACACTTACAACTCCATATCAGTCATTAAAAAGTTGAGATAGTATGGAAAATGTTCTTTTTTGTAAAGTGCAGTGGGATTCTTAGCATTTATCACTTTGTATCTGTTCTTTTTGGTACTGAAGATACCAAGTAATTTTTTCCACAATTTTCCATGCCTTAGTACTGTGTGCAGCATGTGGTTTTGCATTGTCTTATTAAAAAGGCAACCAATGATGAACGCCACCGCCTTCATGGACGTCTACGTCCCAACGGCTGAAGTCCAGGAGAAGCTTTCTCAGCCATGTCCAGACCCTATTAGCATCACGGGAAGAAACCATACTCCAACTAGGGCTGAACGATTAATTGCATTTGCGATAATCTCGCGATATTTTAAAAAGCGATTCTCTAACCGCACTGGCTGCGATTTGACTGGTCACGTGACTTGGGAGCGAGCCAAGCCGAGGACGAGCGGAGCATACCCGAGCAGAAGGCAGGGAGGTGGAGAAGTGAAGCCAACACAGCGCACTTTAGGGCGTTTTCACACCAGCACTATTTGGTCCGGTTAAAACGAACTCTGGTCCGTTTGTAACTTTAGTGCGGTTCGATTGAGCAGGTGTAAAAACAGTAATCGCACTCGGGTGCGGATCAAAAGAACCGGACCGAGACCACCTCCTCTAGGTACCAAACGAACTCTGGAGCGGTTCGCTTGTGGTGAGAATGTGATCCGGTCTCGATCGGATCCACCTATTAAATATAAGCCATTTATTTGAGCTAAACTGCTGATAAAGCAAGCATAGTTTAAACTAATATATTAGCCAGATAACGCTAATTACCACAGCTGTGAACAAACACTGTGTCCAGGCACGCGCTGCATTCACTGCTCTGTTTATTATATATAAATCTGCGCTGCATTCATAGCTCACAGCCGCGTGACTCTGTTTATTATGTATAAATCTGCGCTGCACACAGAAACACTGTGTTTGAAAGTGCAGTGTTTCAGCGTTCAGTGTTAAAGCACAGATATTTGCGCTGGAACACAAAATCTTCTCGCTGTATTTACTTTTTTCATATATTTATATTTAATGTACTCCCGTGTCAGACAGCTCTGACCAATCAGAGGACACAGGCTGCTCGCGTGGTTTATTGATGCGCATTTTGGTGCATTTACATTTATGCCTATGGGAAACCAGACCGAACAGAGCGAGAAAACGCTCCAAGTAAACGATCTCATTAGAAACGAACTACAGGTGTGAAAACGCCCTTGTTGCACAATGGCTTCAGGCTCGACAGAACACATCAGTTGTGTAGAATTACTTTGGCTTTAAAAAAGAAGATGCTGCTCAACGTCAGGTACTGTGCTAAACATGCTTTGCTACTGTTGCTACGACGCGAGGTAACACTACAAACCTTTTTCAGCATTTAAAAAAACACCACAAAGCCTCGTGTGGTATTTGCAAGGCTAAAATGCCAACGACCAGTGCTGCATCTTCAAATACAGAAAATAACGAGTTGGTTAAAGCAGATTCTCTTTATGTTTTTTGCACTTTAATTTTTCATGATGTTACTAGCTGGAGAGCAGTAAGTTAAAGTAAGTTAACAATCTATTGTTTTTCCTAATTAAAAAAAATGGTGAAAAGGAAAAGCTATTTATGTATTTATTTTTCTATAAAAAAAAACAAATGGTGAAAAGGAAAAGCATAGAATTTTTTGCTTTATTGTTATCTGTGCTTTAAATAAATCTGACATTGTTTATTATTAAACAGATTGATTTATTGCTTCTGTTGTTGAAAAATACTTGAGAAGACAAAAAAATTTGCATTTTAAATCGCAATCGCAATTTATAGATAAAAAATTGCAATTAGATTATTTTCCAAAATCGTTCAGCCCTAACTCCAACTATGGACAAAAAGACTTGAGGATGACCCCTCTCCCTTTGACATGTGTATCCACCCATCTGAAGCCCTGCCCTCGGGCTCAGAAGCACCATGGGTCCAGTGGAAGCCTCTCAACCGCCTGAGAACAGAAACAGGGCGATCAAAAGCTGCCATGGCTAGATGGGGCTACAAAGTTGGCCAAACCACCTGTGAATGTGGAGAGGACCATACAAAGCAGCACTGCCTTGTTTGCCCCCTACTACACAATCAGTGCAGCTTAAAAGATCTTGCCATATTAAATAAAATAAAAACGCAAACGATTGTGTAAAGAAATGGGAAACAGTCATATGACCAACAAGCTTCAAGACACGAAAAGAAGAAGATTAAAAAATATCTGGACATCCCTATTAAAGATGTGGCATTGAAGGCCACACATGTTGCTTTAAGATCCTAATGTTGTTTTTTTGCATTAATACTGCATCACATGACAGACCCTGGATTTTGGAGTTGTTGCTGATAACAGTCTGGATTGTCTTTACTGTTTTTCAATACACCATGTTTCACTGTGTAATGGACCATCCTAGATTCCTCCAAGCCCTGAGAAGACCAATGCCATTTCTAGACATGGTTGTAAGTTGAAAGTGTAGTGAATATAGTAACTCTGTAATGTAGTAGAGAAGTGGGCGGAGCTTCTTCTGGACATGGTGAACATAAGGCTTGTGTTGTGTACAGTAAAGATGTGATCGGTATTAGTGAATATAGCAACTCTGTATTGTAGTAGAGAAGTGGGCGGAGCTTCTGGTCATGGTGAACATAAGGCTTGTGTTGTGCACAGTAGTAAAGTCGTAAGTGATATTAGTGAATATAGTAACTCTGTATTGTAGTAGAGAAGTGGGTGGAGCTTCTTCTGGACATGGTGAACATAAGGCTTCTGTATTGCACCCATGTGTTTCTATTAGCATTTGTTCATAGAGTTCTCAAAGCCTTTTATGGATACTACTTTTGTACCAAATCTTGATTTAAATCACCCGTTAAAAAACTAAAACTATGCTGTACTTCATTACCAGCCAAAAGTTTTAGAAGTTTTGCTGGAATGCTAAAAAGTTTTAGCGTTTCTTCACAATTGAGAAGGTTAAGTATCTTTAGCTTTTCTCAGACGCACACTTACTCTTTTTGTTTTGAAAGACAAGCGCTACGGCTAATCCCGTCCCTGGGCTCAAAAAAGTCTCAAAAATCTTTATGCTACAGATTAAAGCATCCCGTAAATGATGTATACAGTCTGACACACAATGAGACGTAACTTGTTGGGAAAACATTTGCTTCTTTCCGTCTGATTGCGCCGTTTTCCGCGAGTAAACAAAACAGCGGCGTGTAAAACGTCCTTAACTTCTAGGAGGACGGAAGCCGCAGCATACATTTGTTCAGAGAAACTAAACGCTATGAATACGAACACTATCACTTCACAGAGGCGTATAATTTTAGACCAGTGGTGCCTGATGTTCCTGAGGAGTGAGCCATTATGCTGATATGTAGGGAGTCTAGAATAGAAAACTGTATTTCCCTTGTTATGGTTGAATATAATGAGAGTTTGTTACCTGGAAGTGGTAAACCAATGGACGTCAAATACAAACTCAAAGTCACCTGAGTAAATCTCTAAAACAGGACGATTCCTAAATATAAAAATAGTTTTCAATAATCATAAAAATCGTAATCTTTCATTTTTACCATAAGGCCAGTTTATGCTTCTGCATCAAATTCGTAAACTATACCCAACCTAAAAGTCTAAATAAAGCCTGAAGGAGACACAGAATAGATGCTCAGATAAAGTTGTTGCCAGTGGTCTCTATGGTATCTCAGGTGGTTGCTGTGTTGTTGCTAAATGGTTACTAAGATGATGCTAGTTTTTGATTTTTAAGATTTTGCCTTGCCAAAGGGTTGCAATGTAATCCCATGTGGTTGCTCTGGCAGTGCTAAATAGTTTCTTTGGTGTTGCTAGGTGGATGCTAAGGTGTTGCTAAGTGGTTTTAATGTATTGTTGGTTGCTGTTGTGCTGCTAGGTTGTTTCTTAGTTGTTGCTAGGTGGATGCTAAGGTGTTGATAAGTGGTATTGTTGGCTGCAGTTGTGCTGCTAGGTGGTTGCTGTGGTATTCCTAGGTGGTAGCTAAAAGGATGCTCGGTGGTTGCCAAGATTTTGCCATGCCGAAGAGTTGCAATGTTGTAATGTGGTTGCTGTGGCATTGCTAAATGGCTGCTTTGGTGTTGCTAGGTGCCTGCTAAGGTGTTGCGAAATGGTTTCAATGTAGGTTGTTGGTGTGGTGTTACTAAGTGGTTGTTAAGGTGATGCTAGGTGGTTGCTAAGATTGATGTATTTCATGGCAAGTGGTTGCAATGTATTCCCCCATGTGGTTGCTGTGGCAGTGCTAAGTGGCTGCTTTGGTTTTGTTAGGTGGTTGCTGTGGCGTTGTTTAGTGGTTGCTAAGGTGATGCTAGGTAGTTGCTAAGATTGCTGTATTTCATGGCATGTGGTTGCAATGTAATCCTATGTGGTTGTTGTGGCATTGCTGGGCACCATCTCTTTATATGCTAAGTAGGTGGTTGCTAAGAGGACGGTAGGTGGTTGCTAAAATTGTTGTATTTCGTGCCAAGTGATTGAAATGTAATCCAAGGTGGTTGCTTTGGTTTTGTTAGGTGGTTGCTGTGGTGTTGTTAAATGGTTGCTTTGGTGTTGCTAGGTGGCTGCTAAGATTGCTGTATTTCATGGCGTGTGGTTGCAATTTAATCCCATGTGGTTGTTGTGGCATTGCTGAGCACCATCTCTTTATATGCTAAATAGGCGGTTGCTAAGATGATGCTAGGTGGTTGCTAAAATTGTTGTATTTCGTGCCAAGTGATTGAAATGTAATCCAAGGTGGTTGCTGTGGTGTTGCTAATTGGTTGCTTTAGTGTTGTTAGCTGGTTGCTAAGGTGTTGTCAGGTAATTGCAATGTAATGTAAAGGACTAAAAGCTAACAGTCGAGGATGAAAAGCTGGCTGGGTTCCATCTATTTATCTGCTTAGCTTGGTGGTTGCAAAGCTGATGCTAGGTGGTGGCTAAGATTGTTGTATTTCATGCCAAGCGGTTGAAATGTAATCCCATGTGGTTGCTGTGGCATTGCTATATGTTTATTTTTTTGTTACTAGGTGGCTGCTAAGGTGTTGCCAAAATGTTGCAACATAATCCGATGTGGTTGCTGTGGTGTTGCTAAGTGGATGTTTTGATCTTGTTAGGTGGCAGCTAAGGTGTTGCTAGGTAGTTGCAATGTAATATAAAGGACTAAAAGCTAACTGTGGGAACTAAAAGAAATGTGGTTAGGTTAGCATAGCTTGCTTTGGCTCAGTATTAGCTTAGCTTAGCCTAGCCTGGAAGGTTACCGTTCTGGCTATCAGACTGTGGCCGAGGTAACTGATGGATTTTCTTTCCCTATTTTCCTCAAAAGACGAGTCAACACAGTGAGCTGGCTGGACGCTAGCCTGTGCTAAGCTAATGCTGCTGCTGGTGATGCTGCTGCTGCTGATGATAAAAAAAAAATTGTCTTGCGTGTATATGGCATTATTTGGCAGCACGCATCTGCGGAGTGATACAGATTTAGTGTGAGAAGGCCTTGCTGATATTTCAACCAATCAGACTGTAAGGCCAGAATTAACTGTTGCATAATGGGTCTCATTCTTTGTGCAATCATTTCTTATGATGTACAACAGTGTGGGGTTGCCGGTGTATATTGCTATGTTGTTTCCTCGGTGTTCGCTAACGGTGGTAGCCTTGACACCCTTTTGACAATCCAACCTCAATTTGCTGTATCTTATCACATATACATACACAAAGTTTACAGGAAATACGGGAAATACTGGAGCAAACTGGACAAACTGGAACTAAACTCTGCAGGAGGCTGTCTCTCCAAAAGCACAGTCAGAGAGCACAGCTTCATTAAACTATATTAATAGTCTTAAAGCATCTTCAGAGATCTGCATACGATAAATGAACCTCTCTAATATTCATCTGCTGAATTATTACTATTGCAAATGAATCGTTCATGTTGTTGCTGCCATGGAAATTACTTGTATCTGCAAACTGATAACTTTGCAGGAGAAAGAAAAATAACTTTCAAAGGAAAGTAAATGATAATGCATTTTAAGTCTATTATTCTATTCATCATAACAATGAAATAATGCCAAACAGTGAAAAAAAAAAAAAGTGGAGATACAAGTTTTTTTGTGTGACAATGTGACAGCAACAGTATTTTAACACTGTTGTTTCTCTGAACTTCTTCTTCTTCTTCTTCTTCTTCTTCTTCTTCTTCTTATTATTATTATTATTATTATTATTAGAAAGTGATACAGTGGTATGAACATTTTCATAATGTTCCTTTATAAATCATTGGTTGTTTCGAGCAGCAATTTCAATTAAATATAGCATATAGCAGACAAACACAGCGATATTTGAGAAGTGAAATGAAGTTTATAGGATTTACAGAAAGTGTGCAATAATTCTTTAAACTAGGCATTAGTGCATAAATTTGGGCCCAAACAGAAAAATTACATCAATATTTAATATTTAGTAGATCCTCCTTTTGCAGAAATAACAGCCTCTAAACTCTTCCTGTAGCTTCCAATGAGAGTCTGGTTGAAGCTTCTGGTTGAAGGTATTTTGGATCATTCTTCTTTATTAAAGAATAAATCTCCAGTTCAGTCAGGTTTGATTCAGGTTTCTGATCATGAACAGCTGCTTTAAATCACACCACAGATTATATTTCAATAATATTCAGGTCTGGATTGAGGACTGAGATGATCTGAGATGATCATTCCAGAACGTTTTATTTCTGTGTTCCTCTGTATACATACGTTAGTAGATTTTGAGCAGTGTTTAGTGTTTAGAGTTTAGGGTCGTTGTCTTGTTGAAGTATCCAGCCCCGATTCTTCAACATTGTTCTCAAGAATCTGCTGATATTGACTGGAATCCATGAGACCCTCAACTTTAACAAGATTCCCAGTACCTGCACTGATCACACAGCCCCACAGCATGATGATAGAATTGACACCAAATTTTACTGTGGGGAGCAGTAAAGTGTTTGTGTTGGAATGCTGTGTTCTTTTTCCGCTATGCATAAATAACCTCCCACCAAATAACTCCTAAATTTTAGTTTCATCAGTCCACAAAGTCAATGTGAGTCAAATACACTGGACGTGATGGTAATCTGTCCTTTGTGCCAATAAATACATGAAACTGGCTTGTCTAAATGTGCTTTAGCTTTAGCATACCTCATGCGACTCTGTTTGTGGCGTGTGCTCAGAAAAGGCTTCTTCTGCATTACTCTCCCATACAGCCTCTCCTTGTGCAAAGTCTACCTATATACTAAATATTGATGTAATTTTTACACCTGCCTAATTGTGTTTAAAGCTTTATTGCAGACTTTCTGTAAATCCTATAAACTTTATTTCAGGGGGTTTTATATCAGGCGTACCCATAACTTTTCATACCACTGCAACAACATTGTAACCACTTAGCAACATGGTTGCAACAATCCATGATATCAAAGTGTCACACCTTAGCACGTGTCTGTCTTGTGTCTTTCCTTTTTTTGGTGATGAACCACCACCAGATTTTACTGTGGGGGCAATAAAGTGTTTATCTTGAAATGCTGTGTTCTTTTTCCTCCATGCATAAATAATTGCCCTTCAAATAACTCTATAATTTTAGTTTCACCAGTCCACAGAACCTTATTCCAAAATGAATTTAAAGAATTATTTTGCATGCTTCTGTCTGTAAACTTAAAAGTTCAACATTGGTATGAAGATCAAATATATAGTAAAATATAAATAAAGTATTCGCAATCTGGAGATTTCAGAACAATATTAGGACACAGAGCTTTATTATTATTATTATTATAGTCGTAAAGCTATAATTTATTGTCACTGTCCCTCTTGTTTTAGTGACAGCAGCTGAAAGCAGTTGGCAGCTGGGGAGGGATGTGATTTAGCATTAATTTGAACAGGGCACGCTATTTAAACTTTACTGTGCTCACATTATTACTTTAATTACTGTTTATTTACTGTTGTTAGCAGTTGCAGGTACAGTCCTGGATCCATATGAGGTGCTGTTGTTCGCTCTTCCTGTTCACACAGTGCTCTGAAATAAACAGCTTTAACCTTTAACTTCTAATTTATACTTTTTAAAAGAGAAAATTTGAAAATTATTGATGTGTCTGATTTTAATTTAGCAAAAATTATTTAGAACATAAAAAAAAACATACATAAACTGCTCCATGCTGTTTACACACTAACAGCATGGTCTGTGCAGCGTTCGCATTGAAAACACTGTGTTTATAAGTGCAAAGGCAAATTTTTTAGTGCTCTGTGTTAAAGCAGCTTCACGCTGCACAGATACACACACTGTAACACAGAATCTTCTCACTATATTTAATTCCTTGCTCCTTTGCCAGACAGCTCTGACCAATCAGAGAAGACGATGTGCTTGTGTGGTTTATCACATTTTGGTGCGTTTAGGTTTATAAAGTAAAGTAAACTGATCCAGTGTGAAAACGCTCTTTTATTTACTGAGTAAATGATGTCCTAATTCAAAAATCCTTACAAATAAGCTGAGATTTTCAAAATAATGTAAAAAAAAAAAATCCTCTATCCAATTTGTGATGTATTCTTTATTCCAGTACCCCATGTTGACTTATAATATATATATATATATAATATAACATGTTGCAAACCTACATTACATACTTAGAACACAAAATATTTGTAATATCTAATACAAGTTTAGATATATCGATGAGTAATAAAATTTGATCCCAAAATAGTTTATTATCAGTTTATTACCACTACAGATACTAATCTATTTAGTAAGAACAAGAAACTTTTCAGTCATTTAAGTTAAGTACTACTTGTTACCATTATTTTACTATTTTTTGACTACCACTACAATCTCAATTATTAAAGCATGCACATAATTTACTATTTAAAAAAGAGGTTTTCGCTATATTTTACTAATTATCATTAAAATAAAAGTATTCCTAAAATATAAACCTATAATCCATGAAGAACTAGAAGTAATAAGTAATAAGTAGGAAGTCAGTACTATGTTTCCATATTTTTACAAATGAATTACATACTTGTTCTGATTTGATTTTTAGTAACAACTGAAAAAAAATAGAAAATAATTATAATAAATTCAACTTTTTTCCATAATATTACCATGATATTATACTGATCTGAGACCTCTACAACTACTGATTTATTATTTAGTAACACATAGAAAATGGTCAATTAATTAATATGAAAATACAACTTGTTACCATAATATTATTATATTATTGCCTAATTGTTACAGAGCTATTTATTAATCAGTAACAAGTAGAAAATTGATATTTAAATTATGGATAAATACAACTTGTTACCATACTATTACCATATTATTACCCACTTATTATTATTCTGTAAAAAAAAAAGTAAAGTGCTACCAAACATAATTTGTTATCAATATTCAGAAATGGGTCTGGGCTCTTATTGGTCAATTTGACATTTTGCTTATCACCGTATAATTTGCCAATTTAAGTGAAAAGTGAGTATAAATGTGAATCTCACCTCTGCAGATGGGGACGGGGAAGTCCCACACTGCTACGTTGGACGTGCTGGAGACGCATGTTAGCTGGGCGTGGCCGTCCAGCGTGTATCCCACCACGCAGCGGTATCGGATCCGGTCCCCCACGTTGAAGCGGGTGCCGTTCAGGATCCCCTTGGCTGGAACCCCTGGGTTTCCGCAGGAGCTGCTCTGGAGCTCTGCAGAGAGACAGCGAGGAGCGTCAGTGAGACGGGTAACTGACGGCTCTGGTTGGTTTGCATAAGTCTGTTATGTAACTCAAATTTATGCACGTTAGTTCACGTATTATTTTTAGCCTGATTAGGATTTGCGTCTATCAAAAGCAGAAAAAGTACAGAGTTATGACATTTATACGTTTTTTTTTTGTTTGTTTACGCCTTATTTACATTCATCTGTCAATTCCAGGTATTTCAGGTTTGTTCATGAGTCAGGTACAGTATATGCCTTGTAGCGGTTAGCATATGGTACTGTAGCTAAAAATAAATACCGTAACATGTGGTATTCTAACAGTAAAATAACACTGTAACACTGTACAGTACAGTATATACTGTAGACTCTTCACACATTTCCTGAGAAACACTGTATGTACATTGTATTATCCTCCTTTCACCCTATTCTTCAGTGGTCAAGGCACGTTGTAAAGCTCATTGCTATCTTACACCCCACCAACAGTCTATTTTCACACCTTGCGTCTGCGTCATTTAAATATCAACAATGTTTATTAAAAAAAATAGATACACTGATGGACGTGCTGGTCATGAAATTAGATGTGTTTAGGTACATTTCTGGTGTATTGCTATCTTGGCAATGGAAAACACACATGCGCCACTGACTGATTACAACCTAGACAACAGTCAACAGTCAAACCCAACTTTTACATAAACAATAAAGAGAATACAAAATCAAATAACAATGATCTGCTCATAGCATGAAAAAGAAGGTCAGTTCCCTCTGCTTAGAAGCGCAGAAGCACTGCGCTGTTAAAATAGCAATCTGCCAAAGTCAGAGAATGTGAGAATGTGATACAAGTGACACACTGATCGGATTGATTTCTTGTTACGCCCAAAAAACACACCCATGATTAATTAAGAGAATTAGTACATGCCTTTTGTGCATTTTGAGCCACACAAGATGTACTTTTCCCATCATTACGATAGCAAAGACACACTGACACTCACTAAATCAAGCTGGACAGAGTGGGGTTGACTAGTCTAGTCTATAGTTCACTAAAATAGGGCCCTAAATAGAGTGTTTAAAAACTCCAGCAGCACCGCTGCTGTATCTGATCCACTCACTGTACCACCAGCACAACACACACTAACACCTCATAAACCACCACCATTCTAATCAGTGCTAATAATACTGCTAATCTGCTATGTGGGGGTTTTCTTTCTTGTGGGGTCCTGAGCATTGAAGAACAGTTAAAACAGAATCAAGGACAATATATTATTATTATACGCTACAATTGTGTATTAGACATTGTTTTGGCTGATTCCAGTCAAAAAGTCAAGTTTCATGATTTTAAATTTGTGCCATATTACCCACTCCTACCTTCATTTAACACTGGAAATAGTATGTTTGTGTGAAAACTGCAGCTTTTCAAAGCTTTTGCAGACTAGCTCTCATCATTTTTGCTCAAATCAGATGGAAATTAAAGCCACAAACAGGAGATCACGACTGTAATGATGCCTAAACATCATCAGGGGGCTTATCTGTCCCTAACATCCTAATGGAGATTAGCTGCTAATGAACAGATCAGGACTACAGAAGGCGAAAGGAGAGAAAACAGAAACATTCTGACTCAAGCCGGCCGGGCTGAATTAGCCGCCGAGCGGAATGAAGGCTGGCAGGTCCGTAAAGTGCATTTCCCTGAGAACAGATGTTTTTCACTTCAAAGAAATTAATATTTGCACAGGTCGATGACCAGTGACCTTAAAAAAGGGCAGCAGCATCGTGGTGAGGGCAATCTAGTAGAAATTAGCTTTTTCTTTTTTTTCTACAGTGAGTTATGACTGATCAGCAGCCTGTACAGTGAGAAATGGGTGGATGTGAAAAAAAAAAAAAAAAAAATATATATATATATATATATATATATATATATATATATATATATATATATATTACATTACATTTGTCCAAAGCGAATTACAATAGTGTAAAAAGTACAGAAATAATAGAAGGTAAAACAACTTTATATAGGGGTCAAAGGGAAATAATGGGATAGAGGAGTGAAGGAGGGGAAGAAGGAAATGAGGTTAGAAGTAGTTAGTGTGTTAGAGGTGTTAGGAGAGTAGGTGCTCTTTAAAGAGCTCTGTCTTCAGGAGTTTATTAAAGATAGTGAGAGATTCTCCTGATCTGGTAGTAGAAGGTAGTTAGAGGTGTTAGGAGAGTAAGTGCTCTTTGAAGAGCTCTGTCTTCAGGAGTTTATTAAAGATAGTGAGAGATTCTCCTGATCTGGTAGTAGAAGGTAGTTAGTTAGAGGTGTTAGGAGAGTAAGTGCTCTTTGAAGAGCTCTGTCTTCAGAAGTTTATTAAAGATAGCGAGAGATTCTCCTGATCTGGTAGTAGAAGGTAGTTAGTTAGAGGTGTTAGGAGAGTAAGAGCTCTTTGTAGAGCTCTGTCTTCAGGAGTTTATTAAAGATAGTGAGAGATTCTCCTGATCTGGTAGTAGAAGGTAGTTAGAGGTGTTAGGAGAGTAAGTGCTCTTTGAAGAGCTCTGTCTTCAGGAGTTTATTAAAGATAGTGAGAGATTCTCCTGATCTGGTAGTAGAAGGTAGTTAGAGGTGTTAGGAGAGTAAGTGCTCTTTGAAGAGCTCTGTCTTCAGGAGTTTATTAAAGATAGTGAGAGATTCTCCTGATCTGGTAGTAGAAGGTAGTTAGTTAGATGTGTTAGGAGAGTACGTGCTCTTTGAAGAGCTCTGTCTTCAGAAGTTTATTAAAGATACTGATCATAGTAACACATAGGAGAATTACAGTAGTAACAATGGAGATTACAGGGTCCAGGAACCATGCCCATACAACCCCCATGCCCATTTTTATTTCAGCTGGATAACCTCTGGTTCAGTGATAGTTTCTTTTTCGTTATAGTGCCAGCTATAGGTGCAATGCCACCAAACTTTGCATATCATCTAAGAACCCCCTAGCGGACATATTGGTTAAGTTTCAGAAACATTACTCAAAACCGTTCTTGAGCTAGCGCTCTTTATACATGATTTTTCATGGCACAATTGGTGCATGATCAGTGCTCTGACCTCTAATAATAAATCAATGGTTGGAACAACAAGTTAGTCAAGACTATAACGTCAACCTAACACCACAGCCAAAAACTTGGCATGACCAATTGAATAAATCCTCCAAAATTACATTCTGTATTTTTCACAAATAACACAAAGCCATTTTGATCATTAGCCTGTACAGTGATGAATTAGTGGATGGGAAAATGGTGAAAAAAAATTATATGACAATATACACAGATGCTAACATGTCAAACTATTGATCATAGTAATAAATATAGTCACAAGTGGCGAATTTGGGGTCCAAGCACTTTTAGTGCAATGAGACTCAGTACTATAAACTAATTGGCCATATTTCTATGAATTCGATCTCAGTCTCATAGATCCTGATACCCAAGACCACATACTACCACCATGCCAATTTTCATGTCAGTTGGATAACCTCTGGTTCAGTTACTGTTTCTTGCTTGTTATAGCGCCAGCTACAGGCGTAATGCCACCAAACTTTGCCAATTATCTAAGACCATCCTATTGGCCTTTGGCTTTGCCAAACACTCACACAAAGCAATCCAGACTGTTCTCATACAGAGTTCCCCAATGGTGGAACAAACTACCTTCCACTACCAGATCAGGAGAATCTCTCGCTATCTTTAAGAGACTCCTGAAGACAGAGCTCTTCAAAGAGCACTTACTCTCCTAACACCTCTAACACACTAACTACTTCTAACCCCATTTCCTTCTTCCCCTCCTTCACTTCTCTATCCCTTTATTTCCCTTCGACCTCCTTTAAGCCCTATCTAAAAATCTAAAAAAATCTAAATTCCTATTACTTTTGTACTTCATTATTGTAAGTCGCTTTGGACAAAAGCGTCTGCCAAATGAAATGTAATGTAATGTAATGTAATGGACATATCTGTAAAGTTTTACAACAATCGCTCACACCTTTTTTTGAGCCCTTTATCCATTTTTTAAATGGCACAATTGGTGCTTGATCAGTGCTCTGACCTGTAATAGATAGATAGATAGATAGATAGATAGATAGATAGATAGATAGATAGATAGATAGATAGATAGATAGATAGATAGATAGATAGATAGATAGATAGATAGATAGATAGATAGATAGATAGATAGATAGATAGATAGATAGATAGATAGATAGATAGATAGATAGATACTTTATTTATCCCGAAGGAAATTTAGGCATCCAGCAGCAACACAATACAATAAGAAACATACTCAGACAAATCAAAACACAGAAGAATAGAAAATATATAAGGCTATAAAAAAATAAAATAACTATACAAGGTAAGGATCTATCTGTAAACGGAGCAGTGCAGTAGATGTTGCTAATGGTCATGCAATGACATCGATTACGAAAGTGACTGATGTGACATAGAAATATAATATAATATAAGTATGCATACGTTACAAGACAGTTCTAAAAAGAGAATGTGAAAATGTGAATACCCAATCATGAGTAAGGTATACTTAAATGTAAGCGAGGTTGGGGAAGTGTTAATATAAATAATTAAGTTGTTGAATAATGTCCAAGTGGTGTGCCTGGATTAAACTCAGTCGTCAGCAGCATCCCGTCCACGATGGGAGGAGTTAAAGAGTCTGATGGCTCTCGGAATGAAGGATTTTCTGAGTCTGTCTGTTGTGCAGCTCTGTGACAGCAGTCTGCCACTGAACACACTCCTCTGCTTCATGATGGTGGTGTGAAGTGGGTGACCATCATTGTTCATGATAGAAAGCAGTTTATCCAAAGTCCTTCTCTCAGCTATTGTAACCAGAGAGTCCAGCTCAATTCCAACCACTGCCCCGGCCCTCCTGACCAGCTTGTCCAGCCGTGATGCATCTCTCCTCTTCATGTTGCCTCCCCAGCACACCACAGCGTAGAAGAGAATGCTGGCCACGATTGATTGGTAGAACATCTGCAGAAGCTTCTTACAGATGTTAAAGGACCGCAGTCTCCTCAAGAAATAGAGCCGGCTCTGTCCCTTCCTGTACAGGGTGTCTGTATTTGTTGACCAATCCAGTTTGTTGTCCAGCTGCAGACCAAGGTACTTGTAGGTCTTTACTGTCTCCACATCAACCCCCTCGATGGAGACTGGCTGCAAGGGTGGTCCAGACCTACGGAAGTCCACCACCGTCTCCTTGGTCTTGGATATGTTCAACTGCAGTTGGTTCAGTCGGCACTGTACTGGAAGTCTGATGTGTAGAGAGTGAAGAGGAAGGGGGAGAGCACAGTCCCCTGTGGTGCTCCAGTGCTACTGACCACAGTCTCCGATGTGCCGTCAGTGAGCCTCACGTACTGTGGTCTGCAGGTGAGGTAGTCTGTGATCCAGGACACCAGGTGAGGATCCACATTCATCTTCACCAGCTTGTCTCTGAGAAGTGGAGGCTGGATGGTGTTAAAAGCACTGGAGAAATCAAAAAACATGATTCTCACAGCACTACTCCCCTTGTCAAGATGAGAGTAGGTTCGGTGGAGGAGGTAGATGACTGCATCCTCAACACCAATCTTCTCCCGATATGCAAACTGGAGAGGGTCCAGTGCATGCTGTACCTGGGGTCTGAGGAGTGGGAGAAGCAGTCGTTCCATGGTCTTCATAATGTGCGAGGTCAAAGCTAAAAGCTTTATTAATAATACATCAATGGTTGGAACAAGAAGTTAGTCAAGAATATAAAGTCAACCTAACACCACAGCCAAAAACTTGGCATGACCAACTGGATAAATTCTGTTTTTTTTAAGTAACACAAAGCCATTTTGATCATTAGCCTGTACAGTGAGAAATGGGTGTATGGGAAATGGTAAACAAATAGTATATGACAATATACAAAGATGCTAACATGTCAAATTAGTGATAAAACGGACTGATATTTCATTATGCACTACTGATGAATTAATAAAAACAGGTGCAAGCGTTGATTACAGGGTCTCATAGATCCTGATACAGAAGAGCACATACTACCACCATGCCAATTTCTGTGTCAGTTAGAAAACAGTTTCTTGCTTGTTATAGTGCCCGCTCTAGGTGCAATGCCACCAAACTTTGCCCATCATCTAAAACCCCACTAGCAGACATGTCTGCAAAATTTCAGAAAGATCTCTCAAACCTTTCTTGGGCTAGAGCTTTTTATGCATGATAACATTCTGTATTTCTTACAAATAACACAAAGCAATTTTGATCATTAGCCTGTACAGTGAGAAATGGGTGGATGTGAAAATGGTGAAAAACTAGTATAGGGCGATCTACACATAAGCTAACATGTCAAATTAGTGATAAAACTGATTTATATTTTGTTATGCACTACTGATCATAGTAATACATATAGCCACAAGTGGCGATTTTGGGGTCCAAGCGCTTTTAGCGGAATAAGGCCCAGTGTTATAAACAGCAATAAACCAATAGTGGCCATATTTCTATGAATTTGATCTCAGTCTCATAGATCCTGATACCAGAGACAGCATACTACCACCATGCCAATTTCTGTGTTAGTTGGATAACCTCTGGTTCAGTGACAGTTTCTTTCTCATTATAGTGGCAGCTTTAGGTGCAATGCCACCAAACTCTGCCCATCATCTAAGACCCTCCTAGCGAACATGTCTGCAAAGTTTCAGAACAATCACTCAAAGATTTCTTGAGATAAAGCTCTCTATTCATGATTTTATTCATGGTGCAATGGGTGCATGATCAGAGCTTGGACCTTTAACAATAATCAATGGTTGGAACGACAAGTTCCCCAAGAAAATAACGTGAACCCGACCACACAGCCGAAAACTTGGCATGACCAATTGGATAAATCTTACAAAATAAGATTCTGTATTTCTCACAAATAACACAAAGCCGTTTTCTCAATGGAGCTGTTTTTTTTTCTAAAGCCCTTTTTTAAACAGGCAACGAACTGATAATGCAGAAGGAAATGATTAAACAATAAAGACTCTGGGCCAGCATGACCTTCCACCTACAGAAAAGAATAGTGTGTTATTTCTATTTCCATTTTTTCCGCATTACTCATTCACTTTCTCCGTTCTCTTTCTTTACAAGAAACACAGAAGCATGGATTAAAAAAAATATCCCAAAGACAAAGACATCACTGCAGAAAAAACCCAGCTTAGGTCATGAGGTCTAATGGGAATTGGTTTAAAGGTTACTATTAAAGAACACTAGTTTTCTTTAGACCCAATAATAGACCCAATAGTAAAAAAACATGTCACTTGCTTCAAGGATCTGGTTGCCTGCTTCAAATCAAAGTTACTGACTGAATAAATTAAAAATAATTTCTTTATTGCTTTTTACATCTGAGCCCTTCTATAGAATAACCATACCATACCTCCCTTTTGGAAGAAATTGTTCCTGTTAAAAAAAAACTATATTGTACTTTTTTAAAAGTACAACTATCAAACATTTGATTAAAGCATAATATTAATGTACTTTTAATATATTTTAAGTAAGTACATAAATCCGTTAGTATATTTATATTTATAGACATTTTGCAATATGTACATATATATACTTAATTGTATTTAAAACATATTGCAAAATGTCTAAAACGGATTTATGTATATAAGTATACTTACGGATATATAAGTATGCAATATAAGTATGTAAGTATACTAACGGATTTATATATATATAATATACTAGCAAATATACTAGTAAATATACTAGCAGATTTATGTACTTACTTAAAATATATTACAATTACATTAATATTATGCTTTAATCAAATGTTTTAAAGTTAACTTTAATCATACTTTTTAAAAATTACAATATAGTGTATTAAAAAAAGACTACTATGAAGTACACTTTTATTTTAAAGTAATTCAATATAAATTCTAAAATACTTATTTCCAAATATACTTTTGTACATTGTCAGCAAAGTGTGTTAAAAACAGCTGTTTCAGTACTTCACTTAAAATGCAATGTATAAATGTATAAATGTTTTAAAAAATTAAGTAAATTTGTAACACGCTAAAAATTGTAATACAGTATTTTAAAATATATTTTTATACCCAACACAGTATACTACTATACTTTGCCACCAAACTTAAGTATACTTATATCCCAGATGGTTTTGAGGTTTTGAATGGATGTGGATTTTACATACAGAAAATATGCTGGTTTGACACAGATCAGTTATATTTGCAATATATACATTTTTAAGCTTTACATACTACTTTAATTATTTCTTATATATACAAACTTTTTTATTTGCATAAAAAATTCTGCACACAAAGGATGACCAGGCATGGCCACGCCTACATGCCTAATTTCATTGGGCACTGATACTGAGAGTGTTGAGAGGGCCTTTCTGGGGTGTGATGATTGGCTCTTGGCACCTGTTTTATTGCATATATTTGCATACTGGGTGTGGTGTCTTCCTCTCCGGTACTCCTGTACCATCAGTGTGTCATCAGTCTTTCTCTCTTCAGGCTACATTAGCTTTATTACTATGTGTATATTTTACAGTTATAAACTGTGCTTGGAGTGTTGAAGGCTATAAGAGCAAGTTACCACTTACTTTACTTACTTACTGCTACTAATAATACCCCTCATCCACTAAATCAGAATTATTCTATCACCATTTAAAAAGTGATAGTGAAAATGATAATTGTTAGAATGTATGAACACGTGGTTTTTATTAAATGTAACTTTATTATGTGCAATCAATGTACACATACAGCTCTAGCAAAAGAAATATATATATATATAATAAGAAGAGACCATTTAAAAATGATGAGTTTCATTGATTTTACCAAATTGAAAACCTCTAAATATAATTAAGAGGAAGATGGATGATCACAAGCCACCAAACCAAACTGAACTGCTTGAATTTTTGCACCAGGAGTAAAGCAGCATAAAGTTATCCAAAAGCAGTGTGTAAGACTGGTGGAGGAGAACATGATGCCAAGGTGCATGTTTAAAACTGTGATTAAAAACCAGGGTTATTTCACCAAATATTGATTTCTGAACTCTTTAAACTTTTATGAATATGAACTTGTTTTCTTTGCATTATCTGAGTTCTAAAAAGTTCTTAATCTTTTTTTTAAATCGTTTTTCATTTTCTATTAACCTATAAGTAGCAAAATCGGAGAAACTGATTCAGAAACTGAAGTGGTCTCTTATTTATTTATTTATTTATGTGTTTTTCAGAGCTGCACTTTTTTTTTTTTTAAGTAATTCCAACAGACTTTTTCTTTCAGTGCAGCTGTTCATCCACCTTCATCATCAAACCTAGATTAGCTTAGCCCATCTGAAACTGGATACCAGCAAAATCTGGCTTATACAAGAAAAACTGTTTATTCTTTTCAGCAGAGCAGTGTGTGTGTGTGTGTGTGTGTGTGTGTGTGTGTGTGTGTGTGTGTAAATGTGTGTGTGTGAGTGTTTCTCAGTATTGGAAAGCACATAAGCAAGTCTGTAAGTCTGTTTTTCTCTTTTTTTTTCCTAGCTCATTGCAGTTTGAAGTGAGTGTGTGATGACTTTGCAAGCAATTTACACGCTACATTAGCCTTGTACCTCCGGTGCAAAACTAAAGAAGCAGATTCCAAGCACATCTTGGCTGATTTACTCGTTTTGGGCTAAGCAGAAGATGATATAAAGCTGATCATTGCCAAACTGTTGCTTTAGCACACGGCTAATGAGGCTAACTGCTCCGAAAAGTGAAGAACAGAGCTATAGGCCAGCATACATAAAAGCGTAATAGAAAGAGAAATGCTTCCTTCCTGACTGGAAAAGGCTTGACATGAGCCTCTGAATGTTTATTTAGTTTCTTAACCATCTGTCTTCCTCTAATTATACTCCTGACATTTTCTGCCACTAATTATTTAATGGTGGAGAACATATTTCTGAGTGCATGTTTAAAATGAACTCGCCCCCTCGTACTTTTAGCGCTTCAGATGAATAGCACAGTGATCAATAGAAGTGCACACAATACATCTCAGATCATGACTTAAGGGAATAAGCACTTTAATACGCCTATAGATGAACAAGCCTCTAAATTTTTAAATTACTAAAACTAGACTGCTGAAGTAAATGTATAACTAGAATAGCACTGCTGAGTTAAAATTATGACTAAAATTGGAGTGCTAAAGCACATTTCTGACTAGTATGGCACTGCTCAAGTACATTTATGATTAAACGTAGACTGCTTAAGTAAATTTATGACTAAAGTTAGACTGCTTAAGTAAAATTATGACTAAAATTGGACTGCTTAAGTACATTTCTGACTAGAATGGCACTGCTCAAGTACATTTATGATTAAACGTAGACTGCTTAAGTAAATTTATGACTAAAGTTAAACTGCTTAAGTACATTTATGACTAGAATGGCACTGCGGAGTTAAAATATGACTAAAACTGGACTGCTGAAGTAAATTTCTGACTAGAATGGCAGTGCTGGGTTACAATGACTAAAATTGGACTGCTGAAGTAAATGTCTGACTAGAATGGCACTGCTAGGTAAAAATGATGACTAAAAATGGACTGCTTAAGTTAATTTTTGACTAAAAGTGGACTGCTTAAGTAAATTTATGACTAGAATTGCACTGTAAGTGTAAATTTATCACTAAAATTGGACTGCTTAAGTAAATGTATGACTAGAGTGGAACTGCTGATGTACAATTATAACAAAAAATGGACTGCATAAAATGGCACTGCTGAGTTAAAATGATGACTAAAACTGGACTGATAAAGTAAATGTCTGACTAGAATGGCACTGCTCAAGGAAATTTATGACTAAAAGTAGACTGCTTAAGTAAAATTATTATTAAAATTGGACTGCTTAAGTACATTTATGACTAAAATGGCACTGCTGAGGTACGTGTATGACTAAAATTGGACTGCTTAAGTACATTTCTGACTAGAATGGGACTGCTCAAGTAAATTTATGACTAAAAGTAGACTGCTTAAGTGAATTTATGACTACAATGGCACTGCTGAGTTAAAATGATGACTAAAATTGGACTGCTAAAGTACATTTATGACTAAAATGGCACTGCTTAAGTAAATTTATGACTAGAGTGGAACTGCTGAGTTAAAATGATGACTAAATTTAGACTGCTAAAGTACATTTCTGACAAGAATGGCACTGCTCAAGTAAATTTATGACTAAAAGTAGAATGCTTAAGTAAATGTATGACTACAGTTAGACTGCTTAAGTAAAATTATGACTAAAATTGGACTGCTTAAGTAAATTTATGACTAGAATGTCACTGCTGAGGTACATGTATGACTAAAATTGGACTGCTAAAGTAAATTTATGACTAGAATGTCACTGCTGAGGTACATGTATGACTCAAATTGGACTGCTAAAGTAAATTTATGACTAGTATGGCACTGCTCAAGTAAATTTATGACTAAAAGTAGAATGCTTAAGTAAATTTATGAAAAGTTAGTGGGGCCAAAATGGTTTCTATCGTGTTGCAATAATATCTAGTATGATTGCTAAAGGGTTACTATAAAGTTGCTATGGTAACAGAATTATTGCTATGATGTAGCTAGGTGGTTGCTATGGTAAGAGATTGAATTTTAAGATGCTAATAAGAGGTGTACTATGCTGTGTACCAGGTGCTAGTTAAATACTTCCTGTTGTGTAAATTTATGACTAGAATGGCACTGCTGAGGTACATGTATGACTAAAATTGGACTGCTAAAGTAAATTTATGACTAGTATGGCACTGCTCAAGTAAATTTATGACTAAAGGAGTGCGGGTCAAAGATAGTACAGTATATACGAAATTGTCTGTATCAGTCGAAAAGAAGAACAGTGGACTTTTGCTTTGCAATGCTCCACCATTAAAAATGAATTAAACAGACAGATACTACAGTGTAGTGCATATTAAATTTCCACAACAATTACTGAAAATGTCATTTATAGCAGTTATACTGCTTAAGTAAATTTATGACTAGAATGGCACTGCTGAGGTACATGTATGACTAAAATTGGATTGCTAAAGTAAATTTATGACTAGTATGGCACTGCTCAAGTAAATTTATGACTAAAAGTAGAATGCTTAAGTAAATTTATGACTACAGTTAGACTGCTTAAGTAAAATTATGACTAAAATTGGACCGCTTAAGTAAATTTATAACTAGAATGGCACTGCTGAGGTACATTTATGATTGAATTTATACTGCTAAAGTATTTATGACTAGAATGGCACTGCTGAGGTACATGTATGACTAAAAGTACACTGCTTAAGTAAATGTATTACTAAAGTTAGACTGCTTAAGTAAAATTATGACTAAAATTGGACTGCTTAAGTACATTTATGACTAGAATGGCACTGCTGAGGTACATGTATGACTAAAATTGGACTGCTAAAGTAAATTTATGACTAAAAGTAGACTGCTCAAGTAAATTTATGACTAAAAGTAGAATGCTTAAGTAAATTAAGGTGGTTGCTATGGTGCTTTTAAGGGGTTATAGTACCCAATGTGGTTGACATAGTGGGGCCAAAATGGTTTCTATCGTGTTGCAATAATATCTAGTATGATTGCTAAAGGGTTACTATAAAGTTGCTATGGTAACAGAATTATTGCTATGATGTAGCTAGGTGGTTGCTATGGTAAGAGATTGAATTTTAAGATGCTAATAAGAGGTGTACTATGCTGTGTACCAGGTGCTAGTTAAATACTTCCTGTTGTGTTGAAGATGAATGGAAGTGAGATTTGTTAAGGGCTACAATGAATGAAAGTGAAGGTAACAGGAGGTAATGAGGGATGAATATAAAACTACAAATAAACGAGTGCGGGTCAAAGTTCCTTAAGATAGTACAGTATATACGAAATTGTCTGTATCAGTCGAAAAGAAGAACAGTGGACTTTTGCTTTGCAATGCTCCACCATTAAAAATGAATTAAACAGACAGATACTACAGTGTAGTGCATATTAAATTTCCACAACAATTATTGAAAATGTCAATTGCCTGATATATATGCACTACTACGCTACACAACTCTTTGATATGCTCGAGCTCTACTCTGCTGAGCCATAATGCACGACACTGATTGGACTTTGAGGCATGCCTTTGATGCTGGAGGTGTGGATCTGATGCGCTGAAACCCATCGAAGCGCAGAAATCTCCATTATCTCCAGGTCCTTTTCTCAGCATTACCAAGCTGCATTACTGCCACTTTGCTAGGCACAAATAAATGAAGTGGGCCACTCTGTTCAGACCACCTCATAGATAAAATGATGGCACTTAAAAGGAGCTCCCATGGTCCTCCTTTCCCTCTGGAATACCAATAATAAGGTGCAATCAACACTTTAGGGGCAAAAGTATCGGGACACATGCTTAATAATGACTATTAAAAATAGTCTCTTTTATCAAGAGAAGACTTTATAATTGTTAGTAATAATTGTTAGATAATAAAATTATACTAGTATTGTGTCTCTGTTGGCTTACAATGCAGTGCTGGGCGAATTAGGACACTATCTTGCACCCTGTGCAGGGCGCATCGCTATTTTTATTGCTATCTTACACCCCAACTTACACCAACTGTCTACTGTCACGCTTTGGGCCTGCGCCGTTAAAATAGCAATGGAGCAATGGATGATGGTGTTCTAGAAATGAAGTGTGTTCAGGTCAGTTTTTTTTTGCTAAAAAAAAAAATCTATGATTGCGTTTGGTGTTGCTAAGTGGTTGTTAAGGTGTTACAAGGTAGTTACTAAAGTTTGCCAAGTTTGCATTGCTCTGGTCTGCTAGGTGGGTGCTAATGTGCTGCTAAGTGGTTGCTATGCAATCCTAGGTGGTTGCCACAGTGTTGGCAAAACATTTCGATAGAAACACAAAACTCAATAATCGAAAGTACTTAAATCTTCCTCATCTGCCATGATAGTAGGTATAGATTCCTACCTCGGACGAAGTCTGACGGCTAATCCTGCTGTGTACTGTCTGAGGTTCTCAACCAAAATGACCCAACTGGCATTGCTTAAACTGTTTTTCTAATGGGCAGTCAAGACCCAAGTTTTACATATTATGTCCCCTTTAAAGTTGTGTAAGATTGTATTATGAGTCATTGTGCGTTCAATGCGCAAAATTGCAAAACAAAAAAAAACTAGTTCATGCTTAACTGCGATAGCAACACAAAACCTATTATTTGAAAGTACTTAAATCTCCCACATTTGCTGACTTGCCATGGACAGTCGTTACAGATCCCTTCTTCAGACGAAGTCTACTGGCTTATCCTGCTTTGAACTGTCTGTTCTCATCCAAACTAACCAAAATGGCATTGCTTAAACTAATTTAGTGGGTGTGTTTCTCTATGCTAGTTTCCTTATTAGGAAACTGAATGGATGGATTTTTTTTTTTGTGGTTGGAGTATTTATAGGGTAAATCAAGATCCAACTGAAAATTCAAAAGCATATTTTACATAATATGGCCCCTTTAAAGTTCATTCTTGTTATTATGAGTGTTATGAGTGATTCTGACACAAAATAGCTTGTGTTAAATTGCAAAACATGAACAAGATAGTTCATGCTTAACTGCGATATAAGCACAAAACTCACTCATCTGCTGACTTGACACAGAGAGTAGGTACAGATCCCTCCCTCAGACGAAGTCTACTGGCTAATCCTGCTGTGAATTGTCTGAGATTCTCAAGCAAGATTTCCAAATAGGTGTTGGGGGTTATTGGGCGAGGGGTGGTGCCAGGGTGCTTCTATGCATGTTTCCTTTTTAGAAAACTAATGAATGTTTTTTTTTGGGGGGGGGGGGTTGAAGTGTTTATAGGGCCAGTTGAGACCCAGTCGGAAATACAAAAACATGCACACGTTTTGCGCAATTTGTCCATTTCAATGCAATAAAAAAGGTTGTGTAAAATTGTATTATGAGCCATTCTGGTCTATAAATGCACACATTGTTTCTTCTTGATTGTTCTATTATAGACGTATGCCATAATTATACAGTATGTGAAGAAACGTCGTGTTTTATGAGACAGTAATTAAAGAAAGGAGAAGGAAAGTAATAGAATGTAATAGAATATCATTCATGCCCTCGCAGGTATTTTCACTGAAGGTCAATTTTAGTTAAATAAGAGGCTCAAGTTTGAAGTGCTCTGCTCTTTCAGACCCTCAAGGCCACTGCAGCAAAACAATAATCTCTCCTTTTATCTGCTTTTCCAATGTCAAATCCCCGTCCTGAAACACAGAGTGCCTTCCCCGGCAATCTCGCTCTACATCGCGCCGGTCTCCGGGTGCTTTCTGCCCGTAATCAGGGGTAATGAAAGCATCTCTCCTGCTCATGAAGAAAAGGCCGGACTGCACGGCTCCCTACATCACAGCTGTCAAATAAAAGGCCTGAAACGAATCAGAGGCTGGCTCTGAAGAAAACGCTAAGGCATTCCATCAGAGAAAGACACTTTTTCCCAAGCACAAAGGTAATTATAAGAGCAGTCCCTCAGCCGGCCACCCAGGCCGACAAAAGCACCGGCGGACGCGACGCCACCAAAGCAGCCGGTCCATTGTGCCGCCGCGGCCGAGCTGATGACCTGGACCTGACCAGATTGAGACATCTGGAGCTGCGAGATTACTTTTAGTCAAAGCCCATTCCCAATAATCGCTTCTCGGGATCTGAAGGAATTATAAAAAATGTCACGTTTCACATCTATTTTTTAAAAGGCCACAGAGACCCTCTAGAGTGAGATAGCTGCACTGGACTGTGCTTGCTTTATATCCCATAATATTATAAAAAATAAATCTGAGCAGACTGAAATTAATGTTATGTTTGTTATAATATAAAAGACATTGTGATCTGAAGGCTTAAGGTGAGTTTTTATAACAATAACAGAGATAACCGAACATAACAAGAAAGAAAAAAAAAAACAGAGACAAAAATGGTTTAAACACTTCATTTAAAGGATACCTATATACAGGGGTTGGACAATGAAACTGAAACACCTGGTTTTAGAACACAATAATTTGGTCTAAAACAGGAACAGAAAAGTTGAGGTGCACATTGAATTCTGCGTGATTTGATCAGCCGTGGTTTTATGATTTTTGGATACAATCCGGGTTAGCACCCGAACATCCCTTTCAGACAGCTTCCTCTTACAGCGTCCACAGTTAATCCTGTTGGATGTGGTTGGTCCTTCTTGGTGGTATGCTAACATTACCCTGGATACCGTGGCTCTTGATGCATCACAAAGACTTGCTGTCTCGGTCACAGATGCTCCAGCAAGACGTGCACCAAAAATTTGTCCTCTTTTGAGCTCTGGTATGTCACCCATAATGTTGTGTGCATTGCAATATTTAGAGCAGAACTGTGCTCTTACCCTGCTAATTGAACCTTCACACTCTGCTCTTACTGGTGCAATAATGTGCAGTTAATGAAGATTGGACACCAGGCTGCTCCAATTTAGCCATGAAACCTCCCACACTAAAATGACAGGTGTTTCAGTTTCATTATCCAACCCCTGTATAGAGGCATGTTATAATACATTGAATGAATGATGTGTAAGCTTTTATTTAATAGTTAAGTATTGCTTTATACATCAGCAACACTAAAGTAATAAATAATAACTTTACAAAAAATTAACAGTATTTTTGGAAGGAAGTTTAAGTTTAAGATACTAGGAACAAGAAATTACTAAAAGAAAGGATTGATTCAGCAAAAATAAATGAAGTAAAGTTTACTAAAAGAAAGGATTGACTGAAGTTCAGTTCACTTATTTACTCTGTGTAACATTTAAGTCTTGAAACTGAGTTGAAGTTACTTAAATTTATCTGAAATTAAATTTACTTAAAAAAGCAAATGCAGAAAGTTGCGAAATTTTTTAAAGTACATTTTACTATTTTTTTTACTCAGTGTATTTAAGGTAGGATGGGAAAAATAGCTAGCTAGATAGCTATTGAAATTAACTACTAGCGATTTTTTATGCTTGTTATAAAAAAATGGACATAAATCATTGAAATTAGTCATTAAAATGTGGTGATATAGTGGTTATTTTACTTTAAACACTCAATTTTGTGGCCTGAGTCTTTGGAAACTTTTTTTTATTAAAAATGTAAATTCTAAATTATAACTACCACTAGTAGGTGTGAGGTAATTTTTTGACCTGTACTCTACGGCCTTATTCATAACTCCATCCTTTACGACACTCTACGTGATTTATCAAGCGCTCAAAACAGAGGGTCCCTCTGTTATATACGGCATCACTTATCGCCACGTCCTTCATCATGAGCACAAACATAAACCCTTCATAAACCCGACACGACACCCATCAACAGGAAGTCAAGGTAGTTTAACTTCCTGTCTGATAAATGACCCCACTCAGCTGAGATAACTACCAGTACATGTCCTGTCAGGCTAACAGATTCCAGTGCGTGTACTGAACAGCTCTACAGTAGCTATTGAGCTGCGGGGTGTAAAACACCTGGTGCTGTGGATCAATGCAATCGGAAGGAGGGATTTTGCCCCCGAGCCGTTTATTACCTGCTATAGACAGTGACTGAAGCTCACTGAGTTGGACAGATGTAATTCTGTGAACTGGAGAAATCTTCTACAAAACAGTGGGAGTTATAGTACACTCATTGAATTTAATTGAATGGGGGGATTTGGGGGTTGGTTTGACCCCTGTAATTAAGACTTGAACCCTCCCAAAAGGGGTAAAAATAGACCTAGAAGAGTTACATGGAAGAGTCTTGTTATTTTTTAAGGCACACTAACAAGGAACGTCTACTTTCTGCTCTATTTTCATACATAAGTTGCACCGGATTATAAGATGCATTATGCAACACTAGTAAGGAACAGGGGTGTCACCATGTTTTCCTTCTAATTCAGCAAGTCTTACCCCTGGATGGTGGTAGGGGGTAGCTAAAGTAAAGCCCTGAGAAAAGCACTTCCGTTTATTTACAGTAAGCTTAGATTTCCAAATTTCTACTTAGGCTGTGTGCAGCAGAATTAGCGGCTAACCGCTAGAAGGAGGGGCCCTAAGACAGAGCCTTTGGGCATATCTAAAGTAACAGAGCAATCTATCTATCTATCGATCTATCTATGAGATTATATTAGCGAAAATCATTTCCGAGGGAAAGAAGATAAATGATAAATAGGAGGGGCCCTAAGACAGAGCCTTGGGGCACACCTAAAGTAACAGAGAAAATACTGGGAAAGGAAAGTTTTAGGCTGAATGATAGTTTAAGATTGTTTCTATCTATCTATCTATCTATCTATCTATCTATCTATCTATCTATCTATCTATCTATCTATCTATCTATCTATCTATCTATGTGCAAATCTAGGTCATATTTGCCAAAAATCATTGCAGCAGGGAAGAACATAAACGATAAATAGGAAGGGGCCCTAAGATAGAGCCTTGGGGCATACCTACAGTAACAGAGGGAAGGCTGGGAAGTGAACGTTTTAGGCTGAATGATAGTTTAAGATCTATCTATCTATCTATCTATCTATCTATCTATCTATCTATCTATCTATCTATCTATAATGGAAATTTAGGTCATAGTAGCGAATATCGTTTTACAAGGGAAAGAAGATAAATAATAAATAAGAGGGGCCCTAAGACAGAACCTTGGGGCATATATAAAGTAACAGAGAAAGGCTGGGAAGTGAAAGTGTTAGGCTGAATGATAATTTAAGTTGTATTGTATTTTAAATAAATGCAGTCTAAAGTATGTCCATTAATACACTATGCAGAAAAAAATCAGTATGGTTTCCAACATCATTATTTTGTACTTTGGGCTTTGGGATTGGCTCCAACCCAGAAAAACAAAACACACACACACAGCTTGTCTAGTCCCTTTAGAGAAGTGCTGCCAATAGAATAGGACTCTCTGAAGCACATAAATATGAAAGTATAGGCACAAGGTGTGGGCTAGAAAGGTGCAGTATAAAGCCCCCTGTCTTTCTTGGTCAGTGGAGACAGTTACTCCAACAAAAAACAGAATAAACTAAACAATAAAATCCAAAAAAATAAAGTCTGCACCTGTATTTAAGTAAGTAAATGATGTGGGGTTGATGCTGCTGCAGTTGGTCTGCAGGTTTAGGTTCAGCAACAGTATGTGCTGAAAGAATGAGGTCAGCTGACTACCTGAATATACTGAATATAGACCAGCTTATTCCAGCTTATCAATGGATTTTATATTTTTTCCCAGATGATCACGGGATTCAGGGAGCATGAGATCATCATTTTCACACATGGATTGAGAGAGTTCACCACAGAGTCCAGATCTTAACCTCATTGAGAATCTTTGGGATGTGCTGGATGGAGAAGAGCTGCTTTGTGCAGCAGTTGGTCAGACTCTACCATCATCAATGCTGCTGCAAGATCTTGGTGAAAAATTAATGCAACACTGGATTGAAATAAATCTTGTGACTAAAGGCGATCCAGTGAAATATTAGAGCGTGACCTTTTTTTTTTTTTTGGTGGCCACTTTATATACTGTAAATGTGTCCCTAACACTTTTGTGCATGCACTGTAGTGATTCTGTTTCTCATGGTTGTCAGGATGTTGATTATGTTGTCAGGTTCGCTTAAGGGATTCTGAATCCGGCCCAAAAAAAGTGAAATTCAAATCAATATTTAATTAGCATATCAATTAAATTCTGTCGAGCAAGAACAGGACAGTCTCGACGACTTAATCATCTCATCTGCTCGTCAGTGAGACGTGGGACGAGACGAGGATCCCTGTTCCTCTGAGTTTGCTTCAAAGAGGACGACTCGTATCAACATATAAAAAGCGTATGTTATCCGCACTGATGTCAGCTAACTAACCCGTCGCATTCTGACATATCAGTTTATTAGCTTTCATTTGCATATCACTGCCAGGAAACGTACATGTTCGGATGAAAAAAAAGAGAAAAAAAGAAGAAGAATAAAAACGAAGGGAACACAACATCGTGCTGGGTGAGCAAAACAACTGAAGTGGTTGGTGCAGACGTTTCCCAGGGGAAGAGCTATTTATTCTCGCGTATGTCTAATGAATTTGCAGCCTTTGAAGATGATGGAAGTTTGTCAGAGCAGCTCGGGTTGCGGTAGTTCTCAGCTCTGCTCTCTGTCCCTGATAGAAGACGAGCGAGACTTCAGCAGACGCTCCACAGTACTGCATTCCAACACATCCAAGTTCGCAGAAATCGCAATGCTGTAAGTGCAGTTTGTTTCCAAAGTTTGGATGTCAGCTGACCACATAATTGCTTATTAATTGGCTTAGAATATTTCTGGGAAACCCTTGCAGCATGTGGGTGAGCATTATCCTTCTGGAAAGCCCTCAGCTCTGCGTTCTGTCCTCGAAAGAAGAAAAGCGAGACTCAGAAACTAAAATGCTGCCACTATAATCGGGAGATTCGAATCCCGGTCAGGCAGCTTGCCATCAGCTGCCGGAGCCCTGAGAGAGGTCTTGCTTTCTCTGGGTGGGTAGATGGAGCTCACTCCACACACCACTACTACGGTGATTGATGTGGATCAGCACAAGGCTGCATCTGTGAGCTTATGTATCAGAACCGAGTCTCTGCGCTTTCCTCAGAGCGTTAGCGCTGTGATGCTACAGTCATGTGAAAAAAGTTTGGGCACCCCTATTAATCTTAATGATTTTTAGTTGTAAATATTTGGGTGTTTGCAACAGCCATTTCAGTTTGATATATCTAATAACTGATGGACACAGTAATATTTCAGGATTGAAATGAGGTTTATTGTACTAACAGAAAATGTGCAATATGCATTAAACCAAAATTTGACCGGTGCAAAAGTATGGGCACCCTTATCATTTTATTGATTTGAATACTCCTAACTACTTTTTACTGACTTACTGAAGCACAAAATTGGTTTGGTAACCCCATTGAGCTTTGAACTTCATAGCCAGGTGTATCCAATTATGAGAAAAGGTATTTAAGGTGGCCAATTGCAAGTTGTTCTCCTATTTGAATCTCCTCTGAAGAGTGGCATCATGGGCCATACTAGGCAACACTAGTAAGGAACAGGGGTGTCGCCATGTTTTCCTTCTAATTTAGCAGGTCTTGTGGCTGGGTGGTGGTAGGGGTAGCTAAAGTAAAGCCCTGAGAAAAGCCCTTTTGTTTATTTACAGTAAGCTTAGATTTCCAAATGTCTGCTTAGGCTGGATGCAGCAGAATTAACGGCTAACCGCTAGCAGGAGGGGCCCTAAGACAGAGCCTTTGGGCATATCTAAGGTAACAGAGGAATCTATCTATCTATCTATCTATCTATCTATCTATCTATCTATCTATCTATCTATCTATCTATCATGGAAATGTAGGTCATATTTGCGAAAATCATTGCAAGGGGGGAAGAAGATAAATGATAAATAGGAGGGGCCCTAAGACAGAGCCTTGGGGCACACCTACAGTAACAGAGGAAGGCTGGGAAGTGAAAGTTTTAGGCTGAATGATTATTTAAGATTGTGTCTATCTATCTATCTATCTATCTATCTATCTATCTATCTATCTATCATGGAAATTAAGGTCATATTTGCGAAAATCTTTGCAGCGGGGAAGAACATAAATTATAAATAGGAGGGGCCCTAAGATAGAACCTTGGGGCATATCTACAGTAACAGAGGAAAGGCTGAGAAGTAAAAGTGTTAGGCTGAATGATAGTTTAAGATTGTTTCTATCTATCTATCTATCTATCTATCTATCTATCTATAATGGAAATTTAGGTCATATTTGTGAAAATCATTGCAGAGGGGAAAGAAGATAAATGATAAATAGGAGGGGCCCTAAGACAGAGCATTGAGGCATACCTACAGTAACAGATAAAGGCTGGGAAGTGAAAGTTTTAGGCTAAATGATAATTTAAGATTCTATCTATCTATCTATCTATCTATCTATCTATCTATCTATCTATCTATCTATCTATCTATCTATCTATCTATCTATCTATAAATAGGAGATGATAAATAGGAGGGGCACTAAGACAGAGCCTTGGGGCATACCTACAGTAACAGAGGAAGGCTGGGAAGTGAAAGTTTTAGGCTGAATTATAGTTTAAGATTGTTTCTATCTATCTATCTATCTATCTATCTATCTATCTATCTATCTATCTATCTATCTACATGTAAATTGAGGTTATATTAGCAAATATCGGTTTCAAAGGGAAGAAGATAAATGATAAATAGGAGGGGCCCTAAGACAGAGCCTTGAGCCATACCAACAGTAACAGATGAATGGTGGGAAGTGAAAGTTTTAGGCTGAATGATAGTTTATGATACTATCTATCTATCTATCTATCTATCTATCTATCTATCTATCTATCTATCTATCTATCTATCTATCTATCTATCTATCTATCTATAATGGAAATGTAGGTCATAATCGCAAAAATCATTTTCAAGGGAAAGAAGATAAATGATAAATAGGAGGGGCCCTAAGACAGAACCTTGGGGCATACCTAAAGTAACAGAGAAAGGCTGGGAAGTGAAAGTGTTAGGCTCAATGATAGTTTAAGTTGTATTGTATTTCAAATAAATGCAGTCTAAAGTATGTCCATTAATACACTATGCAGAAAAATCAGTATGGTTTCCAACATCATTATTTTGTACTTTGGGCTTTGGGATTGGCTCCAACCCAGAAAAACAAAACACACACACACACAGAGACAGGTTCAGCAACAGTATGTGCTGAAAGAATGAGGTCAGCTGACTACCTGAATATACTGAATATAGAGCAGGTTATTCCATCAATGGATTTTATATTTCTTCCCTGATGATCACGGCCATATTCCAAGATAAGACAATGTCAGGATTCATGGGGCTGGAATAGTGAAAGAGTTCAGGGTTCAGGGAGCATGAGATCATCATTTTCACACATGGATTGAGAGAGAGTTCACCACAGAGTCCAGATCTTAATCTCATTGAGAATCTTTGAATCTTTGGGATGTGCTGGATGGAGAAGAGCTGCTTTGTGCAGCAGTTGGTCAGACTCTACCATCATCAATGCTGCTGCAAGATCTTGGTAAAAAATTATTTAATGCAACACTGGATTGAAATAAATCTTGTGACTCATCAAAACAACTCTCAAATGATTTTATTACTGCATACGATATTATATGGCACCCCCCTAACTGAGATATTAAAAAATACAAGAATTTTAAGTCAATGACCCAGTATGTCATGGTACTAATAATACACTCCAAATATCTATATATATCCAGGATTAAAGTAAAATTAATGATACTGGACAGATATAATCTGTCTCTACTGGATATATAATGGGAAATGGGAACAGTGTGGATTTTTTTATTTAGCTAAAAACTGTAAAAAAAGTAGTACCCTGATGTGATAATTAGGGGTGGGTGATTTGGCATTGTATTTTAGTGTATAATATTGTTCACGATATTCAAAAAAACGTTGGTGATATAATTGCATATGATACAATATGGCACACCCCTAATTTGAACACATGTGGCTGCAGAATATGTCTTGCTCACATTGTTTAGCTGTTGGTGTCCCTCCTTTCACTACTAGGGGTGACGACTGTCGTATATGTTGAATCCCCAGATCATCACACCGTTAAGTTTATCAGAGCAGCTCAGTTTGCAATACTTCCCAGTTCTAAATAAAAAAGCAATAAAAAGCGAGACTCAGAGATGCTTTTCATTACATACAAACTAGGAAAATAACTAGAATCGCAAAACGCCATGTGCACTGAATTTACTGGCATGAAGACGCACAAAACCCCAACTGAGGGTCAGATTTAGCAGAGCAGCAGACGAGGGTTCTGTGGGGAGATTTTTTTTTTTTTGCATCGTTTTATTAAACTTGAAGTGAGAACAAGACAGGCTGTGGGCTTTTTTTTGGCAGCATTTTCATTTCATTCACATTTGCATCCACCAGTGGGACTCTTATAGTTACACAAAACTGTAAAAAGCTTTCATCCACTTAGGGCTTCAGTGTCGTCCTTCTTACAACTGCAGAAGATTTGCCAGTGTTTAGTGTGTGGAGGTCTGGAGCTTAGCATAGCGGTTACACGGTACAGGTGCTGCAGCTGATGATTAGATTACATTACATTTTACGTTTACTTAAAGCTCCACTAGGTAATAAATGTTTCAGGCGGATTAGTTTCTCTTTCTTGTTTTCTGGCTTTCACAGACATATTCGATCTCTTTCCAGCTTCTGCCAGAGTGTCTGTATGTTAGTTTGTAAAGAATGAACCAGTAGTCCTTGTAGAACTGTTCGAACTAAAGGTCGGAAAGCAGGTCGCAGTTCTCGCAAGCGTTGGTCGCGGCCGCCTCGGAAAACTTACAGAGTCTGGTTTGAGCTCAGAGGAGCTCCGGCACAGACACGAGAGCACCGCTATTCCTCCTATTACACCTCAATGCAGCGCTGCAGTGAGTTTCAAGCTGTAATTTTACTTCTTTAAAAAAGATAAAAAATCAAGGAAATCCTACCTAGTGCTGCTTTAACTTGTATTGCAGACAGTATGAACTCAATATATTTCATGTTTTATCGAGTCAACTTAATTTAATTTATCAACATTGACGCTGTCCTATGAAAAACACTTATCTCCATTTTTGTTGATTTTTAGTTTACTACATAATTTAAACAGACTAACTGTCCCTCACACTGTGCCAAAATTTATTGATGAACGGACCAATAGAAACTCTTCTAAATGACCTGAAATAAACCTTTTTTTACATTGACCTCCACTGAAAGTTTACAAGGTTTTTTCTCTCTCCTGTAAAGAAAAAACCTGTTTTGGAGATACATGTTTTTCTTTGGACGGCGACGATATACACTACTAGTTATTTTCCTACTTTGTAAATTAGTACATCCAGACTATGAGAGAACACATAAGGCATCATGTACTAACCTAAAAAGTGTTAAACAAATCAAACTACTGGTGCACTGTTGTGGTTTCTGAGGCTGGTAACTTAGATAAACTTATCCTGTGCAACAGAGGAAACTCTTGCTCTTTCTTTCCTGGAACAGTCCTGATGAGAGCCAGTTCCATCATAGCATTTTTGATGGTCTTTGCAACTGCATTTGAGGATACTTTCTCGTTTAGTTCACTTAATTATAATTTTCTATCTTAAGTTACTGTTTTAATGGTTTATAAACTTGTTCATTGGCTGGTTCATGGTTTATTCTCAAATAGTGTTTAGTGCAGCAAAGCATTTAAATATAAAGAAAACACATGTTGTCCACTGCAATGCATGTAGGGTCTGAAAGCGATATATGGTATATTTGCACTCCTACCACTGGACTGATTACTTTGGACTGTTTGCATATACTGTATTGTTTCCAACCTCGCATTTACTATGTATATACAGCTCTGGAAAAAAAAGAGACCACTTAAAAAAAAGGAGTTTCTCTGATTTTACCAAATTGAAAACCTCTAAAATATAATCAAGAGGAATATAATCAAGATCACAAGCCATCTAACTAAACTGAACTGCTTACATTTTTCACCAGGAGTAAAGGCAAAAAGTTATCCAAAAGCAGTGTGTACGACTGGTGGAGGAGAGCATGCCAAGATGCATGAAAGCTGTGATTAAAAACCAGGGTTATTCCACCAAATATTGATTTCTGAACTCTTAAAACTTAAATATGAACATGAACTAGTTTTCTTTGCATTATTTGAGGTCTGAAAGCTCTCCATCCTTTTTTTGTTAGTTCAGCCATTTCTTATTTTTTGCAAATAAATGCTTTTTTTTAAAGGACAGCATTTTTGTTTGAAATTTGGGAGAAATTGTTTGGATAACTTTAAAGGCATAAAGTTATCCAAAAGCAGTGTGTAAGACTGGTGGAGGAGAACATGATGCCAAGATGCATGATGAAAAACCAGGGTTATTGCACCAAATACTGATTTCTGAACTCTTAAAACTTTATGAATATGAACTTGTTCAAATTCTTTGCATTATTTAAGGGTCTGAAAGCTTTGCATCTTTTTTTTTTTGTTATTTCAACCCTTTCTCATTTTTTGCAAATAAATGCTTTTTAAATGACAATAGTTTTGTTTGGAATTTGGGAGAAATGTTGTCTGTAGTTTAAAAAAAAAAGCAGTGTGTAAGACTGGTGGAGGAGAACATGCCAAGATGCATGCTAAAAACCTGTGATTAAAAACCAGGGTTATTCCACCAAATATTGATTTCTGAACTCTTAAAACTTAAATATGAATATGAACTTGTTTTCTCATTTTTCTCTGCAAATAACTGCTTTTAAATGACAATGAATTGTTTGTAGTTTATAGAATAAAACTATGATGTTCATTTTACTCAAACGTATACCTATAAATAGCAAAATCAGGGCACACACTGCAGGTTTGACTCATGAGACAGTCTGACCGGTGTGTAATTTTGCATTATAGAGAGGAGCTGACTGCAAATGGTCATTGTGGAGGAGATAAATAAGTGTCAGAGCTGCTTGGGGAATGTTGATACAGGCTAAAGAGTGAGATATCTCTCCATTGTAGTTTCCCACTGGTGTGAATTTCCAATTTAAGGGGTCCAGAGATGATGTCAAAGGGCTGGGTCGCCCCGGGCCACCCCGCGCTATCGGCTAGTATAGTTACATCTCTGTAAAAAAAAAAAAAAAACGTCGGAATTTGCTGGGGATAATGCGGCGGCGCTTCGACTGGAATTCCCGGCTCTGTTCTGAGGAGCAGCTCGAGCTGAAGTGACCCCACATGGAAAGGTCAGGCTTCTGTATCTTACTCTTGACAAACACAGGCGGCGAGGCCTGATTTGTGGCGGACGGCAATAGACACATTAATCAACACAAATGTAGTGACTGTCAAACATGGTTTCGGCTGTTCGGGGTGATGAAGGACTGACAGCAGCTAAAATGAGATTTCTTTTCCCCTGTGCTCGGCCTGCCTGTCTCACTCCTTCCTTCCTTCCTTCCTTCCTTCTTTTTTTCTCTCTATATAACACACACGCCCACGCACCCAAGGCCAAGCGACAGAACCAGGAGAAAAATGTAAAGAAAGAGGAGAACATCAGGATTTATATATTTCCTGTCAAAATAAGACTAAAACTAAATGGCCTTCGAAATAATGAAAATATTCAAAAATTAAATAAGATAAGTAAAATATGCAGACTACAGGGGTTCGACAATGAAACTGAAACACCTGGTTTTAGAGCACAATAATTGATTGTGGGGACGGACAGTTCTGGTGGAAACAGGAGAGTTGAGGTGAACATTGAATTTTGCCGTGATTTGATCAGCCGTGGTTTTATGTTTTTTGGATACAATCCGGGTTAGCACCCGAACATCCCTTTCAGACAGCTTCCTCTTACAGCGTCCACAGTTAATCCTGTTGGATGTGGTTGGTTCTTCTTGGTGGTATGCTGACATTACCCTGGATACCGTGGCTCTTGATGCATCACAAAGACTTGCTGTCTTGGTCACAGATGCTCCAGCAAGACGTGCACCAACAATTTGTCCTCTTTTGAACTCTGGTATGTCACCCATAATGTTGTGTGCATTGCAATATTTTGAGCAGAACTGTGCTCTTACCCTGCTAATTGAACGTTCACACTCTGCTCTTACTGGTGCAATAATGTGCAATTAATGAAGATTGAACACCAGGCTGCTCCAATTTAGCCATGAAACCTCCCACACTAAAATGACAGGTGTTTCAGTTTCATTGTCCAACCCCTGTACATTTCCTGTCAAAATAAGACTAAAACTAAATGGTCCATGAAAAAATGAGGGAAAAATAAATACAAGAAAATAATTAAAATATGCAGACTAATGCATAATCTACAGATATATTTATATATGAAAGAGAGAGCATATACAGGTGCTGGTCAACGAATTAGAATAATTTGAAATAGTGCAATCATGAAATTCTTTGAATGCATTTTTTGTGCAGAAAGCAAATCAGGTGTTCACCGCACCTGTCCTACTCGTTAGACTAATCACAGAACTCGTTACCTGGAAAAAAGTTTGCTCAGCTGAGCTTTCCAAAAGGCCCATTTAGGCCATTTAACTGTGACACTGTTGTTTTATTGAATTAGAATAATGGAGAAACTGTTTCATTGAATTAGAATAAATGCTCGAATTTTTGTTTTCTGTGAAGAGTGTTCACTGTGCAGTATAAAGTCAGGGTTGAGTAGAATTTCTAAGTTGTAAAATCAATCATGGGTAAGCAGCGCGACCTCTCAACCGGAATAGTGGCTCAAATTCAAGCCCTTCACCAACAAGGCTTGACCCAAACTAAAATTGCTGAGCAGCTCGGCATCAGCCAGTCTTCCGTCTGCAAAGCTCTCAAGAAAAACTGCAGCAAGCGCACCAACTGTTCCGGCATCCGAAAAACTTCTGCTCGCGACAACAAGCAGCTGAGAAAGATCGCAGTCAGCAACCGGTTCAAGTCCACTTCCGAGCTCACCGACTTGTGGAACAAGCAGACCGGCGCTGACGTCTCCAGATCAACCACTTACCGTCGTCTGCGCGAACTCGGCTTCAAATCTCGCGTTCCAGCAGTAAAACCGATGCTGAACAAGAAACAAATGGAGAAACGGCTGAAGTGGGCCAAAGAACACGGCGAGTGGACTGCTGAAGACTGGCAGAAAGTGGTCTTCAGTGACGAATCACGCTTCTGCATCTCCTTCGGTGACCAAGGTCCTCGTGTCTGGCGTCGTGGTGGCGAAACCTACAACCACGAGTGCGTGAAAAGATCCGTCAAGTTTCCCCAGAGCGTTATGGTCTGGGGATGCATGTCCGCTCGAGGTGTAGGGAAACTCTGCTTCCTCACGAAGACTGTCAATGCTGCCGTATATCAAGATGTTCTGGAAACGTTCCTGATTCCGACTGTTGAGGAACAGTTCGGCGAAGAAGACTTCATATTTCAACAGGATCTTGCACCGGCTCATGCGGCAAAGTCGACCAAAGATTGGTTCACTAAAAAACAGCTTGAAGTTTTGGCATGGCCGGCCAACTCGCCTGAACTCAATGTCATTGAAAACCTTTGGGCCATCGTCAAGCGGAAAATTTGCGACAGAAAGCCTACTACGCTGGACCAACTGAAGCAGAACATCGCCACTGCCTGGGAAGCTGTGAGTGCGCAAACTTGCGACAAGCTGGTCAAATCGATGCCGCGGAGACTTCAGGCAGTCATACAAGCCAAGGGGGCAGCCACAAAATACTGAGAAAGTGATGATTGTAATTATAATAAAAATTATTCTAATTCAATGAAACGGTTTCTCCATTATTCTAATTCAATAAAACAACAGTGTCACAGTTAAATGGCCTAAATGGGCCTTTTGGAAAGCTCAGCTGAGCAAACTTTTTTCCAGGTAACGAGTTCTGTGATTAGTCTAACGAGTAGGACAGGTGCGGTGAACACCTGATTTGCTTTCTGCACAAAAAATGCATTCAAAGAATTTCATGATTGCACTATTTCAAATTATTCTAATTCGTTGACCAGCACCTGTATATATATGAAAGAGCATGGCCAGAGAGCAGGTGGCGTCCTCTTAAGAGCTGTCCGTGGTGCTGAATTAATTCAGACTCGAGTCAAAACAAGCTTTTTAGCTTTTAATGGTTTCTAGAGGTTGAAAAACAAGTAGATCTGAACCCACATCTATGCTGAGTCTATATATATGTATATATACATATATATATATACGTATATATACGTATATATATATATATATATATATATATATATATATATATATATATACGTATATATACGTATATATATATATACGTATATATACGTATATATATATATATATATATATATATATATATATATATATATATATATATATATATATATATATATATATATATATTAATTTATGCAAAATACACACTCATTGACAAAAAACACACCAATGCACCAAAGAGGAGTACTGACATTTATTACTCTATAGGTAGACCCTAGTGAAAAAAGTAGATTAGCCACATTATAATTAATCAGTATATTTAAAGAGTGCTTTTTTGTACTTATTATACTTTAATTAAATAAAAATAGTACAAAAGTCTTGCTTAAATTGTGCTAAGTGAACTTAACTGTACTAAAATGGAACTATTTTAAATATACTTAATGACATTTAAACATTTAAACTACTTCATGTATGTAACCCAATATTTTAAATATGCTTACAATATGCTTAAAATTATAATACATTTAATGAGGATTACAGCTGTATCACTTTTCATCACCAGGTATATTAGACATGTATTAGAGTGTTTAACGATGTTAAATATATTTACGGACAAAAATATGCTTCTTGTTCCTGTCTTTTCTCAGTAGCACACTTCTAGTATATTTTAAGATACTGTACTACAATTTCATTTACTTATATTTATATTTTAATTTTAATTACAAAGCATTAAAAATACATTTTAACTTTTTTATTGTAATGTAAAACCTAAATATATTTTTAAAACATTTTTCTAAAAAGCTACATGATTGCACTTTAAGTGAACTACTGTAACATTTGTTTTTTTAACACACTTTGCTAAAAATGTACAAAATTATATTTGGAAATAAGTATTTTAGAAGTATATTAAATAACATTAAACTAAAAGTTGGTTTAATATATTGGTTTAAAATACACTATATTGCACTTTTTAAAACTTTAATAAACTTCTTTTTCACTACTTTATTATTTCTTAAAGACCAGCTTAAAAAACACAATAGTTTTACATAACATTGGAACATAACACTGCAATTTTGCTCTAGTTTTAGTTTTTTGTAGGGAGTGGTTGCAAATATGTGAGATGAACAATGTTCATGTTGTATGTTGATTACACAAATTAAGCTGAAGAAGTTTCATACTGAAAAATTACTTTTAACTATTTTTCCTAGATCTTTAAACTTAAAAATTGATTAAACTGTGATTAAAAACCAGGGTTATTCCACCAAATATTGATTTTTGAACTTTTTAAACTTTATGAATATGAACTTGTTTTCTATGTATAATTTGAGGTTGAAGCTTTGCATCTTTTTTCTCATTTTCTGTAAATAAATGCTCTAAATGACAATATTTTTATTTGGAATTTGGGAGAAATGTTGTAGTTTATAGAATAAAACATAAATGTTCATTTTACTCAAACATAAACCTATAAATAGCAAAATCAGAGAAATTGATTCAGAAACTAAAGTGGTGTCTTCATTTTAATGTATTTTTTTCTTCCAATGAGTGTATGGAAAGAAGATGGCTGGAGAGCAGGTGGCATCCACTTAAGAGCTGTCCATGGTACTGAATTAATTCAAGCCTCGAGTTACAGCAGGCTTTTAGCTTTTAATACGAGGTTAGGAAGGTTACGAAAGAGCTCAGAACCCACAACCATGCCAGGTCCATACATTAATTCATGCAAAATATAAATTATTACCATCTGGAAAAAAAAAAAAACTGAAGCAACAGAGATCAGAGAAACAAAGTGAAAGTGTGGCGCCGCCTTCTGAAGGTCCTGGAGGTGTTTTGGACCGAAGACGAACTGTAAAGTCCAGCCGCACCTGTCGTAGCACCTGGTGCCTCTTATAAACCCAAAGCTCTCCAAATCATACATTAATAGATCCGTGAAACAGGGCCGTCCTTCATTTACATATCCTAATCTGCGGCAGTGACTGATAACGAGACGGGCATCTCGCGGCGGAAGCTGTGGCATTCCAGTGCCCTACAGTGTGTAGTAATAAGTTGCAGGATTAATATTCCAAAGCCCATAAAATTCCAGAGAACATTAAGCTGAAACGTGTGAGCCAAGGCCCCAGCCGGGCCTGAATTATTCAGTGTGTAAATGATGGAACAGATGGGGGAGGCGTCCTGTGGTCAAGTCAAGGGGGTGGCAGGTGGAAAAAGAGGGACAGAGATGAGTGAGATACAGAGAGAGAGATATAGAGGGTGGAAGTGAGTGTTTCTATTTGTGTGGAGGGAAGAGACTGGAGATTGTGTAAAGATTGGTGACCAAGTAAGAACCTGCAGTTCTTTGATTCAGATGGAACTGTATATGTGTCGAAGTCATGATGGTATATGCAGGTGATCACTATTCAATATTAGTGTGAAATGATGAGGTAATTGGAGAAAAAAGTTGAGATTGGAGGCATATAGAATCATATGGCAACCTGAAAGCTAAAACTTTGCCTACAGATGTTGTAGTTGGGCCTGTAGATCCTGCTCTGCACTTACAGAATGCCAAAGCTGCCATCCCAGCTGAGACAGAGACAAAGAGAAAAAGAGAGAGCAAGATAAAGACAGAGAGGGGCAGAGAGGGACAAAGAGAGCAAGAGAGACAGGGAGAAACAGAGAGAGCAAGAGAGAAAGACAGAGAGAGCATGGGAGAGACAGGGAGAAACAGAGAGAGCAAGGGAGAGCAAGAGAGAGACAGAGAGAGAAAGGGAAGGAGAAACAGAGAGAGACAGAGAACAATAGAGAGACAGAGAGAGAAAGGGAGGGAGAAACAGAGAGAGACAGAGAGAGCAAGAGAGAGACAGAGAAAGAAAGGGAGGGAGAAACAGGGAGAAACAGAGAGAGCAAGAGAGACAAAGAGAGAAAGGGAGGGAGAAACAGAGAGAGACAGAGAGAGCAAGAGAGAGACAGAGAGAGAAAGGGAGGGAGAAACAGAGAGAGACAGAGAGAGCAAGAGAGAGACAGAGAGAGAAAGGGAGGGAGAAACAGAGAGAGACAGAGAGAGCAAGAGAGAAAGACAGAGAGAGCATGGGAGAGACAAGGAGAAACAGAGAGAGCAAGAGAGAGACAGAGAGAGACCAAGAGAGATACAGATAGAGCAATAGAGTGATAGAGAGAGCAAGAGAGACAGCAAGATAGAGAGAGTAAGAGAAAGACAGAGAGAGAAAGAGAGACAAAAATAGCAAGAATGAGAGACAAAGAGAGCAAGATAGAGAGGCAGAGAGAGCAAGAGAGAGCAAGAGAGAGAAAGAGAGAGAGCGAGAGAGAGATAGAGATAGAGAGAGAGAGAAAGATACAGAGAAAGGATGAGAGAGAGAGAGATTTTACATGATTTTATAAAGATTTGAGTGTTTAAATGATTTAAAGAGAGAGATAGAGAGGATGCCTGTGTTATTTCTGTTATTTGTGTAAAGTGTGCGATTGGATTAGGAGGACTGGTGGTTGTTTGATTTCTGAATTTGGCAACCCAGCTGATCCCATGTCAAGCAGAGACATGTCTAACAGTCAAAAATATCTTACCATGAGGTATAGCACCTAAACGTAGCCTCTCATAGCCAATCAGTGTGCCAGTTGTCATTCCCTTTAAGAGCCAGATGCGCTCTGACTTTGGCGTGTTCGTATCTTAACAGTGCAGTGCTTTTGTGCATCTACTGACCTGTGCATTTACAATGCGAAGATACACCAGCAGCTCATTTAACGGAACAATAATGTTATTTTATTCTTTATTCTGTTTATTGTTAATGTAAAAGATAGATTTGCAACATGCACCTGCGTAGGTACTGTATGGACGGGTAACTATTGACAGGGTTGTTGTCAGGGTATTAATCAGAGAGTGGAGCACCTCTAATTTCTATTTTCTATTCTATTTATCTGAACACACCTCGCTTCCAGACCACCACACCCATCAGTGTAGATTTATTCCTAAACTCTGACGCTATTTTAACAGTGTTGGCGCAAGGCGGGGTGTATGATAGCAACGAGCATCACAGCTCACTTTGCGCAATCTAATTAGACCACACCTGTAAAAGAGGCATTCTGTGGTCAAGTAAAGGAGGCTTAAGGTGGGGGAAAAAAGACAGAGAAAGAGAGGAAAAAAGAGAGATATAAAGATATCGTGGATATCTCTATCACAGTGAGGTAAACTCTCTCTCGCACGCCTCAACATCTGCTCTGGCTTCACACGTTCACCTTTAAGCGAGTAAAGTTTTTGCTTTCTGCAAGCTGTTTTGGGAGCAGTCGGTGCATTGGGCTGATGCAAGCAGTTGCATCACTCAAACGTAAGAAAGCGCCGCCGCTCTGACTGCTCTTAAAAGAGGAATCACTGCAGGTGTGCTTTCTGTTTGATGTCTCCTCTGCGTATTCCGGGCGTGATGGACCGTTTTGGCAATAGGGTTAAGGCTTGTCTTACAATACAATTCATCATTCTCTTTCAGGCTGTTTTATACATATTTCTCTGTCTGTCTGTCTGTCTGTCTGTCTGTGTGTATGTGTGTGTCTATGTGTGTGTTGCTGTGTTTGATCCCACCTTCCAATCCATTCAGTTCCAGAAGATGTTCACCCGACAGTAATACAGTTAAAAATCGCACCTTGTGTTCTCAGCTTAATTACTCAGGAATCTCTTCACACATCAACATAATCCATATATGGTTAGAAAGGGCAGAGCTTACTATTTCTAAAAATAGTGATCACATCCCAGTGCAGTAAAGCTAAATCTACAAGAAACCCATTGAGAAAAACACCTAAAAAAGTGAGATCTCCTTCCCCAACCAATATTATTTACCTTTAGTGCTTCAAACATATTTATATGATGCTTCAAACCAAATAATATCAGTAAATAAAGACTCAAAAGTGTCCACAGAAAAAAAAAGTGTGAAACTACCTGCTTTACTCCAACTAAAGCTAGGTATGCTGTGCGCACTACTTTATATAGTTTTTATTTTACTCGCACATTTTTACTAAGTAGTTATTTTAAACTAAACATTTTTATTTATTCAGATTAAAAAGTTTATATTTTTTGTATATAGTTTTCTTTGTGTGTCCTGATTAAAATACTGAAAGGCATAGTCTGCTCTGAGTGTCAGGTTTTAGTATCTACATGTATCCTAGAGGTGTGATTATTGATTATCAAGATAAATAAATAACTCCGCCTGATGCTGTTTCTCCATGTATTTTATCAAAGTAATAATTAATAAGTCATGTAATGAACTATCACCAATATTTTTATGCTTCCAACTCATAAACACTCTAGTCTAACCATTTATGAATAGATATCTTAGGTATGAATATATTTAAAATCTATATATTCAAAAAGAATAAAAAAAAACTTGGTAAAATTTTGACCAAAACATGATCAGTTCCAGTAAAATATAACAATTCTGCTTCCTTTTACATTTTAAATGATTCTATTTTAGAGCAGCCGTATGTCTTCTGGAGTAAAAGAGATCAGGGCATGTGTCTGTCTGATATAATTACTGTGTTATAAGACCTGAAAAAGAGGAACTGAAAACAAAAACGGAGAAAAAACACACCAAAACAGCCTAGAGTTCAAAGGGTTAACTTCTGATTATTCGGCTCACTTTTGTTGACTTTCCAGTTAAGATCTAAGTTTCTAAATCTTAATTACAAGATGCCAAATTCTGTTTGTCTAATTATCCAGTTCTACCTTAATTATTTGTCTGATGTCTGAACCTCTTGGGGCCCTATTTTGGCGATCTACAGGTGAGCCGTCAACTGTGCACAATGCAGCTTGATTTAGGGATTGTCGGGGTGTCTTTGCTGTCATAATAACAGGAAAAGTACACCTTCCATTTGGGCGCAACATGAAACAAACCAATCAGCGTGTCAGCTGTCATTCCGTTTAAAAGCCAGGTGTGCTCTGACTTTGGCAGATTGCTATTTTAACAGCGCAGAGTGTTAAAGAAAGCTGACCTGCTCGTTTATGTTGAGAAGGTGTGTGAGCAGGTTCCTAAATATCCAAAAAAAGATGAAAAGATCCTACTTTTCATTCCTGATTATTTGATTCCTGATTTTTTTTGTTCTGCTTCATGTTCCTGATTATACAATTCCTTCTGCTCTTTATTTGGTGGTTACATCTTATGTTTTAGACTGGTCAATTCCACTTCTGTTGCTAATTATCTGATTCCACTTTTTGCTGCTAATCACCTGATTTCCCCCCGTCCATTCCTGATTACTGGATCACACATCTTCTCCTGTTTCTATCTAGTCAATTCCACTTCTTTCCAGTCCCTGATTGGCTCATTCCACTTTCTGTTCCTGTTGATTATACATTTACATCTGCTGTTCTGATATCTGACCCACCTTCTACCCAACTTCCACACTTTCCTGAGCTTCCAACACTCTGGTTTCTGATTGGCCAATTATATCTCTCTAGACAGGCTGTACCTTGCGTTCCTGATTATTTGATTCTACCTTCTATTACTGATTGTTTTCCTGTTTACTGTTAACTTCCCATCACTCCAGCAGGAGGGCACTTCTTCAGATTTGTCCGTGTCTCTGTGGTGATTCTCCTCTCACGTCTCTGCTGATTGGAGATTGCAGTGACCGACTCTTTGCTCGAGTTTGTACTCAAAGTGACTAGCTCTCAAAAGCAACCTATAATAAAGGGCTACATATTCACAACAATGAACACCTGGTAATGGTAACAAGGGGGTGGGGCTTCATACTGACACTGATGTCACTTTCTAGTTCCCTTAACTTTTCTGAAGGTGTACATTTTTCAACAGCCACCCTGTTCAATTCAATGTCCAGGGCCCTATTTTGGTGATCTATAGGTGAGCCATCAACTGTGCACCGTGCAGCTTGATTTAGGGTGTGTCAGTGTGTCTTTGCTATCATAACGACAGGAAAAGTTCACATTGCACCATTCGAAACACGAAAAAAGGCTTGTACCAATTCTTTTAATTAATCATAGATGTGTTAATTTGGGTTCATGTCTTCGTGCAGCTTGATTTAAGGCATGTCAGTGTCTTTGCTATCATAACCACAGGAAAAGTACACATTGCACGATTCCAAAAACGAAAAAGGCTTGTACCAATTCTTTTAATTAATCATAGATGTGTTGATTTGGGTTAACGTCTTCATTACAGGCAGGTTATTAAGGTTCTGCAACCAGGGCCCTACTTTTTCTAAATGCACTATTTTCCAATGTGCTATTCCAGCAGGACAATGCTTGTCCACAAACTGCTGCTTTGACATTTAAGTCTTAATTACAAGATGCCATATTCTGTTTTCTAATTATGCAGTTCTACTGTATTTTTTGCACTATAAGGTGCACTTAAAATACTTTTATTTTCTAAAAAAATGTCAGTGTGCCTTATAATCAGGTACCAGTCAGGTATTAAGGAGCAGTAAAGCCACTCCGCTAAAATACAGCGTTTATACAGGAGTTTCAGTTTCGTTCTTTGGTGCCAAGGCTGGAGCAGTATTAGCATTAGCCGCTAATCACTAGCTCCTTTGCTGTTCAGAGATGTGTATTATCAGCCTGCAGCCTGCTGCTAACCCCAGCTAGCACTGCTGGAACAGCATTATCAAAAGCCGCTAACCGCACTAAGCACTAGCTCTTTCGCTGTTCAGAGGTATTATCAGCCTGTAGCCTTCTGCTAACCCTGGCTAGCACTACTAGAGCAGCATTGGCATTAACAGTTAACCGCAGGAAGCGCTAGCTCTTTTACTGTTCAGAGATGTGTATTATCAGCCTGTAGTTTGCTGCTAACCCTGGCAAGCACTCCTGGAGCAGCATTAGCATTAGCCGCTGACCACGCTAAGTGCTAGCTCTTTCGCCATTCAGAGATGTGTATTGTCGGCCTGTAGCCTGCTGCTAACCCTCTCTAGCATTGCTGGAGCAGCAGCAAGACATGCTGAATTAGAAGGAAAACATGACGACACCCCTGTTCCTTACTAGTGTTGCATAATGCACCTTATATTCCAGTGCACCTTATAGTGCAAAAAATACAGGGACCCTATTTTAGCGATCTATAGGCGAGACGTCAACTGTGCACCATGCAGGTTGATTTAGGGCGTGTCAGAGCGTCTTTGCTATCATAACGACAGGAAAAGCACACCATGCACGATTCGAAACACACAAAAGGCATGTACTAATTTCGCTTAGTTAATTATGGGTGTGTCTGAGACGTAACAAAAAAAAAAAAAAAAAAACAATCGGCATGTCAATTGGCATTTTCTTTAAGAGCCTTCTGTGCTTCTGTGCATTTTAGCAGAGGAAACTCTCATTTACTCATTTAGGAAAACAGCAGTGTTATTTTATTCTGTTTTCTTTAAAGATTTTTTCAAAGATTCAAAGATTTCATCTGTCCCTTATTGATGTAATGTGTGGATGCCCTATCAATATCAACAGTGTTCAACGTCCAACTTCTGAGCTAAATGGATGCAGCATTAATCTGCTATTGGGAGTGTAAGAAACCTTTTTTTTTTCTTTCATCAATAGTTAAAGATGTTTGTGTGTGTGTATTTGTGTGTAAAAGTGTGTATAAGTGTGTGTGTGTGTTTTATCTCCCTGTTGGTTTGCTAAGGTTAAGAAGTTCACCTCTCATTCACCAGCAGTGTTTTGTTTGATTGAATGCTTTGACCCGATTGACTCCTGATGCTTTTCTTTCCTCTACTCAATATAAAACATCATCCCCTGTATTGAGGGCTAGACATAACACTTGTTTCCATTCAAATCAAGCCTTTGGATGTGTTTTCATGTGGTGATCTCACTGTAGTCTTTATCTGTTTCCCAGCATTCATCATGATGCCACTCGCCATTCGAGTTCTTTAACTCTTGGCCCTACTTTTTCTAATCACACACTCTGGTTCAATATTCCAGCAGGACAATGCTCGTTCACATACTGCTGATTTGACCTGGTCGACTCCTGTAGCTGTTTTTTTTTTTCTCTACTCAATCTAAAACCACCAAACAATACTAATAATACACAGTGAACACACATCTGTATCTTACCCATAGGGATTCAAAAATATTTAGCCACTGGGAATTTTAGAATCCTCCTTTTCCGAATCTTATCAATAGTTGATGAGATGATAAAATACAGCTCTGGAAAAAAAAATAACCTTAAAATTATGTTTCTTTGATTTTACTGAATTGAAAACCTCTAGAATATAATCAAGAGAAAGCTGGATGATCACAAGCCATCAAACCAAACTGAACTGCTTGAAGTTATCCAAAAGCAGTGTGTAAAACTGGTGGAGGAGAACATGATGCCAAGATACATGAAAACTGTGATTAAAAACCAGGGTTATTCCACCAAATATTGATTTCTGAACTCTTAAAACTTTATGAATATGATTTTGTTTTCTTTGCATTATTTGAGGTCTTTTTTTTGTTATTTCAGCAATTTCTAATTTTCTGCAAATAAATGCTCTAAATGACAATGTGGTTATTTTTCTAATTTGGGAAAAATGTTGGCTATGCCATGGCCAGCCTATCGCCAAAACTGTCACCAATCTTTCAGTATTTTATTTTGTTGTTGGTTTTCTAAGGTTAAAAAGGTTCACCTCTCATTCACAAGCAGTGTTTTTTTTTTGTTTGTTCGTTTGATTGTAGCAGCCAGACTCTAGACCAGACTCTAGACCAGACATACTGTAACACTCGTTGTGACAGCAAGGACATGTTAATCAGAACCCTATCTTTTCAAAATGCATTCTTTAATGTGCTATTCCAGCAGGACATAACTCATCCGCATGCGGGTGCATCTCAAAAAAAAATTATATCATTGAAAAAAGTTACTTTATTAAAAAAAATTCAGTTCAAAGTTTGAAACTCATTTATTGTATAGATGTATTCAACACACAGAGTGATCTATTTTAGGTGTTTATTTATTTTATTGTTGATGATTATGGCTTATAGCCAATGAGAAACCTAAAAATCAGTGTCTCAGAAACTAACTTAAAATATTATATAAGACCAATTGTGGGCATACTTTTAGCAGTGTGGGCAGTGTGCCAAGTCCTGCTGGAAAATGAAATCCTCATCTCCATAAAGGTTGTCAGCAGCAGAGGGAAGCATGAAGTGCTGTAAGATTTTGTGGGAAAACAAAACTGCACTGACTTTAGACTTGATAATAAAACACAGTGTTCCCTGATTGGAAATGTGTGTGAAGCTATTAGATGCCCTTTCAATATCAACAGTGTTCAACATCCAACTTCTTAATTAAAGGGAAAGCAGCATTAATCTGCCACTAGGAGTTTTATAATCTTTCTTGGCGCCACTTTAAAATAAGACTAACGTTATAAAGGATTTATAAATGGTTTGTAAATTAGATTATTACTTATTATTATTGATTAGGTTGTAAATGCCTTAAAAACAAACAATTGATAAGCAGTTAAAACACATCAATTAAAAAAGCAACTGTGTGGCAACTTAGTCATTGGATTTATGGTAAATAGTTAAACATACTTATAAATATATTAATATTATGAGTTTAATGCTGATTGATGGAAACACAAAGTAAGATCAGTATCTAGAAAGATACTGATAACTTTCATTGATATATTTTCAACTAATGATTAGTTAATGGAAACAAAGCAGTAGTTAATCAGAATTTGAATAGTAACAAATGCTCACACTGACACTTATTATTCATCAGCATGAATATACATATTAAAAATGTTAGCAAATCATTAGCTCATCAGAATTTAAATATCAATAAAGCGCTAGTAAATACGAATTTTAAACCGTGCAAATGTTCATCAATTGCAGTTCATTTTGCCAATGCATTTATTAGTTTATTAGTTATTTACAAATGTGATAGCAACTTTTTAGTTTCTTAAAATGTGAAAAAATAACAGTTATAAATCATTAGTTAATGGTATATTATATGAAAGTTATTATAAAGTGTTGTAGAAACGAGGGTGGAATCACTACTTTACTAATTTTCAGCTCAATGTTGCCATTTCTATTTACGTTATATATATTAACTGCTTATTAATGGGTTTTAAAGTATTTGCCACCTAATTAATAACCATTAATAAACCCTTTATAAAGTAGTCTTATTTTGGTCCTATGTAGTTGCACGGTAACAATTCATGTAACTACAGTGTAACTACCGATGAAGTATACATTGTTACAGATTAACTACAGAGGTACAGGTTATGTAATTACACATGTGTATTAAGGTTAATTTTGACTTGTGTAAGTACCCGTGTCTACTAGGGGGCGTGTACTTACAACACATGTGTAACAACATGTGTGTACTTAATCAGCCCTAATTACATACTAGACAATAGCTGTTGGATAAGTTTATACTCAACTTATCACACACACACACACACATATATTACACATATATGTAAGTACACACACATATATGTGTTGCATGTGTGAGTACACTTGCTCTATCACTTGTGTATGTCAAAATTAACCTTAATACACATGTGTAATTACATAACCTGTTCCTCTGTAGTTAATCTGTAACAATGTGTACTTCATCAGTAGTTACACTGTAGTTACATGGATTGTTACCGTGTAACTACATAGTACTTAGGGACATTTATTATAAAGTGGGACCCTTATTTTAACCCTTGTGTGGTGTTCGGGTCTGTGGGACCCGTTTTCATTTTGCATCAAATGATATATATATATTTTTTTTTTCGAACTCAAACTCATTGGCATTGGCTCATTTTTTGTGAAAAACATATATCAAAACACATTTTCGAAAAACACACACTGTACAAAAAAAAAAGCAGCACTTTTTGAAAGAAATGTAACATAAGAAAGGTAAAGGGCAAATATTAACCATGTAAGCTGTTTATATTGCTTGAAATTTAGGTGAAGCAAGCATGGGTAAAGCATTTAATGTAGAATTGCTTAATTTTGCTGAATTAAATACAAGTAACAAAGTAAACGAGTAACAAAAATATGAACACCACACAAGGGTTACCTCCTTCTTTTTCCCATTTTTTCAATAGTTGTAGATGCTTTTGATTTACTGATCAAATACGTATATCTTCTCTGTAGCAACCAGACTCAGACTCCAGACCAGACGTAACACTGGTTTTGTTCAGACCGAGCCCTGGACGTGTCTACATGTGTCCGTGTGGCGAGACAAGGTGCGAACAGCCTTGTTTTCCAGCCTTCATCATGATGCCACTCGCCATTCTTAGCCACGCTGTTCAATTCTGCAGCGCCACAGCGGCTCCACACACCCCTGCAGAACTCGAGAATTGAGAGCGAAAGAACAGGATGACATTCAGGCGCTGACGTGGAACTAATTTTCTGCCCGTTTAGCTTTTCCTTGGTGACTCCTTGCCGTCAATAGCACTCAATATGAGCGAGCCGACGCTCTTTTAAATGACCACAAAAGGCTGTGATTTGAGGGGCCGCCGCCGCCGCCATCTGCATAGCTGAAGCCGAAAAGAGAGAGAGAGAGAGAGAGAGAGAGAGAGAGCGACGGCGGGGGAAATTAAAAAAACAACACTCCTCACCTTCGTAATAGATTTTAAATCCGTGGGCGCTCACAGCGAAGTCGCTGGTAAGGCGAAGGGAGAAAATAGAGCCGGTGCTTGTGACTGGCGCCGGCACCTGGAATCCTGTTAACCTGAGAACGAGAGAAAAAGAGAGAGAGGAAAAGAGAGAGAGAGATGGATTTCAGTCAGAAACAAGAATAAAAAAAAAAAGCTACGACAAACCACAAGGGTCGCTCGACATAAAAACGGAAAAATATGTCGACACTAAATTACATTAATTGTTTATTATATTTCATGTGGAGGTAATAAAGTCTGCGCATGCTGACTCTGCTGGGCCTGATTCAATGGGAAACGTGTGGCGTAATTCAATTAAGTTCATGCAATAATTCATCTTTTCCTGAGTTAGAGAGCTGAGAGAGCCCAACACAACACTGCACATGCTTCACACATACTGTACACCAAACAAACACAGTACATATACAGGGGTTGGACAATGAAACTGAAACACCTGGTTTTAGAGCACAATAATGTATTGTGGTTATGATATGACAGTTCTGGTGGAAACAGGAGAGTTGAGATGCACATTGAATTCTGCTGGATTTGATCAGCCGTGGTTTTATGTTTTTTGGATACAATCCGGGTTAGCACCCGAACATCCCTTTCAGACAGCTTCCTCTTACAGCATCCACAGTTAATCCTGTTGGATGTGGTTGGTCCTTCTTGGTGGTATGCTGACATTACCCTGGATACCGTGGCTCTTGATGCATCACAAAGACTTGCTGTCTTGGTCACAGATGCTCCAGCAAGACGTGCACCAACAATTTGTCCTCTTTTGAACTCTGGTATGTCACCCATAATGTTGTGAGCATTGTAATATTTTACTGCTAAGACACACAGCTCTAAAAAATTATGAGTTTCTTTGATTTTATTAAATTGAAAACCTCTGGAATATAATCAAGAGGAAGATGAAACCAAGCTAAACTGCTTGAATTTTTGCACCATGAGTAAAGGTGAGTAAAGTTATGCAAAATCAATGTGTAAGACTGGTGGAGGAGAACATGATGCCAAGAAGCATGAAAACTGTGATTAAAAACCAGGGTTATTCCACCAAATATTGATTTATGAACTCTTAAAACTTTATGAATATCAACTTGTTTTCTTTGCATTATTTGAGGTCTGAAAGCTCTGAATCTTTTTGTTATTTCAGCCATTTCTCATCTTCTGCAAATAAATGCTCTAAATGACAATATTTTTATCCAGAATTTGGGAGAAATGTTGTCTGTAGTTTATAGAATAAAACAAAAATAAACATATACTTTTAAATAGCAAAATCAGAGAAACTGACTCAGAAAGTGGTCTCTGATTCATTCTTTTTCCAGAGATGTAAAATGACTTATTACAGTCGAGTTTTTGACTTTTGCTTTGATTTGATGAAATCCTTTTATCATACATCACTGTTACATTTCAAAGCACTCCATTCACTACTGTCTACATAAACTATAATAAAAAGAAACATTTCACACTTTAAAAAAATAGATGCTTCAAGGATTATTTGAGTCAACCTTATTTACATCTTTATAAGAGCCACGTTGCTTCAAATGTAGGGCACATTTTCACACCTGCACTTTTCCTTCCAGTTAAAGCAGACTCTGCTTAGGTTTTCCCTTGGTTTTATTTGTTTGTGCAGGTGGGATAACAGGAATCAAACCTGGATATGGACCAAAAATCACACCAGGCCCTTCGGAGGATGCAGTCCTGCTGCAATTTTAGTCCTGAGTTCATGCCTACATCTCAGAAACCGCCTTAATAAAGGTCACAAATCATAAACTTTTGGCACCAGATGCTAGTGCTCTTAGAATCCTGCTTTGATACAGTAAGGCATCCAATCCTTCTATCAAAACTGCATGATCTGAACACCTGGGACTCTAGTCTACTGTATTTTTCGCACTATGGTGCCTGGATTATAAGGCGCATTTTATGCAACACTAGTAACTAGTAACTAGTAGTAGGAACAGTGGTAAATAAACAAAACTGTGATTAAAAAAACGAGCGCTGGATGTAAATCTACACAGATTTCTCTTCTCAAAACGGTTTATTTGGGTGAGTAAAGCGCTTCCATTTAGATTTCCACTAAAGCTGGAGCATTAGCATTAGTTGCTATCAGCTAGCGGTTAGCACAGGGTTCATACACATTTTAACCAATACATTTCCATGACTTTTTAATTACTTCTCCATGCCTTCAAGGCAAATTGTCATGACCCTACAATGTTTAAAACATCAGTACAGAGACATAAAATGGTCTAAAATGAATCAGATAAAATGTTGACACACAAGCTTTAATAATAAAATGTGTGTCAGATCCTGAGAGCTCCATTGAGTAGAGCTAAATAACTGAATTAACTCTGAGCTGATGTATTTATAGCTCAAAATAGATTTTCTCCATCGATAAACAGAAACACAAAAATTTGTAGACCAAATTTCCATGACTTTTCCAAAACTTTCTGGGTATTTTTATTTTTCCAAAACTTCTCCAGGCCTGGAAATTTCTTTTTTTTAAATCCCATGACTTTTCCAGGTTTTTAATGGCCGTACAAACCCTGTTAGCAGCTAATGCTGCCTGTCAGCGCTACACTGAGGAACCCTGAGTGTTCTGGTAAACCAGGGCAATATTAGCTTGCAGTTCATCCCATGTAGCTTATTTTAACACGGTAAACGCACAAGCTTCAGTCCAATATACTCACCTCTGAACAGCAAAAGTGCTAGCGTTTAGTGCTGTGCTTAGCGGCTAATGCTGATGCTGCTCCAGCAGTGCTAGCCGGGGTTAGGAGCAGAATACAGGCCGATATTCTCATCTCTGAATGGCCAAAGGGCTAGCGCTCAGTGTGGTTAGCGGCTAATGCTAATTCTGCTGGAGAACTAAACTGAAAATCCTGTGTAACTCTGTGTACCGTGTACTTCAGTGGAGTGGATTTACTGCTCCTTAATACCTGACTGGTAAAATTCATACATAAGGTGCACTGACGATTTTTGGGAAAATTAAAGGATTTTAAGTGCACTTTATAGTGTAAAAAATACAGTAGTTCAAATTATATCTGATTAACTACTGAAAGTAGTTTGATACCTTTGGTGGTCATACTTCTTTTTTTTTCCCATTTGTTCTGAATCAGGAGGATCCTCAAGGCTCAGTCCTTGGACCACTTTTGTTTATTGTGTTCTTGCCTCATTCTAATCACATAATACAGTACCAGAACCAAACGTTTGGACACACCTCCTCTTTTAATGTTTTTTTTATATGTCTATATGTTTTTTATATGTTTAACGTGCAATGTATTTCTCACCTTTTCATCTACTATTTATTTGATATTTATTCACTGTTACTTCTATTACTTGCAATAATACTGGTCACACCCTACCATAATCATATCTCCTGTAACCTTATTTTAGCGGCACTATATGTATATAATTTTTTCCTTTACTATATATACATTTTTAAGTATCTTATATATTTCCTGTAATTTTTTGTATACATATTTTTTTTTTTCTATCTAATCTTATCTTATCTTATCTTATCTTATCTTATCTTATCTTATCTTATTCTTTTCTCCTACATTGTAAATAAATAGTGAAGTGATCCAGACTATGAAGGAACACATAAAAAATCATGTTGTAACTTAAACCTGTTAAACAAACCTAAAAAATGCTCTGTAAAGAAGCTTTTAGGTGCTCTTATCTGATGCTGGTTACTTATTCTGATGAAATTATCCTGTGTAACAAAGGGAACTTCCTTTCCTGGGGCGGTCCTGATGAGAGCCAGTTTCATCAGTATAATGTTTTTGATGGTCTTTTTCCGGCGACTGCATTTGCGGATACTTTTTTTTTTCTTTATTTAGTTGAGTAGTTCTTGCTTCTCATAATGTGGATTAAACTGTATACCAACTCTATTTAACTAAAAAGTAATTAACTCTTGATGAGTTCAGCACAGCTGTTAACTAAAAGCTTAAAATTCCAGGTGACTCTACCTCATAAAACTGACTGAGAAAATCCAGCCAAGCTGAGCAAAACTGTCATTTAAGCCTAGTTTTCATAGTCTGCATGCAGAAAACATTCAAATAATGAAAAACCTTTGAATTTATGGTCTGTTCAGACTTTTGACTGGTACTGTATATGGGTACACCTCCTAATATATTGCTTGGTAAGTGTCTACACAATATACTACAGACCTTTTTCTCTTTGTTCTCCCTAAAGGTTCTTATTATAGAGTCTTTTTTTTAGGAGACAGTACCAGTATCTGTTTTCATGTTGCGCTCTTCTTCCACAGGACATAATTAAGCCAGCTTGTCGCAGGAATGTTGCGACGGCATTTACGGCTCAGCTTAATTTACCTCCCCAGAAGAGTCTTCAGGAGAAATGAAAAAAGAAAGAAAGAAAGAAAAAAAAAAAAGAACTTCTGCTCTTTCAGTGTAATCCGAACGCTCCCTTACCTAATCAGGTGAAGCAGATTTACTCTATTGCATTTTCGTCCGGCTGTTCAGAGAGGCTGAATTAAATTTGCCCAAATCCCTCTCGGCCTAACCGCCCGACCCCCGCGGCACCTCCCACCGCCTCCCGCTCTCAGCACGTCTGCTCACGGCTCTGGATTCATGAGCTAGTGCAGAAAAATAGCTTTAAAACACTGTAAAATCCTACAGCCTATAGAATCTACTCAATACATTTGAGGCAACAATTTCATAAAAAAGCAGTTTCTCTGATTTTGCTATTTATAGGTTTATGTTTGAGTAAAATGAACATTGTTGTTTTATTCTATAAACTACAAACAACATTTCTCCCAAATTCCAAATAAAAATATTGTCATATAGAGCATTTATTTGCAGAAAATGAGAAATGGCTGAAATAACAACAACAAAAAAAAAAAAGATGCAAAGCTTTCAGACCTCAAATAATGCAAAGAAAACAAGTTCATATTCATAAAGTTTTGCACTGCAAAAAAATGAATCTGAGCAAGTGAAATTTTCTAAATTTAAGGCAATAAATCTTATTTTCTTCTCTGATAAGACATGTTGTCTTACTAAGCATTGTGTGTAAGTGTTAGATTATTTAGCTTATTTTAGGGATAATTATCTTAATCATTCTTACTTAGAATGTGTACCTTATTTTGAGTAATTTGAACTCAAATTAAGCACAATCAAGTCAAAAAACAGTGACTTTTTTGCTTGATTTAGGTGTTACTTCTCTCATTTTGAGACTTTGCCATTGCTTTTTGTAAGAAATCTTACTAAGAAAATTTTGCCTACCCTATTTGTTTTGCTTAATATACATATATTTGTCTTAATTTGTATATATTTTGTCTAGTTTTTGCCAATTGATTTTTTGCAGTGTAAGAGATCAGAAATCAATATTTGGTGGAATAACCCTGGTTTTTAATCACAGTTTTCATGCATCTTGGCACCATGTTCTCCTCCACCAGTCTTACACACTGCTTTTGGATAACTTTATGCTTTACACTCCTGGTGCAAAAATTCAAGCAGTTCAGTTTTGTTTGACGGCTTGTGATCATTCATCTTCCTCTTGGATATATTCCAGAGGTTTCAAACTTGGTAAAATCAAATAAACTCATCAATTTTAAAGCAGTCTCTTATTATTTTTTTCCCCCAGAGCTGTATACGCAGAACAAGATAATTCTCCACGATACTTCACAGCATGTGTGTTACTAAAGAGGATAAAAAAAACTCAATAATCATAAATAATCAAATACAAGGAATTATGGATTTACGTGGAAAAATGATGCCATAACTTTAGTGAGTTAGATTTTGATATTTGATGCTACTTATCGATAAAGTACAACAAATGAAAATCATACAATATATCGCAATATTGATGTTTTGTCCCACCTCTAGAAATAATGATCATGACCAGCAGCATCTGGCTACAATTTCCATTTGAACAGACAAGAAACTCAGAAAAGCAGAAACAAGGCAGAGTCATGGGACACCATACTAATTCTTCCACTAAATTGTACCGAGTAGCATCACAGCGCACTCGTAGGAAAGCGCAGCGACTCGGTTCTGATACATCAGCTCACAGACGCAGCCTTGTGCTGATCAACATCACCCTCGGAGTGATGAGGGGAAAAAGTGTCATCTACTGTACCCACCCAGAGAGAGTGCAAGGACAGTTGTGCTTTCTCTGTGCTCTGGCAAGCTGCATGACCAGGATTCGAACCGGTATACCATAGTGACGTAATAATGTTTAATATTTCATTTTAAATACTTAAAAATCTTCTAAATATGACCATTATGATTTTATTAGCATTTTCTTAAAAAATATATACAGGTTCAGAATATCATTGAAAAGGAGAATAGGTACAAAAAGTCATTTGATCTGTCTGCTGTGGCTATTCTGAACAAGGATGTAACAAACAATTACCCCACATAATTCATAATCTGTATGTATTTTTATCTTTTTAATTTATTTACTTACTTGTGTTTACGTAATGTCATGTATTTGTCTGCCAGACTGCCAAAGACAATTTTCCATACAATATAAATTTAATAGACAAAAAAAATGATATCTTATCTTTCTTTATATCAGTAATTTAGTTGAAATGAAACAAATTGGTAACTTGTTCTTACAGCCTATAACACTGTACACTGTGGAGGCAGAATGAGCGGTGGTTAATCAGTCATATTGGTTGATTAATAACACTAATAAAAAATGAATAATAATATGACATAGGAAAAGAAATGCCAACTGACATCTGTAATGTTATTATAGAAAGAAGTGCTTGAGAAGTAGAATTTTTATTTTATTATTTATTATTATTTTTTTATTATTTTAGTGTGTCTCAGCTGTTTATTTTTGGTAACATTTACTCAAAATATAAAATTAATTTGTTGCATAAAATATAAGGCTGTTTTTTTTTTTTTACAGTGTATGTACCAGTGTAGAGTTAATTTGTTGTAGATGTTACATAATTAACTTAAAATTATATTATAATTACCAACATCATAAATTACATTTTTCTTGAATAAAATCTGGGCTGGTTTGGTTTCACGATTGTTTCTTATGAAACAGCACCAACGATTTTCTTTTCACATCACCTGTGTGTATAATGTTGTGTATTTTGTGTGTGTATAAGTGTGTGTGTGTTTCATTGAATGGCTGCTGCTGCTGCTCTCTCTCTCAGTGGAGTAATCTAGCAGCCTCTCATTGTTTTCTCACTGTTGGTAATTAGTCCCTCTGTGCTTACGGTCACTCAGAGGACTCTTAATAGTCCATTCTCTAATATAAACAATATTTCATAAAGTAATTTCACTGTAAGACCCCCTTCCCTCACGCCGCCATGTTTTCAGCCTGTGCTTCCTGAGCGCTGCAGTATTTAGGTCATACTGTACATTGAGGGAGTGGAGTGTATGTAGTGTGGGATTATGTTGAAGGCTTCACTGGCACAGTTACAAACCAACAATCTGCTGTTTATCACCTGAGGGACCACGTGAGGAGCTTTCTGAAGCCCGTGCTTCCAGACCCAGTCCTGCGGGACCCCCAGGCGGTCCACGTTTTTGTTCTGTCCCAACAGCCAGCACACTCCTCCAGCAAGAAATCAGAAATACCCAATATGTAGCTTCAGGGCTGAGACAAAGAGTAAAATTATTTGCTTCTTATTTAAGGGCGAATAGTTTAACTGTGGTGAATAGTCAAAAAAAGAGTAACTTTATTTCAGTAATTCAGTTCAAAATGTGAAACTTATATATTATATATATATATGATTATGGATTACATACAATGAAAACCCAAAAATCAGTGCCTCAGAAAATTAGAATATTATATAAGAATAATTGATACATTTGGCAGTGTGGGCAGTGTGCCAAGTCCTGCTGGAAAATGAAATCCGCAAGAAGTGCTGTAAGATTCTGTGGGAAAACAAAACTGCACTGACTTTAGACTTGATAATAAAACACAGTGGATCAACACCAGCAGATGACAGACATGTCTCTCCAAACCATCTCTGATCATCAGTAAATTTTACATTTCATTTGTAAATTAAGGGATCAGAGTCTGGAGGAAGAGTGGAGAGACACACAGTGCAAACTGCTTGAGGTCTAGCGTGAAGTTTCCACCAATCAGTGATGGTTTGGATAAAGAGAGACATCTTTGTCATGTCATCTGCTGGTGTTGATCCACTGTGTTAACAGGCTAAGCTAAGCTAATTTAGCTACTTCATTTGTGAATTAGTGCCTCGATTTGGTCGTAGGCACAAGCCAAAGGCGAGAACCTTAACCTTAAGAATACCAGAATTAATATGCTTTAATATGGACTGCACCTTCCGCCAAAAAGTAGTTCCACAACAACTGTAACTGAACTGTAACTACAAAACGGTGTAGAGTTTATGTGACCGAATCACAGCCGTGATGTTATTCACGATAACACACTCCCTCTCGTGTTCTATTGCTTAAATTTACACATGAAACCTGTGTTACAGAATGCCCTTCACATCCATGTTATGATGATATAGTAGAGCCCTGTGGATTCAGTTCTATTACAGAGCTCTGATATGGAGAGTTGAGGATCTGTAAAAGTGCTGATGATGAAATTGTGTGGAATTATATTCTAATGTTACAGCATGCATATTGGGAGATGGCCTGGTCTGTTTGATCTCCTCCATAAGGCTAAATGAAACTTCAGAGAGCTCGACACGGCACTGGAGTGGGAACGCTGGGAGAGAATGAGTTTTGATGTGGAGGAGAGAATTGGCCCGTGCGTTTGCTGGCGAGCTGAGATGGCGAAGGCTCGACAGGGAAGAGCCCTGGAGAGCTGCGATTGTCATGCATGATGACAATGAAGAAGAGAAGATTAGGCTCGGTTTGTTTGGGTGACAGGACTCTAACCATTCTGTCAGGCATGGCAGCCAACTTGTTTTATTAACGGCAGCCAAGGAACGCTCCGGTTCTCTTCCGTCAAAAACTCAGTTCTGGGTCGAGGAAGCAAAGTCTGTGAGTGCTGACTCTGTTCTTTCTGACTGAGAGGAAATTTGAGGCATAATTGAATTAAGTTAATCTCCTCTGTCTCTGTTGAGTCTAGAGACTCCAGTTCCCATTTCCCTGTATTGTATGATCATCTTCCTCCAATCAGGGACATCATCCCAATTTACAATCACCTGACATAACATGTGAATTCAAATTGAAAAGCTCTGGAATATAATCAAGAGGAAGATGGATGATCACAAGCCATCAAACCAAGCTGAACTGCTTGAATTCTTGCACCAGGAGTTTAAGGCATAAAGTTATCCAAAAGCAGTGTGTAAGACTGGTGGAGGAGAACATGATGCCAAGATGCATGAAAAAAACTGTGATTAAAAACCAGAGTTATTCCACCAAATATTGATTTCTGAACTCTTAAAACTTTATGAATATCAACTTGTTTTGTCTTTGCATTATTTGAGGTCATGAAAGCTCTGCATCTTTTTTGTTTTTTTTTTCAGCCATTTCTCATTTTCTCCAAATAAATGACAATATTTTTTATGTTGTTCATAGTTTATAGAATAAAAAAAACAATGTTCATTTTACTCAAATATATACCTATAAATAGCAAAATCAGACATGTGTATACAATATATACCCCTTTGATTTATTCTAGTTTTGCAAAGTATTGCCAACTCACCCTTGTCGTTGCATAGAGAGTGTTATTCTCTCTGCTTGCCATTCTGTATATGATTCTAGGTCATTTTAATTTTGTTATTTGTCTCTGCTCTATTGTTTTCTAGAAACACGATTTCCTATTTCCCTTTATAATATGATCACGGCCGAGTGACGCTATAAGTCTTAAGTGTTTATAAGACTTTAAGACTTTAAGTGTTTAAGTTTATGGGTTAACTTTATCTAGCACTCAGTGTTATATCTTTAAAACCTCTAGGACACATATAGATACTGAAAACCTGACACTCAGAGCAGCCTATGCCTTTCAGTATTTTAATCAGGACACACAAAGAAAACTAGATACAAAAATGTAAACTTTTTAATCTGAATAAATAAAAATTTTGTTTAGTGCAAAATAACTACTTAGTAAAAATGTGCAAGTAAAATAAAAACTATATAAAGTAGTGCGCACACCATACCTAGCTTTAGTTTGAGTAAAGCAGGTAGTTTCACACTTTTTCTGTGGACACTTTTGAGTCTTTATTTACTGATATTATTTGGTTTAAAACATCATATAAATATGTTTGAAGCACTAAAGGTAAATAATATCGGTTTCTTGTAGATTTAGCTTTACCGCACTGGGATGTCTTTGCTATTTTTAGAAAGAGTAAGTTCCGCCCTTTCTAACCATATATGGATTATGTTTATGTGTGAAGGGATCCCTGAGTAATTAAGCTGAGAACACAAGGTGTGATTTTGGACGAAAAATCTGTCTGTAGGGTTCTGAGGGTTAACTACAATCCAGTCCAGGGTGGTGTTTCTGAAATGCAGATTATACAGCCTTGATATCAGGATTAGATGACATACAGTATCAAAGTCTGCCCTCAAGTCAAGTAGTATAAAGAGCTCGGTTATGCTGATTCAGTCTTTTTGACTGTGTGGAATTGGGTGGCGTAATTGAATTAGGTTATACACTCCGGTCTTTCAGAAATGATCTGAGGAACCAATATGGAATTTAAATTCCAAATTAAATTGATCATGGTATATCATGACACTTGAAAATCATCTAGAATCCAGTTTTTTTATCTTTAGTGCTAATGTAGATCAGTGTGTTTTACTCTCTGTTCACCTGTTTGCCATAATTATCTTGTGTCTATCATCGCAGTCCAATGAAAAACAAGTATCTCCATTTTTGTCGATTTTTAGTTTACTGCATAATTTGAACAAACTAACTGTCATTTACACTGTGCCAAAATTTATTGATGAACGGACCAATAGAAACTCTTTAAAATTACCTGAAATAAACTCTTTTACATTGACTTCCATTGGAAGTTTAGAAGGTTTTTTCACTCTCCTGTAAAATTGCTGTTTTGGAGATACTTGTTTTTCATTGGACAGCGACGATATGCTGTATACCCATCTATTTTTACTCTAACTTTGCAAAGTATTGCCAACTTACCTACCTCTGTTGTCGTTGCATACCATAATATATTTATCAAACATTTGGACCACTGCGGTAATAGACCACAGATTAGACAGTTTTGCACATTTTGGCTGGATTTTCTCAGTCAGCTTTATGAAGTAGAGTCACCTGGAATTCAGCCTTTCAGTTAACAGCTGTGCTGAACTTATCAAGAGTCAATTACTTGAATTTCTTGTCTCTTAATAAAGTGTTTGAGAGCATCAGTTGTAAAGTAGTGAAGAGGTATACAGTGAACAGCTCTATTTGAGTTATGTTCTAATCCAGATTATGAGAAGCAAGAACTACTTAACTAAGTAAAAAAAATACTTAAAAAAGAAAGGAAGTTCAGTCAATCTGAAAATGATCAAAGTAAACTTTAGAGTATCCTCAAGTGCAGTCACAGCAAAGACCATTAAAAACATTATGATGAAACTGGCACTCATCAGGACCGTCCCAGGAAAGGAAAAGAGCAAGAGTTTCCTCTGTTGCACAGGATAAGTTAATCAGAGTTACCAGCCTCAGAAACCGCAAGTGAACAGCACCCCAGATAAATGCTTCACCCAACACCCAGGACATCCACAGAGATAACACTTCATGATTAATTTACATACTGCATACACTTTTCTAGATGGTTCGAACTTTCTGAGCTGAATTCCAGTTAGTTGAAGTTGTATTTAGACAAGCCAGAGGAAAAAAAATAATTTTTAATAAAGAGATTCGAATCCCTGTTATGCAGCTTGCCATCAGCTGCCGAAGATGGGTAAAGTAGATAGTTTGTAGAGACTAGGATCAAGAGATACACACTTTGAAAAGATGAGTCTTCAATCAGCGTTTCAAGACTAAAGCGAGTGACTCTACTGTTCTGACGCCCAATGGAAGAGTCTGGATGTTTGTGGTTTTCTGCTGGTTTTGAGGGATGGTGGTTTGAGTCGAGCCATACTGGAAGCTCTAAGAGCTCTTGCTACAGATCTGGGTTTGACCATCATTGCCATCAAGTAGGAAGGAGCTGGTCTGTTATTGGCTTTGTAGGCTAGTCAGGGTCAGGGTTTTGAATTTGATGCGGGCGGCAACAGGAAGCCAGTGGAGGGAACTCAGCAAAGGAGTCACATGACTGAACTTCAGAAGATTGAAGACTTGTGAAAAGTTGCGCTGCCGCTGATTGTAAACTAGTTGAGGGGTTTTTGGCGGCTCTCAGCAGAAGACTAGCCAGAAGAGAGTTGCAGTAGTCAAGTTTTGAGACGACAAGAGACTGCAAAACTCATGAGTGGAATACTTTGGATATCGATCAGCACAAGGCTGCATCTGTGAGCTGTTGTATCAGAACCTAGTCGCTGCGCTTTCCTCCAAGCGCACTGTGATGCTAGTCGGCAATGCTGCATCAGCAGCAGTTTGAAAAAAGGCGGTGGCTGACTTCACATGTGCATGTGTATGTGCAGACTGAATAAAAAAAAAGAGTCTTTTTCACCCAAGTTAACATCACTACATCAGTAAAACAACAGCAAACAGCAATTATTCACTTAGAAAAAAGAGAGAAATGAAATTGGCCAACTGATCTACAGCTCAGAGAAAATGTCCCCTCATCACTCCTAGGGTGATGTCGATCAGCACGAGGCATCTGTGAGCTGATGTATTGGAACCGAGTCGCTGCGCTTTCCTCCGAGAGCACTGTAATGCTACTCGGCAATCAGCAGCAGCTAAAAAAGAGGCGGTGGCTGACTTCACATGTATCAGAGGAGGCATGTGCTAGTCTTCACCCTCCTAGTGATGAGGGATATACAGTTGACAAGCAGCTGAATGGGTTGGACAATCGGCTTTAGCTAAATTGGGAGAAAATAGGAAAATATTACAGATAAAATGAGAAGAAATCATGGTACTGTAAAAGGATGACACCACTGCCACAAGTCAGCTGGTGAAATGTATTCCTACTAGATATTCCATCATCAGCTGTGAGTGGTTATTACTGAGAAGTGGAAGTGTTTAGGAACCGTCGGGGGTGGAGGAGAAAAACACTGTTTCTAGTTAGAATGAAGCAAATATTTTGTTTATCCCTGGTTTCTCATCCCTGCTGCCAAAATCAGGAACCCTCTGAGCTGCGAGACTCAGCGCTTCTCTCTCTTTCTCTCTCTCTAACAAACAAATCACATATCAAACAGTCCCTCCGTCCTCCAGCGACGCTTTCGTTTCAGGAGCTGATCAAATTAAATAAATAAAAAAAGACTCACGAGCAGCGGTCTAGACTGTTCGTACACTCTTAAAGCAACGCTGTGTTTAGTGTATTCACCTTCATATATTACAGATTATGAATCACGTTGATGCTTCACTGTCTGCAAAAGTGGGTAGAATGGCGTCTCTTTCAGTCCCACACTGTTACTGCACTGTGTAACTTTGGTGGAGCAGCAGGAGAAATCTTTCAGACATCTCAGACTCACATCTCATAACACAAGTCATATGAGGGTATTTTCAAAGCTGGAGTTCATTTCTCTGATCCAAATCAGTTAAAGCAGCACTAGGTAGGATTTCCTTGATGTTTCATCTTTTTAAAGAAGTAAAATTTCAGCTTGAAACTCACTGCAGCGCTGCATTGAGGTGTCTAAGTCTAAGTCTAGCGGTGCTCTCGTGTCTGTGCCGGAGCTCCTCTGAGCTCAAACTAGACTGTAAGTTTTCCGAGTCGGCCGCGACCAACGCTCGAGAGAACTGCGACCTGCTTTCCGACCTTTAGTTCTAACAGTTCTACAAGGACTACTGGTTCATTCTTTACAAACTAACATACAGACACTCTGGCAGAAGCTGGAAAGAGAACGAATACGTCTGCGAAAGCCAGAAAACGAGAAAGAGAAACTAAACCGCCTGAAACATTTATTACACTCTGCAACTGTAGGGGGAGCCCACGAGCACAAAATCTCAATCCTACCTAGTGGAGCTTTAAGAAGTTTGTTAACTTCTGGTTTGGTTTGGTTTCACACAAGAAAAACTGCAAAAAGTGCAACAAAATGCATTATAAAGTAAATACAGGAAGTAGTGATGGGTTGGACACTCTTTGAAATGAACAACGGGAGTCGGCTTCTGAGAGTGAGACGATTATTTATTTTTTTGATTGGTGTGTGTACACTGAGCAAGATCAAAATGGGATGGGGATTAATCTTTTTTTTGTGAGCTCTGGATAAACATGGTTTATTAGTTACAGTTATACAGTGTGAATCTCAATTAGTTATAAAGTATAATTATATATAAAGTGTAATTATGGTTTTTTATGCTGTCAGACTTATTTTATATATATTTAAACTTTAAAGTTTATTTAAAGATAATGCATATAAACCTCAATAGAAGACAGCATAAAAACATACATTAAGGAAGAAATAAATATAGAAAAATAGAGAAACATTAGCAAGAGGCCAGTGAAAGCTCATTATAAATTCCTACAGTTTTTAGGCATTTCTTATTCTTAGCAAATATGAAGGATTTCAAAAGTGCAGTAAAGTCCAAAACAGGGCAGAAACAAGCAAAAAAAAAACATCACCTGGATGCTTGGTTTCTTTTTGATTTGCACATTTATTTATTTTATTTTGTTGAGTGACAATATTTTGTTGATATTGTTCGGTGCTGTTTGTTTCACTGTATATAGTTGCAAATTTACAAATAATATACACAGTCGGAGATTGGACCTATTTGTTTACTTGAGATGGGCCTTTGTTTTTGTATTTCTCAATTTATTTTGTATAAATAAAGCCATATAAATAATACATATTTAATATAATGTATGTTTTACACTAGTAATTCATTTTACAAATAATTTGGTAATAAATTGATTTAAGCAACCAAAAAAAAAATCTAAGGAGCCACTTGAGAGCCGAAAGAGCCGGTTCTTCTTAGTGAGCTAGAAAGAGCCGGAATTCCTTACAGGAAGAAGCTCCTGTGTACTGTGTATGTGTGCAGTATGAAGCCAATTAGCTCAAACATTAGAAGTACATTGTAGTAAATAAATACTGAAGTGATCCAGACTATGGAGGAACACATAAGGAATCATGTAGTAACTTTAACAAACCAAACCAAAATACTCTACTAATTACTGTATCTGTGGTGCTGTTAACTTCCAGTTTCTGAGGCTGGTAACTCTGATTAACTTATCCTGTACAACAGAGGAAACTCTTGCTCTACCTTTCCTGTGGCTGTCCTGATGAGTGCCAGTTCCATCATAACGTTTCTGATGCAATGCATACTTAATCTGGATTAGAACATTATTTAAATAGAGTTATTCACTGTATACCTGTAACTCTACCTCTTCACTACTTTACAACTGATGCTCTCAAACAATCAAACATTCAGAGGCAAGAAAATCAAGTAATTAACTCTTGATGAGTTCAGCACAGCTGCTAACTGAAAGCCAGAATTCCAGGTGACTCTACCTTATAAAGCTGACTAAAAAAATCCATTAGAGATATGCAAAACTGTCATCTAAGCAAGAGGTGCTATATGTTTGACTAGTATTGCATGTATATATGTATAAATGTATGTACAGGAAAGGAGTTTAATGAAGTAGTCGATGAGGAGAGAACAGATATCAATTATTCAACACTGGAATTAATTGCAATTAATCAGATTAAAGAAAAAAAACATAAAAAAAAATACAAGCACAAAAAAGAGAATACAACCAGACATTTCCAATCTACAGACAGTTCACTGATAGAAATGAGGTTTTAGCTGTGTTATCATTAGCCATTAGCATGTGCATCCAATACAATAGAAGTCACTAAAATGACTAAAATTTGATTCAGACATGACTTGATGCCTTCCTGCTCCAGAATCCTGCCTAAATAGTTGCATTTCCCACATTTCAGACACATACCTAACTAACAGCTAATTATAAAGAAGCTTCAGATGGGTAAAATATGTATTTTTTTACAGCAACAGAAGGTTCGTCAGACCTTCTAAATGTTCTCACACACATACTGTATCTCCATTACAAACATAATTCTTTATGAATCCAAATGTGGTTATTTTATTGTGACACTCAAAGAGCCATTAGACGAGTCTTCATTTTTTCAGTTATAGCTCTATAACTGTACTGCTCTTGTTACTCTGATATCATCCCTTCCAGTGGAAAACCACCATTAGTGTGATTAGAGAAGTTGCTATTTGTGCTTAAATCTGACTTTTGTGTTTGTTTTCCACACAAAATGATCTGCCGTGACCCTGCTGTTTGGTCTTAATCTCACTCTGATGTTACTTAACAACTGAGCAACTGAGTGAAACTGGGTCAGACCTGCTTTAATGAAACAGAGTGAGTGGTCCAATTTACTTAACAAGCGCTTCTCGGGTCACGGCAATCTCAGCGTCTCAGAGTAAAACAGGAGGTGTGAAATACTGGTGGTCCTGGTGGGATCAGGACTCTGTAATAATAACCCTTAAAAGTTACAATATCTACATTCTGGTGACCCCCTGAAAATAAGCATAAAACACATAATGAGCAGAAATGTTGAATCTGAGTTTTTGCTTTTTTTTTCTGGCATTATGTGACTCTGACTGCACATCGGACAGCTGGATTTAGGCAAAAATTACCCCTTGCATGGCTCAAAATGCGCAGAAGGCATGTACTAATTCTCTTAAGTAATCATGGGTGTGTTTTGGGCGTAACATGAAATCATTTTAATTTAATTATCATTTATAAACCAATCAGCGTGTCATCTAATTTAAGAGCCAGGTGCACTCTGACTTTGGCGCGTTGATATCTTAACAGTGCAGCGCTTCTGCGCATCTCAGAAGAGGAAACTGATCTGCTCATGAAGGTGTGCAAGCAGAGCATTTACAGGAACAGCAGTGTTAATTTATTATGTACAACATAATGATATTGAGATATCATATAGTTTTTATTATTGTCTGCAATATATTATATAAGTGGCACCAGATATTGATACTTGTATTCAAACATAGCACTCTAAACCCAATTTAATCCAATTTGACTTAAAGTTACTCCTTCATTGAATAGGGTAAACCTGCGGTGAAGAATGTTGGTTGTGAAATGATGTAAAACTGACACCAATAAATCCATAAATCCTGGTAATTGCTCATTTAAGAGTATTTTATACTCTTCAGTAACACATGTGTTGTGAAGCATCTTAAAGAATTGCCTTGCAATATATATTGAGTATATATATCACATAATCAATTGTATCATGAGATGCCCTGGGATTTCTATCCATAGAATGGACCAATAGAAATGCTTCAAAATCACCTTTTCACACTGACATTGAAAATTATGATTTTTTCTAATAATTTTTTAATTTTCCTGTAGAGTTCTAAATATGGAGACATGAGGTTTTTGAAAGACAATGATAAAATATAATTACCTGGCCTCCCCATATAGCAAATAACACCTCAGCTGCATGTGCCAACACCCCGGTTGCCAAGTATAATATGGAAATTGACCCATGCCGCATGTGCCAACATCACGGTTGCCAGGGTTAATATGGAAATCAACCCAAAACATTCAGCCCAATTCAGCATGGCCGATGCTGAGTCTTGCTGGGGCCATATATCATTTAAAATCAGATCAATTCTTCAAGCTATCTGGGTCAATGTAAAGATGCACCATTGTCCATGCTTTTCTAGAGCAATTGACTAAGCTAACTTAACAATAAAAGCATTTGACAAGACATTTTATCCTGCAGAAAGCTTATAGAAAGAAATTGAGAATATGGAGCAATTGTTTCAAGAATAATCTAATCTGGTCTTTGATAATCAGGGTGACACTGTTTAGCTCGGTTAGCTTGTAGACCAACTAAACCATCAAACTCCAGCCTAAGCTGTGCAGGTATTTTATTTCATTATAGCAATAACCATTTTTTTTTTGGCCAATAAGGCGCACTTAAAATCCTTTGATTTTCTCAAAAATCAAGATGGCTACCATAATCAGGAGCCTGGTGGCCTCTATTATCAGCCATTTCAGTCAAAATACTGGAAATCTAAGCTTACTGTAGATAAATGGAAGCACTTTACTCACCTAAATAAACAGTTTTTATGAGAGAAATCTGTGTAGATTAACATCCAGCACTCGATTGTTTTTTTAAGAATTGCAGTTTTGGTTACATAATCTTTTATTTAATAATAAAGTCATGGATCTGAGGTGTGTAAAAGGAGAATTCTGAGCACAGACATACTGGCAGAAACTTCTTATCTGTAAAAGTCTCTTCCTGCTTGCAATACCTGAATTTTTAGCTTGTTGAATACGGTTAGACCCTTTTTTTCCCTTACCAAACACATGCTCTATTTTAGCTTAATTATACACTACAGGTCAAAAGTTTGGACACACCTTCTCTTTTTCAACACATTTTCTTTATTTTCATGACTATTTACATTGTAGATTCTCACTGAAGCATCAAAACTATGAATGAACACGTGGAGTTTTATATACTTAACAAAAAACTTGAAATAACTAAAAAAAAAAATTATATTCTAGTTTCTTCAAAAAATAGCCACTCTTTGCTCTGATTACTGCTTTGCACACTCTTGGCATCATTCTCTCAATGAGCTTCAAGAGGTAGAGTCACCTGAAATGAAAAGTTTTCCAACAGTCTTGAAGGAAGGAGTTCCCAGAGGTGTTTATTAGCACTTGTTGCTCCTTTGCCTTCTTCACTCTGTGCTCCAGCTCACCCCAAACCATCTGGATTGGGTTCAGGTCCGGTGACTGTGGAGGTTCAGCTCATTTTTTGTTAAGTACATAAAACTCCACATGTGTTCATTCATAGTTTTGATGCCTTCAGTGAGAATCTACAATGTAAATAGTCATGAAAATAAAGAAAAAGCATTGAAGAAGAGAAGGTGTGTCCAAACTTTTGGCCTGTACTGTATGTTAACCTGCTTTGTAAATTAAAACACTCCTCAGGGAAAGTTCAGATGTTAGCATTTATTTAGTTTTCACTTGGAAGCTGAGCTGAACTTTGTAAAGACTTACATGAAGCAGCAATGGAGTCTCAAACAGAGGCAGCTGTACCAGTGAGCTCTTATATAGGGGAGTTTCCCGCCTTTGGAGTGGGAGATACCACTCTTGAAGCTAGAGCAGGGGGGTATTATAAGGGTGTCTTGTTTGATTCTGTAATGATTTTGTGAGGTAAATCTTTTGTTTATGCTTTAATATGTATATTGTGAATCAGTGTTTCTATATTATTTGGTCTAGAGTCTACAGGTTGTTATAATTGGGGAATTGAGTTATTTGGTCTTGTTTAGTTGGACTAGCCTAGAGGAGGAGCTAATGCTCAATAAGGAGGAAGTTCCTAAAACCAGGGTCAGTCAGTACGTGGTGGTAATGCACCTGTAGTTGGTCTGCCAACCAACATTAATCCGAAAAAATAAGAATAATAAGAATAAAGATAATAAGAATAAAAATAATAATAATAAAAATAATAAGAAGAATAGGAATAAAAGGAATAAGAATAACAATAAGAGTAAGAATAATAAGAATAGGAATAAGAGGAATAAGAGTAAGAATAATAAGAATAAGAAATATAAGAAAAAAATAAGATTATTATGAATAAGAATAATAATAAGAAGAATAAAATAATAAGAGTAAGAATAATAATAATAATAAGAAGAAGAATAAGAAGAAGAAGAAGAAGAAGAAAGCAAAATCAGAGTTTATAAACATCTGATCAGTTTTATACTAAAATATGTTCTTATGTCCTCAACACAGAACTCATCTATGTCAAATGTTTCAGTACCGCAGACATGATTTTTTTTATCATTTAAAACTCCAGTTATAAACCATTTTTAACAAGCTCTACCTGTATCTTCAGGACTAGCTCGCCGACCAATCAGCTCACAGTATGAGTAAGGCTAGTGCTTTACAGTGTAAAACTTTGAAGTTATTCTTTAGATAAACTGAAACACAGAAATGCTTTTTTTTATATTCAGAACAAGTAGTTAAATAAATAATAAATACATTTTTAATTTAAAGTTTTTAGCTTTTAGCTCCATCACTCACGGGCTCCCTCTAGAGTCATTTCATGATATAACAGGGGGAATGGTACAATGGTAGGGTGGTGAGAATCTCTATTAACAGCTCTGGAGTGTTTTGGACCCGTGGTTATCTCTTTCTGTAACCTCATTGGCTGTATGTAGCCGCTGCTTCTGACTCCTAGTCGCCGACTGAGTCAGATATTGTGTTGAGTATTTGCTGGCGATCAACAAAAAACTGTCAGCAACTGAAAAACTGGCCCAAAATCGTGCAGTGTGAACCTGGCATAATGCGCCTTAAAATCTGGTGTGCCTTATTTATGAAACTAGACCCGTTCATTGATACTCTTCCTTATAGTCCAGAAATGAACAGTACTGTTTGTTAGTTAGCTAAGCGACGCTATGCTAAGCTAACCCTGGAAGTATTTAATAAGACCCAGAGTGGATCCCACATTAAATATCATCCTAAAAATAAATACACACAAATTATTTTGCACATTTTCCAAACGCATTAGATCCCGCAATGTCTAAACATCAGGCTTAGCCTATGGCTGACAGCACTACAGACATCATCCCACCTAATCCAGAGCTCCGATAGAGGAACAAGCCTGTGTACACATCAGCGGCAGCGCAGCCTTCGCATAAACCCAACTGACACTGTGACACCTTCCCTAAAGCATGCATCTGCTTTAGACAGATACCACATACAGTACCGCAGTAAAGCCCACACAGCACAGTTCAAATCAGACAGCCCAGATACACAACTTACACAGCGCAGTCCAGGAAAACAACTTTAAATCCCAAAAACGTCAAACTTTAGGAACTTAAGCTCCCCCGACACTGCAGACACTCTACCCTTCATGGCCTGATGTGTGGAAGCAGCTGTGTGTTTTAATGCATCGTTCCTGTCAAGCTAAAACCTTGTATCTCGATGTTTTTGACATATTTTAAATATAAATACACACAGGGTATAGTGTATATAGTGAGGCGTTCGTTGGGTCAAGGCAATGTCAGTGAGTAAATCTATGGTCAGCAATACAGAACATATCACTGCTGTCAAGCTGAAGCAAAAACCTTGTATAGTATATCAGTGTTCACTTTATATATATATATATATATATATATCCTGACATATATTTTTAATGTTTCGACATTAAAAAGAAAAAGGAATAGCATGGCGAAGCGCCTTGCATATGTGGAAAGATAGAGGCCCTACATAAGTCTTTATATTGGGTCAAAACTTAAGAATGAAAGGATTAGTGTTGGTACAAAATATTGATATTAATATATATCATATTTCTATTAGTTTTTCTTTGCAATATATATTAAATATAGATTGTGCCAGATATTAATATTTTTATTGAAATGTAGACCTGAATCTTGCGCAAATGCTTTCATATTCTCATATTTAGGCCAGAAACTGCATGTGCAAACACCCTGGTTCCTGAGTACAATCTGGCCATGGCCCTAGCCGCTTCTGTCAACACCTCAGTTGCTAAGTATAAACCACATTAACACAGACGCTTTAATAATGAACACAGTGTTAAAACAAGTTACATGGGATGAAGCACTAGCTGATAGCGCCCTGGGATACCAGAACACTCAGGGTTCCTTAGACTAGTGCTATCGGGTGGCATTTACTAGCGCTAACCACAGCTAGCTAGTGCTAGTAAACAAGGCTGGCTAGTGCTGTTAACTGTAGCTGGCTAGCATTGCTAACTAGGGCTGGCTAGCACTGTTAACTGTGGCTGGCTAGTGCTAATAACTGTGGCTGGCTAGCGCTGCTAGCTGGAGTTGGCTAGGGCTGCTAACCGGGGCTGGCTAGTGCTGCTAACTCTGACTGGCTATAGCTGCTAACCGAGGCTTGCTGGCGCTGCTAACCAGGGCTGGCTAGTGCTGTTTACTGTGGCTGTCTAGCCCTGTTAACTGGGGCTGGCTAGTACTGCTAACCGAGGCTGGCTAGCGCTGCTAACCAAGGCTGGCTAGCGCTGTTAACTGTGGCTGGCCAGCTCTGTTAACTGTGGCTGGCCAGCGCTGTTAACTGTGGCTGGCTAGCACTGTTAACCGGGGCTGGCTAGCGCTACTAATGGCAGCTGGCTAATGCTGCAAACTGTGGCTGGCTAAGCACTTTCTAACTCTGGCAAGCAATGACCTTAGGACAAAGTACTGGAATTCTAAGCTTAGTGTAAATAAACGGAAGTGCTTTACTCTTTTGGTATCATGAGGGCTCAAAAAATCTGGCTTGTGCAGCTCTGTGAAGATACGCCAGGAGCTAATTTAAAGGAACAGCAATTATATTTTATTCTGTTTATTATTCAGTTAAAAGTTGGGTTTGCGCTCTGCAGCACCTATAGGTATGGACTCTGATGATTGACTGTTGTCAGGGTTTTAATCAGTCAGTGGAGCTCCTGTGTTTTTTGCTGCCAAAATAGAAAAATGCCAGAAATTTACCGGAACACACCTCACTTCCAGACCACCTCGCCCATCAGTGTAGATTTATTCCTAAACTCTGATGCAATTTTAAGGTGAAAATAGACTGTTGACGGGATGTAAGATAGCGAAGAGCATTGAGATGCACCTTGCACAGGATGTACGATAGGGCCCTGAGATATAAAATGTAATAAATAACTACTGAAACTGAATTACGACTGTTTTTGGTGAATAAAAGGACACACGTTTGTAAACCGCAGGGGTGGAGGTAAAACTGCAGCAGGAAATGGGGGATATGGGGCTGTTAAACCCTGCCCTTGGCTGACTGCTGAAGTGAGAGGAAGAGCAAAGCGAGAATCCCTCATCGAGAAAAGGGATTTCCAGACTGAAGCCACAGTTTGTGCTGAGTAACAATGCATCTGTATTCAGCAGCTCCTCCTCTGGACACTTCAGGGAGTCATGCTGAAGTTTTCAATTTCTGCACCACCCCACTGCCCACTGCACTTCACAGCAAAACACCCGCCCGGAGGCGTGTGTGAGCTCACACTGATAGAGGTGTACTGTGTGGTGATATGACCTGCTGCTGGATTTCAGCAGGTTTACAGGTCTGTGTGAAAAAACAGTGTGAATAGATTATAAATATTCAGTATGTATTTTCTTGCTAGACTGCTCAGGTACTCAGATAACCATCTGAGGTGCCACTACTCCCACACTGAACTCAGCAATGCAGGTACCCTTTATACCAGGGGTAAAAAATTATAAATACTATTCAGTATATTTCAACAATATATATTGCTTTAAATAGGCCTGTCACAATAATTACATTATTAACTTATCATACAATAAATCGAAACACCCTCAATAATTTAACTTATCGTGTCCATTAATGTAAATCTGTATGTCAACTTGTATGTTTCAAAATGCTATATTTATTCTATCTGATTTTATTTATATTAGATTTTGGCCTGCCTGTCATGATAATAATTACATGAGTGTCAAATTGTACAATATATGGAGAAATGTTTGCTAGTGTTAGTATGTTTAAAAAAAAGTATAATGCAGTGCCTTCTTGTGTGCATAACAAGCGGGGATGTAAGTGCATTAGGCATTGCCAAGATAGCAATGAACGTCTGACACAGGTGACTGTTGTCAGGGTTTAAATCAATCAGTGGTGCACCTGTGTTTTCTGTTGCCAAGATAGCAATGCGATAGAAATTTACCTGACCACTCCTCACTTCCAGACCACCACGCCCATCAGTGTAGATTTATTCACAAGCACTGTTGCTATTTTTTTAAACGATGCAGGTTGAAGCCATGAAAAAAGACAGGGTTGTTGGTTGAGTTTAAGATAGCAATGAGCATATTGACATGCCTTGAGCAGAGTGTAGATAGAGCCATGCGTACTGAAGTCCCATAGAATAGAGGAATACAAGTCTAGAACCATACAGTAATATGTATAAATGTCAGTCTACCTTTAGAAGAGTCTGACAGGCCTCAGAGGGACTCCAGAGGGTTAATAGGGTGCTGTATCCTAAAGGTACGCCTGCAGCTGAATGTTAATTTGGGCCAGTTTTATGTTTTTTTTTTTTTCCACAGTGACATGAATATGCACAGAATATTGAAATCAAATCAAAATTAATCACTCAGAATTCGGAATAATGCATCTGTATTCATAGATGCAGCTGCTGTTCACTGTTTCCCATTCCAGCGCCGAGTGCTGCTGTCCACTGCACTTCTGATTTCACGGCTAAACAGTGCCCCAACACGGCGTCAACAGCCCTACCAGACTCCGCCGGAGTCAACAGTGCTGGAGGCGAGCCGTTCATCAAGTGCCATCTGACCAGCCAGTCAGCCTGGAGATGCCGTGTCCGTGTCCGACGGCGTGCGAGAAAAATGATGTCCGGGTTGATGACAGTGAACATGCTGAATGTCAAGTGGAATGTCCTCTGCTTTGAGAAACACCAGCAGTGTGGGACAGCGACATGATGGACTACAGCGCCTGTGTGAGACCGAAACAAGCAATTCTTGTTCAACTCTGCTATCTGGGAGCTTTCCTCGGCAATGACGCTCCTCATCCAATCATTTTTGTTTCATTTAAGGTAAATAGATGCAAGACAAGACAAGACACGACAAGACACGACAAGACAAGACCAATTACCCCAACACACGCTCGGCATAGATCTGACCCAACTTTGTTATCCAATTAGCGTGATATGCTCTGAGGGGTTAGTAAATAATACGCTCGGATTTGAAGCGCGAGAACAATGCTCCATCCAGACGGGCTTTGTTAGAACTCATTGTCTTGATGGTGCGCCATGTTCTGGCTGATAATACTCGCCATTAGTCTCTTCCCTCCAATCGGAGGTCACTCCTTATGTCAGACTTGGCCCAGGCTCAAACTATTATGAACATTATAAAGCTTTCAAAACTCTTCAGAGCAGGAAAAAAAAGACAATTAGATTGCTCATCCCTGCCCTAAAGTCATCCCTCCCTCTCTAAGCCATTTTCTATGCAGTCTTATTAAAGGTGGTGCGGGCAGATACATTGAAATTCTGGACATCGCCATCCTCGCAGGGAGGTGAGAGGACAAAATTAGATTTCTCGTCCCTTCGTTACGCGTTCGCCCTGTACTCCAGCTCTCCGGCTAAGTGGGATATTTGAGAAATTGGTCTTATAGACGCACTTAAACTTCAGCGAATGCAGATTTTCACCTCATTTGCGGGAACTCGTCAATTGACCCTCTCAGAACAGACGTGCTCTTTTGTAGAAACTGTTGTGAAATTGGAAATTGGTTTGGAGTTTAACACAACAGGGAATTCTACTCAGCCTATTAAAACAATAGAGCAGTCTTTATTCATAATTCTTAAATGAATGAAGTTACACTTATATAGCGCCTTCCTAAGAACTCTACAAATCATTAACTCTCAGCACTCATCCACACACCGGTGAGAAGCAGCAGCCAATAGAGCACAGCGTACTCTCAACCAGAAACAACCCCGTCCACCTGTAGGACTGCATTGGGCAACAACACCATTTACCAATACATACAGAGTGCCAATACAAACACATTTACACACACAGTCCTATACAATACACATACCTATAGATCTTCATGTTTTTGGACTGTTGGAAGAAAACCGGAAACTCCCCCCAGATAGGGACTTGAACCCAGAACCCCAATGCTGGAAAGCAAACATGCTAACCACTAAGCCACCATGCCACACAACAAAATAATATTGAGTTTTCTATTTTCCTCTACTCAACTGGACTATGTTTCTGTGGCTAATTAATCTAATCTATATACAAATTACAAATATTGTTTTAAATGTAATTAGGGTTGCACCAGTACTGTATACCATTGTTACCATTGTTGACGGTTATCATATTGTATACACTGGCTTAATATCAGCATTTGGAAAAAATTGCAACCAAACAGAAAATCCTACCAATTTATTTCTTTAAAAGGTTTAAAAATGTAAAAATGTATATATCACCTAAGAAATAAGCAGGTAAATACATACTGAACATACTTATTTACTTAAAATTAATAAGTTTATAATACATCATTTTCCAGCAGGACTTGGCACACTGCCCACAATGCCAAAAGTACCAATTGGTCTTATAATATTATTTTTTTTTCTTTCGGGTTTTTATTGGCTGTAAGCCATAATCATCAACAATAAATTAAATAAACACTTAAAATAGATCACTCTGTGTGCAATACTTTCACAGTTTGAACTGAATAACTTTGCAATTATATTCTAATTTGTTGAGATGCACCTGTAGTACACCTTACATGCAGAGACACGAGACATATTTTACATACATATATTTAATAAAGGAAAAAAAAAACATTTCTATACTTGTTTTAAAGGAACAATGTGTTCAATATGAACTTTAATTCGTCTTGTAGTCCTTCTGGGTTCGAAGCTGTCTTCATATATCAAACCCATTGGCAGTATTTAAGGAACAATATATTCAATATGAACTTTAACTTATCAAGCTCAGCATTTGTCTTGTAGTCCTTCTGGGTTCTAAACTGTGTCCATCTATCAAACCCATTGCCGATATTTACTGGCATTTTACTTTGTTTTTCTGTTTATGGAGCTTTTTAGACAGATAGCATTAATGTATCTGCCTTCTATTGTGTTTTACTTATAGCTGATGACACATTCTGATTTTCTGAATTGGTACAGATAATAAACATCCTTGTTTGTCTAATTCAAAACTTAACATAGATGCTTAAATGCTTACACATCTCTAAAAGATGAACTGAATAAAATCTTATATAACCGCTATTGTGTAATACTCTTACTTAATACTGCATATTGTTAAGAAGTGATTGGTTGACCCATTCCTTTCCCTTCCACACCTAAATTCTTGTATTCTGAATTCCTGTCACTGGTCCCTGTGTTAAGCAGGACAGTTATTGGGTGTGAACCTGGAGGCCTGGCTGGCTGCGTTTAGCCGTAAAGTCAAAAGTGCAATGGACAGCAGCATTGGGCTGAAATTGAAAATGGTTAGTTGGTGAATGAGTTGAGGCCTTCATATGAGGGCATTACGAACAGGCTCACATATAGACTCCTCACACGTCCTGATTCACTCCTTTCACTCCTGCTAATCTCACTGCTGCACATTTCCTTCAACCACGATAAGACCCTTCTTTCTGGACACTTCCGCCGGCCATCGTGCACCACCTGCATATATACAGTCTGTCCATATGTAAGACTCATCCATACGGAGAAAAACAGCTTCTCCGGAGAAGAATGGTGAAGAATAAGTGGACAGCTGTCAAAATTACAACCTGACCGATGTAAAGGTGAGGCTATAATGATGAATTCATTACATTTACCTGACATGCGGGAATGTGCAGCAGTTCTTTGAAAGCAGACAGGATTGACAGCTCCTTTGAAGTATTTCCAGGAAATGCTCACATTGTCGAAAGTTGGAGAAAAGATGGGAGCTCAGAGTTGGCCGAACATGCTGACCAAAGTTAGTCGTGAGATACTTTGCCACATTATGATGGATAAGGTCGTAAGATGGTCAGGTGGAGCTCATTCCTGTTCTACCCAGAGATTAATGCTGACAAAGAACCAACCAATTCCTCAACAGAAGCGTTGGATCTATGGATTTTTTAGCAAACTGTACAATATTACATTATTTTGGGGCTTAGACCAATTATCAGATGCACTAGAGGCTGATTTTATAAAGGTAGATTTACTTCCTGCCAATGTTTTCAGTGTGTATTTAACCAGAGGTGGAAAGTAATGAATTACATTTACTCAAGTTACTGTAATTGAGTAGATTTTATTTGTAATTTGTCATTTTTAAAGTAGTTTTTAAAATAGGTAATTTTACTTTTACTAAAGTACATTTTGACACAAGTAATTTACTTTGTTACATTGGAAAACTCCCAATTACTGAGTAAAAAATAAAATGCTGGGAAAAAAAAATTGGCACGGATGCTCGTGCGTGGAATAACGAGGCAATAACATCCGCCGGACAGAGCTGAAAGCTTTCAAAACTTCCACATCAAACCTGAGAAATCATGTGGTGGTGAGTATTTTTATCATTAAACAATCTGCTTAAATGTAAAAAAAAAAAAAAAAAAAAAACATGTAAATAGTAGTTAAAGCATAGCAATGGCAAGTTAAAAAATAATAAGGAATAAGGATCATAGAAACCTTGTTGCCAGTTGTTCCTGATAATGTTTTATGGGGTGGTCTGAACAAATACTGCCTGAAAGGTCCAAATTATTATGTGAAATAATAGTTCATTAAAAACGATTTAATTTATGATTTGTTTTTACTTTTTTACATCAAATAGATAAAAGTAACTATGTAACTTTTACTCGAAGTACATTTTTACGTACCAATTCAGAGTACTTTTTTACTTTTACTCGAGTAGATTTTTAGATGGGTACTTTTACTTTTACTTGAGTAGAATTTAAGCAAAGTAAAGGTACTTTTACTTAATTACAACTTTTCAGTACTTTTTCCACCTCTGTATTTAACACACATAAACAGTATAAATAGTTTAACGAGAATTAAACAATAAAACATGAAGGTCACTGTGAGTTTTATTTCCAATTTTCACCCATTTTGTCCCAATTTAGCTGCTACTCAGCAATATATCCCCAATCACTAGTGATGCTACAACACAAGGAGGGTGAAGACTAACTAGCACATGCCTCCTCCGACACATGTGAAGTCAGACTCCGCCTCTTTTTGAACTGCTACTGATGCAGCATTGCTGAGTAGCATCACAGCTAACACTCGGAGAAAAGCGCAGCGACTCGGTTCTAATACATCAGCTCACAGACGCAGCCATGTGCTGATCCACATCACCCTAGGAGTGATGAAAGGGGTCTTTTCTTTGAGCTGTTGATCAGTTGTGCAATACCATTTCTCTCTTTTTCTGAGTGAATAATTGCTGTTTGCTGTTGTTTTTCTTTTGTACTGATGTAGTGATGTTAACTCGGGTGAAAAAGACTCGTGGGAGCAGGGTAATCTGGTTCTCTTCTCTGGTCTTTTATTCAGGCTACACTTACACTCAAATGATTCCAAGTGATTACTATTCATCTGCAACTGCACTGACAACCTAACCAGGACGGAATTACAGGTGCATCTCAAAAAATAAGAATATCATTGAAAATTGACTTTATTTCAGTAATTCTATGATCTATGATCTAATGATCTATTTTAAGCATTTATTTCTCTTATTGTTGAGAATTGATTACGGCTTACAGCAAATAAAAACCTATGGAGATAGGGATTTCATTTTCCAGCAGGATTTGGCACACTGCCCACACTGCCAAAAGTACCAATTGGTCTTATACAATATTCTAATTTTCTGAGACACTGATTTTTGGGTTTTCATTGGCTGTAAGCCATAATCATCTTAATCATCAACAATACAACTCTGTGTGTAATACATCTATATAATATATGAGTTTAATATTTTAAACTGAATTACTAAAATAAAGTAACTTTTCAATGATATTCTATTTTTTAGAGATGCACCTGTAATTTTCTAAGAGACAAAAAATCTCAAATACCCACTAAAAATACACAAAACTTCATTTTGAAATTATCTTCTCTTATGGAGCTTGTCTGCTCTGCTTATCTTTTGCAGTTGCGCCGTTGGTGCAGGGAATTGTAGTTTACATACTCTAAAACACAAAAAATACGACGCTTTTTGCCATTACAGCACGTTAATTAACTTCCAACAGGAGTATAAAACAACTGTTCTTAATTATTATTTATTTTAGTTTTTCTTTTAGCAAAAAATTAATGTAAAAATATTTTTGTAAGAATATATATTTTTATATAGGTTAGTTTTCAATTATTGTTCAACCCAGTCTCATTTCCCATGCGTATGAAATGGTACGCAAAACTAAACACTGGCATGCGTACTCATATACGCATGGGAAATGAGACTGGTGTGTATATGAGTACGCAGCACTATGCGTGTATATGAGCACGCAGCACTATGCGTGTATATGAGTACGCAGCACTATGCCACTATGCCAGCACGCATGCCAGTGTTTAGTTTTGCGTACCATTTCATACGCATCTCATTTCCCATGCGTATGAAATGGTACGCAAAACTAAACACTGGCATGCGTACTCATATACACGCATAGTGCTGCGTACTTGTCACGTCTGGTGCTGTTAGCTCCTCTGTCCCTTCCACACCAAGCTCTAACGGAGGTTCTCAGGTTAACAACTACACTACCCAGAATGCACCACCCGCTGACATCACGCACTCACCTGATCACGTGACACCTCACCTGCTTCCTCCAGGAAGTCCCGAATACTGATTACTGGCACTATAAAGGTGCACGCCAAACAGACTTCATCGCCGCGTATTGTAGGTTATCCTCATACAAAGCGTTACTTATCTCTTGTCTCAGTTTACTTTGTGTATGACCTTGCTTTTTGTTTCTCGACGCCGATTCTTGCCTCTGCCTTTGATATTGGATTGTTTTGTGTATGACCTGGACTGTGCTTTCACCACCGCCTCTTGGATTATCTCTGATACTGGATTGCTTGTGTATGAACTCTGGACTGTCTCTCGTTTATGGTATGGTTTTGCCTTCATTGCTCTGTCTACTGGTGATCACCCTTATTTCTGTATCGACCCTGATTACATCTGTTTATTCCTATAATAAACGTATATTGTTTTTATCAGTATCTGCGCTTGTCTGCTATTCTGTTCTGACCATGACAGTACTCATATACACGCATAGTGCTGCGTACACATGCTACGCTGCTATTAAGTATATGTAAAGAGCGAGAGAGAGTATAGAGAGACTAAAACATAGAGAGAGAGAGAGAACGAGACAGAGGACGAGAGAGGCTGAAACATAGCGAGAGAGAGAGAGAGAGAACGAGAGAGAGAGAGAGAGACTGAAACAGCGACAGAGAAAGAACGAGAGAGAGGCTGAAACATAGAGAGAGAGAAAAAGATAGATTATTATTATTATTATTATTATTTAGAGAGAGAGATACTGAAACATAGCGAGAGATTATTATTATTATTATTATTATTATTATTTAGAAAGAGAGAGATTATTATTATCATTAGTAGTAGTAGTAGTATTCTTGAGAGAGTGAGAGAGAGAGAGAGAGAGAGAGAGAGAGGGATTATTAATATTATTATTTTTATTATTATTCATTAAAAATTTGAGACAGAGAGAGAGAGAGATTATTAATATTATTATTTTTATTATTATTTATTTAATGTTTTTGAGACAGAGAGAGAAAGATTATTATTAGTAGTAGTATTCTTGAGAGAGAGAGAGAGAGACAGAGAGAGATTATTAATATTATTATTTTTATTATTATTCATTTAATTTTTTTGAGACACAGAGAGAGAGAGAGAGAGAGAGAGAGAGAGAGAGAGAGAGAAGATGGCCTAGGGTGCCTCTTTTCTAGTGCACTACATCTGTCACATCCTCGCTTTATGACACCTCCGGAAATAGAACCATAGCGCGATTTTCCCTCCATCAGGTGAGTGAAGTAGCATGGACACCTTCATAAATTGAAGCTGTTTAATCACAAAAACACGAAACTTTAAATAAAGTAGTGAACTCTCAGTTAATGTAAAGTTAAACCAAATGAAAACAAACGAGTAGAAGCTTGCTTTAAAGTCCCGAAAACATATAAGCAATGTAAAATGCCCCCGAGCTAGTCATATTGTTAGCTTACTAGCATATCCAGCAGGGACTTCAATTATGCTGGATATGCTACAATTGTGCTACAAAAAAGCACAATAGTAGACAATTTATTTATATTATAGACCTTTTTTTAGCAATTTTTTTTTTTCAATTTAGCTAGACCGATTATCCCACCCATTCAGCTATAGCCCTTATCACTAGTGATGCCACAACACAAGGAGGAGGGTGAAGACTAGCACATGCCTCCTCTGATACATGTGAAGTCAGACTCCACCTCTTTTTGAACTGCTGCTGATGCAGCATTACCGAGTAGCATCACAGCGCACTCGGAGGAAAGCGCAGCGACTCGGTTCTGATACATCAGCTCACAGACGCAGCCTTGTGCTGATCAACATCACCCTAGGAGTAAGAGCGCCATCTATCCACTCAGAGAGAGAGAAAGGCCAAATGTGCTCTCTCAGGGCTCTGGCAGCTGATGACAAGCTACATGACCGGGATTCGAACCAGTGATATCCAGCTCATAGTGGCAGCGCTTTAGACTGCTGAGACAAATGGATTTGTATGACCTACATTTGTGTAGTTTGATTAGAATAATCAATGTTAATAATAAATAAACACAGGACAAATGGTTCTTGTTTCAGGGTGGGGTGATGTAAAGTAGGAGTGTGCTATATCGTATTATACAAAATAATATCGCTAAAATGTTTAACACCATTAAAAGCAGTCTAATTTGTATTTATTTTGCTGTATTTACTTTATATGTGTGCACTACTGTGCATATGCTGCACTTTACTGTTGTGGTAAATCTTTATTGTTGCATTACTTTATTTGAATGTTTCTTAAGTTACTGTTCACAAAATAGGCATACATTTATATGTTATATGTACATTTGTATACTAAATAAACTTTATTTATATTTATTTTTGTTGCAGTGGTATATTCTTAAATTTAGTTTTTGGCATTTCGTCAAGAATATTTGTTATCACAAAAATACTCGGAAATACCTTTATTATCTATTTATTATCATTATCTATTTTAGAGCCATATCTTCCACTGCAATGTAAATTTCCAACAACAATTTGATTAAATTTTCTTTTTTGTGAATTGGACAGTGTTTAATATCCAGAGGAGCTCTAATACGTGCATTTTGAGAGTAAATACAGCCCATTACAGCAGACAAAAACATTTATTTCCTACACAAAGCAATACAATTATCAGAGCAGAGAAAAACAGCAGTAAATTCTATCTGTAATTTTCTCACAGGACTGAAGAGAAAAAAACAGAAAAAAAAACAGGAATGACCCATTCAAATGGATTTACATTTCATTTGTAAATCAAGGGAGCAGATTCTGGAGGAAGAGTGGAGAGACACACAGTCCAAACTGCTTGAGGTCTAGTGTGAAGTTTCCACCAATCAGTGATGGTTTAATGGAGAGTCATGTCATCTGTAATGTAATGTAAGTATAAATCTGTACTGCAGTAGAGGTGTATATACTTTCAGAAACGTGCCTTTATTTGTTCCACCATCCTTTTTAGGTCACTTGCTTTAAAACATTTTAATTTTAGCAGTTTTTAAAAATGCAACAAAACTTAAAGGCTATTATTTTAATTAACATTAGCAGTAAACAATCTCAAAATAACAACATATAAAAGCTAGACTAAAACTACACTAAAAGTAATAGTGCCACTTTAAAATAAGGCTCCTTTATAAAGGTTTTACAAATAGTTAATAAAGGGGTGTATTAATGTTTATAAATTAAACTGTAAATACTTAGAAAAAAAACATTTATACGCATTGTCACGTCTTGGCCTCGTCTCGTGTCTCTGTGTGTCTTCCCCACGTGACCTGTGCTCCCCTGTGTCTCCCATCTCAGTACTTTTCCACCTGTTTCTCATTTGTAGCTCCGCCCCTTCCCCAGGTGTTACTAATTATAGTGTGTTTCCTGTTTCTTTAAATAGCCCTCCTCTGCCACTTTGTCTCCGTCGGTCTTTGCACCTTCCTCTGTTGTCTGTCTCTCCGCGTTTCTGTGTTGCTAAAGCCCTAGTTCTGTGTTTATTCCTAATTTGTTTCCCTTGCTCCTTATTCTGTGTTTTTCTGTTTATTTCTAGTTTCCTGTTTTTATCCATTGTTTTTCCTCCCTTGCCCTGCTTAGTTTAGTTTTACCTAGTTTAACTTCTTGTTTATTTCCTTGTTTAATTCTAGTCCTTCCCTTGTATATATATATCCCTAGCCCTGTTAGTCTATTTCTAGTATCTCTTGTTTGTTTAGGTTTGTTATTTTGTTTCACTGTTTATTTTGGTTATTGGTTTTTGGTTATTCTTTGTTTATTTACTCCCTGTTTATATATATATTTAGTACTTCTTGTTTGTTTAGTTTATGTTCACTAGTTCCTCTCGTTTGTTTTGGTTTATTATCTTTGTTACGTGTTTACTTGTTTCTTTGTTATTTATTTAATAAATTATTTATTTATTTCGCCCTACCTGCACTTGTGTCCGCCTCCTCGCCACCCTGCCTGGGTCTCCGTGACACGCATAAATAGAAAAAAAACAACAGTGACAATTCCCTTTTTTATTATATGTAATAGAATAATATAAAAATTGAGTATGGATATGTTATTAATATGTCATTATTATGTTATAAATATGTAATATGTTATTATAGTTAAAGGAATAAAGGTATAAACAAATGTGAAATCACTTTTTGGTGCACGGTAGGACACTGCTGCCCTTCGTATTTATGTGTTGTAATAGATTATAAACTAATTAATAACATTAATAGACTCCTTTATGAACTATTTATAAACCCTTTATAAATGAGCCTTATTTTAAAGTGGCACCAAACTAATAAACACCAAAAGTCTAAGATGTGACTAAAACTATTATATATTTTAGTCAAAAAAACAAGACTAAAACTAAATCAAAATCCCCTGTCAAAATGAACACTGATTTCATATTAAGATGAATAATCAGTTGAGGATGGTAGTGTTTCAGCTCAGAGACACACAGCTCTCTTAAACCGCAGCAGTGATTAGACAGACTGTCTGATCTAATGCGTTTAATTGATTCCAGTCATAAATAACTTGATGATTAGCTGATGATGATTTGATGCATATGGTCTAGAGCTTTGTAAAAAAGTAATGTAGCAACATCTGCGGCTGCGCTCTCCTCGCACTCCGAGCTCCGGGCCCGCCGGCAAATCTGTCATATTGCTGACACATCCCGAAATATACAACTGACCCAGGAATGAGTCAAATCTGGAGTTGCAATACGAGCAGCACTGGAGCATGTAATTAGCTTGAGTTACTACCAGGGCTGCTCTTCGACCACCAAAACAATAGGATGTGATTAATTCGCTCGTTCTGCTTTGACATACTATGAGATATTACGCTTGCCAGAGTATGACATTTAGTTTTAATGACTATTGTGGGTCAAGATGCGCCATCAATTAATTAAATCTTCATATTCTTTTAGTAGAAACACAATTAACAAACTGTCACTCATCAAAGAAAGCAGAAGATGGCTGTGAGAGTGATGCCAGACTATGTACAAAAAGTTCTTTGTAGTGGCTGATATTAGAAACAAACTCTCTCTCTCTCTCCCTCTCTTTCGATATATATATATATATATACACACACAGGGTGTATAGACGCATAGTGTCCTTATGTTGTTTGGATACAATCCGGATTAGCACCCAAACATCCCTTTCAGACAGCTTCCTCTTACAGCGTCCACAGTTAATCCTGTTGGATGTGGTTGGTCCTTCTTGGTGGTATGATGACATTACCCTGGATACTGTGGCTCTTGATGCATCACAAAGACTTGCTGTCTTGGTCACAGATGCTCCAGCAAGACGTGCACCAACAATTTGTCCTCTTTTGAACTCTGGTATGTCACCCATAATGTTGTGAGCATTGCAATATTTAGAGCAGAACTGTGCTCTTACTCTGCTAATTGAACCTTCACACTCTGCTCTTACTGGTGCAATAATGTGCAATTAATGAAGATTGGCCACCAGGCTGCTCCAATTTAGCCATGAAACCTCCCACACTAAAATGACAGGTGTTTCAGTTTCATTGTCCAACCCCTGTATATATCCACAAAAGTATTGGAACACCAGTTTATTCTTCTTTTGTCCAAAATCTCTTTACAAAAAGTCTCTACTATCCTTGGGAGGCTTTCTACTAGATTTTGGAGCCTCCTAGCTGACAAGAGAGAACATTGTAGGAATGTTTGTCAACGTCTTGAAAAGGTTCCTATGAAGGTATGAAGGTTACTTCAGGTGTTCCCAGCTAGACGAATACTAGCATTTCCAAGACTGTTGCAGCAATGTTACGAGAATGTTCACTAAAAATGCTCTAAAAATATTTACAAAACTTGCCAGATTTAACATTTAAAGAATGTTGTCTGTAATGCTTAGAAAATATTATATGTACTAACCAATATTGTTAGCTAGGATGTTCTCTCTAGCTAACATTGAGAACATTGTAAAAACATCTAGTAACGTTAACCTGGTTAGCATGTAATGTTACAGAAACAGACTTCAAGGAACGTTCTGAAAATGTGTAATATAATATGCTAGATATGGTGGATAATCCTGCTTTTGTTGAAGTAGTTTGCAGAAGACTTTCTAAAAGATTTTTGAGCTAACAGAGAGAACATTGTAAAAACATCTAGCAACATTTAAAAAAGGTTCCAAGAAGGTTAGCCTGTAACTTTACAGAAATAATTTTCCAGGAACATTCTGAAAACATGTATTCCATAAAACATTCTAAAGACATGAAAAAAAAAAAAACTTGACAGATTGAATGTTTGTTGAATGTTAACTGTAATTCTACTAATCAAAAATTCTTAGCTAGAATTGCTGTGACAGTTTGCATCACAACATCATTAGAACGTTTCTCACATAATGTTCCCAGATAGACGAATACTAATATTTAAAAAATGCAGCAAAAATACCAGAACATTTAATAAAAACATTCTAAAAACATAAAAAAAAAAATTGACATATTGAACATTTCAAGAATGTTAACTGTAACGCTAGGGTGAACTTTCTAGCTAACAGAGAGAACATTGTAAAAAACATGTAGCAATATTTATAAAATGTTCCAGGAATGTTAGCCTCTGAAAAAAATTCTGAAAACAGTAACTCACGTAACGTTCCCAGCTAGACGAATACTAACATTCCTAAGACTAAAAATTAAAATTTTGCAGCAATGTTACCAGATTGTTTACAAATGTTTAATAAAAAGGGGTTAAGAACATGCAAGAATGTTAATTGTAACATTCAGAACATGTTCTACTAACCAAAAATTGTTAGATAGGATTGCTGTGTGAGGATTTGATTGCATTCAGTTAGCAACAAGCATTTTATTCTTTTTGAAGAAATGGAAAAAGTTGAGCACCATACCAAAGAAGTAAAGGATCAAAGCCAGGGTCTTTTATGGTATCAAGATTCCTTTGATAAGGAAGAAATCCCCCAAACTCAAAGATTTCAAAAGACCACTGCTGGTTCCACCGCTCTGTGGTGATCTGGAAGTGAGGTGTGTTTCTGTTTCTGTAGGTTTCTGGTGTGTTGCTAGCTTGGCAACAGAAAACACAGGCGAGCCACTAACTGATTTGAGACATGCATCAGTGCACAAACCCAACCTTTTTAACATTTTACATTAACAATAAACAGAATAATTTCATTGCTGTACCTGTAAATTACCTGCTTGCGTATCTTTACAGCGTGAACAAACAGGTGAGTGTCCTCTGCTGAGAAGCGCAGAAGCACTGCACCATTAAAATAGCAATCCACCAAAGACAGAGCACACCTGGCTCTTAAAGGAAATGTCAAGTGACACATTGATTTATTTGGTTTATTTCACGTAACGCCCAAAAAACACTCATGGTTATTGTAGAGAACATGCTATTTGTGCATTTTGAGACGTGCAAGGTGTACTTTTCCCGTCGTTACGATAGCAAAGACACACTGACACGCCCTAAATCAAGCTGTAGATTACGAAAATAGAGCCGCATACTAGCTGAATGCTGCCTGCATTCATTAGATAACATGTCCACAAACATTTGGACGTACAGCAGCTTCTGCTCTGCAGTGTAGGGCTCTAGTCAGTAGTCAGTCCTGTGTGGCGTCGGTGGAACGCTATTTTGGGACACCGCGTTACAAAAAGGAAAGAATGACAAATTGCGATGTCAGGCAGCTATTGGATAAGCAACGTGTCAGAAGCATCTGTCTGAATTGCTTTGATAAATGAATTTTCCCCGAACAAAAGGCGAAATAGAGGGTCACCGGATGAAAGAGGAATATTTCTTTTTCTTTCCTTTCTTCATATTACCTAATGCCTTCTCTATAGAGGACTTTCTGAATCAGGGTTCACACTGTGAGCTGGAACTTTAAACTGATCAAAAAGCTCATTTTAATAACACTTTTACAACCATTGCACTGCAGATTTCAACCTCATACACTCTTACAAATGAAGGTGCTACAGATGGATCTTTGAATGATGTGATGGAATAATCCACAAAAAGAACCATATCAATAAAAATAGACATATGTGTGTATATATATATATATGTGTGTGTATATATGAGTATGCATGGGGGACATGGCTCTAAAATAATATCTTGGTATTTTTTTAAGGATATTTTTATTTCAGCTCCAATAGTAAATCATTTTGATTAAAGCAAAGCCTTCAACCTTCCACAAACATAATATTTTTCACCAATCCAATCATCATTTAATATTACCTGTAATTTACTGAGTGTTCATTCTCCAAGGACATGCAGAATCACACTTATTAAATACTCCGTAAATGATGAGAACTGCCTGAGCTTTTTTAGATGCTCTTTTTAGAGCCTCTTTCAATCAATCCCAAACACTTTACAGCCTGTTCCACCTGGGAACAGTGTTCCCTGTAAAACAATGGTGCAATTTTCACTTTGTGTGGAAACAGGCACTTTATCTGCCTTCATTCAGCCCAGATAAATGTTTTAAAAGCAATGAGAAATTTCTCAGATAGCATGAAGATTCTGCCCAAGCTCGGCTGATGTGTGGAAGCATTGATTGAGACGCCGATTTGGACATGCGAAATTAGGTCGAAGGTTGTTTTAACCAGCAAACAGGTGAGGTTGGCACAAGTGGCCTTGGGACACTTCCCATATTATACTTAGTAACCAGGGTGTTGATGCACATGGTTCGGGCTGATTTCCATATTATACTCAGCAACCGGGGTGTTTGCACAAATGTCTCTGGACAATTCCCATATTATACTCAGCAAACAGGTGGGGTGGCACAAGCAGCTCAGGCCATTTCTCATATTATTCTCAGCAACAGGAGTGTTGACACACATGGTTCGGGTTGATTTCCATATTATACTCAGCAACTTGGGTGTTGGAGTTTGTATCTCGGGCCAATTTCCATATCATACTCGGCAACTGAGGTGTTGGCTCAAGTTGCTCGGGACAATTCCTATATTATTCTCAGCAACAGGAGTGTTGACGCATGTGGTTCGGGCTGATTTCCATATCATACTCAGCAACTAGAGTGTTGGAACTTGCAACTTGGGCTAATTTCCATATTAAACTAAGCACCCGGGTGTTGGCACAAATGGCTTGGGAAAATTCCCATATTATACCCAGCAAACTGTGATGTTGGCACATATGGCTCAGGACAAATCCTATATTATGCTCAGCTAATGGGGGTGTCGCCACAAGTGGCTCAGGACAATTCCCATATTATACTTAGAAAAAGGGTGTTGGAACATGAAACTCGGGACAATTCCCATATTATACTCAGCAAACAGGGATGCTGGCACATATGCTTCAGGGCAAAACTCCTTATACTCAGCAAATGGGTGTGTTGGAACATGCAACTCAGGACAATTCACATATTATACTCAGCAACAGGAGTGTTTACACACATGGTTCGGACTGATTTCCATATTATACTCTGCAACCGGGGTGTTGGCACAACTTGCTTGGGACAATTACCATATTATGCTGAACAAATGGGGTGTTGACAAGTGGCTCAGGACAATTCCCATATTATACTTAGCAAATGGTGATGTTGCCACATAAGTCTCAGGGCAAATCCCATATTATAATCAGCAAATAGGTGTGTTGGCACAAGCAGCTTGGGACAATTCCCATATTATACTCAGGAACCGGGGAGTTGGCACAAGTTGCTTGGGACAATTCTTATATTATACTCAGCAACTGGGGTGTTGGCACAAGTGGTTTGGGCTGATTTGTATGTTATACTCAGCAACCGGGGTGTTGGCACAAGCTTGAGAAGATTCCCATTATATACTTAGCAACCAGTGATGTTACCATATAAGGCTTATGGCAAATCCCATGTTACAGTATACTTAGCTAATGGGTGTGTTGGCATAAGCATCTTGGGACAAATCCCATGTTATACTCAGGAACCGGGGTGTTGGCACAAATGGCTTGGGACAATTCCTATATTATACTCAGCTAGCGGGGTGTTGGCATATAAGGCTCAGGACAAATCCCATATTTTGCTCAGCTAATGAGGTGTTGGCACATGTGACTTTGGACAACTCCCATATTATATTCAGCAACAGGAGTGTTGACACATAAAGCTTGGGACAATTCCTATATTAAACTTAGCAACAGGAGTGTTGATGCAAGAGGTTCGGGCTGATTTCCATATTATACTCAGCAACTGTGGTGTTAAAACTTGCAACTTGGGCCAAATCTCATATTATACTAAGCAACCGGGGTGTTGGCACAAGCTTGAGAAGATTCCCATTATATACTTAGCAACCAGTGATGTTACCATATAAGGCTTATGGCAAATCCCATGTTATACTTAGCTAATGGGTGTGTTGGCACATAAGGCTCAGGGCAAATCCCATATTATACTGAGCTAACGGGTGTGTTGGCATAAGCAGCTTGTGACAAATCCCATATTATACTCAGAAACCGGGGTGTTGGCACAAATGGCTTGGGACAATTCCTATATTATACTCAGCTACCGGGGTGTTTCCATATTAATTTCAGCAACTAGAGTGTTGAAACTTGCAACTTGGGCCAATTCCCATATTATGTTCAGCAACCGGGGTGATGGCATAAGCAGCTTTAAACAATTCCAATATTATATTCAGCAACAGGAGTGTTGATGCAAGTGGTTCGGGCTGATTTCCATATTACACTCAGCAACTGGGGTGTTGGAACATGCAACTCGAGACAATTCTCATATTATACTTAGCAACCGGGGTGTTGACGCAAGTGGTTTGGGCTGATTTCTATATTATACTCAGCAACCGGGGTGTTGACGCAAGTGGTTTGGGCTGATTTCTATATTATACTCAGCAACCGGGGTGTTGGCACATGCACGTGACTTTTGCAATCTGGGTTGTCTGTTCACATGGACAATTCTACCCAGAAGTCAGCAGTCATGACCATTACCACCCACTGCACAGTTGACAGTGAAATATAATGTCCACTTCAGAAATATAATGTCCCATCCATCTGCTACCACTATCAGACCTCACTCACAAATCCCATAATTCATGTCATCTTGCCAAGAGCATGCTGGCCACTCACAAGATAACACCTCAGTCCCAGTCCCTGAGGTAACACTCAATGATACATTTAAATACTGTGTTTCTATTATTTTAGACTCAAAGACACAACAAATCCCCTACAAATCTCCAATAGTCCATGTGATTCACCTCCTGCATTACAGTCTAACTAGGAAATGCCGATATAATAAAGACATTCTAATTTAGGCAGTTCTCCGGTTTGGAGAGCCCCTTTTCTCTAAATTCATATCGATTTCTTTCTCTAATACCACCTGGGGTTACACTATCTGATTTAAACAACACTTAAAGCAAAGATTTTCCAATAGAGAGCACAACAACTACCATTAAAATACAAACATTACAAACATTTAGTTGCTTCTTTTCCTGGATAAAGTGTTATTTGAATACGTGGAAAACATTTTGTAAATGGTTGTATAGAGCAGTGATTCCCAATCCTCGTCCTAGAAGACCCCACGTCTTAAACATTTTAGTTTTGAACCCCAGGACCAGCGTTTGAAACCATGGCTTTATAGGACCAATTTACAAAGGATCAACTATTGTTATTGTTCAAAGAACTAATTTTCAGACCCCATGACATGAAGCTCTGGAAAAAATTAAGAGAGCACTTCAGTTTCTGAATCAATTTCTCTGATTTTATATTATAGGTTCTATTTATAGGTTTATGTTTATCTATTTATAGGTTTATGTTTGAGCGAAATGAACATTGTTGTTTTATTCTATAAACTACAGACAACATTTATCCCAAATTTTAAAAAAAATAATGTAATTTAGAGCATTTATTTGCAGAAAATGAGAAATGGCTGAAATAACAAAAAAGTTGCAGAGCTTTCAGAACTCAAATAATGCAAAGAAAACAAGTTCATATTCATAAAGTTTTAAGAGTTCAGAAATCAATATTTGGTGGAATAATCCTGGTTTTGAATCATTTTCAAGCATCTTGGCATCATGTTCTCCTCCACCAGTCTTACACACTGATTTTGGATAACTTTATGCCTTTACTCCTGGTGCAAAAATTCAAGCAGTTCAGCTTGGTTTGATGGCTTGTGATCATCCATCTTCCTCTTGATTATATTCCAGAGGTTTTCAATTTGGTAAAATCAAAGAAACGTATAATTTTAAGTGATCTCTTTTTTTTTCCAGAGCTACAGGGGTTGCACAATGAGACTGAAACACCTGGTTTTAGAGCACAATAATTTATTGTGGTGACAGACAGTTCTGGTGGAAACAGGAGAGTTGAGGTGCACATTGAATTCTGCCGTGATTTGATCAGCCGTGGTTTTATTTTTTTTAATACAATCCGGGTTAGCACCCGAACATCCCTTTCAGACAGCTTCCTCTTACAGCGTCCACAGTTAATCCTGTTGGATGTGGTTGGTTCTTCTTGGTGGTATGCTGACATTACCCTGGATACCGTGGCTCTTGATGCATCACAAAGACTTGCTGTCTTGGTCACAGATGCGCCAGCAAGACGTGCACCAACAATTTGTTCCCTTTTGAACTCTGGTATGTCACCCATAATGTTGTGTGCATTGCAATATTTAGAGCAGAACTGTGCTCTTACCCTGCTAATTGAACCTTCACACTCTGCTCTTACTGGTGCAATGTGCTATTAATGAAGATTGGCCACCAGGCTGCTCCAATTTAGCCACGAAACCTCCCACACTAAAATGACAGGAGTTTCAGTTTCATTGTCCAACCCCTGCATGTGTATGTATGATGAGATATTAGATTTATTAAAGTTAGTTCAATAATCTGAAAAATATTAGTATGACAAAAAGAAAACATAAACAAAGTAAATCTATATGGAGCAAATACTTTTTCATACCACTGGATTTGCAGCGTTATTTAGCTTCATGAACACCTGCACAAATACTCGTAAAATGCTGTATCACTACACCAGTGGGCAATCATCATCATTAGCAGAGCAGCTCCGTCCAGGACTAAACGTGTCCAGAAAGCTCTAATATCTCCTGCTTCTCAGCTTTAGCTGCATTTTGTTGGCTGTAAGAGATAAAAAAAACAGATGCATAGTGTCTAGGAAAGAACAAGAGGCGAAAGTTTTGCAAAGTGTACCAATTAGAGAAAATAAGGCAGCTCCATCTTAAGCCAACAGGCACCCCGTGGTCCTTGAGAGAAAACTTCAAGGCAACTTGGCTTTAAGGAGCTGCCAAAAAAAATCTAAAGAATGTAGCAGAGCTTCCACTCATGTAGATAATAGCTTCTGAGGATAATGCGCTGTAGAGAAGTTCTCTCCACTTTAATGGAGCTTCAGTTTTGTTTTTTTGTTTTATGGCGTTCCGGCGGATGCCGTCCGCAGCGGTCCGAGCTTCGAGGGGATGCGCTTTCCTCAATCATCCCCTTTTGTGTACGTTTCCCTTCGCTCTTTCTCGAAATGAAAGGGCAATCAAACCCTGAGTTATGTCCACATTAGACCTCAGCGAGATTAGAAGCATCACTGCTGACATTGCCACTTCTGCGTGCTGGAAGATTAATGCATTAATAACCCAATAATGAACTGCCATGCCTGCTTTAAATGTGCAGAAACTATCGATTTATGTAAAGCTAATAGAACCCATTTACAATTTCCAAGAACATCCAGTTAAATGGGCTGGACACTCCAAAAGATTCTGCTTTATTGTCTTAAAGGACACAAAATGTACAGTTTTACAGTTTTTTGGGTGTCCAGGCCTGCACTGATAACCATCACCATGATTTGTGTGTTTGTTTTGTTAGATACTGCAACTTCCAAAGTATTCGTCCCCCTTGAACTTTTTTTTTTTTTTGTATAATTTTATTTCCAATTTTTCCCATTTTCTTCCCAATTTACACGGCCAATTACCCAACCCACTCACTAGGACTCCCCCTATCACTAGTGATGCCCCAACACACCAGGAGGGTGAAGACTAACACATGCCTCCTCCGATACATGTGAAGCCAGCCACCGCTTCTTTTCGAGCTGCTGCTGATGTGTCTCGGTTCCGATACATCAGCTCACAGATGCCCTGTGCTGCGGAGATCACCCTAAGAGTGATGTGGGAAGAGAGCGCCATCTACCCACCCGGAGGGAGCAGGGGCAATTTTGCTCCCTCTGAGCTCCAGCAGCTTGATGGCAAAGCTGCATGAGCGGGGTTCGAACCTGCGACCTCCCGCTCATAGTGGTAGTGCTTTAACCTTTAACTTTTTCTTTACTTTTGCCACAAGCTTTAAACAGACAACAAGATATGAAATTGTATTATTTTTTTTGTGTGAAGAATCAACAAGAAGTGGGACACAATCGTGAAGTGGAACGAAATTTATTGGATGTTTTAAACTTTTCTTAGAAATAATAAAAAAAAAGTGGATGTGCAATATTATTCCATGCCACCTTTTGCTGCGATTACAGCTGAAAGTCGCTTGGGGTTTGTCTCTATCAGTTTTGCACATCGAGAGACTGAAACTTTTGCCCATTCTTCTTTGCAAAACAGCTGGAGCTCAGTGAGTTTGGATGGAGAGCGTCGGTTTGTGAACGGCATTTTTTTTTTTTAGCTCTTTTCACAGATTCTCCATTGGTTCTGGATTCAGGTCTGGATCTTGATTTGGCCATTCTAACACCTGGATACGTTTATTTGTGAATCATTCCATTGTAGATTTTGCTTTATGTTTTGGATCATCGTCTTGTTGGAAGACCAGTCTCAGGTCTTCTTTTGCAAACTCCAACAGGTTTTTTTTTTATTACAGAATGGTTTTATATTTGACTCCATCCATCTTCCCATCAATTTTAACCATCTTCTCCTAACCATGTCCTTGCTGAAGAAAAACAAGCAGGCCCAAACCATGATGCTGCCACCACCATGTTTAACAGTGGGGATGGTGTGTTCAGAGTGATGAGCTTTGTTGCTTTTTTTTACGCCAAACATAACGATTTGCATTGTGGCCAAAAAGTTCGATTTTGGTTTCATCTGACCACAGAACCGTCTTCCACATGTTTGGTGTGTCTCCCAGGTGGCTTGTGGCAACATTTAAACCAGATTTTTTTATGGATATCTTTGAGAAATGGCTTTCTTTCTGCCACTCTTCCATAAAGGCCAGATTTGTGCAGTGTACGACTGTTTGAGTCTCCCACCTCAGCTGTAGATCTCTGCAGTTCATCCAGAGTGATCATGGGGCTCTTGGCTGCATCTCTGATCAGTCTTCTTCTTGTTTGAGCAGAACTCTGAGACTATCATAGAGCAGGTGCATTTATATGGAGACTTGATTACTTGATTACTGAGTTTGCTGCACTGAAAGTATAGGTGGCATCGAATAATATTGCACGCTCCACTTCTCAGTTTTTTATTTCTAAAAAAAGTTTAAAATATCCAATAAATTTCATTCCATTTCACGATTGTGTCCAACTTGTTTTTGATTCTTCACAAAATATTGCAATTTCATATCTTTATGTTTGAAGCCTGAAATGTGACAAAAGGTAATGTGCTAGTCTTCATCCTCCAGGTGTTGGGGCATCACTAGTGATAAGGGGATATACAGCTATATATAATATATACAGTGATATAAAGCTAATTTGGGGAAAACATCAGGATAAAAATTAAAAAAGGATAATAAAATACATTTTGAAATATGGATTAAATGTGAATCCTTTCATTGCCCCCAGCCCTCTTTTTTTTCTTTCTCCCTTTCTCTCTCTTTCTCTTTCTTTTCCCTCTTTTTCCTCTTCTGCCTGTTTAATCCACTCGTTTATCTTTAGGAGATTTTATCTTAATTCTTTTCATATTCTGCACTGATGTTGTAATTTTATTTTAATTCAGCTGATCCTTAAGCAAAGTTTAAAGGAACAATCTGGGTTCAAAGTTAAAAAGATCAAATAAAAAACACATATTTGAATATAAATGATTCATTTATTTAATATTTAAATACAAAACAAAAAAAGGGCATTTTTATTTTTATTTTTATTTTTTGGTTGACATACCTACTGGCCCTTCTATGTAGCTACTTTATATAAACTCAATGGGCAATATTGAGGTCAACAAACATTACATGAGATATGTCCATATATACGGTAGGCTAAGCTAATACTGTAATTTCCAGGCTATTAAGTGCACCTGAATGTAAGCCACACCCACTTATTAAAAAAAAAACAGCAACATATACATGCCGCACTTGACTACAAGCTGCCCTTTAATTAAATAGGCTATATAAACAAATAACGTTATTTACCACGAACAGCGCTAAAATATGGCTGATTTAAAAAAAAAAAAAAATACAGTAGCCTACTAGAAAAGTCATGAAAGTAAAGTCGAAATATTAAAAGGGAAAAGTAGATGAATTATTGGGTTGCCAGTTTAATTAATAAGCTTAAAGAAAAAGGAGCATTTTCCTCTCATGATCTGTTACAGGGCTGCTGTGATTGCCATCAGTTAGCTATATTTATAACCTGCTGCTTATTAATGCTCTAGTGACACAGTTAGATAATAGAGTGTCCAGATTTTGCCCTGGATTAATCTACACATTTATTTCTCCTAAAAAAAAAAAACAGTTTAGCGGCAATGTAATTATTATGCCAGGTCTATGGATAATTTTTTTTTTTTTAATTACTAGAAGTTACTTCTAGGAATTCATTCTCACCCAATCATTTGTCACCTTCTTTATGCTTTAGAATTTACACAGGAAAAATGGGTGCTTTTCTAACTAAACCTTCAAGAATAATGTACACTGATATGAATAGTTAAGAGCAGATGGTGAAACAATCTCTAAAAAAGATTAATTAATAAAATTAAACATTCAGCTCAACATTTTAGGCAGGATTAGTGGAAAAAGCACCATCCAAAAGAGAAATGCACTCTCATATTTTACTTTTATTAAGGCCCCAGTTCTTTATCAGCTTGACAGAGCTGTGGCTTCGTCGTTCACAGTCATTATTGTGAAAGATCAGGTTATTATACAATTCAAAGAACTTATTTTAGAATAACTGAACTCCACAAAGCAGGAGAATGTTACTAGAAGATAGCAAAGCATTTTCAGATAGTTGTTTCTTCAGTTTATAATGTAAAATTTGGAGCGAAAGTGTTAGTGAGGTCAGGATGTTCTCAACTCATCCTAGGAATATAGAAAAACGATATAGGAAGCTCCATCATTCCAGGGAGCTCCACAGCTCAATACTGGCACGTTGTTGTAGGGTGGTTGCTATGGTATCTGAGGAGGCAAGTTCTGCTGATTGGACTGTCTTAGTTCCTTTTTTATAAAGCAGAATTCAGCAGAAATTATACAATGGAAAATGTAAAAAGAATATAAATCAGATAACAATATACAGCAGTTGCCCAACGCTAACTGCCATTGTAAATAGGCTTGTAAAACTGCATTTGAGCATTTTATACCTCAATCGAACTCATATATTTACTATTTTTGCATTAAACAACCAACTAAATGCTCAATAAATGCATTCTATGGCACTTTTGAGTCACTATATGAGAGATTATAGTGGTGTCCCCTTGCTAAATAGCATACTTCATTCTGAGGCAAAATAACAGGGTTGTAAATAGGCTAAATGGTAAAACTGCATTTGAGCATTTTACACCTTGAACAAAATCATATATTTAGTATTTTTACATTAAACAACTAAGTAAATCTTCAATAAAGACATACCGAGTCGCATTAAAGGCAGTGTACTAATACTTTCCCAAACATTTCTGTTATATTCTGGCAAATAAAAAGCACTGCTAAACTATTATTTCAAATTCCACTTATCTGACAGGTTTGATTTCTTTATTTATAAAAAAATAAGAAGAATAAGAAACCAGAAGATGCATATAAACCAGATAACAATATACAGAAGTTGCCCCTTGCTAATTAGCATACTTCATTCTGAGGCAAAATAACAGGGTTGTAAGTAGGCTTGTAAAACTGCATTTGAGCATTTTATAACTAAATAAAAATAATATATTTACTTTTTTACATTGAGTAACAAAGTAAATCCGCAATAAAAAGGCATTCAGAGGCACTATAATCCAACTTTTCCTAGCATTTCTGTCACATTCTAGCAAATACATATTTTAAATTCCACTTATCTGACAATCTTTATTCTAAGGGAAAAAAAAAACAGGGTGGTAAGTTGGTTTGTAATACTGCATTTTAGCATTTAGCTGAACTATTTATACATTAAAAAACAAAGTAAATACTCGATAAATGCATTTTATGTCACTTTTGAGGTGCTGTACCTCTATTTTGTCAATCATTTCTGTTCTTGTCTAGGTGACTATTGCTAATTTGTAAAATAGCAGGGTTGTAAATAGGCTTGTAAAACTGCATTTGAGCATTTTATACCTCAATGAAAATCATATATTTACTATTTTTAAATTAAACAACAAAGTAAATACTTAATAAATGCACTCTAAATAATGCACTTTATAGACACTGTAATCCATCTTTTCCAAACATTTCTGTTACATTTTAGTAAATACAATGTACTGCTAAACTATTATTGAACAATTCCACTTACCTCTGTCACTTATGTCTTTATTCTGAGGTAAAATAACAGTGTGGTAAATTGGCTTGTAATACAGGATTTTAGCATTTAGCTATAGTACATTTAGTAAATACTCAAAAACAATCCATTTTTATTCACATTGTAGGTGCCTGTTGCTAATTTACACCTCAATGAAATCATATATTTACTATTTTTTTTTAAGTGAACAACAAAGTAAATACTTAATAAATGCACTCTACAGCACTTTATAGACACTGCAATCTAATTTCCACTTATCTCTTTCTGAGGCAAAATGACAGGGTTGTAAGTAGGCTTGTAAAACTTGTAAAAAAAAATAGTACATTTAATAGTACAATAGTACATTTTTGTAAAAAAAAAAAAAAAAAAGTACATAAAAAAGTCAATAAATGCATTTTAACGTTATTTAATGTAACAATAGTAAGTGTTTTTGTGATTTTCATTGAGGTATACAATGCTCAGATGCAGTTTTACAAGTCTATTTACAACCCTGTTATTTTGTAGATTAGCAATAGGCACCTAGAAGGTAACAAATGATTGACAAAGTAGAAGTACGGCACCTCAAAAGTGATTTAATTCTCAATAAAGGCATTCAGAGGCAGTTTTGAGGCACTGCAATTCAACTTTTTCAATTTTTTATCTTTCCACTGGATACTAAAAAGCATCTAAATAAAGAGGTGGGATTCTATTTCCATCGCTGGGCGAAAGAAACCGGAAAGGAAACCAGAGGAATCGGCGCTCTAAGTTCTTGTCATGCACAACAAACAACCCCGGCCTGGAGATGCACGCCTCCTGCTTCTGAAGGAAGTGTGACGCGTGATACAGAGAACAAAACGCTGCTATTTTTGGGCGAACAGACTTACAGGAATCATTATTTATTTTCTGACAATAATCCTGATTTCTAAGGCATTTAAATGCAGGGATTAGACGGCGAGCACAAAAGGCTTGAGCGCGGTGCCTCTCGCGCGGCACGAGCTGCGTCACTTCACTGCAGACGCTCCCGAGAGCGCGCGAGAGGAGGGGTGTGAAATCCCGGACTGATGTAATACCGGCACCTCCAGTCACCCCAGTGAATCACTTTGAACACGGTGCCTTCCCCATTAGTGACAGGGGCGCGTTAATGCCGCTCCGGTACGGAGGACGGCGTGCCGCTCATTGTTGGCGTGAAGTCTTGTTGCAGTGCACGGCTTAGCTGTAATTACATTGGCCTCTAATTAGGGGGAAGTTAGGACTGCATGGAAGTGTGTGGGTTTTAAGCCTTTGGAGGATTTCGGTCTCGGGGAAGAGGCTTATTCTCCGCCGCTTCAGGAGGCCAGAGTTCCTAGAGTGCTGGAGCGACACTAAGAGTTAATATGAAGAATCACATTAAGAAAATATTCGGATAAATAACGGCTTTAAAGACAAATAAAACTGCGGTAATACGGTAAATAGAAATAATTACATTATATAATGAATTTGAAAAAAAATTGTCCAAAAGCAGCTGGAACAAAGCCCATAAAGAGGCTCAAACTAAAGTATACTATGATCCTAATGCTCTACAACTGTATACTTATAGTTTAACTACATAATAATCATTAGAAACCTAATGTTATGGTGCTTTTTAACTGCAATACACCTATACCACTCAACCCAACTCTCTCTAAAGCTCTACTACTATACTAATAATTTTGTACCTGGGACCGATGAGACACTAAAAGACTTAATTGATTAATACACATTAATATACAGCTCTGGGAAAAATAAATAAATAAGAGCCCACTTCAGTTTCTGAATCAGTTTCTCAGATTTTAAAGCTATAAGTTTGAATAAAATGAACTTTGCTGTTTTATTCTATAAACTATGGACAACATTTCTCCCAAATTCTGAATAAAAACGTTGTCATTTAAAGTATTTATTTGAAGAAAATGTATAAAATGGCTGAAATAACAGAAAAAAAAAGAAGCAGAGCTTTCAGACCTCAAATAATGCAAAGGAAAAAAAACTCCATATTTTTTCATCAATCTTACTCTTGATTATATTCCAGAGGTTTTCAATTTGTTAAAACCAAAGAAACTCATCATTTTTCTCTATTTTTTTTTCATGTATATTGTCAATGTACTGCCAAAAGGATGCCAGAGTTTCAGGGTGCCTCCATGTCTATGTTACCCTCTGGCTCTCTCCCTTTAATAAACAGCTATCAGCCAAAGAAGAAGATGCTCACCTGTTGGTTATTGACAATGTTCATGAAGCAAGAACGTTTTTTGATCTACTAGCTAATTTAGATGCTCGTATCTGGGGTGCTAATAGCTTTCTAAGGCTGGTAACTCTAATCAACTAATACTGTGCAACAGAGGAAGCTCTAGCTCTTCCTTTCCTGGGGCGGTCCTGATGAGAGCCAGTTTCATCATAGCGTTTTTGATGGTCTTTTCGGTGACTGCACTTCAGGATGCTTTCAAAGTTCTTGAAATGTTTTGGCTGACTGATCTTTATTTTATAAAATCATGTTTTTCTTTATTTAGTTGAGTAGTTCTTGCTTCTCATAATCTGGATTAGAACATTACTCAAATATTCACTATTCATTGTATATCTGTAACTCTACCTCTTCACTACTCAAACACATTAAATTAAGAGACAAGAAATTCAAGTATTTAACTTCTGATGAGTTCAGCACAGCTGTTAACTGAAAGCCAAGACGTGCAAAACTGTTTCTATTTAAACAAGAGGAGCTACTATTTTTTTATTTTAGAAGAATCTAAAATAAAAATTATACCACAGTTAGTTCCGACCCTGCAATGTGATTGGCTGAGAGGCGTTTTATGAGTGACGTTATCAGCCGGTAATGCACTGTAACCGAAGTTTTCCATGTATTGCTATGCCACATACAGGTAACCTAGCAATGATGCAGCGCTTACAAACCAAATGCAAACCAAATGCGATGTCATTATAAACCACTGGGAGCCGCTGGATCCCATAGAGGCACAGTGCAGAAACGCCATGACTCCATTAGGTGGCGCAGACAAAGACGCAGCCCTACAAATAAATAATAAGCCCAGTGCTTCAGAAATATGCATTATTACACACATTATCAGCCACAAATATCAGGTTAAGAGTTGTTATTATTAAAATAAAAGCTTAAATGTATATATTTTACAGTTAATATAGGGTATTATAGGCTTAATGTAAGGTGAACAAAACTTCAATTCTTTAAAAAAAATTGTTTATTTGCTTAAACATATTCTGGTTTGTTTTACACTTTTTTGCTTACTAAATAATTCAGTATGTTTTTTTAGTTTCAATAACTTTAGTATTAATCTACACTGCAAAACATTTAAGGTGTGTTCAAACTTTTGATTGGTACTGTATATATATATATATATATAATATATAAGCTTGTTGGGCATCCTTTTTCCAAACCATGTCCATTCATATGAAGGAACCAGCACCTTTTGGCTATAACATCCTCCCTTTTCTAGAAACTCTTTCCACAAGTGCCCTAATTTAGTCAAAAGAGCATCTGTGAGCTTATAATTAGCATCACCCTTCACTGGAACTAATGGTCCAAGCCCAAACTTTGAGAAACAGCCCCAGACCCTCATGCCTCCTCCGCCAAACTCTACTGCTGGCGCTCTGCAGTCTGGTAGGCAGCATCCTCCTGGCGTCTGCTAACCCAGATCACGCTGGAGAAACACCTACGCCACTTAAAATCTGTGTATTAATTTAACCACCCACCAATGTTTTCTATGACTTATTCCCATTACACACACACACACACACAACACTGTGGACACATCCAGGAATGTTAGCTAAATGTTAAAAGAATGGTGCATCCATCTGGAACCCACTCCAATCAGCCTCCATCCAACTTTCATAATTCACGTCACCTTGCCATGAGCACACTGGGCCAATGTGAAATTGCTCACAATAGGGTTGGGAAATATTCACTGTGTCAAAACATTACAGCGGTATATTGGGTTGCCACTTATGCTGTGAAATACAGAATCGTTCTGTATTTGGCAATTAATTGTTGTGTTCTGAACTGAACCAACAAGGAAAGTGTTTTGCTCCATATTTTTTTTATAATTATCCAATACACATGCTTTAGAGACAAACAGTGTTCAGTGATCATTACATAAATTCTATTATTAGTGTGGTTTAACTGTTTGGGTGACCTTAATTTCCTTTTAAGTCATAGGACAGACAGCAAATACAGCAGATTTAAGTAAAAATGTCTCCAGGGCTTAAAACTATAGTCACTAGAGTTAAGCACTTACAAGGTTACGTTAAATTAAGGGTGTGCCATATCGTATTGAACTCAATAATATCGCCAATATATTTGAATGTCCATATCACACACCCCTAATTATCACATCAGGGTACGCAACTATCATATCATACGCAACAAACTGATTACTAACTGAACACTATTGGTTGACCAATATGGCCAGCATGACCAGAAAAAAACATCTAAATAACAGCAATTCGATTTTTGTAAGTGGATTCCCATTTTCTCAACCATCTTAACCATCAAAGACCAGCTTAGACCATGTGAAACTATCTACCAGCAACAGCTGGTCTCTATTACAGTAAGTGAGTCAACAATACGATTCTGAAGTTGATATTTAACAGTAAAATGAGATATAGTTTTGCTTTAAATGGAGCAGATGGGCAATTGCTGGGGTGTCCTAACAAATGATGTTACAACTGTTTATCTGTATGATGATTATGACATGATCACGATTTGCAGGAGTTTGGTGGGAATGACCCATTTAAACACTCTACCCAATGCCACACTGGTCAACTAGCCTGATCATGTTAATTAACCAGCTTGGCCAGCAAATCACTTTGTTTGACTAGTAATGGCCCAGCTGACCAACCAACAAGAACAGTAAGACCAAGATGGTCCAAGTTGGTTGACCAATATGGTCAGCATAACCAGAAAAAAAAAACATCCATAGTTTGATTTTTGCATTTGGATGCCTATTTTGTCAACCATCTTAGGCCATCAAAGACCAGCTTGGACCGTCTGAAACCATCTACCACCAACAGATGGTCTCTGTTACAGTCAATGAATCCTCAACACGATTCTGAAGCTGCTATTTAACAGTAAAATGACATCATGACCAACGTTCTGAGTTATTTTTAAACTGAAAAATGATCAAATACAAAGTTTAGTTAGTTTTTTAGACTAACTGAACACTTCACACACTGAAACTTCTCTTATACACATTTACACAAAAATTAAAGGGCGATGGGGTGGAGAGAACGTAACATTTTTTTTTCTATGGTGCTGGGTTCTGAAGCTTACTTGCTAAAAGCTAGCATCCAGTACAGATACAGTATCAGAGTATCAGAAAGCTCAGTGCTTCTGCAGCTGCTTCTGACTTACTAACCTAACTAACTTAGTTATTTAACGTACGCTAAACAAGAAAAGTGCTAACAGGCTAACTGCTTACAAAACACCACAACACTCACAGTGCAGTCTCTCAAAGTGCAGAGCACACCCACTCCACTTCACGAACACACTGTAAATAAACTGCGCATGCCCACAGCCGCCGCCGACTGACCTCGCCCCGTATTTACAGATCAGGATGTAAATATAAATGTGTCTTCAGTGTGACACGAAAAGACATCACTGAATTTAACTCACACAGTCACCTCGTCCACAGTGTCTGCCTCTTTCTAAAAAGCTAAACATCTGTCTAGCTGGCTCATCATTGAACAATTTGTCTATAATAGGTTTGAAAATAAACAAAGAATAAAAAATAAAATAAACAAAAAAAAAAACAAACGTAGAATAACAGTTCAGCTAACTTCAGCTCTTATAATAACATTTAACAACACGTTGTTCATTTGTTAGAGTTCATTTTTAACATTTCTAACATATTTAGGGTGTCTTTTTTCTGTCCCACAATGTTAATCTTTTACAGCTTTAAAAAATATATTATGCAAAATAGGCGATGACGTCATTTAGCGACTTCTAGCGACTTTTAGGACAGCCAATAGCTACTTTCCTTACTGAGGAGTTGGCAACACTACCGCTGTAGCCCTGCCTCTAGAACACCAGTGATTCACTTCAGCTGTTGGTGTTACAGTCTTAATGTTATGGCTGATCTCTTTGCAACAAGAAAAGCCTGAAAAATGATTAACACAGCAAACTTGTGAGGGCTTGTGTTTGTAGAGGTTCAGTAAGCATCTCTATCTGAGCGCTGGCTGATGGATGGAGTGTTTCTCAGTGTGAATATAAGACTGCAGGTGGAATTGAAGTATCAGACTGTTAGCTGCACTCTCAGCTCCTGCACCAACAGTCTGAAACCACCATCGCTCCAACCCTGCAATCATCTCAGCGGGGGCTGCGTCTCGCGCGGGCTGCCGGGCCTAGCGATCGTCGCGGTGGGCTGGTTTTACCGCTTTGAGCGCGACCGGTGTCGATGATGCCAACACCGACATTAGCATGTGTTCACCACACAGCTTATCTGCTCCAGCCTCAGACTGACGGACAGCACGGCTGAAAAAAAAGGCACAGCGCTCCAGAGAAAATCTCAGCTCAGCAAAGTGCTGTAACCAGCGGCTATTATATTCCACCAAAATATTCATGGATTCTGGGTTTCTGCGTAAGGCGGAATCTGGAACCTTGCTGCGCTGTTTCAGTAGAGCTGTACCGGTGATATTGGAATCATACGGTTATCAGCAGCTGTTTTATCTGGTCTACCAAAACAAAATCAGCATCAGACAGATAGATTTGACTGATATCTGAAGCAAACATCGGATTGTATACCATACACGGACATGCCAAAAGTGTTTGCACAGCAGTGTGTGAACCGATCATGAAGTGTTGCACAAGTGCATGGCTTGGGAACACCCACCCCTGTATATGTTGTGATCTAGCCTAGAATTGGGTAAATTAACAAAAATATCTGACACCTACCTACCTACCTACATATATATATATATATATATATATATATATATATATTGTAGTCTTAACCAATAAGAGCCAAGACACTTTTCTGAATATTGATGCCAAATTCAAAATTGTTTCAAATCGATTCTCATTGGGAAGCTCATACATGTTTTGTTTTGTTTTTTCTTTTTGGGACTTAATATGTTAAGTTAAATTTCTACATGTAACTCAAATGACAATGACATTTGCTTAACTTATATTTTAACATTATTTTCAGTTTAAAAAAAATTAAAAACTAGTTTAATAGAATGTTAAACATTTAGTTAAAGCATTTGAATTGTTAAAATGGGTAGTGCTAATGTCAAATGCTAACCATTATCCTGGCTGTATTCATAACTTTAACTGCAGTCCAAGATCTAAACCTGACAATTTCTCTGGCCCTTGGTCTAACTTTAACCTAAATCCTAAACCTAGTTCTAAGAAGGTTGACCAACATTTATATACCCATCTACTGTATATAACAGTAATTAGATTTTTGTATTTGTATGCTCACTTTCTAAACCATCTTCACCATCAAAGACCATCTTAGACCATCAGAAACCATCAACCAGCTGATATTTAACAGTTAAATACTTCATAGTGTTGCTTTAGAGGGAGCAGATGGGTTATTGGTGGGGTGTCCTAACAAATGAAGAGAATACTGTTCATCTGTTTAATGACTGTGACACATAAATAATCATGATTTGCAGCAGTTTGGTGGAAATGACCTACTTAAACAAACTCTTCCCAAGCTGTACCAGCAAAATTCACACTGGTTGTCTAGCATGACCAAGCAGACCAACCAACAAGGACAGTAAGATCAAGAGGGTCCAAGTTGGTTGACCAATATGGCCAGCATGAACAGAAAAACCCATCTAGACTACAAAAATCCGATTTTTTTATCTGGATGCCCTTTTCCTCAACCATGTTGACCATCAAAGATCAGCTGAAACCATCTGAAACCATCAGCAACAGCTAAAATGATTCATAGTGTTGTTTTAAAGGGAGCAGATGGGTTATATAGACTGGTCAACTAGCATGACCATGTTGGTCAACCAGCATGAACAGCGAAACCACTTTGGTTGACTAGCATGACCAAGCTGACCAACCAACAATAACAGTAATACCAATATGGTCCAAGTTGGTTGAGCAGAAAAAAAACATCTATATAACAGTAGTTTGATTTCTGTATCTGGATTTTGTCATCCATCTTGACCATCAAAGACCAGCTTAGACCATCAAAAACCATCTACCAGGTATTAGAGTCAGTGAATCATCAACACACGATTCTGAAGCTGCTATTTAACAGTAAAATGATTCATAATGTTGCTTTAAAGGGAGCAGATGGGTTATTGGTGGGGTGTCCTTACAAATTATAAGAATATTGTTATTATAAGAATATTATCTGTATGATAATTATGACACAAAAATAACTGTGATTTGCAGGAGTTTGGTGGGAATTACCCATTTTAACACACTCTAATCAAGCAGTACCAGCAAACCCACAATGGTCAACCAGCAAAACCACTTCGGTTGACTAGCATGACCAAGCTGACCAACCAACATTAACAGTAATACCAAGATGATTCAAGTTGGTTAACCAATATGATCAGAATGACCAGAAAAACCCATCTAGACCCATCTGAAACCATCTACCAGAAACCGCTGGTCTCTATTACAGTCAGTGTGAATAATCAACACGATTCTGAAGCTGCTATTTAACAGTAAAATGAGACATAGTGTTGCTTTAAAGGGAGCACATGGGTTATATAGACTGGTCAACTAGCATGATCATGTTGGTCAACCAGCAAAACCATGTTGTTTGACAAGTATGACCAAGCAAACCAACCAGCAATAACAGTAAGACCAAGATGGTCCAAGTTGGTTGACCAGAAAAAACAATCTAGACAACAAAAACTTGATTTTTGTATCTGGATGCCCATTTTCTTAACCATCTTGACCGTCAAAGACCAGCCAAGACCATCTGAAACCATCCTCCAGCAACAGCTGGTATCTATTTTTAGTCAGTGAATCATCAACACGATTCTAAAGCTGCTATTTAACAGTAAAATGAGAAATAGTGTTTCTTTAAAGGGAGCAGATGGGTTATATAGACTGGTCAACTAGTATGACCAGCAAAACCACTTTGGTTGACTAGCATGACCGAGCGGACCAACCAACAGTAACAGAAAGACCGGTCCAAGTTGGTTGACCAGGAAAACCCATCTAGACAACAAAAAATTTTGTATCTGGATGCCTATTTTGACCATCAAAGACCATCTGAAGCCACTAAAACCACTTAGGTTGACTAGCATGACCAACCTAACCAACCAACAAAAACAGTAAGATTGAGATTGTCCAAGTTGATTTACCAGAAAAACCCATCTAGACAAAAATAATTCAATTTCTGTGTCTGGAAGCCTATTTTTTAAACAATCTTAGACCATGTGAAACTATCTACCAGCAACAGCTGGTCTCTATTACAGTCAGTGAGTCATCAACACACGATTCTGAAGCTGCTATTTAACAGTAAAATGAGACATAGTGTTGCTTAAAAGGGAGCAGATGGGTTATTGGTGGGGTGTTCTAACAAATGATGAGAATATTGTTTATCTGTTTTCACTGCGTGACGATTATGACTATGACACTTATATAATATAATAAGTTAACCCTTTTGAACCCACTCTTCTTCACAACTTCTTGGTAAGTCTAAAGATCCTTAGATATACTAGAAAGAAAGTTTCCTGAAGTTTCCAGAACTTTTAAACAGGAAATCTGACAGGGATATCATCCCCCAGGTGGTCAGCAGGAACCAGAAGCGTGGGGCGCCGCTGACTCATGGCATTATGGTGCAGGAAGCTGATCGGTTGGATGGTTTGGTTTGGATGAGGCAGGCTCTCTCTCTCTGAGCACATGTTGGACCTCATGTTCTCTGACACTCAGCCAAACGAGGAACGCTGCAATCGGAATCAGAGCAGAGAGAAAGAAACAGGAGACGAGATCGGGAAGAGCACGTACCTCGTTCGGAAATTAGCGGGGTGCGGGTGCCCATCGTATAAAGATAAAAAGTCATATTCCTCCTCCACAGCGAAGGATTGAAAAACTATATGAATTCTGTTCCTCTCCTCGGCTACGATTACCCAGGTACAGTTCGCCCCGTTCGGGTATCCGTGAGGGTATCCCGGGCTTTCTATGGTCCCGTTCCTTCCTTTGAACGACCCGCCACAGGTATAAATGAAACCTGGAACACAGGAAAAGAGAAGAAAAGAGAGAGATAGCGTTAGAATTAGCATATTGGATCATTATTGAATCTATAACACAATGCCACAATGCAAAACCAGCAAAGCCACTTTGGCTGACTAGCAAGACCAAGATGGTCCAAGCTGGTTGACCAGAAAATCTTGGTTGACCCATCTAGAGAACAATAATTTGATTTCTGTATCTGGATGCCCATTTTCTTAACCATCTTGACCATCAAAGACTAGCCTTGCCATCTAAAACCATCGACCAGCAATAGTTGGTCTCTATTACAGTCAGTGTGAATCATCAACATGATTCTGAAGCTGCCATTTAACAGTAAAATGATTCGTAGTGTTGATTTAAAGGGAGCAGATGGGTTATATAGACTGGTCAACTAGCATGATCATCTTGGTCAACCAGCAGGACCAGTAAACCAACCAGAAATAACAGTAAGACCAATATGGTCCAAGCTGGTTGACCAGAAAAACCCATCTAGACAACTATAATTTGATTTTTGTATATGGATGCCCATTTTCTCAACCATCTTGTCCATCAACACAAGGCCACAATTCTACAGTACTACAATTTTCCAATTGGGCAATAGACCACAGCTTAGACCATCTGAAACCATCCAAAACCATCTACCAGCAACTGCTGGTCTATATTACAGTCAGTGTGAATAATCATCAACATGATTCTGAAGCTGCTATTTAACAGTAAAATGCTTCATAATGTTGCCTTTAAAGGGAGCAGATTGGTTATTGGTGGGGTGCCCTAATAAATTATGTTAAAACTGTTCATCTGTATGATGATACTAACATGTAAATAATCACGATTTGTAGGAGTTTGGTGGGAAGGACCCATTTAAGCACACTCTTCCCAAGCAGGACCAGCAAACCCACACTGGTCCACCAGCAAAACCACTTTGGTTGACTAGCAGGACCAAGCTGACCAACCAACAAGAACAATAATACCAAGATGATCTAAATTGGTTGACCAATATGATCAGCATGACCATGTGTCTGGAAGCCTATTTTTTCAACCATCTTAGACCATCTGAAACCATCTACCAGCAACAGCTGGTCTCTATTACAGTCACTGTGAATCATCAACACGAATCTGAAGCTGCTATTTAACAGTAAAATTATTTATAATATAGCTTTAAAAGGAGCAGATGGGTAACTGAGCAATTCCACACTCGTTTTCTCATCTATATCCTATCCATATCCATTTAGATAACAATAATTTGATTTCTCTTTATGAATACCCATTTTCTCAACCATATTGACCATCAAAGACCAGCTTAGACCATCTGAAACCATCCACAACCGTCTACCAGCAACAGCTGGTCTCTATTACGGTAAGTGTGAGTCATTAACATGATTTTGAAGCTGATATTCAACAGTAAAATGATTCATAGTGTTGTTTTAAAGGGAGCAGATGGGTTATATAGACTGGTCAACTAGCATGATCATGTTGATTAACCAGCAGACAAACCAGCAATAACAGCAAGACCAATATGGTCCAAGCTGGTTGACCAGAAAATCTTGGTTGATCCATTTAGACAACAATAATTATATTGTTGTATATGGATGCCCATTTTCCCAACCATCTTGACCATCAACACAAGGCCACAATTCTACAGTTCTACAATTTTCCAATTGAGCAATTCCACCCATTCTATCTATATCCTATCTATATCCATCCCATGCTTTCCCACACTCTTTCCGTCAGAGTCTGAATCATAAAAATAATAAAACTGCCGCCGTCTGCCGCCGACTTCGCCCTCACGTTAGTCATTTCTCCTTTTTTTTTCAGGTCACATAAATAAATAAATAACCGAACGCCCGCCCGGCCTCGAAACGTTTCGGTGTGAAATGAAAAAAGTGGCTGTTGAAAAGTCTATTCCAACAACAATGACTGAATCACAATGGGAAGAATGACAATACTTGGCAACGCAAAGGGTTTCATTTCATGCTTTGTGATTTGAATGGAAATGAAAACTTTTTTTTTTCTCTCTCTCTCTCCTCTCCTTCACAGTTCGGGAGCAGCAGGACGTGCACCTGGCAACCCAGGAGAGGTGAAGCAACCCAATGATTGGGGGGTGGGGGGTGAGTAGAGCTAGTTGAGTAAATAGGCTGGCAATGGCAACCGGCATTAATTGAGGTTTCCTATTTAACCCTATTCTGTTCCCTTAAGGAGTAATTAGCTTTTACTACTGCAGCAGACAGAGGCTTCTTTCTCTTCTTTACCCACTACACACCCACTCCTTCACTCCCTCCCTCCTTCTCTCAATCCCTCCCTCCCTCGCTCTCTCGCGCTCTCCCTCTTATCTTTTCCCTTTCAGTCTTTCTCTCTCCCACATTCTCTCTCTTTTTCTTTCTTGAATATACAGTATTTGCTCCGTCTATTTTATTTATTTATTTTTTTCTGCCTTCCTCCCTCTCCATTTTCTCTGCATTTTTCTTCTTTTCCTTTCAGCCTCCCTCACCCCTTCTCTCTCTCTCTCTCATCATTTTTCTTTCTGCATTCCTCCCTCTCTCATTCTTTCTTCCTTCTATTTTTTTGTCCTTGTGCTTGCTTTTTATTTTTTCTTTCAGTTCTTCTCTCTCACTTTTGCCTCTCTCACCCCCCTACACTCTTACTTCATCTTTCTTTCCCTCCATCTCATCGTTTTTCTCTTTTCCTTCATCTGTCTCTAACTTGTTAACTCTCTCTTTCTTTTTTCCTGGCATGTCTCTTTCTCCCTCTCTTAGTTTCATATGTCTTTCTATCCCTTTCTCTCTCTCTTAATGTATCTCTCCCTCCATCTTTCTTTTTCCCTCTCTTACTTCATCTTTTTTCCTCTCCATCTCTTGCTTCTTTTTTTCTCTCCATCTCTTACTTCATCTTTTTTCTATCCATCTCTTTCTCCATCTCTTACTTCATATTTTTCCTCCCTCTCATATTTCATCTTTATTTCTCTCTATTTCTTACTTCTTTTTTCTCCATCTCTTACTTCATCTTTTTTCTCTCCTATTTATATTTGATCTTTCTTTCTCTCCATCTCTTACTTCATCTTTTAGCTCCATCTCTCTCCTTCCATCTCTTTCTCCCTCTCTTACTTCATCTTTCTTTCTCTCCATCTCTTACTTCACCTTTTTTACCTACCTCCATCTCTCTCCCTCTCTTACTTCATCCTTCTTTCTCTACATCTCTTCATCCTTTTTTCTCCCCATCTCTCTTTATCTGTCTCTTACCTGTTAACTCTTTCTCCTTCTCTATCCTCATCTCTCTCTCTCCCTCTCTTACTTCATCTTTTTTCTCTCCATCTCTCTTTGTCTGTCTCTCATCTTTTAACTCTCTCTCTCCTTCTCTATCCTCATCTCTCTCTCTCTCTATCCCTCTCTTACTTCATCTTTCTATCTCTACTTCTCTTAATTCATCTTTTTTACCTACATCTACCTCTATCTCTCTCTTACTTCATCCTTCTTTCTCTCCATCTCTTCATCTATCTCTCATCTGTTAACTGTCTCTCCTTCTCTATCCTCATCTCTCTCTCTCGCCCTCTCTTACTTCATCCTTCTTTCTCTCCATCTCTTAATCCTTCTTTTTCTCCATCTTTTTTGTATCCATCTCTCTCGCCATCTCTTTCTCCCTCTCTTACTTCATCTTTCTTTTTCTCCATCTCTTACTTTACCTTTTTTACCTACCTCCATCTCTCTCCCTCTCTTACTTCATCCTTCTTTCTCTACATCTCTTCATCCTTTTTTCTCCCCATCTCTCTTTATCTGTCTCTTACCGGTTAACTCTTTCTCCTTCTCTATCCTCATCTCTCTCTCTTTCTCTCTCTCTCTCTCTCTCTGTTTCATTCTTTCCTCTGTATTCGTCCAAGAGTACAGGCAGGATGAATTCAAGGGTGCGGGTGGGAAGGGGAGTGAGGGGGTCCACACTGACTCATAGCCACCCACAGCCCATCTTCTTTCTGACACACACACACACGCACACACACACACACACACGCACACACACACACACACACACACACACACACACACACACACACACACACACACAGAGATACAGTGCTGGAAGTGTAGTGGTGATTCATTTCAATTGTTGAGCAGCAGCAGTGTGATATAATCGCATTTCTACGGATGCAGATCTTTCTTCTTCAGCACAGTACGTCTTCAGCACAGTCATCAGTGCAGTCTATAGCAGTGCAGTCTATAGCGCAGTGTATAGCACAGTGTTTAGTGCAGTCTGTAGCGCAGTCTATAGCGCAGTCATCAGCACAATCTATAACACAGTCGTCAGCACAGTCTATATTGCAGTGTTTAGTGCAGCCATCAACGCAATGTTCAGTGCATTCATCTTTATCACAGCTTTTAGCGCAGTCTTCAATGCTGTTTTCAGTGTAGTGTAGTGTTTAGCACAGTCTTGAGCACGATTTTCAATGCAGTCTTTACCGTAGTGTCTAGAGCTGTCTGGAGTGCAGTCTTTAGCACAGTCTGAAGCATAGTGTTCAAAGCACAGTCTTAAGTACAGTTTTCAGTGCAGTGTTCAGCGCAGTCTATAGCACAGTCTTCAGCGCAGTCTATAGCATAGTGTTCAAAGCACAGTCTATAACTTAGAGTTCAGAGCTGTCTGACATTCAGTCTTTAGCAAAGTCTATAGCGTAGTGTTCAGAGCTGTCTGGAGTGCAGTCTATAGCACAGTCTTTGAAACACAGTCTATAGCATAGTATTCAAAGCACATTCTACGGCATAGTGTTCAGAGCTGTCTGGAGTGCAGTCTTTAGCACAGTCTATAGTATAGTGTTCAAAGCACAATCTATAGCTTAGTGTTCAGAGCTGTCTGGAGTGCAACCTTTAGCACAGTCTTTAGCTTAGTGTTCAGCACAGTCTTAAGTACAGTTTTCAGTGCAATGTTCAGTGCAGTCTATAGCACAGTCTTCAGCGCAGTCTATAGCATAGTGTTCAGAGCTGTCTGACATTCAGTCTTTAGCACAGTCTATAGCGTAGTGCTCAGAGCTGTCTGGAGTGCAGTCTATAGCACAGTCTTCAACATAGTCTATAGCATAGTGTTCAAAGCACAGTCTATAGCTTAGAGTTCAGAGCTGTCTGACATTCAGTCTTTAGCAAAGTCTATAGCGTAGTGTTCAGAGCTGTCTGGAGTGCAGTCTATAGCACAGTCTTTGAAACACAGTCTATAGTATAGTGTTCAAAGCACAATCTATAGCTTAGTGTTCAGAGCTGTCTGGAGTGCAACCTTTAGCACAGTCTTTAGCTTAGTGTTCAGAGCTGTCTGGAGTGCAACCTTTAGCACAGTCTTTAGCCTAGTGTTCAGCATAGTCTTAAGTACGGTTTTCAGTACAATGTTCAGTGCAGTCTGCTGTGCAGTGCAGTTCAGAGACAGCTCTGAACTCTAAGCTATAGACTGTGCTTTGAACACTATGCTATAGACTGCGCTGAAGACTGTGCTATAGACTGCGCTGAACATTGCACTGAAAACTGTACTTAAGACTGTGCTGAACACTAAGCTAAAGACTGTGCTAAAGGTTGCACTCCAGACAGCTCTGAACACTAAGCTATAGATTGTCTATAGCACAGTCTTCAGCGCAGTCTATAGCATAGTGTTCAAAGCACAGCCTACAGCTTAGAGTTCAGAGCTGTCTGACATTCAGTCTTTAGCACAGTCTATAGTGTAGTGCTCAGAGCTGTCTGGAGTGCAGTCTATAGCACAGTCTTCAACATAGTCTATAGCATAGTGTTCAAAGCACAGTCTATAGCTTAGAGTTCAGAGCTGTCTGAAATTCAGTCTTAAGCGCAGTCTATAGCATAGTGTTCAGAGCTGTCTGCTGGCTTTAGCATAGTGTTCAGCACAGTCTTAAGCACAGTCTTTACCACAGTCTACAGCATAATGTTCAGAGCTGTCTGGAACTGCAGTTTTTAGCGCAGTCTACAGTAGGGTTGTCACGATACCAAAATTTTGACTTTGATACCGATACCAACTGTAGTATCACGATTCTCGATACCAAAACGATACTTGGAAGAAAAAAAAACAATAAAAATATCTGAACATAAAATGTTTATTTTTGACTGAACTGGATTGAACACTGAACAATCGGTGCAAACGTTTTTATTCTAAAATGAAACATTTGAACAAAAAACAAGTTTCGTTATTATAACCTTAACTATAACATAATTATCTAAACACTTCCTAAAAACTAAAACTAAATCCAGAGGTAATGGTAGCCTGACTATGTGAACCTGACGGGCGGGCAGAAGTTAAGTTCTGAATAAGGAAAATAAAGAGACAGAAGAACATTACAATGTTATGTTCATTTTAACACTCACTGCTCCGTTTTATTAATCAACCGTTTACCGTTTTTAATAAGCCCATGTTCAGTGTAACGAGCAAGCAGGCTACGTGCCTGACCACAGATTTGCGATGGAAACGCGAAAACGTGAACATCTTGAGTTCATGTTTCACAGCCAATGGGATAATGGAGAAATAGAGAAAACCACAGGTCCAAAACAAAACTCCTGCACACTCCTCTCCGTGTTAACGTGATTTACTAGCAGTCGCTAGTAAATTCTAGTAAAGCTACAGACAGAGTGTATCTTGACTAACTCCACTAACCTGTCGACTTCTCAGCTCTTTGTAGAGATCAGGGTGCTTGTCTGCTAAATGCTTAGCCAGGTTGCTGGTGTTCCCTCCTCTGCACTGGATAGACTTATAACACCGTTTACAAACTGGGTTTGTGGTGTTGGTCTGATTCCCTTCTTCATCAGCGATGTAAGCAAAATTTGCCCACACTTCACTCCTCGCGCCCGTTTTGTCCACAAGTCGCGGACGAGAGACATCTGTTATTGGCTTGCGCGTGCGTGTGTCGCTCTCAACCGAGTCAAATTAATCGATTCACACGTGAATCAATTCATTTGTTCAGAACACTAAGTTTATCTGAATCCTGCCACACCGACTGCTGCGGTGTGAATCAGTTTTCTTATGAACTGAATCAAATAGCGCCTACTAATTTGACTCGTTTGAAGCTAGTGACTGGGCTATATACAGTATCGAAAGCATCGAACTCTAAAGATCCGAATCGTTTGTGATGACGTAGTATCGAAAAAGAATCGAACCTTCGGTACACCGTGCAACTCTAGTCTACAGCACAGTCTTCAGCACAGTCTACAGCATAGTCTATAGCACAGTGTTCAGCACAGTCTACAGCACAGTCTATAGCACAGTGTTTGAGCGCAGTCTATAGCACAGTTTTCACAGCAGTCTATAGCATAGTGGTCAGCACAGACACAGCCAGAACACAACAGACCAAAGAAAGAAACCCAACAACTTTTCCAAAATAAGCCACCAAAGAATTCAATAATTCAGCAGCGGAATAATTCAATAATTATTACTCAGCTTGGCGTGGGCGCGTACAGAAGCGTCGCGCTGTGCCAAAGCGCTGCACCAGCGCGCCAAGAAGCATTTTAGCGCAGACCTGGAGAGAGTTTTTCCTTTTTTCCAGCTAATGGTCACTAAAAGGATCAACCTCTGACCATTAAAACCTGACCAAAGAACAGCCAGCAGTCTCAGAAGCACATACGCTCCATTCAGCCTCACACTCTCCACTCATAACACTCTCTAAATGCTTTTTGGCTCATGTGTACTATTGTAGGAAAAAAAAATGAAAAACTTTCATCGCTACAGAACATTTAGATTGTGTGGAGGTTCTTTTTTTTTAAATGTTTCTTCACACTCAAAGTGTTCACTCACAAAATGTGTCCTTTACCAAAACATTTCACAGTGAGACACCAAGTGGCGCAACTGTCTAAGTGTTGGCCCTAGTGTTAGATCTCTATATATATATCTATACCTGGAGACATCAATGGTTAAAAGCTCCAGATACCAAAGCTAGTTCTGGTTCCTGTAGAGAACCAACAGAAAAGCTAATAGTATAGGAATCTCTGTATCAAATAAGCTTAAAACCAATTGGTACCATTGCTAATGCCAGGTGTGGCCTACACTGGAGCTGTGTTGCCTGAAATGATGGTGCCCCATTCAGTAGTTTCAATAAAATATCATAATTTAGAGCATTTATTTGCAGAAAATGAGAAATGGCTGAAATAACAAAAAAAGATGCAGAGCTTTCAGACCTCAAATAATGCAAAGAAAACAAGTTCATATTCATAAAGTTTTAAGAGTTCAGAAATCAATATTTGGTGGAATAACCCTGGTTTTTAATCACAGTGTTTCATGCATCTTGGCATTCTTGGCATCATGTTCTCCTCCACCAGTCTTACACACTGCTTTTGGATAACTTTATGCCACTCAAAAATAATCTGGTAAAGCCTATAACCACACACTTCTGGACAAGCTGGTGTTAATGGACTCATATTAGTGGACATCATATTTACAGTATGAGCTCTGTTATGTTTCTATTCCACCACTGAAAACCTAACCCTTTTTCTTTCTTATTGATGTAAAAGTCACATGAATTCTGTACCAAATGTGAAAGTGGCCTGCCACTATAATCAGGAGATCATTGGTTCGAATCCCGGTCATGCAGCTTGCCATCAGCTGCCGGAGCCATGAGAGAGCACATTTGAAGCTGCTACTTCATGTATATCAGAGGAAGCATGTGCTAGTCTTCACCCTCCTGGTGTACAGTAAATAAATGAACATATAATACAGATAACTTGCTGTTTTACCAAGTACCCAATGGGGCTTATCGCAGCCCGGACCTATACAACACTAGTTATGGTTATGGCTAATTTGTGTATAGTGTTATTAAATTTTGTCATATCATTCAGACATCATATTTACAGTAAAAGCTATGTTATGTCTCTTTCTGCTGTCATCCATTGTCCTCCTTCTCATTAATGTAAAAGTCTCGTAAATTCCTATCTTAGTCCAACAGACTAATGTGCTGCTACTGTGATCATGAGATCGCTGGTTCGAATCCTGGTCGTGCAGCTTGCCATCAGCTGCCAGAACCCAGAGAGAGCACAATTGGCCTCGTTTTTTTTTCTGGGTGGGTGGATGGCGCTCTCTCCTCATATCACTCTTAAGGTGCTACTTCACATGTATCGGAGGAGGCATCTGCTGGTCTTCACCTACCTGGTGTTAGGGCATCACTTGTGATTAGGGTTACAGTATACAGCTGAGTGGGACAGTCAGCATAGCTAAATTGTAGATAAAAGCAGGAAATATGTACAAAAAATGTACAAATAACAGGGGCTCCAGATAATCCAGCGGACTAAGGCACTGCCACTATGATCAGGAGATCGCTGGTTCGAATCCAGGTCATGCAGCTTGCCATCAGCTGCCAGAACTCAGATCGGAGGAAGGGCGATAGCGATTAAACATAAAAATAAATACAAAAGGGTATAAATAACACAGATAACCTGCTATTTTTAGATAGCTAATCAGGCTTTTTCGCAGCAGGAACCTATACAACTCAAGGCAGATGGTTTTAATGTTATGGCTAATTTGTTTATAGCACAATTAGCTTTTAGTCATGTCATCCAGCTCTGAGCTGTAGCCTAAGGAAGTGTTTTAATGCTTACATGACACTATTTTAGGCCTAAACAAGAATCTGGTGAAGCCTGTAATCGCACACTTCTGGACAAGCTGGTGTTAATGGACTCATTTACAGGTAATTAAACCCCGCCAAAAAAAACAGTTACATGTGTACACATGAGTGTACTGACAAAAACGTGACGTGATTGCTGAAAATAGCTGCATTTATGTCTTTTAGAGACTTCGCAAATCCTTACAGCGCCCTGCAACCGAGCGCACACCAAAAGCAGCCAACATGAATGGAGCTTTTCACATGCAAATACAAACCCTGCCAATGAAGTGTTCATCCCGACACGCCGAGAGCTGCCGCAGAGGCTCTCCGAGGCCGTGTGCGCACCTCACTGCAGGTGCAGGTCACATGGTCTCGGTTGAAGATGAGCAGGGCGGAGCTGGGATGGTTTGGATTCCTGGAGCGTCCTCGAATCGCTCTTTCACAATCAGGCCATCAGTGGATCTCAGAACTTGGGTCGATGTCTCCTCGATTCCTCTGTCCTGCCTCCTCCAGCCCGTGACTCGCAAATCGATGGAAGTCTGCATTTTTAAGGATTTATGCGCTCGGAGGAATCCAGGAGAGAGGAGAGGCTTTGGACCAAAAAAATCCTGTCATGATATCCAGTATTTCTTTTGATTTTGCATTTTAATCATACTTACATTTTTTAGATTACCAAACAAACTTTAATATCAAATAAAACATAACCTGAGTACACATAAAAAGCACTTTTTAAATGATGATTTTATTGATTAAAGGAAAAAAAAAACTATCCAAACCAAACTAGGCCCCTACTTTTTGGAAAGCTGAGTTCAATTTTACTACTAACCACAACCAGGCCTGATTACTATCAGACCTGTAAAATCAAGAAATCACTTAAATACAACCTGTTTGACAACATGAAGCAGATAAAAGATCTCAAAAAGCAACAAAATCATTCAGGTCACTGATCATCTATCAGTCTGGAAAAGGTTATAAAGTCATTTCTAAAGCTTTAAGACTCCAGTAAACCACAGTGATTCACTATTAGTCACTAATGGAGAAAAAACATGGAACACTGGTGAACCTTCCCAGGAGTGACCGTCCTACCGATCAAAATTACTCCAAAAGGGCATGAACAACTCATCCAGGAGATCACAAAAGAACCCAAAACAACATTTAAAGAACTGCAGGATCTCACTTAAGGCCTCACTTAAGGTTAATGGTGAGTGTTAATGAATCAATAATAAATAAGAGACTGGGTGAAAATTGTCTCCATGGGAGAATTCCAAGATAAAAAACACTGCTGACCAAAAACACCACAACTACCCGTCTCACATTTACCAACTAACATCCTGATTATCTTCAGCACTTTGTATAAATATTATTTGGACTGACGTGGCAAAAGTGGAACTTTTTGACAAAAGTGGAAGGTGTGTGTCTTGTTACATCTGATGTAAAACTAACACATAATTTCAGAAAAAGATCATCATACTGAACGTAAAACATGGTGGTGGTAGTGTGTGTGTGTGTGTGTGTGTGTGTGTGTGTGTGATGGTCTGGGGCTGCTGGATAACTTGCTGTAATAGATGGAAGCAGGAATTCTGCTGTTTATCAGACAATCCTGAAGGAGAATATCCAACCATCTGTTTGTGACCTCAAGCTCAGGAGTACTTGGGTTCTGCAGCAGGACAATGACCCAAAACACACAAAAACAAAAACACAAAGTCCACCTCTGAATGTCCAGCGAAATTAGTGCATTATTCTTCATGAGACTATGTTGATATAATGCCAACATAATAGCATAATACTGCATTTATAGTACACATCACTTTTTTAAGCAAATTACTTTTATCCTAATTAAGAATATTCAGACCAAGCAAAGGTTTGTCTAAAGGGGCTATAGGGTACATAGTACGATGCAAGACTTGGAATCTGAAACTTGAGTGAAACTTGATTGTTTGAGAGCATCGTTTGTAAAGTAGTGAAGAGGTAGAGTTACAGATATACAGTGAATAACTCTATTTGAATAATGTCCTAATACAGATTATAAGAAGCAAGAACTACTCGACTAAGTAGAACAAAAATATTACTTTAAGAAATGAAGGTCAGTCAATCTGATACATTTCAAGTGCAGTCAACACAAAGACCATCAAAACATTATAATGATGAAACTGGCACTCATTAGCACAGGGTAAGTTAATCAGAGGGGGTAGTAAGTGAACACACATAGTGGGGGAATTATTAAAATATACAAAAAGCATTATTAGATTAACAATAAATAAATAACCAATGATATTACGTTGGTTAGATGTCCTGAAAGTCTAATAATAATTGAAATCACCACTACTCGTATTATAAAGGTAAAAAAAAGTGACTAAAAGTTATATAAGCACAGGCTGGAAGTTCCACAAAAGCGCTTTGGCCCAATGAAATCAGAAGTGGGTTTTACAGGTATCTGAAGCTGTGTGACGAGATTACAGCAGAGAAAAGCCTATATGATGGAATCAGCTCTCTGGCTTCAGTTATGAGTGCGCAGTCAGGGGAGTGATTTTTGCTCTTTTTGTTCCTTATTGATTTTTCTGACTTCTGATCCGCTGTGGTTGAAATTATTACATACGTGCTCCGTCGTGTTCATTTACAGCCCGCTCTAAATTGACAATTAACCGTCCTGAACCACATTTTCATTCTTATTATCTTTCTTATTGTTTCTTGCTGCTCATTTTCTTATTACCGTGAACTGGGTTAACCCTGAATAACTTACAAATACACCATAACAATAAAATCACTTGTCCCATATTAGATATTTTCTATTTCTTTCTTTTTTTTTTTTCTTTCTTTCTTTTTAATTTACAAGGCCAATTACCCAACAGACTCATTAGGGCTTCCCCATCACTAGTGATGCCTTAACACAAAAAGAAGGAAGACTATCACATGCCTCCTCCAATACATGTGAAGTCAGACCCTCACCTCTTTTTGAGAGCACCATCTACCCACCCACAGAGAGCAAGGACAATTGTACTCATCTCAATCTCAGGGCTCCAGCAGCTGATGGCAAGCTGCACGACTGGGATTCGAATCAGCAAACCTCTCATCTTGGTGGCAGCACTTGAAGCTCCCTGTCAGGTATTTCCTATATGTGATATAATTTTATTTCTAATTTCTATCCCAATTTCTCTCCAATTTACACGGCCAATTACCCAACCCACTCATTCATTAGGATCCAACACCAGGAGGGTGAAGACAAGCACATGCCTCCTCCGACACATGTGAAGTCAGACTCCGCCTCTTTTTTAGCATTACAGCGCTCTCAGAAGAAAGCGCAGCGAATCGGTTCTGATACATCAGCTCACAGATGTCTTGTGCTGATCAACATCACCGTAGGAGTGATGAGGGGAAAGAGCGCCATCTACTGTACCCAACCAGAGAGAGCAAGGCCAACTGTGCTCTCTCGGGCTTCGGCAGCTGATGGCAAGCTGCATGACCGGGATTTGCACCAGTGCTAAAGCCCACTGGAGGTCTAGAACTAAGAGATTAGCATCAGATCCCACCCAATCTAGCTTGGACAATCGGGCTCAATCTTTTTTACTAGACACGTGAGACACAGATGTGTTATTTGCGTGAAAGTGAGCGGTACAGTGGCTTGGTGGTTAGCACGTTTGCCTCCCAGAACTGGGGTCTTGGGTTCAAATCCCTATCTGGGTGGAGTTTCTATGTTGTCCTTGTGTCTGCATGGGTTTCCTCCAACAGTCCAAAAACATGGAAATCAGGTAAATTAGATATTCTAAAATTACCTGAAAAAAATAGATACCCTAATATTAAATTAATTGCCCTTGTGTGTGAATGTGTGTGTGACTGTATGCCAACTCCTCAGTGCCAAAAGCAGTCCTCCGGGTGGACAGTGGTTTCTGGTTGAGAGTACGCTGTGTACAATTGGCTGCCGCTTCTCATCAGTGTGTGTTTAATGTGTATGGAATGCACATATATATTCTATCAGATAGAATATAGAAATTAGAATATCAATAAAAAAATTACTTTATTTCAGTAATTCACTTAAAAAATATGAAACGTATATGTTATATGTATGTATTGCACACAAACTGATCTATTTTAAGTGTTTATTCCTTTAGGAAATGCAGATTTCATTTTCCAGCAGGACTTGGCACACTACCAGCAATGCCGAAAGTTTAAATTGGTCTTATAAAATCTTAAAATGTTCTAAGATAATGACTTTTGAGTTTTGATTGGCTGTAAGCCATAATCATCAATATTAATACACATCACTCTGTGTGTAATACATCTATATTATATATGAGTTTCACATTTTTAACTCGAAGTATCTTTTCAATGATATTCTAACTTTTTTTAGGTGCACCTGTAATTGTAAGTGTGTAAATGTAAGTAAGTAAAACTGTGAACAGCAAAAACACACTGAATCAGACACTGACTGTTCACTCGCTGACTAATATGTATATCCCACTGCTAGACAGGTGCCATTGTAACCAGATAAATCGATGTAAATCAATGATAATGAATGTTATTTGCCTGTCAGTCGTTTTAATGTAGTAAATGGTAACAATAGCTTTATTATTTGAGACTCTACAGGCATAAAAGACCAATTTGTTCCCATCAGTCACCTCGGATTTCTGAATATCCTGCATTTAAAACGTGTATTTCTCTTAAACTGTAACCATTCAAATGTCAAAACCCATTCAAATGTTTGTTTATTTGAGTGTGTTTTGTGAATTTGTTAAACCTTTTCCAGCTGTAAAAAGACTCTGTTCCAGTACAAATCCTTTGTGTTGTATAACACTGAGGAGTTCGGCTCCTGTTGAATGTCACTAGAATATCTGAATATATATATATATATATATATATGTATATATATATATTTCTGTGAGGTTAAACACTGAAATGAAACATTTGGCCCGTGAGGTTGTTTGAACTGTAATAAACGATAATGAAAAAAAATAAAAATAAAATTCTTCTTTGGTGAGCTTTTGTTTACATTCCTCCCCTGTCTCTCTGTTTTTTCCCTATCTCCTTATAAGGGCATTTTCCCGGGCCATGTCCCAATTCACTAGCCGGGTCAGCAGTAGTGTATTGGACCACGACCCTGACGACACGGATTTGATCCAGCTTGAGGAGCGGTGTGTTTATTTATTTATTTATTTTCCTTTCTTCTTGGGTTTACCTGCTTTGAGATCAACTGTTCTGCAATTGGGTTCAACAACCCTCTGGGCTGGAGAGCTACTAGTCTGTAGCACTACATCTCATTAGACTTCATTTTCCAAAACTGTTTTTTTTTTTTTGGCTTGTGGTCAAACTTAATGGCTGACCCCTGGATTTGAATGTTCATGGCAAGGAATTTGTGAATTTGAGGAATTTGAGAGGTTAGTTTGCAAAGAACTGAAGCTGTTCTCTAAACACTAAGGCTACGTAGTGGTGAAATGCTGTCTTAGGGACCACCTGAGGTTGTCCAGGTTCAGGTTACAGATCCAGAACGTGCCACGTTAACAGAAATAAGCTATAAAACAACCGTTTCCCTCAGTGTCAGAACAGAGCTGACTGTTCAGAGGCCTTGTATAAACCAGATAACAGGGTTAACACACACACAGACCCAGACAGTAGAGCTGGAGAGCAGACAGAAAGAACAGATGGATGATTGTTGTTTTGAGAACACAGAGAGTGAGGTCTTATTGGCATGACCTCTACTTTGAACAAAGACACTAAGGCAGGAAAAGAGAAAGAAACAGATCTTTGTGCATTTAGTCATTTATCTCAGTTTTTCCATTCAATTTCAGTCTTCGTTGCATGTTTCAATTCAATTCAAATGTATTGTGTATTGTTATTATACTAATACTGGGTTGTAGAGTACAGTGAAACACTGTTAGGCTTGTTCTTCAGCGCTGAAGGGCATTATATATAAGTACAACAGACAGCAGACAATAAATGCAATACAAGAAATGCATATATGTACATGATGCAGCTATTATAACAGTTTTTCTCGGTCGCTTTGGAGCATTTCTCACATCAGCTGCTGAACATCATGGACAATGTTCACCACCCTCTGCACAGCACCATCACCAGGCAGAGGAGCTCATTCAGCGGCAGACTGCTGTCCCAGTCCTGCTCCACAGACAGACTCCGAAAGTCTTTTGTCCCTCAGGCCATAAGACTTTTCAACTCATCTCAGCACAGCAAACTGAAGACTCTGTGACATCATGGACATACCCCCATCTATGGTCACACTATCTTGCTGATGCCCATAACACTATTTTTATAGTTCTACCCTTTTTTGCACTAGTAGTTCATTCACTAGTTCATTCATCTACTGTTTACGTATCATTTGCACTGCTGAATTTAAATTATTATATAACTGTGTTTGCACTTTCTGTATGGCGGACATCAGTTATCCTTATCCTTACTTTATGCACATCAACTGGTGTTCGCTGTCTATTGTGTTCAACTGCACTACCTCCATTTTACATCCCACACACACACACTAAAGACTGTACTTTGCTAATTTCATTTTATTTTTTATTTTGTTGTATTTATATGTATCATTTATATATATATATATATATATATATATTTATGTTTTTGTAACTTTGTGTACTATACACACCTGCTGCTGGATCTATCTATCTATCTATCTATCTATCTATCTATCTATCTATCTATCTATCTATCTATCTATCTATCTATCTATCTATCTATCTATCTATCTATCAGAATTGAATTTCTCAAACCAGTTGTTCAATTTGCACATCATCTAATCATTTGTGCTCATCACAGAAGCAATTTCTCATTTATTTTATACGAACAGCAAATTATTTTGTACAACTGTCTGCTGTTTTACGAACTATCGATTGCTTCTGTCATGCAGATCACAATATATAATACATTATTCTGCTGAACTGGCTCACCCACCAGAACAGCTCACCATTAGTTCACTGGGAACATCCTTACATTCAATTCAGATAAACTAGATATCAGAAATGGATAATGGATGTAGAAACATGCAAAAATCACGGATCGGTGCGTACCTCGGTTTTGGGGTCACGGTTCGGTACATTTTCGGTGCAGTATGGGAACAAAATGCAGAACCATTTTCTTCCACAGCGTGTTGTTTTATTTAACCAAAAAAATGCCAATATACAAACCGAAACAGTAAACACATTCAAAGTGCTGCTTGGTAACATTAATACAAATATTAATAAAAATAAATGAAATATTCTCAAATGATTAACCAATGTTAAAAATTTAAATATTAAAATTAAAAATAATAAATTGAATTCCCTTTAAACAGTAAACAAAACTTTCCACATGTAAAGTGCAGCACTCAGAATTCCAGAATTCTAATGCTACAGTATTCAATTTCTCAATACTCTTCATATTTTTTGCCAAGAAAATCAGTTTGTCCACATTGTCAGCAGTGAGAGCAGATCTGCTGGCAGTTACAACGTCCCCAGCGGTTGAAAATACCCTCTATGTACCCTCAATGCTATAAAAGCCCCAATGGATGCTGTTATGGATTTAGCCCAATCTGAATTGTGATTGAAAGGATGCCTGAACACAGATATCTGTGGCGTTTGCACTACAGGGATCTTCTTTCTTGTCGCGGTCATCTTAGCACTTGGGTGGCGCCGTTTCAGGTGACGTAGCATGTTTGAAGTGTTGCCCGAAACATAGCCGACCCCAGCAAAACAATAACGACATACCGCTTTCGTTTTAACCACTAGTCTTTTTCCGTCGCAGGTTTTCACTGGGAAAACGAAGTGCTCCCAAACGGGAGATTTTAAGGACAGCTAGCTTCTGCCATAATGTCCAAATAGTCTCCACCATTCGCTGATGCAACAGACGCGTGTACCTCGCAAATGTGTTTTGAAGAGTGGTTAGGAAAGGCTCGACCGATTGGTTCGCCGTGCGACGTCACCCCCAAATGGTCACAAGAGCACGAATCACGAAAGAGTTGCTTTAAACATATCAAAGAACCTCCCCTTTACTACTCCAATCACGTACTGGCATCTAATGAATATTAAATAGCCACATGTAGCGACAGGCTCAGACCTAGGGTAGAACAGGTGCTGGGTAGAACATATAAACTGACTGTATTCATTCGGTACAGCACTGTACCGTACCGAAGGTCTGTTCGGTACGGTTCGGTACGAATACATTATACCAGGGGTGTCCAAACTTTTTTTGTTGGAGGCCAGAAGGAGAAATATATTTGAAGTCACGGGCCACACTCTGTAATAAAACAAATAATGAAATATACCACTTTAAATAATACTTTTTTCCTAATTATTTCATTTACACACCATTTTACTTTATTTACTATCTTTATGTGCACTCTCTCCGCTTTTAGACTCTTTGGCCCGTTTTTCTGCGCTAGAAATGCGCACTCTCTCCACTTGTAGACTCTTTGGCCCGTTTTTCTGCGCTAGAAATGCGCACTCTCTCCGCTTTTAGACTCTTTGGCCCGTTTTTCTGCACTAGAAATGCGCACTCTCTCCGCTTTTAGACTCTTTTGCCCAGTTTTTCTGCGCTAGAAATGCGCACCCTCTCAGCTTTTAGACTCTTTGCCCCGTTTTTCTGCGCTAGAAATGCGCACCCTCTCCGCTTTTAGACTCTTTGGCCCGTTTTTCTGCGCTAGAAATGCGCACTCTCTCCGCTTTTAGACTCTTTTGCCCAGTTTTTCTGCGCTAGAAATGCACACTCTCTCCGCTTTTAGACTCTTTTGCCCTGTTTTTCTGTGTTAGAAATGTGCACCCTCTCCGCTTTTAGACTCTTTTGCCCAGATTTCCTGCGCTAGAAATGCGCACCCTCTCCGCTTTTAGACTCTTTTGCCCAGATTTCCTGCGCTAGAAATGCGCACCCTCTCAACTTTTAGACTCTTTGCTCCGTTTTTCTGTGCTAGAAATGCGCACTCTCTCCGCTTTTAGACTCTTTTGCCCCGTTTTTCTGCGCTAGAAATGCGCACCCTCTCAGCTTTTAGACTCTTTGCCCCGTTTTTCTGCAGTAGAAATACGCACACTCTCCGCTTTTAGACTCTTTGGCTCGTTTCTGACACCTAGCGTTCAAACTTTGAATCTCACATTATAAAAACCTGCTTAACAGCGGGCCAACTTTCATTCTATTTCTAAAATACCTCGCGGGCCGCTCCAAAAAAGGAAACGGGCCGCTGTTACAGGCCTAGTGTATAATGATATACAGTGCAATTAGCGATCTGTGATCTAACCATTGCTGTGATTTTAGAAATAAACATCTGATATGTGTTCATAACTGTATCGTGTTCAGAATAATAATGAATGTAATTCATAAAAGTCATGTTGTAAATTCTGGAATGTAACAAAATGAAACTGAAGCTGAGCTTTAACCTGATGAAACACGATGTACTGAGCACTGTCTGTCTGTTCTGTGGTAAAACGTGACATGATCTGTCAATAAATTACTGTATAAACAGTAAAATCATTAAAGTGAATTCTGTGTAATTTCTCAGACAGACAGTAATGTGAAATTTTGTACTGCTGGAAGTGATTTACTTTTATTTTGTAAAGTTCTTATAGAGTAAACTGAAGGACGATCACATGACTAATCATTTTGACTGACTTGTTCATAATCAATGACTAAAGCACTGTTTATTCTGAGGACTCTGACAGGTTCACTGATATAAATATGTACCTTTGGGGCACGGATAAAGGATTTAGAGTGCAGTACAAGCATTAGCTGCTCATCCATTATGTGCTATGTGGTGCTGTTTGTAAAAACTGTTTTGAGAAATGCTCACAGTGTGGTGCAAATAATAATTCTGATTTGAGAAATGCATCAAAGCGACTGAGAAAAACTGTAACTGTAGTGAATAAGTTGTGCAGTGATATAATTGGATGATGTCCATACAGTGAATAGCTCAGTGCTGATTTACAGTGTATAGAGTGTTTAGTTTCTTCCTATTTTACATCACAATTTATCTACATTAGTGTTTAATTAGGGATGTTAGCAATTAGTGTTTTTTTTAATCTGCTGACAGATACAAGATTCAAGGTTTTTTCATACATTTATTTTCTTATTTTTTTTTTATTACTGAAACAACGGTATCAAAAATGACAATTTTAGCACAAAATAAACAAGTACTAAATTATTCCCATTTAAATAGGCATCTTTTCTTAAATAAACAAAGCACTGAGTACTTAAATAAACAAAGTACCAAGTCTCAACCTGATACTTCAGAAATGCAGTCATAAAAAATAATAATAATAAAAAATAAGGAACACATCTAAGTTGTTCCTTAAGGTTTTATTATTATTATTATTATTATTATAGAAAAAATAAAAATATCAAAAAGGACAATTTTTAGCACAAAATAAACAAGTACTACATAGTCATATAAATGATTTCCATTTAAATATGGATCTTTTTTTTAAAATAAACAAACTAAACAATGTCACACCTAAACAATTCTGTGATTAAATCATAATTAAGATCACGAGAGGGGAGAGGACAAAATAAAATGTAAAACATAAATATAATAAATGGCATCAGTGTGCTTCTGCGAACATCCCTGCCAAACCAAATATATTCATTTAAAAAAAAGCATAAACCCTAACCCTAACCCTAACCCTAACCCTAACCCTAACCCTAGCCTGAGCTACTGTGTTGGTGCTAATGGTGCTGACACAAGAGATACTGCAAACACTGCAAGCAGTGCTAGCCAGGGTTAAAATCTAACCCTACACCTAACCCTAACCTTAACCTTAACCTTTAATAAACCCTAAAACCTAAAACTATACCTAACCCTAACCTTAACCTTTAATCAACCCTAAAATCTAACCCTAGACCTAACCCTAACCTTAACCTTTAATCTACCCTAAAATCTAACCCTACACCTAACCCTAACCTTAACCCTTAATCAACCCTAAAATCTAACCCTACACCTAACCCTAACCTTAACCTTTAATCAACCCTAAAATCTAACCCTACACCTAACCCTAACCTTAACCTTTAATCTACCCTAAAATCTAACCCTACACCTAACCCTAACCTTAACCCTTAATCAACCCTAAAATCTAACCCTACACCTAACCCTAACCTTAACCCTTAATCAACCCTAAAATCTAACCCTACACCTAACCCTAACCTTAACCCTTAATCAACCCTAAAATCTAACCCTAACCTTAACCCTTAATCAACCCTAAAACCTAACCCTAACCTTAACCCTTAATCAACCCTAAAATCTAACCCTACACCTAACCCTAACCTTAACCCTTAATCAACCCTACACCTAACCCTAACCTTAACCCTTAATCAACCCTAAAACCTAACCCTAACCTTAACCCTTAATCAACCCTAAAATCTAACCCTACACCTAACCCTAACCTTAACCTTAATCAACCCTAAAATCTAACCCTACACCCAACCCTAACCTTAACCCTTAATCAACCCTAAAATCTAACCCTACACCTAACCCTAACCTTAACCCTTAATCAACCCTAACCTTAACCCTTAATCAACCCTAAAATCTAACCCTACACCCAACCCTAACCTTAACCCTTAATCGACCCTAAAATCAAACCCTACACCTAACCCTAACCTTAACCCTTAATCAACCCTAACCTTAACACTTAATCAACCCTAACCTTAACACTTAATCAACCCTAAAACCTAACCCTACACCTAACCCTAACCTTAACCCTTAATCTACCCTAAAATCTAACCCTACACCTAACCCTAACCTTAACCCTTAATCAACCCTAAAATCTAACCCTACACCTAACCCTAACCTTAACCCTGAATCAACCATAAAATCTAACCCTACACCTAACCCTAACCTTAACCAACCCTAAAATCTAACCCTACACCCAATCCTAACCTTAACCCTTAATCAACCATAAAATCTAACCCTACACCTAACCCTAACCTTAACCCTTAATCAACCATAAAATCTAACCCTACACCCAACCCTAACCTTAACCCTTAATCTACCCTAAAATCTAACCCTACACCTAACCCTAACCTTAACCCTTAATCAACCCTAAAATCTAACCCTACACCTAACCCTAACCCTTAATCTACCCTAAAATCTAACCCTACACCTAACCCTTACCTTAACCCTTAATCAACCCTAAAATCTAACCCTACACCTAACCCTTATCCTAACCTTAACCTAATCTTAAAATCTAACCCTAAACCCAATCCTAAAATATTAAGATAAGTGTTTGGGTTAGAGTTGAATGTAGGGTTATATTCAATAGAGAATCATTTACTTTCACCTTTTAGTTCATTTGCATTTAATAGACATGTAGTTGAATGTTAGTTGAATGTCAGTTGAGCATCAAAGAGGCCATCAAATGGACCATCCAAGTAAAGTGTTACCATATATATATATTTATTTATTTTATTTTATTTTTTTTGCAAATTTGGCAGCTGTTCTTTACATTGATTCCAAATCTTATAATAAATGGACCAATAGAAATAGAAATGCTCCAAAAAGCTACTACAAAACTGACTGCATTTGCGGCTCTGATATCAGCGTATAATAGACTGTCAACATCAGTATCAGCATCAGTAAAACAGGGAAAGAAATCATGGCACCTCTCACAGCCCAGTATATATCAGCCTAACCACATCATTACTGAAGCGCCCTGGCACCACTGCTCCTCCGAGCACGGAGCTGCAAAGCCTGAACCTCCATTAGTAATCAAGACATGTTGACAGAAAGCTGGAGGAACACAGGTGTGATGTGGCTCGCTGGTGTTGCTGTGCCCTTGAACAAGACATTTAACCCCCAGTGGATACAGAGACATGACACTGCACCACCCATCCCTCCACCCCTCCGCCCAAACCCAACAACCGTGGGGAAAAACAGGCCGTGACATTATTGTGAATAAGTGCGGGGGGGACAGAAAGGAGAAAAAGCCTTAAGGCGATTAAAAAAAGCTGAAATTCAAAAATTCACCCATTTCAATTAACATTTACATGCAGAACTCTTACATTTCAATGTTAAAAGTGATGCACTGTGGCATGTTTCTGACCAGGAGCGATGTGCCTTTATATCACAGCCTGACTACCAAACACGCCCAAAAGGATGTAGCATTAGTGACTGTAGACAAACTAGAAACAATAATCTATCATTTTTCTGAATCAGTTTCTTTGATTTTGCTATTTATAGGTATATGTTTAAGAAACATGAACATTGCTGTTTTATTCTATAAACTACAGACAACATTTCTCCCAAATTCCACATAAAAATATTGTACTTTAGAGCATTTATTTGCAGAAAATTAGAAATGTCTGAAATAACAAAAAAGATGCAGAGATGCAGAAATATTCATAAAGTTTAAAGAGTTCAGAAATCAATATTTGGTGGAATAACCCTGGTTTTTAATCACAGTTTTTTTCATGCATCATGGCATCATGTTCTCCTCCACCAGTCTTACACACTGCTTTTGGATAACTTTATGCTTTACACTCCTGGTGCAAAAATTCAAGCAGTTCAGTTTGGTTTGATGGCTTGTGATCATTCATCTTCCTCTTGATTATATTCCAGAGGTTTCTAATTTGGTAAAATCAAAGAAACATATATTTTTTGCCAGAGCTGCATATAGAGGACATACAGAGAACTGAAATTACGTTGCTGTCTTTACTAAAGTTACAGCAATAAAACCATTACACTAAAGTACAGCAAAATGAAATGATAAATAATGAAAGAATAACACTAAATGTCAAAAGTGGATTTCTCTTCAAGCAAGAACTCGCAGCTGTATGTGCATTTAAAGATTTGAACGCATGATAAAGATGTACAAAAACACTGCAATTTATGGGACAAAAAACAAAAAGTCTGTTAAAAAGTCCGCTAAATGTGCCGCCATCTTGAATACTTTCCGAATATATGGAAATATTTTAAGAGGTGGTGACCACATATAAGTTAACTAAGTCGACTAAGCAAAAGTCAAGTCAAAGTGCAAATCTTGTGCCAAAATTAAATGCAAAACCACAATTACATTATATTTCACTGCGAGAAATACACAAGAATGAACACTTTCTAAACCAAATGCTACATTCATGTCAGAAATGCACACAAAGCTCCTTAAAATGCCAAATCAGCCCAACTGCATTGTATTCCACTGTGTGCCAATGCAAATGTTTAAAAGCAAATCACAATGCACAGGATTCGGGTAGGGGGCTGAAGAAGGGCAAAGATTATTTCTTTTTTAATGCTTTTGCAACAGGAGTAAAGGCATAAAGTTATCCAAAAGCAGTGTGTAAGACTGGTGGAAGAGAACATGCCAAAATGCATGAAATCTAATATTAAAAACCAGGATTATTCCTCCAAATATTGATTTCTGAACTCTTAAAACTTTATGAATATGAACTTGTTTTCTTTGCATTTTTTGAGTTCTGAAAGCTCTGCATTTTTATCTTTTTTGTTACTTCAGCCATTTCTCATTTTACAGCCTTTTAACTTCACTCTGGTTTAGCTTTTAGCTTTTAATAAACTGTTTCTTCACTGTGGAAGGATTTATTGAAAAGCCTGGTACAACAGAAAGGCCGTTGTACTCTTTTTTTTTTTTTTGACAACTATGACCTTTTGCGAACAATATTTACTCAGTACTCGCTGTTTACTGCAGTTATTCTGTCACATATTTTTTGTAATAAAAATATGTTTAAAAGTCAATAATTTACTATATAATCATTTCTTATTCCAGTTGACAGTGCCAAAATATATATATATATATATATATATATATATATATATATATATATATATATATATATATATATATATATATATATATTTTTTTTTTTTTTTACACATATAGTTGAATTCTACTGCTTGCAATTGTACAAAATCATGATAAATCATTATGTGGCAATTTACCAAACAGTGATTAAACCTTGTCTTGAACTACTGTGGTGGTCCGGAGAAAGTGTGTTGTTTATTTAATTCCAGTTTCAAGTTCATGTTCAAAAAAAAGTTTCACTATCAAAAACACTTACATTTAATTACTATTTGTAAGTTACTAAACAAAATAAATCACAGAGTAATTTTCTATAGCCTCAAACAACTCTTAAATAAAACCTTCCCCAGCAAAAGGCCCAACCACTGGGTTGCAAAGACTTAAATAGCACCAAACCGGAAGTGGTCTGATGTCACATTCTGCCATTTTGGAGGGAAATCTGTTAATAAAAGTCCCCCAAATAAGCACAAAAGTTTCCCCGCTGAACAAAGACATGCATGGCTTCCATCACAGTAAACAACCACAAATGAGTATGTTTTCCTTTGTTCTTAGATTAATTAGAGTTGGATTAACTAGAGTTTGCCAAAGCACATCTAAACAAAGTTCTGGCCAATAGAAACACCAAATATTCAAACATTAAATATTGTATTCATTTGAAATTACATTTTTTTTCTGCAGCTTTTTCTCTTTTTAAAGTATTAATAGCAAAACTGAGGCATTTGGAGGATTTATTCAAATAAACAAGTTTATTCGGGGAAAAAAAAAAAATAAAATCTTGTGAGATGTTCAAATCATCACCCACTTGGGGGTGGGCAATGTGGCCCTGAAATAATATCACAATATATAATTGTATTTTTGCGATAGCGATAGTCTTGGCGATATGACAAAACACTGAATTTGAATTTTTTTTTCTTGAAATACACTGCAACAAAATTAAAAAAATAATAATTTTATAATATTGCGTATGATATGCTTTGGCACACTCCTAACTGAGATATAAAAAATTTATATATACAAGAATTTTATCAGATTTGTAACAGAAGTCAATGATCCAGAGTGTCATGATACTAATAATGCTCTCCAAATATCTCCATATAGTATAGTAGATATATAATGGGAAATGAGAATAGAATGATTTTTTTTTTTTGCTAAAAACTGTAAAAAAAATATATATAATAAAAAAAAAATAATAATAATTAGGGGTGGGTGATATGGCACAAAATTTTAGGGTATAATATTGTTCACGATATTTAAAGCTGTTTTGCGATATTATTGTGTACGATACGATATGGTACACCCCAGTGCCTCCCCCTTTTTAATGGAGATGTGGATTTCATTTTCTAGCAGGACTTGGCACAATGCCCACTTTTCTTAGACACCGTTTTTTGCTATTTATAGGTTTATGTTTGAGTAAAATGAACATTGTTGTTTTCTTCTACAAACTACAGACAACATTTCTCCCAAATTCCAAATAAAAATATTTTAGTCATTTACAGCATTTTTTTGCAGAAAATGAGAAATGGCTGAACTAACAAAAAAAAAAGATGCAGAGCTTTCAGACCTCAAATAATGCAAAGAAAACAAGTTCATATTCCTGAAGGTTTTAATCACAGTTTTCATGCATCTTGGCATGTTCTCCTCCATCAGTCTTACCCACTGCTTTTGGATAACTTTATGCCTTTACTCCTGGTGCAAAAATGAAGCAGTTCAGTTTGGTTTCGTGGCTTGTGATCATCCATCTTTCTCTTGATTATATTCCAGAGGTTTTTAATTTGGTTTTTAATATTGGGTACGATATGATATGGTACACCCCAGTGCTTCCCTCCTTTATGAAGATGTGGATTTCATTTTCCAGCAGGACTTGGCACAATGCCCACTTTTCTGAGACACTGATTTTTGGGTTTTCATTGGCTGTAAGCCATAATAATCAACAATAAAATAAATAAATGCATACAATAGATCACTTTGTGTGTAATACATCTATATAATATGTATAGTTTCACATTTTGAACTAAACTACTGAAATAAAGTAACTGAGTATACAACTAGGTCTAACTCTTTAAACTCTTTCAAATGTAATGCCTTCTATTTTTTTCAGGAAAAGGTTCAGGAAAAGAACATACAAAGAGTTTTTCCACTATATGAGTACGTCACGCTGAGAACATATCACCATACTGCATTCATCCAGTTCCAGGTAAGCAAATGGCACTAATTCAGGCCTTCAATACTTCAATACTAATACTTCATATTCCTTTCCATTCAATCTGCTATTCAAGACCTTCTCTTCTACCAGCAGTTGCTCTTAACAGCACTTTGTTCTTTTGTACTGGAAGGGTTAAAGTCTTTATATTTAATCCACCACTCAGTGGAACCGGTATGCAGGAGAAAGCAGCTCACAGCTGAACCGCCACCTTAATGGAACTGAATTCAGAGTTCGGCCACCCTGCTGCTTCCAAACACTTACAGACACGGAGGGAAAAAAAGCTCCTGTAGAACTTACACCACACATGGAGCTATGGATTCTATTTGTGGAGAGCTACCAAATACACCAAATGGGATCTATGTGATAGATATTCACTGATTAAGCATAACATTAAGACCACCTCCTTGATTCTATACCCATCATCCAGTTTTTTTAAAGCTCTACTGAGCATATATGATCACGTTATAGTTCTATATTTATAGTATGTGCTTTATTTAAGCAATAGAACACAAGAGGGAGTGTGTTATTCATGATAACACACGACCTCGAGTGTTCTATTGCTTTTATACAAGTTTTTTTTTTTTTTTTTTACCAAATGAGTTAAGAAAATAAATCAAAGAAATTCTGTTTGAATATGCTTTAATATGGACTGTGCCTTCCACCAAAAAGTAGTTCCATCCCAACTGTAACAGAACTGAAACTTAACTACAAAACGGTGTATGGTTCATACAGACTAACACTTACGAAAGTTAGCTTGAAAGCAAAATTGGGAATAAGTGAAGATGGTAACGATAGGAGAGTGAAATAACGCTAATACTCTCCTCTCCTGCTCCGTGGAGTCGTCTTCAGGTGAAAGCTGCGCATTTTTTGAGTATTTCTGCCTGTTTAGCTGGCAGGTGTTGGTTTTAGCTAGCCGGCTGGAATGTGGTTAGGTTAGCGTAGCTTGCTTTAGCTCAGCATTAGCTTAGCGTAGCTTAGCCTAGCCTAGCCTGGCTGGTTAGCGTTCTGGTTGTCAGACGGCAGTAACCGAGCCATTTTCTTTCCCTTTTTTTCACAAAAGACGAGCCAGCGCTCTGTTACTGACATTTACTCCTGTTACTGGATCTCACTGCTGTTACTGGAACTCAGTCCTGTTACTGACACTTACTCCTGTTACTGAATCTCACTCCTGTTACTGGAACTCAGTCCTGTTACTGACACTTACTCCTGTTACTGAATCTCACTGCTGTTACTGGAACTCAGTCCTGTTTACTGACATATATATATATATATATATATATATATATATATATATATATATATATATATATATAAGTGCTCTTTTCATTGATTTTCTGAAATGGTCAATTGTAGTCAATCCAATCAAATAAGTGAGACGCCTCTATATTGAAACTACAGACAATCCATTAGTATTAATTCTCACACTTCAACAACCTTCAGTTCAATTCAGCACGGTGCTCCAACTCATTTTCTATTTTTCTTTCGTTTCATTTTTTTTTCTTTCCCTTCATCTCATCCACCAATCAGTCAGATTACACGCCGGCTCCCCGGGGTGACCGGCGACACCGGAGACGATGGAGCGGCGGACGCCAGCCTCCATAAATCTCAGAGAAAAGGCGCATAAACCGCGTGCTAGACGTGGAGGAAATGGGTCAGTCATACGAATCGGCATCTACTGGCATATAAATCTCATTGGTGGAGGGACAAGGAGCCGGAGACGGAACCCAGCTGCTTCGGCTGTGCTTAAACAGATTCTCCGCCGCGGCCTGATGGCCACTGTGTGCGTATGGAGGTGCCATCAAGACTGATTTGTTTTTCACACCAAATCAGCAGCAGCAGCAGCAGCAGCAGGCCAGAGATGGCAATACACCTCCGTCTTATTCCGTCACACTCATACACACACACACACAGCTGGTCCGGGGAAGGACAAAGAGCTGACAAACTCCAGCTGCTCGGGGAATTGCACGTCCTGGAGGGTTTGTGCTGCGATTTGTCCTGCTACAGCGTTTTCGATATGCAGGGCGGCGCTCCGATTGGAGACGACTGGCCTTGCAGGAGTGGAACAGTAAGCAATTTCATGACTGTATAAAGATCACCTGCTAAATTACCTGCTATGAACTTTACTTAAAGTGAAAGCTCAGCAAGTTTCAGCCTTTTTTTTCTCACTCTAAATGTAGAGTATCGGCATGGATACACTGGCTGTCTGAAGGTTTAGACTTTCCAATGCCAGACTAGGGGCTGAACACCAACAGGGGATCAGAGTCTAGGATCAGAGGTTGAGGGATACCGAGCACTAGGGCTGCACCATATTGGAAAAAAACAATTCGGCAATATCGGGGTTCTTGCACCACTTTAAAACTCAAATTTCATGCTTTTTAAGACATTTTTAAGACCTCAATAAATATAATTTAAGATCCAAAAATGCAGCATAATTTCTTAAGTCCATACTTCTGGAAATCTAAATTTTACGTTTCCCATTTGTTATCTATATTTTTTGCTTAAAATTTTGTTCCCTTGCAATGCAGAACAGAGCCAACATAGCACATGTAAGTTGCAATATGTTAAACAACTGTCACACCTTCCAGTGCTTCTAATGACTTTTCCACCTTCACAAACTCCAACTCCCAGAATGCTCCTCTCAGTCATGTGTCTTAGCCAGCCAATCAGCACCTGATTGTTAGATCAGCTTCAGCTGTGTTCTGAGTAATTGCTGGGGTTTTTCCGTATATAAATTCAAGTCTGTTTGTCCTTTTTTCGCTATTTCTATGTATGACCTATTTGCTGCTCTCCGCTAACCAGTGCTCTCTCCGATAGCGCTAGCTAGCTTGCCGCTAACGTTAGCTAGCTCTTCACTAAACTCAATTCTCTCCCTAATCACTTAAGCCGGCTCTCCGCTAACCACAGTTCTCTCTCCGACAATGGTAGCTAGCTTGCAGCTAACGTTAGCTAGCTCTTCACTAACCTCAATTCTATCCCTAATCACTTAAGCCGGCTCTCCGCTAACCACAGTTCTCTCTCCGACAATGGTAGCTAGCTTGCAGCTAACGTTAGCTAGCTCTTCACTAACCTCAATTCTATCCCTAATCACTTAAGCCGGCTCGCCGCTATACTTTCTAAGATTTAAACATCTTAGCTTATCAGAGACAAACTTCTGTTTAAAAATTCAAACAAAATGTGATTCCCTTAAAAAAAAGGGCTAGCGATGCCCCTGAACACCAGACAAACCAAGTCTCCCTGAAGCTGCGGGAGTCTCCCGCATTTCGGTAGTGGCTCCCTGATGCCCGCGAGTCACATTTAATCTCCCGGAATTCAGAACGAGCGCCCCAAACGCGCACACAGGCCACAGACTTTTATTCTCTAATCGAGTGTGGGAAGGAGAGAGAGAAAACAGAGAGGGTTCTGATTGGCCTGTTCTCTGCAAAGAGTCTGTGAGACAGCCAATCAGTTTTTAGTGTGGGCGGGCAGTGTTTTCCCCCCTCCCGGACGGGATTTGTTCAGTGAGTGAGAGAAAGCAGATCATATCGGAGGCAATATTAATAATTATTGTAATATGATAAATGTTTTTGATGTTGTGAAATTTTTTGTGATATTGTAACTGTCAATTTTTGTCAAATAAAGGCATTTTTTCCCAAAAAAAAAAGAAAAGCAGAGGCAGGGCCTTCCAAAAAGAAGGATACTGTACCTCTGAATACTCTAAATTTTATTTAAAAAATAAATTAATTTAATTTAAATTAATAAAATTAATTAATATAAAAGAAAATTTTGTTATCCTTTGGTGTGTGTTTTTTTTTTTTTTTTTTTGGGGGGGGGGGGGGGGGGGGGGTATGGGGTGGTAACCTCCATGAAATCAACTTTTGCAATTTGGGATGTCTGGAACACCAATACAAGTTCTTGGGAAAAACTCATCTAACAATACATTCTCTTACCTGTGAAACATGACTTGTATAAACAGATTTTAGCTATACAATTCTGTTATCACCTGAACCTGAACAACAACCAGCCAACATGTTTCTGTTCTTGTGCCCAGACATTACAGAAAGACTAGCTTTGGGTAGACCAATAGCATCCAAACTATCAAAAAAAAATGGAATTATTTAGTAAATAGTTTAAAAAAGTAAAGCAAACCAGAATAGCTTTTATATTTTAGCTCTTGCTTAGATTAGACAACTTGGCACATCTTGGCTGGATTTTCTCAGTCACCTGGAATTCAGGCTTTCAGTTAACAGCTGTGCTGAACTCATCAAGAGTTAATTACTTGAATTTCTTGTCTCTTAATAAAGTGTTTGAGAGCATCAGTTGTAAAGTAGTGAAGAGGTAGAGTTACAGGTATACAGTGAATACTGAATATTTGAGTAATATTCTAATCCAGATTATGAGAAGCAACAACTGCTCAACTAAAGAAAGATAAAAATTAATTTAAGAAATTAAGGTCAGTGAATCTGATAAATTTTAAGAATTTTGACACAATAATGATGAAACTGGCCCTCATCAGGACCACACCAGGAAAGGAAGAACAAGAGTTCCCTCTGTTGTACAGGATAAGTTCATTAGAGTTCATTACAGCCTCAAAAACTGCAAGTTGACAGCTTCCCAGAATTGTATTAAGATACATAAAGTAAAAACACACAAGGCTCATTTTGTTGAACTATAAGTTTTTTTCCCACTTTAATATTAAGAAGTGTACTGGATTATAAACTGTACTGTTTCGGGCTGCAAAAAGGAAGATTCAGTCATTAGTATCATCAATTAGTCGAGACATTTATCTCACACAGTATTTAACTGAATACTGTTAATTAGACTTGCCTTTGTTGTTTCTGACACTGTATGACTAGGAATAGAAATATATAGTATAATCTAATTCTTTTTTTATTATTCTTTTATTCATTTTTATGTGCCGTATGATTTATTTCTGTAATTTCCCTTTATTTAATTATTCTCTTTGTACTAACCTTTGTTTGTATTTGTACTTAATTAAAGGCTATTTAAACAGTGTCAGCTATATATATACATACTGTATATATACTTATATATATATACTGTATATATACTTATATATACTATATACTTATACTTATATATATATATATATATATATATATATATATATATATATATATATATACATACTGTACACACTGTAAACACCAGAAAGATTGTATCATAGGTTTACTGTTACATAATGGTATATAATGCTGGGATATGAACTAGAAACTAATCAAATATATCAAATCCCAGAGATCAGTGCAGTGCTCCTTAGCTTTAATGGGACATGCCAAAAGTCATGGGACACAATACTGGTTCCAGCTTAAAGTGGACATGGAACATTTCAGTTTGTACAAGTTTTCTAAGGGATTAAATATAATGGAATTTATTTGGGGGGGATTTATTTTTATATAAAATGTTTACACACTAAACTATAATATATTTATGTTTGTTACGTTTGCGCTAGTGCGCCGCCATTTTGCCCGTGCAGCACTGGGGACGTCACGAGGTTGGTTGGTAGAAGAGCCCAGGTACACAGCTAGCGGAAAAGAGCTTGTTGTTTTATCTGAAGCTCCCTGGACTATAGTGGATGATCTTTTGTAAACTGCAATTGACAGATTATTGGCTCTTATCTGGAGTTCTGTTAACTTGTGTTTTCTGAGGCTGGTAACTCTGATGAATTTATCCTGTACAACAAAGGAAACTTTTGCTCTTCTTTTCCTGGTGCGAACCTGATGAGTGCCAGTTTCATCAGTAGAACATTTGTGATGGTCTTTGAGTCTTTAAACTCATGAGAGCGGAACAATGGAGACGCATTGTTCTTTAGAAAAAATGAGCTACTGCATCTACCTCGTCTGTTTTCATTTGATACATATATATTGCTTTGAAATAAAGTTGGAAAAAAGTAAGCAATGATATTATTTTGTCATGTTTTTCGAAGAATAACTGAAAACATACTTAAATGCGATATATCATGATATATATATATAGTTATCATGAAAAAAAAAATTCCATATCTTGATATTTGATTTTTCCTATATCGCCCAGCACTACTCCCTAGATTAGCATGCCCTACATCAACCTCAGGTACATCCAGGGCCTTCCAAGCCAAATCAAATCATCCCCCCCAAAAACCCACAGTTCCAGAGTTTTTGGCATTGTTCAAGGCTGCTGATTACACCTCATGGGGTCTCGGCTGAATTCAGGCGGTGAGGAAATCCAGCGCTGATCGATGCTAAAGCTAGCAGGTGAGCTAACCCACCGGGTCCCCTATGTGAGTCAGCCTTGATCAAAGCAGAGCTGCTAGCCCTTTGAAGGCTGGAAAAAAAAGGTCAAGCTATGAGCTTATCGCCGCCGTAGCGTGGCTAAACAACAGGAGCCGTGTGTATTCCCCGCACCTTGTGTACCACCCACCTCATGCCGCGGGGCGCCGGCGCATTTGGATGCGTTTCACTCGAGCTTCCAGGCACTCATTACTCTCCTCCAGGCCTTGTTAACGACCATAGACGAGACCTGCTCACGGAATAAGTCCAACACAGGGATCCTCGTAACAAATCTATTATGGAAGACTAATTGAAATAAAACAAACGTTTATTTATTCATTTATTCAGGGTGATAAAAAGCTCAGAAGTGTCTTTTTACGAGACTATTTACCACCCTGTTATTTTGCTTCACAATGAAACCTGCTGATTGTCTTTTACGGCAGGCTTGTGTTGTAAAAGCTCTGCTTTTATTGGCTGGTTAAGAGCAGTGAGAGACAGCCCACAACCACATGATTTGGCCTAGCCTATCCTAGCCGAACTTAGCTTGATCTAGTTGTAGCTTTTAAGGGTGCTTTCACACCTGCCTCGTTTGGTCCGAACCAAAGTAGCAGGTGTGAAAGGGGCCGGGAACCACGGTCCGGACCAAAGGACCAGATTTTTGTCCGACCAAGAGAGGTGGTCTCGGTCCAGATCTTCTGAACCATGGTCCGGTTCTCCTACAGTGTGAAAGCGCTTTTCTGGATGGTTCGAAATTTCGGACCAATTACAGGAAGCTGAGCAGACGTAGAAAAAGAGCAGAAGAAGAAAAATAACCAACTACTACTGACTGCAGCCTGCGGGAAGGCGGAGTTGGACGTCCAGCGCGTCCAGTCCCACCCACTTTGTCCACGCCACGCCTTGTCAGTCTCGCAAGCTTGTAATGTATACACAGTATTTAAGCCGGACGACGCGGCACATTATATTTAAAGTCCTAACTGCCCTGTACATTGTTTACTTACGTTCATAGGCGGAGCTAAGACATGATGCTGACAAAGTGGGCGGGACTAGACGGCATGACGCTAACAAAGTGGGCGGAGCTGGACGCACTGGATGTCCAACTCCGCCTTCCTGCAGGCTGCAGTCAGTTCCCTCTCAAAATAAGCGGAAAGCAGGAAAAATGAGCCGTGGATAAGCTGCTTCAGGACAAGAACTTTTGTTTGGTGAATTTGAACTAACCTAGAGTACTGTGCCTGAAGTTGCTGCTGCTGCTGGTATAAAAAACACAATAGCAGCACTACTATGGAGACGAAATGAATCTGGTCATTCATTTTATCCTGATCCTGGAAAGACTTTCCTGCAGAATGAACCACCCGCTGAATTGTCAACACACCAACGTCAGACGCATGTTCTTTCTAAAACCAATCAGCGTCAAGTTAAGGAAAACGCAACGCATTGGCTCTGGAAGGGTTAGCTTTTAGCCTAGCACCTGGCTAGCACCCACTTGCTTCATTGGATTCCCCAAAACGAGCGGCTAACTCAATAAATAGACTCCCTGATAGACTTCCATATTCATCTAAAGTAGCCTTTGTGTTATCTTGAATCTTGAATCATGCTACAGTTGAGTTAAAGAAGTTTACTTTTTATTTATACTGAAATATGGATTAAATCTCACTCTCTAACCCCTCCCACCTCTTTTTCTTAATCTGTCTTTTCTCTCTCTCTCTCTCTCTCTCTCTCTCTCACAGACACACACACACACACACACTTACTCATTCTTTTATTTCCTTCATTTATGTTTCTATTTCTATTTCTGTTATTTTAAACTGTTAAATTAACACTTAGAGTGTAAAAACCCAAACGGTTTGTAAACCCAAAAGTTTTATTTTTTATCTGTGTTTTTGTAGTAACATTACCATATTAGCTTGTGAATAATCTGGAAAATCTGAAATTTTAGAAATGTACAAAGTTTGGCCTCAAATTCCTCCCATAATTCACTTTTTATTAACATAGCCTGGTGATATATAGGTAATTTAGCAATGTATGTGGTTTGTGGAGTTATCTGTCTGTCTATCTATCTATCTATCTATCTATCTATCTATCTATCTATCTATCTATCTATCTATCTATCTATCTATCTATCTAGCTAGCTAGCTAGCTAGCAAGCTAGCTAGCTAGCTAGCTAGCTATGTAATCATTTTCAAGTGGACCCAAATTCCACCCATAATTAACTTTTTTTTTTTACGTAGCCTGGTTATATATTGGTAATTTAGCAATGTATGTGGTTTCTATCTATCTATATTCTATGGATCTATCTATCTATCTATCTATCTATCTATCTATCTATCTATCTATCTATCTATCTATCTATCTATCTATCTATCTATCTAGCTAGCTATCTAGTTAGCTAGCTAGATAGGTAGCTAATCATTTTCAAGTGGTCCCAACTTCCTCTCATATATATATTTTTTTAAATAGCCTGGTAGTATATTTGTATTTGTATTTTTTAATTTTTTTGCAAAGTAAATGTCACCACTGTTGAGTTCAGAAGGTAGATTCCTTTTTTTTTTTATTCATGCTGAAATATGGATTAAATCTCTCTCACACCTCCCTCCTCTTCTTACTCTTTCTCAATTCTGTGTCCAAGATTTATCAATATGTTATAATAAAAACTTCAAACGTTAAAATATTAGATTTGTCTCCCTCCCAAAATCGTAATTAATCAAATAATTATGTTGTAATGATCTTGATTCTAATTTAAAATCGATTTTTAGTCAGTTGACATATCTACATTTTTGACTAAAAGTCTAAAAGTTAAAAAGTGCAGATTCTAACCAGTCAGAATACAATTGATGTAATTCATTGTGTCATGAGCACTTTTACATTATTGCATATTATTGCATGATGTGAATTGAATGTACTGTATGTAAAAGTGACAGCAGTAACTTAAAGACATTTTAAAATTTAAGATTAGAAGATTAGCCTTTTTTTTGTATTCAAAGCTGTCAAACTTTTGCATCAGTAGACAGAAGTTAACTCCACATCTCCAGTCTGTCTGAAGTGAGGGAGTAATACTGTCAGGAAAAACAGAAAAGCAGCAGTTTACCTGACAAACCGCTGACAGCTGCATCAGAAGTGAAAAGTCTATTGCTGATGACATTTATTTATTTATTTATTTATTTATTTATTTTTTTATTTTTTTAAACAGTGGAAAAAACAATAGACATTAGTCTTGGCAGAAGATGAGAGCGAGCGAGAGCACTTTAAGCATTAGAAATCCCAAAGCTCTCTCCAGGAGCACCACATCGCACACCTTAAATTCTACTAATCAAACGTTATCACGTCCAATTAGCACAACTTCCCGTCGTGCTGAAGATACACTGTGATTTTAATGTCAGCTCTGATCACTTTAATACATGAAAAAGCTTTTTGCAGCTCCGCCGCCGGAAAACCCGCAGCCGTCCAAGTCTGCCATCTGTTATTAAATTCCATTGTGGAAAAGAGGAAAAGTCTGGAAAGCTTCAGCCCACAAACACTGCATTGTGCTACTACTGAGTATCAGCTGATGAGATCTCAGATGTGTGGGGTATTGAGATGCTGCCAGGCTCACTGTTGTTATTATAACATTATATTACCAAACAATAGGGCTGTGGGACCGGACAGAACCTGGCAATACAATATGTATCAAAATATGAGGCTTTATGATTCAATACACTGCAATATATTGCCGTACTGCAAGCAAGATTATAAATGTGGGTGTGCAAAAAGTATATAATTTATTACACTGTACTGATTTATAAATTAATGATGAAGTGTCCCTGGTGAAAATAAAATATACATTGCACTATGCTGTAAATATACTAACAGATTTATGTACTTACTTAAAATATATTAAAAGTACATTAATATTATGCTTTCATCAATTGTTTGAAAGTAAACTTTGATCATACTTTTTAAAAAGTGCAATATAGTGTATTTAAAAAATAGACTACTATAAAGTTAAATTTTAGTTTAATGTAATTCAGTATAAATTCCAAAATACTTATTTCCAAATATATGTTTGCACATTTTTAGCAAAGTGTGTTAAAAACAGCTGTTACAGTAGTTCACTTAAAGTGCATTGTATTAGTAACTTTTTTAAATTTACTACATTTATAAAATTTTAAGTAAATTTGTAACACACTAAAAATTGTAGTACAGCATAATACAATATTTATTTTTATACTCAATGAAATATACTAGAAGTGTGCTACTTAAAGAAGACGGGAACAAGAAGCATAATGGTCCTCTAATGTAAATATATTTTAACATCAATTCTTTATTCATTCCTAATATACACGGTGTGTAATAGTGATACAGTTGTAATACTCATTATTAAATGTATTATAATTTTACTGTAAGCATATTTAAAATATGGGGTTACACATGAAGTAGTTTAAATGTTTAAATGTTACTTACAGTAAGTATGTTTAAAATAGTTTCATTTTAGTACAGTTAAGAACACTTAACACAATTTAAGTAAGATTTTTGTAATATTTTTATACTGTAATTAAAGTATAATAAGTACAAAAAATGTTGTTCCATTTCAGCACTCTTTAAATATACTGATTAATAATAATGAGGCTACAAGTAAACTTTAGTGCACTATAGCATAATAATGCTTAATATACTTTAATCTACTTTTATTTTTATCTAGGTTTGTCCTCAGGGGACAGCTTGTGGCATGTCATGTGACCTTGTGAAAAGGAGGTATACCTAAGAGCATTAAAAGTATGTTCACATTATGTAAAGAATACTAAAAGGGCATTTTCGATTTAATACACTTTAAGAAAAAATACACGCTAAATATACTTTCTCTGTATTTCTATAAAATGTATTTTTAAGCAAAATACCCTTTCAGACCTGAATTATCTCAGTGATGCAAAAAATTTCTCACTGAAGCATCAAAACTATGAATGAACACGTGGAGTTTTATGTACTTAACAAAAAAAAAAAAGGTGAAATAACTGAAAAAACATGTTTTATATTCTAGTTTCTTCAAAACAGCCCCCCTTTGCTCTGATTACTGCTTTGCACACTCTTGGCATCATTCTCTCAATGAGCTTCAAGAGGTGGCCACCTGAAATGAAAAGTTTTCCAACAGTCTTGAAGGAAGGAGTTCCCAGAGGTGTTCATTAGCATTGTTGACCCCTTTGCCTTCTTCCCTCTGCGGTCCAGCTCATTTCACCTCTGAAGTTATCGCTTATCACGGTTAGCGGCTAATGCTAATTCTTATCAGCAAGCTACAGTCCGACATAATCGCCTCTGAATGGCCAAAGAGCTAGCGCTAACCACAGTTAGCAGCTAATGCTGCTCCAGCAATGCTAGCCAGGGTTATGGCGAAAGAGCTAGCGGTTAGCGACTAATGCTAACACTTCTCAAGTCTTGGTGCTGGAGAATTAAACTGAAACTCCTGTATAACTATGTTCTTCAGTGGAGATGCTTTACTGCTCCTTAATACCTGAAATAAATGATTTTAAGTGCGCCTGTAGTGTAAAAAATACAATATTTCATTGTGTGACAATTTGATTAATGTATTATATATCTGACTTTGTTTAAATGAGCATTTCATAGTGTGTTTTATATGTTGTATGTCTGACTGACTTCCCTATTCACTCTTCCACCGTTACTGGGGTTGTGTATGTGTACTAAAACATGGATATACTGTACATGCATGTGTCAAAAGTCATGGGATAGCAGGATATAAAATAGTGATGCAGTGTTGCCTCACAGTGTTGATATTCTGGCATGTGGTGTGTCATGTGATATGTCAGAGTATGTGTCTTCTTATCTGTTCATTCTGTCTATTCTACCAAAACATGTCAATGTTGTGCACATGAGCAAGACCCTTAACATTCCAGGGGGGCTGCAGCATGGCTGCACTGCGCTCAGGCTTTCTGATCTGGGTACAATAGAAGTATATTGAAAATAAAGGCCAATTCTTCTAAAATGAGACTGAAATATGAATGATATTCCTATTCATGTATCTGCTTACGTAAAATCTTAATTTTAGATTTTTTTTCAGATAACTTTTTACTTCTACTTCTTATATTTTCACCCAATTATCTGAATTTTCTACTCCTTACATTTAAAAAAATAGTCTCGTTACTCCTGTTCATTTCAGCTCGTTTTCATTTCGGCTTCTCATCGTTCAATAAAACCCCTATCCAGATAAATCCCTCCATCCAGATAGAGTAAATGTGATTGTGATTGGATGTAGAGAAGTATAAACATAAACCATTCCGACTCCCTATTGGTTTATACTGTGATCCATCACACCTGCACACGCCCCCCCACACACACACTCCAGCAAGAACATAGCAGACGTATGTAGTCTAGTATGAAGATGATCCGTGCAGAGACTCAAGAGAACTCCAGCTTTACAAACTCCAGCCCAACTAAACTCCTTTAATATATTTACTTTATTCTACTAAAATACATTCATTTACTATCAGCATATATGCAGCTGAAACAGGGAACAGCCTAGTGCATCCCAAATTATATTATCAACATTAACATTTTAATAATAGAACATTATAGTCATTATGGCTTTTAGTAAAATGTGTTTTGTGGTTGGGGTGGGGTGGGGGGGGGGGGGGGGGGTTGGGGGTAGTGCACTATAGGACTTATTAATGGTTTTATTTTTTCTCCTTACATTACTTTAACTTTTATACTTTAAGTAGTTTTGAAAGCAGCACTTTTACACTTTTACTTTAAGGGTAAAAAACATGAGTTTTGGTACTTCAGAATCTACTTCTACCTATAGAGTAATGAATGTGTATGTGGATACTTTTGATAACTTTCTCAATAAATATATATCCATTGTAGTAAATTATAGAAAAGTTCATTTTAGTATATTTTTTTGTAAAAGTGTACTTAACATGGAAAAGTACATACTTCTAACATTGTTGTAAAGCATACTTAATTACATACTAAATGTAATCTTTTGGAACATTTCATATATTTCATATATGTCTTCAGCAAACTTAAGCAGATTTAAGTACGTGGTTTTTTTATATAATTTTTAATACACTTAAAGTATATTGTAAATGTACTACTTTGCGTATTGATGCACATATTGTGTACACTTTAATGCTACTGGAAAAAAAATACACTAAAGTGCACATTAAGCAGTATTTAATGCCAAGACACACATACATATATATAAATATTTATATTTTATATTTATATATATTTTTTCAGCACTATGTTTAATTTAAAATGCTTAAGTTGCTTAAAATACATATTTTTGGAAATTGGAAATAGAGAGAAGGTATATTTATTGTAAGTATATTAAATTGAGAATGTACTTTTAGTATTCTTTACCTAATTTGAACACACTTTTAATGCTCTTAAGTACATTTCCTTTTCCTTTTCACAAGGGTAAATATGATGCTCCATAGTACTGGTAAAATTATAAAAAATGATAGCTTGTGTAAAAATTAAAATAGTCAAAACAAATCAATCAATGGAGCTAAAAAATAACCTGTATGAGAGTGTACGCACTATTATAGTTTTTTTCTTCATTGGAAATATGAGAGTTTGTGTGTGTGTGTGTGAGAGAGAGTGTGTGTAATCCATTGGCAGGAGCACTGTGCTCTAATGCACTGCTGCAGGCTGAAAGCTGCACACTCCGTTCCATAGCTATAACTTCCATTTGTCATTTAGATACATGTTTATGCCGTGCATTTAATATTTATTTGAGTTATTCAATTAGGGACAAATAATGAGTTGAGCTAGACTGCTCATCCAGTCCCATCACTTATATTTAAAGCCCCTATCAAAATAACGCCACCCTGCCAAGCTAATTAGAGTTTATAATTACAACAGTGCAATTACTCTTCAATAATGGAGAAAGAATAGAATTCCAGCCCCGCCGCGCTCTCAAAAACAGAAATACACTGGTTGGAACAATGAATTTTAAGCTAGAAAACGTATTCGCAGACAAATGGCTGCCTCTATAATGCAAAAAAAAACAGACTAAGGGAGGGAAATAAAGACAACCCACTGATTACCCCCACCAATTTCATCAACGCCGCTAATCTGAGCCAATCATCATTATGAACCAAATCTGACGCGTGAGCAACCTTTCAAGCCAATTACCTCTGATGAGATCGGGGAGGATTATGACGGATCATGCTGTCAATTACACCTGTTTTACCATTTCGTCTGACTGATTAAGCCACTAAGTGGCTCTGGGCCCGTTCCAGTAAGAGGTTTTAAATGATCCCGCGCAGCACTTAAGTGTACTGAACACTCCTCACGCTGATGAATAAACATTCTGCCAAAGGGGGAACGCTTAAGACCCTTAATAGTGGGTCCCAATACAACATGCATGATGCAGAAGCCAGTCAAAGGCAAAAAGAAATAAATATCACCACTGTTATTCAGGTCTTATATTCTTCTAGTTAAAAAAAAACTGACGTTGCAATATTTAGTATAGAATTTTGACATATACAGCTCTGAGAAAAATAAGAGAACTCTTAAAAATCATGTTTCTTTGGTTTCACTGAATTGAAAACCTCTATAATATAATCAAGAGGAAGATGGATGATCACAAGCCAACAGACCAAGCTGAACTGCTTGAATTTTTGCACCAGGAGTAAAGACATAAAGGTATCCAAAAGCAGTGTGTAAGACTGGTGGAGGAGAACATGATGCCAAGATGCATGAAAACTGTGATTGAAAACCAGGGTTATTCCACCAAAACTTTAAGAATATAAACTTGTTTTCTTTGCATTATTTGAGGTCTGAAAGCTCGGCATCTTTTTTGTTATTTCAGCCATTTCTCCTTTTTTTTTTTGCAAATAAATGTTCTAAATGACAATATTTTTCTTTTGGAATTTGTGAGAAATGTTGTCCGTAGTTTATAGAATAAAACTTTTTTTTTTTACTCAAAGATATGACTATAAATAGAAAATCATGATTTAGAAACTGAAGAGGTCTCTTCATTTTCTAGAGCTGTATATTAAATATATCATATATTAAAATGTACAAAAAAAGAAAAATGCCTTTAATTACAACTGATTTGTAAGACTGTTTAATGATGTATTTTATTAAACGTAATAAATCAATTCTAATTATGCATATAGGCATTAACAAAATACAAAAAAGTCTAAAATGAGTGAATAATACAGAATATGCAGAGTAATCACAATATAAACTAAAATAATTATTGCAAAAACAATGACACATGAAGACAGACTCCACCTCTTTCTGTACTCATCACAGCGCACTCGGAGGAAAGAGCAGAGACTCGGTTCTGATACATCAGCTCACAGATGCAGCCTTGTGCTGATCAACATCAATCACCCTAGGAGTGATGAGGGGAAAGAGCGCCATCTACTGTACCCACCCAGAGAGAGAGCAAGACCCATTGTGCTCTCTCAGGGCTCTGGCAGCTGATTGCAAGCTGCATGACCGGGATTCGAACAGCGAACTAGAAGCATTCTCCAGGTTGTGTTGGAGTGATGTTGTAAAGGGTAACAGAGGCTGATATAATATGATCTTCCCACATTACATTTTCACAACGTTCTGCAAACGTCCACATAACCTCTACTCTGCTCTCATTACAGTAATGATCATGATACCATTGTAATGATCTCCTTACCATGCCCTTTCCTTTCAGATCACGTGTGGACTTTACACAGAAAGGTCACACACTCTCTCTCACACACACACACACACACACACACACCCCTGCTGAGTGGAGTTTATCTCACGGATGAGTGAGGCGCAGTGGCGGCCCCGTCCCTGTCGATGGGCTGGTAATGAAGGAGCAGAGAGGCGTTTAATGCCCCCCTGCAGATCACTGGAGTATGATCCTCACAGAGGAGCTGCGTGTTAAACGTCACACAATTAGCTTCTGAATTACTGATATCACACCGGCCTGCAATATGCAAATCAGCCCTCTAACCACTCGCTGCTATGTGTGGGTCCAGGTCAATATTACCGCATTTTCATACATGAGGCTCACCGAAATTTTAAAGCACATTAAATGACACTAGTAAGGAACAGGGGTGTCGCCATGTTTCCCTTCGAATTCAGCAGATCGTTAAGCTAAGCTAAGTTAAGTAAACAAAACTGTAATTCTTAGAACAACTTTATTTTAAAGTCAAACAAGGGCTGGATGTCAATCTTCACAAATGTATCTCCTGAAAACCATTTATTTGGGTAAAGCACTTCTTTTTATGTACAGTAAGCTTAGATGCAATAAGCTTAGTTAGCAGCTAATGCTGCCCGACAGTGCTACACTGAAGAACCCTGAGTGTTCTGGTAAACCAGGGCGATATTAGATAGCATTTTGTCCCACGTAGCTTATTTTAACACAATAAACATGCAGACTACAGTCCGGTATACTCGCCTTTGAATGGTGAAGGAGGTAGCCGTTAGTGTGGTTAGTGGCTCATGCTAATGTTGCTCCATCAGTGCTAGCCAGGGGTTACCAGCAGGCTACAGTCTAGTATTACTCACCTTTAATTGACGAAAGAGCTAGCACTTAGCGCTGTTAGCAGCTAATGCTAATACTGAAGCTTCTTTATAAGACTTTTATCGTCCTATATAGTGGCTTTACTGCTCCTCACAAATTGACTGGTAGAAGTCATTCAGTATTATAAGGAACACTGACAATTTTTGAGAAAATTTAAAGTTTAAAGATTTTAAGTGCCTTTATTACTTATATTGTACTTTATTTTGTATTAATCTTCTTCAATCCTTATTTTTCTTTTTAATTCACTTTATTCTTAATTTATAGAATTGTTCTTTTAGTTTTAACTGTTTTAATGCTTTTATTTCTCTTGTTAAGCACTTTGAATTACTGGAAATACTGGAATGTTTGATGGCGCTCCATCCAGTATTTTTGAAAGAGCTAAAGAGTTAAGGAGTTGGGAATTAGGTGGGTTGGTGACCATCTAACATCCTGACTTTTACTAATGCTCTTGCCTCTTCAGTGCAAACAAATTCTGACAGAATCAAACATAGTTAATAGGTAACTAAGCAGGGACTAAGTAATAGTGCTGCATTAACACCTAAATCTGTTCTATTAACTAACAGGAAGTACTGAGTAATTACTTAGTAAATAGTACTGAACTAATGATTATAGTAGTTATTTACTCCTATTATTAGTAACTTCACATTAATTACTGAGGCTTATATATTTCCTAGAGAACTACTTACTAATTATGTCTCCTTTTACTGCTCAAATCAACAATAACGATTCAGCCGAAATCCTTACATGCCGCCTGGGGAACTATGGATTAAAATCAATGTACTCAAACAATAATTTGATTATTGGTGATATTAAAGGCATATTTAAAGCCAGTGACACCATTTGTAGTAGTAACCTTAAATGCCTTATTTTCCTCAGTATCTTCCAAATATTAGCAACATATAGCTAAATAATACAGTGTGTTTTAGTCTGCTTAACCCCCGTTTTTGGAAGAAAAATTGGTACCACTTTAAAATAGACTACCTTTATAAAGGGTTTATAAATGGTTTACCATTAGTTAATTATTGGTTACTTATTAGGTTGTAAATGCCTTACAAATCATTAATAATCAGTTATGTGGCTCTGGGTCCACTATTTGGCAAACAACAGGTCTATGTACATTTCTATGTATGTGTTATAACTGATTATCAATGATTTTTAAGGCATTTACAACCTAATTAGTATCCATTAATAAACTAAACCATTTATAAACCCTTTATAAAGGTAGTCTTATTTTAAAGTGGTACAGAAAAATGATATTAATTAATTCATTAATGTAATGTAGAAGAGATTTAGGTGTTAATGCAGCACTATTACTTAGTTCCTGCTTAGTTACCTATTAACTATGAAACAGTATTATAAAGTGTTACCCTGTAATGCTGATATACCGTACTGATTCTTCTTTTTTCCCCAATTTCCTCCAGAATGTTCTGATATTTTCAGCTCTGATACCAATTCCCATTAATATTGATGCCCAAATCAGTGTTTAAAGAATATATCAGACTCATATCAGTATCAGCCAATAGGAATACAGTATTAATAGTGATATTAAAAGAGAAAAAGCAGCTTTGTACTCTCCATAATGTGAGTCTGAATGTACAGGAGCAGAATTTCCCCTCCATTGTGTGCTAATAAGTAGAGAATTACTCTCCAGCGCATGTGGAAAAATAACCTGGTAAAATATTACCATGCTGTTTGAGGCTAGACCTTGTCTTGGGCGCAGGGGACTGGTGTGTATATATAATTCATACTTCCTGGGTATTTTTCAGCACATTATTCTATTATGCCGTATATTTGCCTGGGAAAAAAAGACAGTTTGCAGGGAAAAATGGCCACAAAACTTTTTTGCTCTGTTTTAATCAGTGTTACAAATGAGAATGCGTGCTGTGTGTAGAAACACTGTAGCCGCTTGTGCTGGGGTGTTGGTTTTGGCAGCATTTAAACAGGATAAGCACCAACACCGCATGGCATTAACCAGCCGTCCCTCAGGGCTCGTTCGCCTTGAAACGCCTCGTCTTAGATTTTGATTAATTATTTCTCGCTCGGAGCTTCATTGAATCAAGCGCTGAAATTCTTTGGAAGAACCTTTTTAATCCACACAGTCTTTGAGTGTGTGAGAACGGTGCTTCAAGAAAGCCTGTGAACACTTTATTTAACATTTTATTACACATGTTCTGCCCACATGGCAAGACCAAGAGTAAGTGCTCTAACAATTTGAATTTTTTCTTCCAAATATGTTTGTCCAAGTTGTGTGTGTCACTCAGTGAACGCAACCCTGTTACTCATATTGTAAGACTAATAATGAGTAGAGTCAACATTTACTTTATATACTTATATAACCATGTTTGTCCTTGATCTTGTGTACATAGCTAAATTTTACAGTTAGCATCTCCTCCTGGGGTAAACCACAATTTAGCCTAGATTTGCAACCCTGTTACTCGCAACCCTGTTACTGTTACCAAGTTACCAAATATATCGCATAATCTAATTTAAAAAACTGCTTTGATACCTGAGCTTGACGAATCAAGCTTTTTGATAGTCTATTACCTGTATTTAATAAATATATGAACTAAAAATGATCAAATTGAAGATCAAATTTTCAGAAGTGACCACCCCTGAAATGTACCAAAATCCTGGAATGTACCTTAAACTAATACCACATAATAAATGATATGTTTGCGTGGTTTTATTGAACACAACATGTTAACGTTCACTATGAGGGGGGAAAAAGTATGTAAATCTTTGGATTTAATAACTGGTTGATCCTCCTTTGGCAGCAAAAACCTCGACCAAATGTTTCCTGTAGTTGCAGATCAGACCTGAACAACAGTCAGGAGGAATTCTGGACCATTCCTCTTCACTAAACTGGTTACAAGGTTATTTCAGTTACAGAGGCGAGTAAATGTAGTTTTAGGAGTCTAGCCCAAGGACTCTTATTGGTGTAACACAGCATTCAGTCACCAAGACCAGGAATGGAACCCCAGTCTCCCACATGGCAGCTCACTGGCAGGTGGTGGTGTTATCCACTGCACCACACCAACCACTGTACTCACAGTTCCTCTCAGACATATTCACATGGATGAAGGAATATTTCTCTCTCTACCTCAGTCTCCTATCCTCTACCTCATTTTCCCTCACTGTACCTCTACCTATCTCCCATCCTCTACCTCATGGTATCTCTCCCTCTACCTCAATCTCCCATCCTCTACCTCATGGTATCTCTCTCTCTACCTCAATCTCCCATCCTCTACCTCATGGTATCTCTCTCTCTACCTCAATCTCCCATGCTCTACCTCATTCTCCCTCACTGTACCTCTACCTCAATCTCCCATCCTCTACCTCATGGTATCTCTCTCTCTACCTCAATCTCCCATCCTCTACCTCATGGTATCTCTCTCTCTACCTCAATCTCCCATCCTCTACCTCATGGTATCTCTCTCTCTACCTCAATCTCCCATGCTCTACCTCATTCTCCCTCACTGTACCTCTACCTCAATCTCCCATCCTCTACCTCATGGTATCTCTCTCTCTACCTCAATCTCCCATCCTCTACCTCATGGTATCTCTCTCTCTACCTCAATCTCCCATCCTCTACCTCATGGTATCTCTCTCTCTACCTCAATCTCCCATCCTCTACCTCATGGTATCTCTCTCTCTACCTCAATCTCCCATCCTCTACCTCATGGTATCTCTCTCTCTACCTCAATCTCCCATGCTCTACCTCATTCTCCCTCACTGTACCTCTACCTCAATCTCCCATCCTCTACCTCATGGTATCTCTTTCTCTACCTCAATCTCCCACACTCTACCTCATTGTACCCCTCTCGACCTCACTGTACCTCTACCTCAATCTCCCATCCTCTACCTCATGGTATCTCTTTCTCTACCTCAATCTCCCACACTCTACCTCATTGTACCCCTCTCGACCTCACTGTACCTCTCTACCTCAATCTCCCTTACTCATACTCTTATTCTACCTTGCTCTACCACAGACCACAGCTTGTCCATATAGAATGTAAATGAAATGTAAATGTTATTCAGAACATATGCTGTGAGCAAATATGTGATTAATTCTACACTGGTATGTACATTTTAATCACAGTATTATGTAATATAATCTGAACGTAGCTATGTATATATATATAACAGATAGATCCAGATGCAGCCTGTGTAAGGGTTAAAGCGCAGTGCAGTGCAGTGATGGTGAATTAAACAGTGCGATAGCTGCCCTGTACTTTAGCAGAGTGAGCACAGTGGCTCCTGTCGCTGCTCACACTCCGTAATAACACACTGCAGCGGAGATGACCGGCCGGCTGCCGCTCACCAACCACAAACACTGCGGAGCGGCGTGATCTCACACACTTCATTTATCCTCAATGACTCACTGATTAGAATAGCAGAGATACAGACACTGATACAGAGTGTGTGTCCTCTCACTGATACACATACAATACAACCATTACACAGAGAGAGAGAGAGAGAGAGAGAGAGAGACACACAGAGAATGAGAGAGAGACAGAGAAATAATGAGAGAGAATAAGGGAGCGAGTGATATGAGAATGAGAGTGATAGAGAAAGAGTGAGAGAATGAGAGAGACAGATACATATAGAGTATGCAAGAGTAATAGAGAGAATGAGAGAGGGAGAAAGAGAGACGGAGAGAAAGAGGCAGGGAGATAGAGAGTGTGAAAGACAATAAGAAAGAGAACGAAAGAGTGAAAGAGAGAGAAGGTGAAAGAGAATGAGAGGAAGAGAAAAACAGACGGAGAGAGACAGACAGAGAGAGAGAGTATGAGAGAGAGACGGAGGGAAAGAGAATGAGAGGGAGAGAGAGAGAGAGAGAGAGAAAGAGAGGGAAAGAATGAGAGAGTTTGAGAGGGAGAGAATAACACGTATGAGAGAGAGACAGAGGCAAAGAGAATGAGAGAGAGAGAGAGAAAGAGAGAGAATGAAAGGGAGAGAGAGACAGAAAGAGGCAGTGAGATAGAGAGTGTGAAAGACAATAAGAAAGAGAGAATGAAAGAGTGAAAGCGAGGGAAGGTGAAAGAGAATGAGAGGAAGAGAATAACAGACGGATAGAGACAGACAGAGAGAGAGTATGAGAGAGAGATGGAGGGAAAGAGAATGAGAGGGCGAGAGAGAGAAAGAGAGGGAAAGAATGAGAAAGAGAATGAGAGGGAGAGAATAACGTATGAGAGAGAGACGGAGGCAAAGAGAATGAGAGGGAGAGAGAGAGAAAGAGAGAGAAAGAATGAGAGAGTATGAGAGGGAGGTGAAGAGAATGAGGAAAGAGAGAGAGAAAGAGAGAGAATGAAAGGGAGAGAGAGATGGAGAGAAAGAGGCAGTGAGATAGAGAGTGTGAAAGACAATAAGAAAGAGAGAACGAAAGAGTGACAGGGAGAGACAGACAGAGAGAGGGTATGAGAGAGAGACGGAGGTAAAGAGAATGAGAGGGCGAGAGAGAGAAAGAGAGGGAAAGAATGAGAAAGAGAATGAGAGGGAGAGAATAACAGACGTATGAGAGAGAGACGGAGGCAAAGAGAATGAGAGGGAGAGAGAGAGAAAGAGAGAGAAAGAATGAGACAGTATGAGAGGGAGAGAATAACAGACGTATGAGAGAGAGACGGAGGCAAAGAGAATGAGAGGGAGAGAGAGAGAAAGAGAGAGAATGAAAGGGAGAGAGAGACGGAGAGAAAGAGGCAGTGAGATAGAGAGTGTGAAAGACAATAAGAAAGAGAGAGAATGAAAGAGTGAAAGAGAGAGAAGGTGAAAGAGAATGAGAGGAAGAGAATAACAGACAGAGAGAGACAGAGAGAGAGAGAGAGTATGAGAGAGAGACGGAAGCAAAGAGAATGAGAGGGAGAAAGAGAGAAAGAGAGAGAATGAAAGACAGAGAGAATGTGAAAGAATGAGAGAGAGAACAAGAGAGTAAGAGAGAGAGAATGTGAAAGAGAATGAGAAAGAGAGAGAGAACAAGAGTAAGAGAGATGGAATGTGAAAAAGAATGAGAGAGAGATAGAGACAGAGGTGGAGAAGAGAGAGAGAGATTTATATGAATATATTTACAGGCAGAGAGAGAAATAGATCTTAATCTAGAGAGAGAGATAGATATGCTCTGAAAGATTTGATGTATATTGACATGTAAAAAAGGATGAGACAGGATCTGTTATCTTGTCTCATGACTTTTACCATTTGCCATGGAAGCTAAGGAATGCTGTAATGGTTTGCAGCATATATGTGGATGTGTCTCCTGCATTGAATGCGGATGTGATTTCTGCCACAGACTACAAAGTCAAAAGTTTGGACACACCTTAAATTCAGCGTTTTTTCATTATTTAAAAATGTTCTACACTGTAGTTTAATAATAAAGTCATCTGAACTATGAAGAAATACATATGGAATTATTTAGTAAACAAAAATGTTGCATCTCTTGCTTAGATTAGACAGTTTTGCACATCTTGTCTGAATTTTCTTTTTCAGTCAACCTTATGAAGTAGAGTCACCTGGAATTCAGCTTTTCAGTTAACAGCTGTGCTGAACTCATCAAGAGTTATTTACTTGAATTTCTTGTCTCTTAATAAAGTGTTTGAGAGCATCAGTTAAAGTAAAGTAGTGAAGAGGTAGAGTTACAGGTATACAGTGAATAGTGAATATTTGAGTAATGTTCTAATACAGATTATGGCTATTAAGAACTGCTCAACTAAGTAAGGAAAAAAATATTTTAAGAAATGAAGGTCAGTTAATCTGAAACATTTTAAGAACTTTAAGAACGCAAAGACCATCAAAAGCGTTATGATGAAACTGGCACTCATCAGAAAAAAAGGAAAGAGTTACCTCTTTTGAAACACAATAATTAGCACATGGCTTAGCTGCATTAATTTTCCCAAGTTAAGCAGTTAATTTGGACTAAGGATTTTACTCATACTCATACTCATACATTTACTTCACTTTACCTCACTCTGCCTTGCTCTACCGCACCCTAAACAACTCTGCCTCACTCTGCCTCCAGTCTTGTTTTGTCATGTGAGCACAGTCTGCTGTTGGAGCTCCCTCTGTTGCTGAAAATGCAGTTTTAGTGTCCTGTTATTATATATATTATATTTTATATTATATTATAGTATAATATAATATTTCAGAATTAGAGTTTCTTTGTTAGTTTTATTTGCCCTTTCACTTCAATCACAGCACACACGTGAACTGCATGGACTGTGAGTGTGTGTAAAAGCCTCTGAAAAGCAGATCAGATCAGATCCACCTGAGAGTTGATCTGAGAGTCTGAACACGAGAATGAAAGAGATAAAACCCAAAACATGTCTGACCTTTCTGTACAAAGAACACACACTGTGTCCAATTTGCCTACATTTGCTACAATAGCTATTGAGAAAAAAAAATCCTAATAAAAAAAAAAATATATATATATATTATAGATTAATTCATAAATATGAAATTTACTATTTTTTATTGTACAAATGTGTGAGGTGGTAAAAATTACAGTTAAAAAAAATTGAACTTACGGTATTCAAATTTCAACAATTCTGATCTATAAATTATATTCTATTTTCACCCAATCAATTTGGTACAGATTTAAAAGAAAAAAATCTAAACATGTATTGATCTGATTTTTGGAAATGATTAAAAAAAACATTTATAGATCTGCATTTTTTAAATCTAAATTTTACAATTTTACAAACATTTTAGAACTGATTAAAAAAAAATCAAAACATTTATAAAACTGTTTTTTTTATCTAAACATTTTTTTTTATCCAAACATTTTTGAGACTGATTAAACAAAAAAAAAACTAAATATTTCTGAATCTTTTTTTTTCACCTAAACATTTCTAAAACTAATCTTTTAAAAAATATAATCATATATTGATCTGATTTTTTTCCTAAACATTTTTGAAACTGTTTTTTTTTTTTTTCAATGTTTTAATTTTAAATATATTAGGATCAGATTTTTGTTTTACATCATCATTTTTTGAAACTGATTTTTTAATTATGATTTTTTTTTATCTAAAATTTTTGGAGCAGATTTTTTTTACCTAAACATTAATAAAAAAAAAGTCTAAACATTAATATATCTGTTTTGTTTTTTGTTTTTTTTAATCTAAAAAAGTAAGAATGTGTAAGGTTTTAAAATTTGCTGCCATTTTTGGAACTGATTATTTATTTATTTTTTTTTTAATCTAATGTGTTGATCTGATTTTTTTTTTACCAAAACATTTTTAGAACATTTTTTTTTTTAAATAATTTTAAACATTTATGTTTCTGATGTTTTTTCACCTACACATTTGGGGTTAATTATTTTTTTAATCTAAACATTAATGCATTTGATTTTTTGGAATCTAAAAATGTAAGGAACTGAAAGTTTAAAATCTGACAATTTAAGCAACTGAATGTTTTAATTGTGGAAAAAAATGAAAAAATGTTGCCACCTCACAAGTTCAGAAAACAAAACCATTGTAAAAATTCAAGTTTATGAATTACACCAACAAATATTTTAAGAATATTAAAATCTGTTTTTAAGCTACATTAATTAGTCATTGCTCAGTCAGTTAGTTATCTGAGCAGTTCTGCAGCAGGATCTGGGTGGAGCAGGTGTGGCAGGTGGCAGCTGACGCCGGTGGAGGTGTAATGTCTCAGCTTTGGGGAGTGGCAGCTATTAAATTCTTAAATAAAGAGCTTGAATAGACTGGCGCTGGATACGGTGATAAAGTACGTGTGAAAATGAGGATTTCCCACCTCTTATAAATCCTGCTGTTCTGGAGACATTTGATCATATTCCCAGTTTAAACTGGAAGAAGAAACCTGACCTGCTCCCACAGGACCAAACAACACGCTATCACCTCAGTAAGCTCTTTATTTAGCTTCACAGGCTTATCGGAGCTGGACTGGCCGCTGGGAGGAGCAGCAGCGTTCCTGGTGGAGCCGCGGCCGCATGTGGGCTGCAGAGACGCTGATAAAGAGAGAGGATGAGCTCGCGTGCTCCGGATCATGTGTTCCACCGCTGCTTCTGACGCTGTTTCATTTCACAGAAGGTGGATAGAGACCACCTGGGACAGGGGGCGAGTGCAGGGTCCACAGCGGAGTTTATTGCTTGCACTACAGTGGCTTGCTAAAGTATTCATACCCCTTGAACTTTTAAAAAATCTAAAATGTATTTTATTGAGATTTTATCTGATTGACCAACACAAAGTAGCACATAATTGTGAAGTGGAATGAAAATTATTTTCATGGTTTAAAATTTTGAATCCAAGAAAAAATCTGAAAAGTGTTAAAGTAATGTGCATAAGTATTCACCCCCCCATATCGAAAGTAGTCTTTTAGGCCAGAGACACACATTTTCTTAAGGTAATTGAGTTCAAACTTCTTGAAAAATAGCCTTCAGAAACCCATTTAAACATACATATTCATGCAAAATAAATAAGGCCACATAATTAGATGTTTTACTTCTCTGTGTATCTCTGCATTCAGAGTAATTCAGTAGTGAGAAACTCTCTTTCTCTGTCTCTTGTTTCTCCAATATAAAAACAAAAAATAGTACAAAATCAGAGGAGCATTGCTTATTATTAATTATTTAATTATTATTATTATTTTTTATGTATTTATTTTTTCCAAGCTGTCTGCAACCCACTTTTAGATCGTGAGCAGTGATGTCAGTAATGCGTTACTTAGTAACGCGTTACTCTAATCTGACCCTTTTTTCAGTAAGGAGTAATCTAACGCGTTACTATTTCCAATCCAGTAATCAGATTAAAGTTACTTATCCAAGTCACTGTGCGTTACTCTCTCTCTCTCTCCACCTCACACACAGACACCACGCTCCCTCCCCCCTTGATTCTTGAAATCAAGAAAGACCATATTTTATTTTGAATAAAAGCAATTATTTATGTTAAGTTAATTCAAGAGAAATGGTCTTTTATTTTTATTAAAAAAAAAAAAAAAATTCAGGAAATAGTTCAACTTTAAATGTCTAGAGATACATTGTTGCTGTTAAAATGCATTTTCCAATAAAGGGAGTTTTGGCAAAACTGGTTACAATGTTTATGTAAAGGCGGCGGGAGGTGGTGTCTGCAGCTGCTGAAAGTAACTAATAAAGTAACTTGTAAAGTAACTTAGTTACTTTTAAAATCAACTAATCGTAAAGTAACTAAGTTACTTTTTAAAGGAGTAATCAGTAATCAGTAATCGGATTACTTTTTCAAAGTAACTATACCATCACTGGTCGTGACCCACCAGTTGAGAATCACTGGTTTAGGGTTTGTCTCCACCAGCTTTTCACCTCTAGACACTGAGATTTTAGATTTTTGCCCCATTCTTCTTTGGTAATTAGCTCAAGCTCAGTCAGGTTGGATGGAGAATGTTAGAGGGACACTAAAACCCCTAATTTTAGTTGACTCTACCCTCAGCTTAAATTGAAATAGGCTTGAAATAGGCTTGAAAATGTGAGGGGTAGTTTAGGAAGGGTGATGGGGGCACTGGGTGATGTATGGGTTTAGAGGCAGGGCAGGAGGGAGAGCTGCAGCAGTGTGCCTCTGATAGCAGCAAGACGCAGATGATTGGACGTCGGCAGGGGGGCGGGAGGACGGTATTATTGATGGACTGAATGATCTGCATATTGTCATCCTCTCCTATAGCACAGTTGAACCTGAGGGGGCGCCGCAGAGCAAGAAATTACAATACAATAAAACCTTATTTAAAGGTTAGGAAATGTTTATAAAAATATTAAACAGGACTGGTATGTTTTATTACTTCAAAGTGAACACATTTCAGCTATTAAAAGGGAAAAATGGGGGATTAACCCTTTCAGACCTGAATTATGTGTCGGTGTTAAAAAAAATTAAATATATATAATAATAATAATAATAATAATAATGTTTTTTTATGTCTGCAATACACACAAAGAGAGACCTTTATATATAGAATATTATAATATAAAATCTATATTAACATTAAATCCAGTTAAACTCAAGTAAGTAACTGTTGCTGTATGTCTATTGAATTGGTTAATCTTTTTAACAATAAAATAATAAAACATGAAAAAAGTTTTTTAAATTACATACAATTAGTATAAATAGTAAAAATTGTCTCTTTTTTATTTGCCTCTTTGTCTTTAGTGCTGTTTTTCTACTTTTTAATTATTTATTTTCCAGTGCAGTGGGCAGAGGGCTAAGCTAAGCTAAGCTAAGCTTCATTGCCTTATAAACTTTTTCTTTGGCTCGTTTATAGTAATTTTTTTTTATTTTTTTATTAAAAACAGGAAAACAGGTCACAATTAGTGTAATGTGCAACGAAACATTTAAAAATATAAGAAAATACATGATGTCCGTTGAAATGGACGCAGGATCTGAAAGGGTTTATAGGGTTTAGGGTTTACTGGATCTCTAAGGTTACTCTTTCTGATAAAAAAACAGATAGAAGCTAAAAAAAGGATGGAAAAAGAAGGGAAAACAGTAAAGTTTACCCTTTAAAACTTTGTTGCAGCAGCTGATCCAACAGAATTAGGGTGTTCCGACAAAGACAAGGCCAATCAGTGCTCAGCTGCGTCGCTGCGAGCCGGCAAATCAGCATTTCCCCGCCGAGATAATGAAAGCTTCCAGGTTATTTATACAGAGCAGTGCCTCGGTTAATCCTGAGCCTCAGAACCAGAGTAAAAACAGGCTATCATTAAAAAAAAGTGGAGCTCCAGCAAGAGCCGAAACAACAAAGAGCAAAGCCGATCGATATAATCAAAGGCGATGAGAGGTTATTTTATTGGTCTCCTCTGTTTAACCACCCCCAAATTTGGAAGTGAGAGCCCTACTTATTAAAAATGTATCGCCGGAGCCTCGGAGGCAGTCGCAGCGTTGTTTGTTTAGCCAAGGACAATACTTGAAACTACTTCAAAGTCGTCTCCGCCGTGCATGCCTGTGGCCTCCTCTCATCAGCGGGATACTCTTCAAAGCAGAAGAACCAGCAGATTTTTATTTATTTTATTGTTATTTTATTTATTTAACCTTCGCTTTAATAGGGGGTCCCGCAGACAGCAAATCAGACGCTGCTCTACAGAAGAATCCCGCTTAAACAAACTAGTTAGCTCACTAACGGCATTACGCTATAAACATATAGCACATATAGCATATAGAACTGTAGTTCAAGACTACATATATACTAATATACAGTATAAAACTAATCAAATGCTCGAAAAGTACTTCAAAGTCAGCAGTGCCGTGCCTCTGGTTCTCTTTCAGCGAAGGGTTTTTACTCTTCATCAAACAAGATGAATCAACAACTGTTTATTTATTTTATTGCCATTTTATTTATTTATTTAACTCTAACTTCAAAGGAATTCCATATATAGTGGAATCTACAGTAGTTTGCAGTAGTCTGAAATTCATACTATTTGTGTTATCAGTGATGCATACCTATATAAAATCTAAAATACAGGAAACGTGAAAAAATATATACAGCTCTGGACAAAAAAATGAGTTTCTTTAATTTTACCAAATTCAAAACCTCTAAAATATAATCACGAGGAAGATGGATGATCACAAGCCATCAAACCAAACTGAACTGCTTGAATTTTTGCACCAGGAGTGGAATTAAGATATCCAAAAGCAGTGTGTAAGATTGGTGGAGGAGAACATGATGCCAAGATGCATAAAAACTGTGATTAAAAACCACCAGGGTTATTCCACCAAATATTGATTTCTGAACTCTTAAAACTTTATGAATATTAACTTGTTTTCGTTTCATCTTTTTTGTTATTTCAGCCATTTCTCATTTTCTGCAAATAAATGCTCTAAATGACTATTTTTATTTGAAATTTGGGCAAAATGTTGTCTGTAGTTTCAAGAATAAAACATCAGTGTTGATTTTACTCAAACATAAACCTATAAATAGCAAAATCAGAGAAACTGATTCAGTAAACTGAAGTAGTTTCTTCATTTTTTCCAGAGCTGTATTTAGTTTTCCGATTTTTTCCGATTGCATTTTATAATAAAACTCGGGAAAATCTCATCCAACCTACTTTTGTTACAAAAAGTCAAAATTAAGTACATTTCTTTATTTTTTATTTTTTGGTACCTCTTAAAAACATTAATTAGCACTTACCACACATGAATTAAAAAAATTAAAAAAAACAAGTCAATTGTTTTTAACATAAGTAATAAAATAGTTCACAATTAAAAGAAAGTTTAGTCATTTAATAGGTTGTTACAGCTAAATGAATAAAGATATTAACTAAAAATGTTAATGCTAGTATGATTTGAGGACTCACAAACTTTAGTTAACACATCAAAGACTCCACTTTCCAGTGTGCACCTGCGCCCAACCTCCCGGACATGCCAAATCACTTAACACTTTGGTGTTCCGGCTCACCTAGTTGATAAGAATGCTCTCACCTGTGTTCCCCTATATAAATACCCCTGATTTCCTCTGCTCCCTTGCTCTTCTACCCAACGTTTCATTTGTGTTTTTCCTTTTGTCAACCTGTTTTGTATCTTTGACAGTTTTTTGTACCTTAAACTGTGTGTTTGGTGTCTGTGTGTATCTGTCATGTATTTGGCCACCAAGACAATTTGGTATGCAGCAGGTCACTGTTGCCCTTTCTATTTATGTGCTGTAACTGCTTATTAATCTTTTATAACCTAGTTAATAACTATTAATAAACTCATTTTTTAACTATTTATAAACCCTTCATAAAGGAGGCTTATTTTAAAGTGCTACCTTTATTATTTATTTATTGTTTAGATAATTTATTGTTTACACCCTAATTTCTATTTTCAGTTTTAGCCTTACATTTTTTTGGGGTACTACTTAAAAATAAGGCTACTTTATAAACGGTTTAAAATATTTTATAAAGCGGTTTATTTATGGTTTTAAATTAAGTTGTAAATACTTTAAAACTCATTAATAAGCACTTACTAAACCTAAATAGAAAGAACAACAGCTAATTTTCTTTTTTTTTCTTTTTTTTTAACAAATCTAATAAAATTATATTGGAAGTCATTTAATATGTTATTATAGTTACTAACAAATATGTTAATGAATGAATTGTATAAATAATATAAATAGAATGTAGAATCACTAGTTGGTACACAACTAGTTGTAACTGCTTATTAATGTTTTATAACCTATTTAATAACCGTTAATAAACTCATTTGTAAAGGTGTAGGTGATGTGGCCTTGCCGAATGCTTTCCCAGAATCACCTAAACCTAATCCTGCCCTCCCATTTTGCACCTGCCCCACAACATCCCTGTGCTCCAGTGCCCTCCTTGCGGCTTGAGTAGCTTCTCGAGCATTCCACTTTCTCCCAGACCTAGTCACTGGTGCTGTTGCTTTAACCAGCCTGTCTTTTGACCCTAACAACTGCATTTCACGTCCTACCTTAGCACATTTGAACTCCTCAACCAAGCTCGTCAACGGCAGTTCCAGCATCCCTCTCCCACACCACGCCACACTACTAAGGCAACGCGGCACCCCCAACCATGTCCTTATAGCCTTGCTCATAACCCTTTCTAACCTCTCAACCTCAGAAATCGGAATATCATAAACTGTAAGTGGCCACCTTAGACGAGGCAACAAACCAAACTGCAGACACCACAATTTTAATTTACCTGGCAGAAAAGACTTATCAATTCTATTAATGGCCTCCACCATTTCTGTCCTCAACCCTTCCACCTGCTCTTTATCATTCAGTGCTGCAGTATACCACCTACCTAAACTCTTAACTGACTTTTCCAATATAGATGGTATGACTTCTCCCTCCATCATAAACCTTTCTTGTATCAATTTCCCTTTAACGATTGATACACTCCTAGACTTGCTCGGTTTAACCTTCATCCTAGCCAGCCTAAGATTATCATTTAACTTCCCTAGCAGTCGCCGGGTACATGGCACCGTGGAGCCAATATTTAGGAGCCTTATTTTAAAGTGATACCTTTTTGTATTATTTATTTAATTTAGATTGTGAGGGCAGAAATATTAAAGTTTTACACCCAATATTTTATTTTTACTTTCAGCCCTAAAAATAATCAAAAAATGTAACTGATAAACATCACACTGACCCACAGGGACTCCAAACTTTCCAAAAATTAAACGTTTTATCCCTCCTGAAAAATATTCATGCCATAGAAGGTTAATAATTATATCCCCCAGGATGCATGTTAATGCCAGGCGTAAACATAATGGTCTAATGGTCTTCAAGCTCCTATCAGATCCTCACAGGAATATCTTATAAACATCAACTGTAGATCTTCCCCAGACTCTTGATTTGGCATAGAAACACTAAACAAACTGGAGTTTAAACACATTTCTATCTAAAGTGTAGCGAAGAAAATTACACGGTACTTTAGTGCCTTTAGATTCATAACTAGATGTTGGGAACGAGCTGGGAGGACAGGAGTGTCTAATTAAAATGCGTCCTGCATCTGCTTCCATCTGAATGCGTAAGTGCTGCGTCGCCAAAAGATAATTCCTCCTACCATTAGAATACACAAATGAATATTTGCATGTGTGAAAGGAAAGGCCTTTTATCTCGCCTGTAAAACTGTAGTCTGATCTAAAAGCGGCGAGACGAGCCACATTTTAATAAACCGACGCTGTTCTGTCCGTCTCTATCTCTCTCTCTCGAGCTTTACCTCCGCTCAGACTGCGTAAACCCTGTACAAACTGTAGACGATCGCACTCAACCAACCAAGCCTGTAATCTGTAGAGGGATATTAATGTTTGAACTAGAAAATATCACTGTACGCTTTGGCAAACTGGCAAATTACCAATGTGTTCCATTCCGCTTGAACTGGCAAAGACTTTGGGAAGGCTTTGCAGATAATTTTCTAAAAATATCACATGGCTTATAATCTGTGGTGCATTAGTTAATGGTCTAATAAACCCTAAACTGAATCATTTACGCGTGAAATAACATCAATAACAACTACTTTTACTAACTGTGACACTTGTTCAACTTGTTCATGTTCAAAAATACATTTTGCTCCATAAACATTATCTGTATGTACAGTACAGGCCAAAAGTTTGGATCAGAGGTGGAAAGTAATGAATTACATTTACTCCAGTTACTGTAATTGAGTAGATTTTATGAGTAATTAGTAATTTTTAAAGTAGTTTTTAAAATAGGTAATTCTACTTTTACTCAAGTACATTTTGACACAAGTAATGTACTTTGCAACATTGGGAAACTCCCAATTACTGAGTAAAAAAACAAATTGGCACGGATGCTCGCGCGTGGAATAACGAGGCAGTAACGTCCTCATGCAATACAAAAAGTGCCCCGCCGGACAGAGCTGTCAGCTTTCAAAACTTCCACATCAAACCTGAGAAAGCATGTGGTGTAAGTATTTTTTATCATTAAACTGCTTAAAATCTGCTTAAATGTAAAAAAAAAAAAACATGTACATAGCAGTTGAAGCACAGCAATGGAAAGTTAAAAAATACCAATGACCTGTAAAAAATTAACTGTAAAAATACGATTTATAGTCACCTCTATGACCAGAACTTTTTAACAGTAAAAAAAAAAAAAGGATCATAGAAACCTTGTTGCCACTTGTTCTAAAAAAAAAAATTATGGGGTGGTCTGAACAAATACTGCCTGAAAGATCCAAATTAATATGTGGAATAATAGTTCATTAAAAACCATTTAATTTATGATTTGTTTTTCTTTTTTTACATCAAATAATTAAAAGTAATTATGTAACTTTTACTCAAAGTACATTTTAAATTGAGTACTTTTTTACTTTTACTCGAGTAGATTTGTAGATGGGTACTTTTACTTTAATAGAATTTTAGCAAAGTAAAGGTACTTTTACTTAATTACAATTTTTCTGTACTTTTTCCAACTCTGGTTTGGACACACCTTCTCTTTTTCAATGCATTTTCATTTTTATTTTCATGACTATTTACTAGGGCTGGACCCGAATATTCGGGTATTCGGATATTCGTTCGTTGAGTAGGTATTCGGTTTTTAATTTTGGTATTCGGATATTCGTTTTTTTTCTCCTTTCCAGAGTTCCACCTCACTCTAACCACTTCTGTTCTTGCGGCTCCCGTCAGAATATCTTGTGCGCGGGACAGAACTGAACTGTTATTGGCTGGAGCGGGAGTTTAATCCAGACGATGCGGGAGCAAATTAATAAATAGTTAAGAAAACTGTAATAATTGTAAAAAAAAAAAAACCTAAAGAAAACTCTCAACGCGCAGGATGGACCGACACACACACGCACACACCGATGGTGCAGCGCTGCTGTTTTAATAAATATATAAGTAAATTTGAAGCATTAAATGTAGTTTATTTAATTTATATTAGGAACGTGGGGCGGGAGCGGCAGAAATGTGTATGTGGCGGGCGGGCGCGGGATTAAAAGAAGCAATTTTTTTGCGGAGCGGTAACGAGACAGAAACGCGGGAGCGTGGAAGAGTGGGTTTAAAAATCAGTCTCGCGCAGACCTCTATTATACATGATAAAAAAAAATGCAGGCTCTTCGAAACTGATTTATATAATAAAACGTAAGGGGTAATGTGGCAACAGTAGGGGCTAAATCGGTTACTGTCGGTTGATGTCTGAACGAATTTCCTCTTATCTAATATAATTTAAAATGGTTTAAAAATATAAAATAATTTCTAAGCAAACGAAATATTTAATATTGAGCTAATAGCCCAAGTGCAAAAATACAAAATCAGTAATATGGCTATGCCCTGCACAATCCTTAAACCGAAATAGACCAAGTACAATAACGTCATTAACAATGACTTTCCTCTACTCTAATATAATTTAACATGGTTTAAAAATATAAAATAATTTCTAAACAAACGAAATATTTAATATTGAGCTTATAGCCCAAGTGCAAAAATTAGGGCTGGGGCGACGCGTCGACATAATCGACGTCATCGATTACGAAAATACATCGATTTGCATAACGTGCGTCGGCGCGTCGTAAATATGTTAATTAACACGGTAACATAGAAGCATAGAACTATTATTTAATTAAAATGATTTTTAAGAACAGCTAAACACAGTTCTGCAAGTCAAACGCGGAGGAGTTCACGTGCGAGAGAGAGAGAGAGAGAGACACACACACACAGAGAGAGAGAGAGAGAGAGAGACACAGAGAGAGAGAGAGACTCTCTGCTGAATCTGACTCCCGCTTCGCGGACAGAATCGGCACAACACCCCCGCTGTAGAACTGCGGTAGTGAAAACAGCTACAAAAAAACGCCAGCGGGCATCTAAAGTTTGGGAGCATTTCACGCAAAAGGGCAACAATGTGGTCCTCTGCCATATGTGCAAAAGGAGCACTTGAAGCGCAAACATCCAGGAGCACTATGTCAACAGGGTCACACAGTAAGTTACCGTTTACATCAGGGTCTCCGCGGGTGTCCTTAAAAAGACTTAAGGCTGTCTACCAAAGGTTTTAAACCTGCCACAGGCAGAAATTATACATTTTTGGTTTATATTTGTGCATGGCATTTCACAGTTTCCAGAAACAGTAGCATTATTCATAAGTTCAGGTGTTTAGCTAAGCTAGCTGCCTTAAGTTATTTTAGCGCTGCGGTGTTACACCGTTTTCTGTCACCGTCGGAATTTTGTGACCAGTGCTCACGGTTATGAGCGTTCATTGGCAAAACGGAAGCTTTCTATACCTACACCTTACCCTCAGCCCTAAACTGAACCGTTTTGGCCAGTCGGGGTAAACATTAGAAACGAACACGTTTCAAATCGGCCAGTGCACCGGTCTGCTGAGAACTACTTGCCCGTGGTCACAAAATCTAGCGGTCACAGAAAACAGTGCAACACACGGTTGTGGTGTATGGGAGCTTATCCATTTTTAGCGTTATAGATCTAAACGTGTTGTACATGTAAGTGATTATAAGTGTGGGGTTTGGTTTAGTAGGCTTGTGTTGCTGTTGTTGTTATTATATATAAATATAGTATTTTATCGTTTGCTTTAAAACGTAAAATAATAATTATTTAAATATGTTTCTCAATAAATAGATTAGTCGACTAATCGAAAAAAATAATCGTTAGAATAATCGTTTAAAAAATAATCGTTAGGGACAGCCCTAGCAAAAATACAAAATCAGTAATATGCCCTGCACAATCCTTTAACCGAAATAGACCAAGTACAGTTTACAATGACTGTCCTCTAATATAATTAACAATGTTTAAGAATATAAAATACTTCCTGAACAAACGTTTTTTTTGTTTGTTTTTTTAAGCAAATAGCCTAAGTGTGAAAACACAAACAGCAATTTACTGGGCTGGCTTGCGCAGCGGAGAAACCGTGCAGCAGCAGCCTCCTAGCCTGCTTATGCAGCGGCGGTGTGGGGCAGCAGAAATTCCGGGATGAAAACACAAAGAAATCTGGGCTAAAAACACAGAAAAAATATGGGGTGAAAACACAAAAATCCGGGATAAAAACACCAAAAACTCCGGGGTGAATATGTCTCGTAGGTCAGAGCAAATTGAACATTTTTCAGTGGATTAAAGGGGCCGTGATTTGCTTTTTTTTTTTTTTTTTTTTAACCTCTTTTTTTAAAAAAGAATATTCGAATATTCGCTTCGAATCAGTGTCGAATATCCGGAGCTCAAAAAACGCTATTCGGGCCAGCCCTACTATTTACATTGTAGATTCTCACTGAAGCATCAAAACTATGAATGAACACATATAAAAAATGAGCTGAACCTCCACAGTCACGGACCTGAACCCAATCCAGATGGTTTGGGGTGAGCTGGAGCACAGAGTGAAGAAGGCAAAGGAGCAACAAGTGCTAATAAACACCTCTGGGAACTCCTTCCTTCAAGACTGTTGGAAAACGTTTCATTTCAGGTGACTCTACCTCTTGAAGCTCATTGAGAGAATGATGCCAAGAGTGTGCAAAGCAGTAATCAGAGCAAAGGGGGAGGGGGCTATTTTGAAGAAACTAGAATATAAAACGTTTTTTTTTTCAGTTATTTCACCTTTTTTTGTACATAAAAGTACATAAAACTCCACATGTGTTCATTCATAGTTTTGATGCCTTCAGTGAGAATCTACAATGTAAATAGTCATGGAAAAAAAAAGAAAAACGCATAGAAAAAGAGAAGGTGTGTCCAAACTTTTGCCCTGTACTGTAACGTATTTCCTACATTGCGAATTTAAGAAAAACTGAAGTCATCCAGACTGTAAAGGAACACATAAGGAATCATGTAGTAACTTAAAAGTGTTAAACAAACCAAAAGAATACTCTGTGAAGAAGCTTTTCTGAGGCTGGTAACTTATTCTGATAAACTTATCCTGTGCAACAGAAGAAACTCTAGCTCTTCCTTTCCTGGGGTGGCCTGATGAGTGCCAGTTTCATCATAATGTTTCTGACTGTCTTTGAGACTAAACTTGATATTTTCACAATGTTTCAGACTGTTTCAAAATGTTTCAGACTGGCTTTTTTAGGGCTGTTAACATTAAAGCATTAACGCACGTGATTAATTTGGAATCAGTAACGTGTTATTATTTTTTTAACACGAGTTAACTTAAGCAGCGTTTTTTTTCTGGAACGGTTCGCTTGTGGTGAGAACGTGATCTGGTCTCGATCCGACACAAACATCAAATCAAATATACTCCTTTTATATACTTTTATTGAGCTAAACCGCTGATAAGGTGCAGTTTAATCTGATATAATCACTGTCTCTGCTGCCCCATGCTGTTTACAGACTAAGAGCACGGTATGTGCAGCGTTCACTGCTCCCAACCGTGCGACTCTGTGCTGCATGTCCCATTGAACATATTGTGTTTAAAAGCAAAGTGCTTTTTTAATTTTAATTTTTTTAAGCATTCTGTGTTAAAGCAGCTTCACACTGCACAGATACATGCGCTGGAACACAGAATCTCCTCTCTATATTTCGTCGCTGTCCAGTGAAAAATAAGTATCTCCAAAACAGCAGCTTTACAGGAGAGAGAAAAAACCTTCTAAACTTTCAATGGAAGTCAATGTAAAAAGAGTTGATTTTAGGTAATTTTGAAGAGTTTCTATTGGTCCGTTCATCAAGAGATTTTGGCACAGTTTAAGAGACAGTTTGTCTGTTCAAATTCTGTAGAAACCTAAAAATCAACAAAAATGGAGATAAGTGTTTTTTTTTTTTTTTTTTATAGGACAGCGACGATTTACCTTCCTGCTTCTGCACCACACAGCTCTGACCAATCAGAGGAGACGATGTGCTTGCGTGGTTTATTGGTGCGAATTTTTGCAAAACTGATATTATTCTGGTTTATTTGACACTTTTTTGTTTGCTAAATTATTTGATGTATTTTTCTTCCTAGTTTGGATGTCTTTATATGGATGTATTAATCTACAATGTAAAACATTTTCAACCAATGACTTTTGGTATCTCAGTGTATTAACATTTGATCTATACCGCTATAAAACATTGAGAAGTTCATCATTTATAAACAAAAATATTCTCCCTTCCTTCCTCTCAGACTCGGCCCGTTCCCAGCAGCATATCTGATAGAAGGTCCTGGACGGAGGATCTGAAGCCGAATCCTGACAAGGCCGGATTGATTTCCCTACCAAAACACTCTGAGAAGCCGGAGCCGTTCATCAATATAGACAAGCTTGATGTTTGGCCAACACGCGCGCCGAGAAACTCGTCAGAAATGCAACAAGCTAATGACGTCCATTACCAGACCCTACAGGTGATTGGTAGAGAATACGCTGCCCAGGGTAGGTGGTTTTAAAGCCAAAATACTGACTAGAATTTAAAGTATCAGTTAAACATTTGAAGACACCTTAAATTCTGTCTTTTTTCATTATTTTTATACATTTTTAATGTTCTGCATTGTAGATTAATACTCAAATCTCAAATGAGTCACCCAAACTATTAAGACTTTATGAGGTGAAGTCCCCTGGCATTCACGCTTTCAGTTAACAGCTGTGCTGAACTTGTAAAGAGTTATTACTTAATTTTCATGCCTTCTTAAGTGCAGTCGCATAGACCATCAAAAACCTTATGATGAAACTGGCTCTCATCAGGATCGACCCAGGGCCCTATTTTACACCCTGTGCTCGTTGCTATCTTACACCCCATCTGTTTTCACGCATTGCATCAGAATTTAGAAATAAATCTACAGCCTTGGGGAAAAAAATAAAGAGAGCACTTCAGTTTCTAAATCAGTTAATCCGATTTTGCTATTTATAGGTTTATGTTTGAGTAAAATGAACATTCTTGTTTTATTCTATAAACTACAGACAGCATTTCTCCCAAATTATAAATAAAAATATTGTCATTTAGAGCATCAAACAATTCAAAGAAAAAACAAGTTCATATTAATAAAGTTTTAAGAGTTCAGAAATCAATATTTGGTGGTTTTTAATCACATTTTTAATGCATCTCAACATGTTCTCCTCCACCAGTCTTACACACTGCTTTTGGATAACTTTACGCTGCTTTACTCCTGGTGCAAAAATTCAAGCAGTTCAGTTTGGTTTGATGGCTTGTGTTCATCCATCTTCCGCTTGATTATATTCCAGCGTTTTTTAAGTTGATACATTCAGAGAAACTAATCATTTTTTAGTGGTTTTAAGCTCTTTTTTCCAGAGCTGTACGCTGATGGCCGTGGTGGTCTGAAAGTAAGCTGTGTTCAGGTAAATATCTGGTGTGTTTCTATTGTGGCGGTGAAAAACACAGGAGCTCCACTGACTGAAATAAACCAAGACAACATTCAATCATCAAAATCCAGAGGAGTTTCCTCTGTTGTACAGGATAATTTCATCAGAGTTACCAGCCTCAGAAACCACAAGTCAATAGAACCTCAGATAAGATAAGAGCACCTAAATGCTGCTTCACAGAGTATTTTAGTTTGTTTAACACTTTTAAATTACTACATGATTACTTTATGTGAATACCTGACTGTATTGACTTTTAAATGTTAGTTTAAAATGTATATGCATGCACTGAATCTCCTACACTTTAGTTTTGTGGTAGATTTTTGTCGTTACTCGAACACGTACATTTTTATTCTTGTTACTTTTTCTTTTCTTTTTTTTACATTTTTGTACACTATTATTATTTTATACAAAAGTTAAAAAGTGAAAGATAAGTTACTGTTCACAAAATTGTCAAACATACAAAAAAAAAAACTTATGTTTATTTTTTATTTAAATGTCACGAATGAATAAATGAAGTTACAATTATATAGCACCTTTCTAGAAACCCAAGGGCGCTTTACTATGTTTTTACACACAAACTTTTATACTCAGCACTCATCCACACACTGCTGAGAAGCATCATCCAATAGTGCACAGCGTACTCTCAACCGGAAACAACCCCGTACACCTGGATGACTGCATCGGGCACTACAGCAATTAACCAGATCAATTTAGAGTATTCTATTTTTGTGGGTATGTTTAGACTAACCAATTCTACCTGATCTCCATGTTTTTGGTTTGGACTGTGGGAGGAAAACAGTGTTCCTGGGTAAACCCACGCAGACACAGGGAGAACCTGGAACTCCACCCAGATAGGGACTTGAACCCAAGACCCCAGCGCTGGAAGAGGAACGTGCTAACCACTAAGCCACCGTGCTAAGAACAACGTTATTGCAAAAATATTCTGAAATATTGTGATGTTTCAGCGTACACATCCACATCCACATCCCACAGGTTAGTGCAGCATTCTCTAGCATCGATGGACATGGCAAAAGTCACGGGACACAATATTACCATGAGGCTTGCCGTGTCAGTTTATCTCTATACTCTAGTATTGGAAAAGCACTAAACCTCTACATACAGTATATATAGTCCGATGCTGCCCCCACCGTGGCCCACCCTGCCAGCTATCTCACGCTGCGAGAGTTGGTCATTGCGATGCTTGGCTGACTGCAGCTCCTCCGAGCTGATTTTCACGAGTACACACCACTGCCCACCTGATTGGCATCTTCCCAAAATCCTCTCATGTGAATTCCTGATTGAAATAACTCTCCGCTCAGCAAGGAAACCAAAGCTGCAGTCCTGAAACAGCACTGCTCCCAGCCACCTCCAGACCAGAATTAGAACCACACGCAGAAACTCTGATGACACCGGCGCTCTCCTGAGACCAGAAGCTTCCCAGAAGGGAAGGTCCAGCTGCCCGAACGTCAGCCCTCTACAGCGGGGGCGTCTGACGTCCTGTGGTCTGAACAGCACAATGCATTAAGATATGTCATCTCTTCAAGCAGGAGGGAGACTAGAACAAAACCTCTCGAGATTTCAACCAGGCATGAGCATTTCAATTTTCTGGAGCTTAAATATTTATCTGTACGACATATTCTTCCATAAATAACTGCAATAAACGGCATTGTTCTTATTTTAGGAACATTTCGTTAAACTGATATAATGATACTATAATGCATAATGACTCAATATTTATTTTAAGCTGTCTGACCAATGGAAAGATGGTCCCCACTTATATGTGAGTATTGTTCCAATCAAGGTTTTTATTCTGTAAAGATGCTTTGTCACTAAGGCTGCAATTAATGATTATTTTGGTAGTCGACTAATCTGATTATGATTTTTTCGATTAGTCGATTAGTTAATGATCATTTCTGCCATGTCTTCCACCTCTAAAAACTATAGAGACAGCTGAACATGGGATTTAAAAAGCATTTAAACGTGCAGATGTTGTATAAACATGGAACATATTGATATTTAGTGATTAAATGTGTGTGGAGACACAGAATAAGTTGAGTGTAAATTAAGTAAAAGAGCTATTTACCCATCTCCTATAGCATTTCCCATTGTTTAATGCTGTGCTGTTACAAATTAACGATTATTCGACAATGAAATTAGTAGTCGACCAATTTAAATAATCGACATTGTCGATTATATCGACTAATCGTTGCAGCCCTACTTGTCACATCAGTTGTAAAAAGCACTATATAAATAAATTTAATTCGATTTGGTTTGATAACGGCATGAGAAAGCAATTTCATCATTTTAAAGTGCAATTTTTTATTATTAAGAATATTCAGAATATAAGTTAAAAAGGGACATTTTATTGTCTTAAATCTCCCTTTTTTTGCGTGCTTTTGTATTTATGTAGTTCTCGACTGCCCTATAAACTCTTCAAGGGCCCTATTTTAGCAATCTATAGAGCACTGGTTAATTGTGCTGGCACACATAGCACAGCTTGATTTAGAGTTTTTCTGTGTGTGTTTGGTATCGTGAGGGCACAAAAAAATATGCTTTGTGAAGCTTAAACATGTAAAAGACAATGTCTAATTCTCTTAATTAATCATGGGTGTGTTTTGGGCGTAACAGGAAATAAAACAATCAGTTTGCCAGTTGTCATTCCCTTTATAAGTCAGATGTGCTCTGACTTTGGCGTGATAGGATTGTGTGGCTGACTGTTGACTGTTGTCAGGGTTTTAATCAGTCAGTGGAGCTCCTGTGTTTTCCACTGCATAAATAGGAACAGATAGGAGCAGATATTTACCTGAACATGCCTCACTTCCAGACCACCACACCCATCAGTGTAGATTTATTTCTAAACTTTATAAATGCTATTTTAAGAGCGAAAGCGCAAAGCGTGAAAATAGAGTGTTGACGGGGTGTACGATAGCAATGAAAATCGAGATGCACCTTGCACAGTGTGTGTACAATAGGGCCCGAAGTGCAAAAAAAAAAAAATCTTCTTTAAGGAAACCTCCACTGAACCACCCTGGCACCACTCCTGACCCGTCAACCCCCACCAGAGCCCCACCCACTCGATCACTTGGGAACCTCAGACAGTACACAGCAAGATTAGCCAGCAGACTTTTTCTGATGGAGGGATCTGTACCTACTGTTCGTGGCAAGTCAGGGAGATATAAGTACTTTAAAATAATGAGCTTTGTGCTAATTTTTGGTTTTGTTTGGCTGTAAAGACTGTTAGAAAATAATAATCTACAGAGTTTGTGTTTTAGTACACGTGTAGCAATACTGGTGAACAATAACACAAAAGTCATAAGACAGCAAGAGCATTTACAGCAAGGACAAGTTAAACCTGGACCATCCTGTGAGATAAAACCTGCTTATTGTCTGCTTACAGTATATTACCTCATGGCTCTTGCACCATTCTACATCAGTCTTATGCAAGCGCTTGAGTGCCCCAGGCCAAATTTTATATATATATATATATATATATATATATATATATATATATATATATATATATATACAGTACAGTGAATAAATGCTCTACAGAAAACTAAAATATAGTTTCAATACAAAATAATAAAATAAACACTTTCTGCACATTTTAGAGCAAATTTTCTATTTCTTTTCAGAATTTAACATGTTAACATTAAATATACTAATATGTTACAAAATAACATACTTATTGTGACATTACTTTTACATACAGCCCATTTAATGTTTCTTTCTTGCGTTGTTAAATCAGATAAATTAAACAAATCAAAAATACATGTCATTTTTATCAGGGGTATCAACATTCTAAACGCTGTGCTTTTATAATGCTAAAAATAAAAAAATTAAACTTATTAACACGTCATATTTTCACAAACGTATTATTTTCGGTGTATAAAAAAATAAGAAAAAAAAATATAAAATAAAGGGCGGAGGGCTTAAAAATTTGATAACTGTTAATAGTGCTAGACCTAATGTTAAATTATTGTTATAAGTGGGATTAATAATATATAATAGTTGTGTTATTGATTAATGTGTATCAATAAGAAAATGGCATTTTAATATGTATTTCATTACTGTTATATATGTCAGATGCTATTACATATCAGTAAATCTCTATTACATAAGGTTTTAATAACTTTTCACCAGTGTGATGTTTAATAATGTTTATGGGTAAAATAGCACAAAATAGTTATGAGTTTAAAATAGTTATAAGTATAAAATATAAAAATAAATGTCTTAGACTTAGGCCTAGATTAGATGCACTATCATGCTTATGTCCAAACAAAGAGATTGGCTATATATATATATATATATATATATATATATATATATATATATATATATATATATATATATAGGCTGACTAAACCTGACTAAATCTGACTAAATCTTTTGACGCTGAATGCAATAAAATCTTTACAGCAAGTTTGTAGAAAACCTTTCCTGGACAGTAGATACGACTAGAGTTGCTATATATAAAGTATACAGTGGCCAACAGAAATTATTCCAAAAGGGCATGGACAACTCATCCAGAAGGTCACAAAAAAAACTACAACCTAGAGTGTCAAAAAGGCACCATATAAGTGTAATTTTAAGCAAATAATGCTCCTCCTTCCCCCAATCCCCTGCTACCACTCCATCACCAGCCTTTACTTCAGCTATATCTTATCAGAGATGATCTGTCCTTCTAGTACAAAGCAGAAGCTCCTGAAATTCATCCCAAGTAGAGCAGTTTAACTGGATTTACTGCAGCTCATGCTGAATAAAAAAAAGCACTGCTGAAAGTATTTGAGAGAGAATCTGGCACGCCGAGTGCCTGTGGGTGAAAATATCGCCATATTTATATTTAAACATATTTATTTGCAGTTCTGTCACATGCTCAGCCAAAACAACTCAAAATTACAACTCTGAAATAAATAAATGTATTATTTAAATACATCCAATACATATTTCTAATCATTTAAAAGACCTGCATCAACAAACACTAAGGGACTCTTTCTATATATTCTATATATGAGTCCCTGTAGAGAAAGAGAAGTACTGCCAATAGAATAGGAGAGTACTCTCTGGAGAAGATAAACAGATCCGCATCATTTCTAATGCCAGTCCTGTACCAGAGGGGTATAAAACCACTACTAATCTAAATAAACCTGTCCAGAATATCTTATTATATAACCTTTTAAAAATAAAGTGATTTTACTTATATATCCAGTATTTATACGTATTATTTATACAGACACAAAGATCAGATCAGTATCGGCTGTTCCTCAGCATTAAGGAACTCAGATCAGATCAGTTTTGGCTGTTCCTCAGCATTAGGAGACTGAGACCAGATCAGTACTGGGTGTTAGACAGCATTAGGTCAATCAGATCGGATTGGTATTGGCTGGTCTTCAGCATTAAGAAACTCAGATCGGATAGGCATTAGCTATTCCTCAGCACTAAGAGACTCTTAATGCTGTTCAGCTGCATTAAGAGACTCAAATATGATCATTATTGCCTGTTCTCCAGTGTCAAGAGACTCAGATCTTATAGAAATTGGCTGTTCTTCAGTGTTAAAAGACTCAGATTGTATATGCAATTGCTGTTCTTCGGTGTTAAAAGACTCAGATCTTATAGAAATTGGCTGTTCTTAAGTGTTGAGAGACTTAGATCTTATAGAAATTGGCTGTTCTTAAGTGTTAAAAGACTCAGATTGTATAGAAATTGGCTGTTCTTAAGTGTTAAAAGACTCACATTGTATAGAAATTGGCTGTTCTTAAGTGTTAAAAGACTCATATTGTATAGAAAGTGGCTGTTCTTAAGTGTTAAAAGACTTAGATTGTTTAGAAATTGGCTGTTCTTCAGTGTTAAGAAACTTAGGTTGGATCTGTAATGGCTGTTCCTCAGCATTAAGAGATTCCTAATGCTGTTTCTTACCATTATGAAACTTAGACCGGAGCAGTATTGATTGTTACACAGCATTAATGGAATCAGGTCAGATTGGTATTGGCTGTTCCTTGGCAATAGGAGACTCCGATCGGATCAGTATTGAATGTTACACAGCATTAAGAGAATCAAATCGGATCATATTAGCTGTTCCTCTGCATTATTGGCTGTGCCTCAGCATTAAGAGAGTCAGACCAGATCTGTATTGGCTGTTCCTCAGCATTAAAATACTTTTAAAGCTGTTCTGCGGCATTAGGAGACTCAGATCGGATTACTATTTGGTGTTGCACAGCATTAAGAGAATCAAATCGGATCGTATTGGCTGTTACGAAACTCAGATCAGAATTATATTGGTCGTTCCTCAGCATTGAAAGACTCAAATTGGACTGCATGAGCTGTTCCCCAGCATTTAGAGAATCAGATTGGACTCTATCAGCTGTTCCTCAGCATTGGGAGAATCAGATTGGACTGTATTGGCTGTTCCTCAGCATTGGGAGAATCAGATTAGACTGTATCAGCTGTTCCTCAGCATTAAAAGACTCAAATTGGACTGTATCATTGGCTGTTCCTTTGCATTAAGTGACTCAGATTGGACTGTATCAGCTGTTCCTCAGCATTAAGAGTCTCAGATGGGACTGTATCAGCTGTTCTTCAGCATTGAGATACTCAGATTGGACCGGTTTTGACTGTTCCTGAGTAATAAGAGACTCAGATTGAATCTGTATTGGCTGTTCCTCAGCATTAAGAGACACAGATAGGATCTGTGTTACTGCTCCTTAGCATTAAGAGAATCAGATTCTGTATCAGTATTGGCTGTTCCTCAGCACTTACAGACTTAAACTTAAATTGGATCAGTAGCAACTGTTTCTCTGCATTAAGACTCAGCTTAAATCAGCATCAGCTGTTCCTTGGCATTATGAAACTCAGACTGGATCAGTATTAACTGTTTCTCAGGATAAGGAGACTGAGATCAGATTGGTATCGGCTATTACTCAGCATTGAGAGACTTAGCTTGAGTCGGTATTAGCTGTTCCTCAGCATTAAAAGATTTCGATCAGATCAGTATTGGCTGTTCCTCAGCGTTACAAAACTCAGATCAGTTTATTCTGTTCCTCAACATTAAGAGACACAGATTGGATCGGTATCGGCTGTTCCTCAGCATTAGGTGATTTAGATCCCATCAGTCCCGGCTGTTCCTCAGCATTAAGAGACTCAGCTTGAGTCAGTATTGGCTGTTCCTCAGCATTAAGAGACTCAGATCAGAACAGTATCAGCTGTTCCTCAGCATTAAGAGACTCAGATCAGAACAGTATCAGCTGTTCTTTAGCATTAAGAGACTCAGATCAGATCAGTATCGGCTGTTCCTCAGCATTAAGAGACTCAGATCAGAACAGTATCAGCTGTTCTTTAGCATTAAGAGACTCAGATCAGATCAGTATCGGCTGTTCCTCAGCATTAAGAGACTCAGATCAGAACAGTATCAGCTGTTCTTTAACATTAAGAGACTCAGATCAGTATCGGCTGTTCCCCAGCATTAAGAGACTCAGATCAGATCAGTATCGGCTGTTCCTCAACATTAAAAGACTAAGATTAGATCAGTATCAACTGTTCCTCAACATAAGGAGACTCAAATTAGACCGGTTTTGACTGTTCCTCAGCATTAAGAGACACAGATTGGATGGGTATTGGCTGTTCCTCAGCAATAGGAGATTTAGATCCCATCAGACTCTGGGGGGGGGAAAAATAACCCCCAGACATGCCTAATACATCTGAATTTATGTATCATAAATAATATGGATAAACGTGTGATTTTGAAGCATTCTTTATTATTTTTTTTTTTTTACCTATTCACAAGGATTAAAACCTTTATTAATAAAAAGTCCGTGTTTAAACTGTAGCTGTGGTACCTGTGCTGGTTTTAGATGCTTTAGAAGCTGCTTTTATTGGGCCGGCGCTTCGATTACTCTCCAGGTTGAATGAGTTTGGCTCTCGTCTGCAGGTCAGTGCTTCACAGTTTCACTCAAAGCAGAGCGGTTTAGTGGTTTTCTGGCTCCGGCGCTCAGTCAGTGTGTTATCAAACCCCTCATAAGCTGAGTGTGATGTGGCTGGACAGAGAGAAACACAGCTACATTGCTGGAGATAAAACACCCCTCGCTATAACAGGTATTTGCCATGGTGGGAACAAAAGCTCGTCAAGTCATCAGCGTGGAATTGATATGTTTAAATAAAGAATCAAAAACATTTGACAGATGTAGAAACACAAAAAAATTGGTCCAGAAACGAGACAGCGCAGGGGTGGTGGCGGGGCTGGTGACATCATGGGCCCTGCATTGCTTAATATTGCGATATATATCGTTGAAAAAAGTACATTTGCAATATAAACTTTTTCCAATATCGTGCAGCCCCATTTAAGACTTATGAAAATATCTCTGTTCTGATTGGCCGTCCTCTTTTCTTACTCTTTTGAAAGACAATCCAATCTGAAACACTTCTCAAAACTTAAGAAAAGCACTGCTGGGGTAAATGTATCGCCTGTGATTTTAGGCAAACACAGATTTACACATATAAAGATCTATTTATATTTATATAAAATGAATCTACACAGCTTAAAATAAGAGAGCACTTAATGATGAGTTTCTTTCATTTTGCCTAAAGTTATCCAAAAGCAGTTTGTAAGACTGGTGGAGGAGAACATGCCAAGACGCATTAAAACTGTGATTAAAAAACGTTCAATTAGAGGTAGCGCTGCTATGCAATATATACATATATTATATATGTTATACACAGGTCTGGAAACACTTAAAAATGATGTGTTTCTTTGATTTTACCAAATTGAAATCCTCTGGAATATAATCAAGAGGAAGATGGATGATCACAAGCCATCAAACCAAACTGAACTGCTTGAATTTTTGCACCAGGAGTGAAGGCATAAAGTTATCCAAAAGCAGTGTGTAAGACTGGTGGAGGAGAACATGATGCCAAGACGCATTAAAACTTTGATTAAAAAAACAGGGTTATTCCACCAAATATTGATTTCTGAACTCTTAAAACTTTATGAATATGAACTTGTTTTCTTTGCATTATTTGAGGTCTGAAAGCTCTGCATCTTTTTTGGTATTTCAGCCATTTCGCATTTTCTGCAAATAAATGCTCTAAATGACAATATTTTTATTTGGAATTTAGGAGACATGTTGTCTGTAGTTTATAGAATAAAACAACAATGTTCTCAAAATAACACAAGTTAATTATTTATGAAATATAAAACAAAGTAAAATAATGATTAAATAAAATTATAGAAAATGATACAATGAATAATAATGAACTAAGATCTTAAGAAGCCAAATAAAAATGAGTAAATAAATAATAGGAGATATGGGTGGGCAATATTATATCGTATACAATATATTGTTACACAGAAATATCATGATATTAAAAATCCATATCGTGATAATAGGGCTGTTCTGTCTTAAAAGTAGTCTATTATTTACTGTGAAGCTTTAGGTGTATTTATTGTATAATTGTTTTAGTTTGCAGTTTATATGCATGCACTAAATATTCTGCAATATTTTTTGCTGCATTATATTATTTTATGCTGTATTATTTATTTTGCCACATTATGATTATTCTGTTATACTATTATACAATATTCCTGAAATTAATAAATTATTTTTCTGTTTTCCTATATCGCCAAGTATATCGTTATCGCAAAAATACCCTGAAATATCATGAGATTATTTTAGAGCCATATCGCCCACCCCTAATAGGAGAAAAGATAAACTCAGCTGAATTTGATGTATTTAAAGTATAAATATGGAGGAAGCCAGTGTTGTTCTGTGAACTGCTTTAGTGCTTTAGAGCTTTAGTGGAACTGGATTGTACTGTACTGTAGTATCTGCAGCCAGTCTTTAAAGTGCTTACTTTACTTTGGGAGCAATTAAACCCCCAGCCGCACTAGAGAAGAGTGTTTTTCTTTCTCCCGAGTGCGATAAAATGGACATGCCCCCTCAACTTGTTACGAGCATCAGTTATGGTCGGAGGTTACTTTGATTCTTCACTTCAAACCATGCCAAAGGCGGCCCACTCACAAGAACATGGTAATTATGGTCTGCGCATGATAATTGAAGTTCTGAAATGGATTTGTGAGAGTCGGAGCGAGGCTCTTTGTGGAGCGAGAGCTTAAAATGTGGAACGGCGTGCTCTGTTCGGCCGGCCTCGCCGCGGCAAGCTAAAAAAATGCACACGCGAACGCCTAGCCTCAGTCACACGACGCGCTGGCGTCTTCTCACGCGGCCCACCTTATCTCAGCCTGACACTTCTGTCTTCATGACTAAGAGCAAGGTCATCTCATACTGATGGGAGTGAAACAGGGAAAAACCAAGAGAATTTAGCATATGGGAAGAAGCTGAATGTACTACTGATGAATAAAACACTGTTTAAAATCTGTTTTCAGAGAACTCATGAATATTGACGAAAGTTGAAAGATCTCATGAGCGAATGAGCTCAAAGGAATCATTTCACAAAAATTCAATCAAATCAACATATTTGATTGATGAACTCAGATGTAGTCAGTCAACCGAGACATGCTTGATACCTCAAATCTTGCTCTTTAGATTAAAAAAGGACATGCTAAGCTAACAATTTTCAACATCTACTGTTTTTTTAATTATTTAAAAACTCAGAGACTGTAAAAAAAGATGGACGCCGTGTCTCCGTTCCCATTCATTTAATGAAAATGAAGCCAAAATCTTCCACCATGTTGGCGATCCTGAAACCCGACTCTGCGCAGTAGAGACCAGAGGAGGGAGAAAGACTGTGGAGTCCAGCCTACTCATTTACATAACCCCGTCCCTGAGGGCTGCCTCACGGTCACAGACTGCAGAGCGGGGCGGAGCGGAGCTGAAGGTCTGTTATTGGTCCCGCCCATAAGCAGCCCTTTTACCATAACCACACCTTTTTTGAAGAGCTGAATAACGTTTTAAAAAACGAATTCTGTGGGGATATAAAAACTTTACAATATAAGCAGAGGTTACACTAGCTGTAGGGTTTAAATAATAGAGGTAGAATTACAGTATATTAGAAAAAACGTGATTGAGAGTTTTCTGTTTTGCCATTGAAACCTGATTGGCCTGTTCTCTGCAAAGAGTCTGTGAGACAGCCAATCAGTTTTTAGTGTGGGCGGGCAGTGTTTTTCCCCCCTCCCGGACGGGATTTGTTCAGCGAGTGAGAGAAAGCAGATCATGGCGGAGGCAATATTAATAATTATTGTAATATGATATGAAATGTTTTTGATGTTGTGCAATTTTTTGTGATATTGTAACTGTCAATTTTTGTCAAATAAAGGCTTTTTTTTCCAACAAAAAAAAAAGGAAAGCAGAGGCAGGGCCTTCCAAAAAGAAAAAAGATAAAACTCATTTCACCTCTGAATACTCTAAATTTAATAAAACAAAAGTACAATTAATTAATATAAAAATAAAGTTTAGATATCCTTTGGTGTGTGTGCAAGTTTTTTTTGTTTTGTTTTTTTTTTGGGGGGGGGGAATTGGGTAACCTCCCTGAAATCAACTTTTGCAACTTGGGATGTCTGGTATATACACACAAGACAGTTTTGAATCATCACCTCCAGCGGCAGAAGCATTAGCTTAGCACAGACTAGCGCCCAGCCACGGCACGCTCACCCACAGCCCGCTGTGCTAGCTCGTCTTTTGTAGAAAAGAAAACGATAGAAAATCCTAGAATAAGCTAAGCTAATGCTGAGCTAAATCAAGCTACGCTAACCTAACCGCAGTCCTGCAGCCGCAGCTAGCTAAACAACACCACCACGCAAACAGGTAGAAATGCTCGCAAAAACGCGTGAAGACGACTCTGCGGAGCAGGAGAGAAGACTTTTAGCAGTTTTATTTCACGCTCCTAACGTTTACTAACCACCTTATCCCCCAACTTTGATTTTAAGGTAGCATTTGTAGTGTTAGTCTGTATAAACTATGTGCCATTTTATAGTTACAGTTCTGTTACAGTTCACATGATGTGAAACTACTTTTTGGCCGATGCACCGTCCATATTAAAGCATATTCTTATCAATTTTTTGAGGGTCTTTTATTTTCTTTATTCATTTTATAAAAAAAAAAAAACTGTTGTATAAAAGCAATAGAACACTTGAGGTTGTGTGTTATCGCGAATAACACACTCCCTCTTGTGTTCTATTGCTTAAGTAGCCTGCTGCTAACCCCACCCCAGGTACTGCTGGAGTAGTATTAGCATTAGCCACTAACCGTGCTAATCTCTAGCTCTTTTGCCTTTTTCAGAGGTGAGTATTATTGGTCTATATCCTGCTTACAAACCCTGACTAGCATTGCTGGAGCAGTATTAGCATTAGCTGCTAACCGCACTAAGTGCAAGCTCTTTTGCTATTTTCAGAGGTTTTTTTTATCGGACTGTAGTCTGCATGTTTACCGGGTAAAAAAGCTGCATGGGACAAACCGCTAGCTAATATCACCCTGTCTTACTGGAACACTCAGTGTTCCTCAGTGTAGCTCTGTCTGGTGGCATGTCACTAGCGCTTAGCTGCTAATGCTAATGCTGCTACCTTTGTGGAAATCTGGAATTCTAAGCTTGCTGTAAATAAACAGAAGCACTTTACTCACCCAAATAAACAGTTTTCAGGACAGAAATCTGTGTAGATTAACTTCCAGCGCTTGTTTGATTTTGAAAGAAAATGTTTTTTTCAAGAATTACAGTTGTGTTTACTTAACTTAGCTTTAATTTTATTTACACCCCAACACCACCCAGCGGTAAGACCTGCTGAATTAGAAAACACTGAAAAAAATGGTGACACCCCAGCTCCTTACTTGTGTCAAATAATTATAATGCAACACTAGTAATCCGAAAAAATATGATACTCCAACAAAATCAAGACTAAGTACAAGGAAGCTGCTTTCAGTATCTCTAATGTGCACCTGTTTTATATAGAGTCTTTTATGGACACGCCATCCTGCAGATACACCTTGTGACTTGCGTCAGATTATTCTCATTGGAATAGTATGCAAGTTATGCGTAGGTTGACCACTGCTTCACTCCATAATGAGCCGGGAAAAATGCTGCTAGCAGGTCCCATTTAAGAATACAAGATTCCAATTAGAGATAGAAGAAACTGTACACTACATTATGCAGGTTTACCAGGTACAGGCGAGAATTACACAACGGCTATCAGGACCTGTACACAGTTATAATGAAGGTAGAGCAGATATGACTTTATGCCCCTAAAAAAAAATACAAGCTGGAAGAACAAGGCTGAAGAAGAAGCTGGGTGGATATAAGGTGGATTTAAGGTTTAAGGTGGACTGAGGGGTACATTGGCTGGCAATCATAGTAATCAAAAGTGATGAGTTTCTTTGATTTTACCAAATTGAAAACCTCTGGAATATAATCAAGAGTAGGATGGATGATCACAAGCCATCAAACCATAAACTGAACTGCTTGAATTTTTGCACCAGGAGTGTAAAGCATAAAGTTATCCAAAAGCAGTGTGTAAGACTGGTGGAGGAGAACATAATGCCAAGATGCATGAAAACTGTGATTTAAAACCAGGGTTATTCCACCAAATATTGATTTCTGAACTCTTAAAACTTTATGAATATTAACTTTATGAACATGAACATGGTCTGAAAGCTCTGAATCTTTTTTTTTGTTATTTCAGCCATTTCTCGTTTTCTGCAAACAAAATGTTCTAAATGGAAAAAAAAAAAACATCTGTTAAACGGCATTATATAGCAACTTTCTTTGTCACTTCTAGTTCCTACCACTTATCCATACCACTAAATCTTGCATGTTCACACCTAAGGATGGGATGTCCTGATTTTTGTTGGAATTGAGGGATATAGGGTGAAGTTTTAGGGCTGCATGTCCCTCAGAGTCTCTCAAAAAATTCTCAAAAATGTAGTATATTCTTTGTATATTGTAGCTCTGCTGTTTTACAGCCCTCATCTTTATAACAAGCATATAAAAGCCTGTTCTCTGTATTTCCCCTTTTATCTTAAATCACGACTACATGGTATTGGAAACAAATGACATTTTGACAGTTTTATATTCTGTGATATACAATATATCATGATATACAAAAAATGAATACACTCAGCGGATCTAAGATTGGAGTCAAATGAATGACATTAGGCAGATTGATTCTGCCCCTGATTGATGCATCATGGAAAATGAGCAGTGTGAATATTTAATTTTGTGTCGAGCAGCAAAAAAGTAGAATTTAATTTAATTTGCCTTATTATAAATTCTTAAATTCCAGTGGAACTCAATGTAAAAAGTGATCATTTTAGGTAATTTTGGAGAATTTCTATTGGTTCATTCTTGAGGAAATGTTGACACACTAATGGGCAGTGTGCGTTAAAATGTTTTCCATTGGACAGTGATAATATACTGTGCTGCCCCACCTTAAATGATGCAGCAGTTACATTATGTCACCTGATGCTGCGACATCATTTAAGGTGGAATGGGCAAATTCAAACAAGCAGTGTGCGAATAGCTAACTTCAGCTCCATGTCTCATAGGAATTAGGAGTGAACCATAATAAATACATCATTATACATCAATATCATTTTCATGGTTTTCCTTTATAAATCATTAGTTGTTCAGTTCAGCAATCAGATCAGTTAAATATATCATATATAAGAAGAACACAGTGATATTTGAGAAGTGAAATGAAATTTATAGGATTTACAGAAAGTGTGCAATAATTATTTTAACTTAATTAGGCAGGTGCATAAATTTGGGCACCACAACAGAATAAGAATTACTTATTTTGTTCTTTTACAATGCAGGGGAAAAAAAAGAAAAATATTAAATGAGATGTCTCCAAACTTTTTGACTGGTACTGTACTTTTATCTTGTGTTTTTTCTATTCTATTACTAAGATACATCCTTTCCTGGAACTGCTTTTATTTATGATATTGTTATATTCTGCTCTGCTGTTTAAAATATTACTGCAGCAAATATTAAATATTAGGCAGCAAATGCGAGGCAGAGGGGCGCTGCACTAGAGGGGGCGCCAAATCGATGCCGGAAAATTATTTTTAGTCTGCATTTTCTGTAAGAGCTGTTTGTTCATGTATGATAATACACAGGGGCGTCGCCTGGCCTGGGCTTCAGGGGCTTTAGCCCCGAATAAATTTCTAGTAGCCCCGAATCGTTTTGCTCAGATCAGCTGTATTATTAGTGAGGAGACAGGGCGCTGTCCATTGTGAATGGAAAATTGCTTGACACGAATCACGGAGCCAGTTCAAGGATCAAGTTCTGCCTTTCAGGAGAAACAGCCAATGAGCTCGCTGGTTTTGCAGAGGCTTGCTTAGGAGGATTTTTGAGGGGTTTTGAGCTCTTGCACTGGATTTCAGGTCTGATATTAAAACATATCTGGATATACGGCGATTTTTCCGAAAGGAATGTAACTGAACTAACCATGTAAACTGTGATGATATGTTTCTGATAGCTGATTTAAAAGACTCGTCTCTGAATCAAAACACACAGATCAAGGTTTTAGAAAATAAAACAATATATGTTCAACTTGCCCTGATGTACCTGATCAGCCAATTACTATTTCATTTTCAAATTGTTTTTAGTAATTAAGGATTGCAGGATTACTGTAAGCTATAATTAACGAAAATGTATTTAGCTAACCAGTTATCTAGAAGCTGGATGTTGTGGATAGCCAGGATTTAGTACTATACTTAGTTTAAATGAGTTTCTTAACCCTGGTCTCTGCCCTAAAATTTTGTTTTCCACCGGATCCAACTGATCAGCTAATAAACTAATATAATTAACTGGGCTGAGCCCCGGATTTTTACATACCCAGGCAACACCCCTGATAATACACATAAAAAAACAAAAAAAAACAAGCACTAATCAGGCGTTCATACACTCCTACCCCATCTACCCTCCGCAGTCTCCCGCACAATGTTGTGGTTAGCTTACTGACAGGTAGTGGTGTTATGGTGTTATACATATATTTATGCTGCTATATAAATATTATTTATAATATATTTATTATTATTATTATTATTACTATTATTATTATCATAATCAGACTTTATATCCTTTAAATCGTATCAGTATCGGCCACTGCTGCTCTCATACCAGTCGATCCCTATGTCCCTCATTATAAGCAGGCACTGCACACCCTTCACGATAATGAAGGTGAAGCTGATGTGATCTTCACCCTCCTGTAGAAGAGGTTTCTGACAGGCAGGAGGGATGAAGGACAGGTGGGCGACTCGAGTGGGCAGTCAGTCTTCAGTCTGCCATCACACTTCCACAGATGCACATATACAGAAACCTCCAGGTCCACAGATCTCTAGTGGTGGACATCTGCAGAGATACTGAATGAGAGAGGACCACTCCAGTGTCCAGCTGCAGATGTTTGCTCTCTGCTCTCTAATCACCCACCTAATTTCCGGCCACGTCTGGCTCACTGCGTGCCATAATGAGTTCTAGTCATCTCTGTAGATTGGAAGGGCGAAAACGTTGAAAAAACGTTTATATATGTTGTTAAAATGAAACATGACCATCTGCTGTTTTCCAAAAATGAACAATCAAACATCTGTATAATGCATATGTGTGTACGTCTCGAGACGCACGAGATTTGCACGCATCTGTAATATTACCAAGCCTTTTATGTTTTGCGTGCACCGTCTATAACGTCCATCAAACGCGCGCGCGTCGGGTAAAGGACGTAAAAAAACGTTTATATACGTATAGTAAAAAAGAAACATGACCATCAGCTGTTTTGCAAAAATTAACATCCAAACATCAGTATGATGCATATAAGATTTGCACGCATCTGTCATGCAAACTTGCGAAGCCTTTTAATGTGGCACGTGCACCGTCTATAGAACGTCCATCAAACGCGCGCGCGTGGGGAAAAATGTTGAAAAACGTTTATATATATTGCACTAAAGAAACATGAGCATCCAAACATCTGTATGATGCATATGAGTGTAGGTCTCCAGACGCCCGAGGTTTGCACACATCTGTAATGCAAACTTTGCGAAGCTTTTTATGTGTCACGTGCACCGTCTATAGAACGTCCATCAAAAGCGCGCGCGGCGCAAACACGTTGAAAAACGTTTATATATATTTAAAACAGAAACATGAGCATCCAAACATCTCTATGATGCATATGCATTTACGTCTCGAGATGCACGAGATTTGCACGCATCTGTAATGCAAACTTTGAGAAACATTTTATGTGGCGCGTGCACCGTCTATATCACGTCCATCAAACGAGCGCGGGGGGCAAAAACGTTAAAAAACCTTTATATATACACTGCACTGAAGAAACATGAGCATCCAAACATCTGTATGATGCATATGAGTGTACGTCTCGAGACGTATGAGATTTGCACGCATCTGTAACGCAAACTTTGCGAAGCCTTTTTTTTATGTGACGCGTGCACCCTCTACGTAACGTCCATCAAACGCGCGCGCGTGCACCGCGTCACCTCGCTTCTCTTATTGCACATTGCACATTTCTCCAGCGCTCCAGCCACGAGACCGGCGTTTATTAACACGCTGCGTCCAATGAACGTGATTGCAAACGTTGCGCAGCCGCTCGCAGCCCCGTGTTAATGCAGCAGAGCTCGAGATCAAGGCGAGGAGACGGGCTGGAGAACGGGGCTTATTGCTGGCAGCGCGTGCATGCAGATGAGCTGGAAATGGGCACGTAATGCCTGCACAGTGCTGGTGGAGGCATGTGCACGCAGCGTGCTCCTGCATACGTTGAATAAACTACATTACAATGCTGAAAAATAGCAGCGTAGCCCGCTGAAATAAGCCGGTTCAGCTGGGTTGGTCTACAAGCATGATCATTCTAACCAAGTTATACAACCATTCTAACCAACAGAGAACGTTATAAGAACGTTTAGCAACGTTTTGGAGAGGTTTCAGAAGGGTTAAGCTTATAACAGTCGAGAAACAGCCAACTGTTCCAGAAACGTTCTGAAAACGTGTGACATAATCAATATATTGGTTTGCATCACAACGTTATTAGAACTTTTTCCCCAATGTAACCAGCTAGATGAATACTAAAATTATGGAAACAATTATATTAAAAAAAAATAAAACCCTGACACAAGTGACATTACATTATTAAAACGTTTAATAAAAACGTTGTAAGAACATCCAACAACCTGACAAATTGAACATTTTAAGAATGTTAAATATAAAGTTCAACAAATCTTCTACTAACAACAAATTATCAGCTGTGATAGAGGTTGATCAGTTTAGCTCATGGCCATTGTTAAGAAAATGTTATAAGAACGTTTTACAATGTTTTTATTTTCTTTATTGATCACTTTCAATGTTACATTAACAAACATTATTTAATCTTGACCCCTAAATCAACTCCCCACCCCCCAAAGTTATCTAACCCCCCAGCAATGTTTTTAAAAAGCTTCCAGAAGTGTTAGTCTGTAACGTTACAAAACTATCCCAATGTTCCAGGAATGTTCTGAAAACAAGTGACATAATAATCATAATAATCAGCATTATTAAAATGTTTCTCACATAATTTACCCAGCTAGATGAATACTAACATTATGGAAATGTTAATAGAAACACTTCCAAAACTAGAAATATAACCCAAACACAACTGACTGCAGCAACATTATTATAATGTTTAATAAAACTGTTCTAGAACCATCCAGACAACCTGACAGATTGAATGTTCTACAAACATTTAGAAAACGTACTACTAACCAAAAATTGGTAAAAATTTAGCTCTTGGTCAGTCTAGGGTTTGGTTTATTTTGACAATATTTGATTGTCTATAAAAGCTATAAAACAAGAATGACCAAGCTTTGATCAGCAAGATCATCCTGATTGACCAATAAGACCAGTTATGGGTATGTTTTAGTTGTAAGAGTTAGTTTTATAGTTTAGCTGATCTACAAGCATGATCAACCTGACCAAGCTCTAGTCCAACTGATCAAGCTTTGACCAATTTAATTGACCAAAAAGACCATGCTACACCACCAGCCTAAACCAAATCCAACCATTTCGACTATCAAAGACCAGCAGAAGTTGTATGCAAATATGTGCACCAGTTCTACCAGTTCCAAACTTGACGACAGTCTAAAAGCCATCTGAAACCAGTTCCAAGCAAAAGCTGGTCTTAAAACTAGTTTTTGTTTAAGCTCAATCTCTCTAAAAGCTTTTTAACCACCTTGACCATCAAAGACCAGTAAAGACCATCTAAAACCAGTAGCCAGTACTGATTGGATAGTGTCAAATGTGTCCATTAGTTCTACCAGTTCCACCAGTAGCCTACCTTACCTGGAGGGCAACACTGTAATGGAATGAACCTCCAAAAAGAAAAAAAAAACAGCACATTTGTTCTAAAAAAAAAAAGTGTGGTATAATTATTGTTTGCATCACAATGTTATTAGAACATTTCTCACACGTTTATTAGGTAGCTGGATACTAACATTTTGTAAAACGTTAAGAATAACATTCCCAAAAACTAAACTAGATGGTCAACCAGCAAGATCAAGCACAGCCAACATCCAGTGCAACATACAGTATGTCATCAAGAGCTTTTTAACCAGATAGTTTATTTGGATAGGGTATATATATTTAACCAGTAAGACCAGATTTCAACCACCTAGACCATCAAAGACCAGCAGAAGTTCTATGCAAATATGTGCACCTGTTCTACCAGTTCCATCAGTAGCCTACGTATACTTGAAGACCATCTGAAAGCCATTTGAAACCAGTTCCAACCAAAAGCTGGTCTTAAACCTGATTTTTGTTTTTTGGATCTTCTTAAACTCAATCCCTCTCAAAGCTTTTCAACCCCCTTGACCATCAAATACCAGCTAATTCCATCTGAAACCAGTTCCTACGTTAAACAAAACCCATTAAGAATAACATTCCCAAAAACGGAAAGAAACAAAAACATTCTAAGAACATCTATAAAACTTGACTGAACAGACTGAGCATGCAAATGATGAACAAGTAAATGTAACATTCAGAAAACATTCTACTAACCAAAAAATGGCAAGTTTAATGGGATGCACGTCTTTATAAATGACACATTAATCTAAAAGCCAGTATAGGGTATGTTTTCACATGGGGTAAACATCTTTGAAACATTACATTCCAGCTTAGTCCATCTGAACATCAGCTTAGACCAGTTAGTTGTCAGACGAATCTAGGACTGGATCTTCTCAAGAACTCTATGTGATTGGCTCATGTCAAACATGAGCACCGTTTCCATCAGTAGTCTGTAAATGTAAATCGAAAGGCAACATTGCAAAGGGATGCACATCTTAAAAACTCTAAGCTACTGAAAGCTTGTGCACATCTTAAAATTGCCTGCAGTGTATTGATTGCACTGATTGGCATGTGTCAAACATGAGCACCAGTTCCATCAGTAGTCTGTAATGTAAATCGGAAGGCAACATTGCAAAGAGATGCATATCTTAAAAACTCTAAGCTACTGAAAGCTTGCATTGCCTGCAGTGTCTCGATTGCACTGATTGTCTATAGTCAAATATGAGCACCAGTTCCATCGGTAGTCAGTAAAAATATATATTTGAGTGCAACATTGTAAAGGGGTGCACATCTTAAAAAAATAAGACAGCACGCTCTTAAAAACTCTAGGCTACTAAAAGCTTGCATTGCCTTGCCAGTGTCTTGATTGCACTGATTGTCAATAGTCAAATATGAGCACCAGTTCCATCAGTATTCTCTAAATGTAAATCAGAAGTCAACATTGCAAAGGGATGCATCTTAAAAACTCTAAGCTACTAAAAGCTTGCATTACCTGCAGTCTTTGTCTTGTGTCAAATTTGAGCACCGTTTCCATCAGTTTTCATCACTCTATAAATGTAAACTGGAAGACAACATTTGAAAAGGGTATGTACGTCTTAAAAAAATAAGACAGCATGCTCTTAAAAACTCTAGGCTACTAAAGCTTGCATTGCCTGCCTGCAATGTCTTGATTGCACTGATTTGCTTGTGTCAAATATGAGCACCAGTTCCATCAGTAGTCTGTAAATATATATATATATATATATATATATATATATATATATTGGAAGGCAACATTGTAATGGGATGCACAGCTTTGAAAAAAGAGAGCAAATTCTTAAAAACTCTAAGCCACCGAAAGCTCGCATTGCCTGCAGTGTCTTGCACTGATTGTCTATAGTCAAATTTGAGCACCGTTTCCATTAGTAGTTTGTATATATATATATATATATTGGAAGGCAACATTGTAAAGGGATGCACATATTTAAAAAATAAGACAACACGCTCTTAAAAACTTTAGGCTACTGAAAGCTTGCATTGCCTGCCTGCAATGTCTTGATTGCACTGATTTGCTCGTGTCAAATATGAGCACCAGTTCCATCAGTAGTCTGTAAATATATATATATATATATATATATATATATATATATATATATATATATATATATATATATTGGAAGGCAACATTGTGGGATGCACAGCTTTGAAAAAAAGACAGCAAATTCTTAAAAACTCTAAGCTACTGAAAGCTCGCATTGCCTGCAGTGTCTTGCACTGATTGTCTATGGTCAAACATGAGCACCAGTTCCATCAGTAGTTTGTAAATATATATATTGGAAGGCACCATTGTAAAGGGATGCACATATAAAAAAAAAATACAACATGCTCTTAGAAACTCTAGGCTACTGAAAAGCTTGCATTGCCTACACTGATTGTCTACAGTCAAATATGAGCACCGTTTGTCAGTAGTCTGTAAATGTAAACTGGAAGGCAAGGTTGTAAGGGGGATGCACATCTTTGAAAAAAAAGACAGCACGTTCTTAAAAACTCTAGACTACTGAAAGCTTGCATTGCCTGCCTGCAGTGTCGTGCACTGATTGTCTATAGTCAAATATGAGCACCGTTTCCATCAAGGATGCACAGCTTAGAAAAAAGACAGCACGCTCTTAAAAACTCTAAGCTACTGAAGCCTCGCATTGCCTGCAGTGTGTTGATTGCACTGATTGTCTCGTGTCAAATATGAGCACCAGTTCCATCAGTAGTCTGTAAATGTAAACTGGAAGGTAACGTTGTAAGGGGGATGCACGTCTTTGAAAAAAAGACAGCACGCTCTTGAAAAACTCTAAGCTACTGAAAGCTCGCATTGCCTGCCTGCAGTGTCTTGTACTGATTGGCTCAAAGCAAATATGTGCACCAGGTCCACCAGTTCCACATGAAATAACACGAATAAAACGCACCGCGCTGTAAAGTAGCCTGGCTACGTAAACTGCAAGGCAACACTGTAACGGGATGCACATCTTTAAAAACAGAATAAGAGACAGCACGCGCCTCTAAAAGCACTGATCTCCCCCCCTTTCCATCCAGTGCAGCATCTCTTCTTTATCCATGCACATCCTCATCCCAGCCCCAAGCCCCACTTACCGTGCACGCGCGTGAAAATCAGGGAAAATATTATATTCCAAGTTATAAATCCCGCTTTAATCCGCATGCTTTTGGCGCGTTGAGAGTTCGCCCGCGCGCATCTGATGCATCCCCTGCCGGAAAGCGCTAAAAATCCGCTCCACAAGGCAGACGGGCACGCGCCCCGGTACGCCGCTTTCATGGTGTGCCTCGCGCGCGCGCGGGTGCAGAAGTGGGTATATTCCTCCTCGCGCGCAGAGCAGAGCGTGCTTGTGGCTGGCGCGAGGGTCACTTTGTCGGTGTGAGGCGCGCGAGCTGGATCTTCTTTGGAGAGGAGGGAGGGAGGGAGGAAGGGCTAGCATAGCAACCCTGACAAGGAGGACTCAACCATCTCGCTTACAGGAGTTACAGGGTTTATTCCCCACCTGTATTCAGACAAGCCCCGCCCCTCCTGCTCTGGGATTCAGCCTATAGGATGAAGCCACGCCCCTTGGCAGTTGAATTGGCTGCTGGTTCATATTTACAAGGGGTAATTCATTCTAGGGCACTTAAATTGTGACAACTTGTGTTAAGCCCCCCTGACAGTTCATAACCACAAGTGGATGTTAATTTAAATATGCTTAAAGTTCGTGGCAAGCCCCAACCCCTGTATTGGCATTGGCTAGTAGTTTATATATAACAGCAATTAAGTAATTAATTCTAGATCACCTAACTTGTGATAAGCCCCGCCCCCTATCTGAGATTGGCTAAAAGTTCATACTTTAAAGCAGTAATTAATTCTAGAGCACCTGTATTCAGACAAGCCCTGCCCCTCCTGCACTGGGATTCAGCCTATAGGATGAAGCCACGCCCCTTGGCAATTGGATTGGTTTATGGTTCATATTTACAAGAGGTATTTAATTCTAGAGCACTTAAACTGAGACAACTTGTGTTAAGCCCCGCCCCCATTGTTGGGATTGGCTAGGAGTTCATATTCAGAAGCATTTTACAGGCTTAAAACACGCCCCCTCCCCCACACCCATTGGTATTGGCTAGTATAGTTCATATATACAAGCAGTATTTAATTCTAGATCACTTAAATTGTGACAACTTGGGTTAATTATATTTATAATTATATTTATATTTATTATAATTACAAGCACTCTATGATTCTAGACGGCTTAATGTTTGCAAAAAGCCCCTCCCACCCCAGAAATTGTATTGGCTCGCTCCTGGCACCTGGATTGGCCAGTAGTTCATATTCAGAACTCACTGCCAAATAAACCACGCCCCTTGTACTATGTTTGACTCTCACAACTTTCTAGTATACTGATGCCCCGCCCCATCATGCTGTCACAAACCACGCAAAACTGGCCAGGTGTTTAAACACTCAAACAGTTGAGATAACAGCCAATCCAAGCTCCAGGGGGCGTGGCTTGTTGGAACATAGGGATCCGTAAGTAATATATGTCTCCCTGAATACGGGTAGGGAAATCACAGTATGAACTAGTAGCCAATTGCAGCGCAGTAAGAGAGTTGCTTTGAGTAAGGGGGCGGAGCTTGTCGGAATACAGGTGGGAACAGAAGAACGTCACTGAGACTTAAACACAAAAGTAGCCTGTGTCATTTCTCATACTCCCTCCCTCTCTCTCTGTCTGTCTCTCGACAACTCTCTCTCTATTTCATATACTCCATCCCTCTTTTTCTCCTCTCTCTCTTTTCTCCTCTCTCTCTTTTTCATATACTCCCTCTCTCTATCTCTCTCTCTACCTCTCTCTCTCATAATCTCGCTCTCTCTTTCATAGACTCCCTCCCTCTCTCTCTGTCTCTCTCTCTCTACTACCCTCTCTCTCTTTTCTCCCCTCTCTCTCTCTCTCTCTCTCTCTCTCTCTCTCTCTCTCTCTCTCTTTTCTTTCTCTCTCTCTCTTACAGTGTTTTGATATCATGCCATTATTTTATTATTTTATTGCTCACCCAACTAAAGCCCAACACACGTTTCTCAGCGTCGGAAGATATTTCACACACACACACACACACACACAGCTGTAACTTTTCTGCTTCAGTAGAAATTTCAGTTCTGCTCAAGTAAATAAATTAAATATAAAAAAAATAAATCAATGAAATAAATAAAGAATGAACCCTAATAAATAAACAAACATTCACAAATAAACAGAAAGGCACAACACTTATGCATAAATAAACACAAATGAATAAATACAAATTAAACTTTAATTAAAATAAGGAAATTAGGAAAAAACTAAAAAATAAATGCGAAAGCACCAATACAAATAAATAAACTAAACTAAATTCACGAAAATTTAAAGAAACAAACAAAAATACATGATAGATAATAAAAAGGATTAATTAAAACAATGAAAGAAAACAAAGATATCTCAATAAATATATATGCACAGTAAAAATAAATGAAACATATATAAATAAATAAACAAACAGGCATAAATAAATAAATAAATGAATAAATAAATGGAAATAAGGTGCTTTGAAATGTGTGGTTTTAGAAGAGGTCTTCTGCCATCTATAGGCTGCTCTATCCTCAGCTCTCTCTCTCTTACACACACACACACACACAATAAGACACAATAACACACACACAGAGGCTTAGTGCAGGCGATTCTAACAGGGAGCACGAGCTCAGGTGCCACCAAACATCAGAGAAAAGGCGCGCGACCGTAATACACAGATAAAAGAGTAATGAACGGGCGCGCGTGAGAGGAGGAGGAGATGGTGGGGGGTGATGGGAAGGAGGAGGAGCATGCAGGAGGACACTTAAGAGCTGTCCGAGGTGCTGAATTAATCAGCTCGGCTCACAGCAGGCCTTTTACTCTTTAATGCGCGAGAATGATAGAGCGCGCGGGTTAAACTGGGAGCTGGAGAGGCCATTCACTGCCATGCATTAAACTGGAGGGACAGGAATTAAAGGGCAAGTCCACCGAGTCTCCAGAGTTTCTCCACAAGTTACAGGATGAGTTACAGTTATGAACAAGGCGTGAACACGCTTAATGTGCTGGGATTGGCTAAAAGTAAATATATATATATATATATATAGTTTTTTTCTCTCTTCTGTAAAGATTCTGTTTTGAAGATTGATTTGACGTTTTCATTGGACAACAACAATATGTATAAATAGTACTTTATTGAGCTTTGATACAGCTCAGAATAAGGAAGAAGAGGTAAAGCTGATGTTTCCACTGGATACCCATTTTTTCCAGTGATTGTAAGGTTTAAAAAGTAAAAGGTTAGTTTCACTTAGTCTCAGGTTGCCTTCATTGAGTTTTAATACAGCTAAGCCTAAAGGAAAAGAAGCATAGCTGATTTTTTCCAATAGATTCTCAATTTGTCCAGTGAGTGTAATGTCTTAACAGTAAACGTGTAGTTTCTGTTTGTCTCAGACTGTCTTTATTGAGTTTTGATACAGAAGCAAAGTAGGGGTTTTCCACTGGATACCCAATTTGTACAGTCAGTGTAAGGCCTTAATAGTAATCATGTAGTTTTGTTTGTCTCCGACCACCTACAGAAGCAGTTTTTTTTACTGAATATCCAATTTGTCCAGTGATTGTAAGTTTTAAACAGTACAATTCTAGTTTCTATTTGTCTCAGACTGCCTTCATTGCGTTTTGATACAGCTCAGCCTAAAGGAGATGAAGCAAAGCTGATTTTTCCACTGGATATCCAATTTATTCAGTGTGTAAAATATTTTAACAGTAAAAGTGTAGTTTCTATTTGTCTCAGGCTGCCTTTATTGAGTTTTGATACAGCTCAATCTAACAGACAAGAAGTAAATAATTTTTTTTTACTGGATACCCAATTTGTCCAGTGAGTGTAATGTTTCAACAGTACAAGTGTAGTTTCAGTTTGTCTCAGACTGCCTTAATTGAGTTTTGATTCAGAAGGAAAGCAGTTTTTTTCCACTGGACACCCAATTTATCCGGTGAGTGTTAGGTTTTACCAGTAAAAGAGTAGTTTCTGTTTGTCTTAAACTGTTTTCATTGAGTTTTAATACAGCTTAGCCTAAAAGAAAAGAAGCAAAGCTGATTTTTCCACTGGATATCCAATTTGTCCTGTGAGTTTCAATGATTTAATGGTAAAATGTAGTTTCTGTTTGTCTCAGACCACCTTAATTGAGTTTTGATACAGAAGCAAAGTAGGTTTTTCCACTGGATATCCAATTTGTCTAGTGAGTGTAAGGTTTTAATAGTAAATGTGTAGTTTCTGTTTTACTACAGCCCAGCCTAAAAGAGAAGAAGCAAAGCTGATTTTCTCAATGATTTTCCTAACTTGTCCATTGAGTTTAATGTTTTAACAATAAAAGTGTAGTTAATGTTTGACTACAACCACCTTATTTGAGTTTTAATACAGAAGAAAAGCAGGTTTGTCCACTTGATACCCAATTTGTCTAGTGAGTATAAGGTTTTATAAGTAAAAAGTGTAGTTTGTCTCAGACCGTCTTTATTGAGTTTTAATAGAGCTCAGCCAAAAGGAAAAGCTGATTTTTTTCCAATGGATCCCCAATATTTCCAGTATAAGGTTTTACCAGTAAATGTGTATTTTCTGTTTGTCTCAGACTGACTTCATTGAATTTTAATAAAGCTCAGCCAAAAAGAGAAGAAGCAAAGTTGACTTTTCAACTGGATATCCAATTTGTCCAGAGTGTTTAATGTTTTAATAGTAAAAGTGTAGTTTTTGTTTGTCTCAGGCCGCCTTCATTGAGTTTTAATATAGCTCAGCCTAAAGAATAAAAGAAGTAAATTATATTTTATCTTTATCCTGTTTATTGTGCTGGTATTGGCTAGTAGTTCATTTTCACAGCACTGTGCAATGTATGTAACATCAGCCAATGCATCCATAACCATTTCCTGTTCAGTAGCATTTTGCAATATATAGCTTGCAAGATTCTGTACAACACTAACTCACTCGGCCTGACGTGGTTTACATCTGTACATATTAAATATGCAGAAAAGTTAAAAATGAATGGAATTCCCCCTTAAGAGCTGTCCAAGGTGCTGAATGAATCAAGCCACTCCTGGAAGCTACAGTTACAGCGGAGCTTTTTAGATTTTAATGCCGGCAAATGATTAAGTGTCCAGGTTAAACCGGGAGCTGGCAGGGCACGAGACTGCTCGCTCCATACATTAGGCCGGAGGGACATGAATTAACAAATTCATAACAGCAGCCATGCTCTAGATGCATTCGCCTCCTGAGAGTGCTCATAATTTTAGAGCTGCATGCGCCGGTATCACAAAGAGCAGCGTGTTGTACCTTACGGTCACTTTCAGCAAGCTGGAATCATCAGAATGCTCCGGCTAGAGCTGAGCAGGGTGGATTTATTCACTGTTCGCTGTACTGAATAGCGGATTACTGAATTCTGCCTCATATATCACATGTCCACAAGTATCTGGGCACCCAGTTAACAAGCCCAAATTCCTGGAATTAGCACTGGTGTGGAAAGTATCGATATTCTTTACTCTATAGGTAGAAGTATAGATACTCGGGTTTAAAATACTTCTGTAGAAGTTGAAGTATCAACTCAAGCTTTTTACTCTTTAAGTAAAAGTAGAAATACAAGTTCTGGTTTCAAAACTTCCTAAAATATAAAAGTAAAAGTAATGTAAGGAGAAAAAATAAAGCCATTAAGAACAAAAGCCTATGCCGAACCACAGAGTCCTATAGTGCACTATAGTCACAGTATAAACCAATAGGGTGTTGGAATGGTATATGTTTCCACTTCTCTACATCCAATCACAATCAGATTCACTCTGGATGGAGAGATTTATCTGGATTGGGGTTTTATTGAAGGATGAGAAGCCGGAATGAAAACGAGCTGAAATTAAATAGGAGTAACGAGGCTGTTTTTATAAAATGTAAGGAGCAGAATAATTAATTAATTGGGTTAAAATTTAAGAAGTAGAAGTAAAAAGTAATCAGGAAAATAAAGAATTACTACAGTAAAGTATAGATAACCAACATTTCTACTTAAGTAATGTAACAAAGTATTTTGTACTTTGTATTTTGTACGTTATTTGACATCTCTGTATGTTGTGAGGTGTTATCGTGTAAGTGAGGTTAAACAGTGATGCCTGATCAAACATTTTTTGATCCACACTGTCAGGTATTCACCAGGAATAAGTCATAGAAGGCATTAATTACCACACAGTGGACAAAGAGTGCCATGGATGGTAATGATCATCATCGGCTGTGTCTGGCTGGAACTGTCCATGTGAAAAGATAAGCAACTCAGGCAAAACCTCCATTACATCCATTACATCTGTAGAAAACCCAAAAATATTCCCATGTTTTAGTGCATTTGGCCAATCAGAGTAAAAAGAGAAAAAAATGAAGAGAGCACGTCAGTTTCTGAATCAGTTTCTCTGATTTAGCTATTTATAGGTTTATGTTTAAGTAAAATGAACGTTGTTGTTTTATTCTATAAACTACAGACAACATTTCTCCCAAATTCCAAATGGTCATGTCCTGGCCCTGTTCCCTGTCTGTCCTCGTGCCTGTGTTTGACCCACGTGACCTGTGCCCCTGTGTTCTGTCTCAGTAATTTTCCATCACCTGTGTTAATTTGTAGCTCTGCCCCCTAGCCCCAGGTGTTTCCACTTCCCTTGTGTGTTATATAGCCTTCCTTTGTCACTTGTCCTTCGTCGGTCTTTGCACCTTCCCATGTTGTTTTGTCTCTCTGCGTTTCCTCGTTTATATTCCGTGTTTCATTGTATTTCATAGCCCTAGTTCCTTGTTCTGTGTTTTTGCCTGCTTGTTTATTCTCTTGTTTATTCTTGTCATTTTCTAGTTTCCTGAGTGTTTCCTTGTATATATATCCGTTTACTAGCCTCCCTGTTTGTTTATTATTATTATTATTATTATCTCTTGTTTGTTTAGTTTACATTCTCTTGTTTCACTGGTTTGTTTTCTTGTTCTTTGTTTGTTTGTTTCTTTGTTATTAATTTAATAAATTATTGTTTCTTACACCCTTACCTGCACTTGCGTCCGCCGCCTCGACTCCCTACCTGGGTAATCTCTGACACAAATAAAAATATTGCCATTTAGAGCATTTATTTGCAGAAATGAAGAAATGCATGAAATAACATAAAAGATGCAGAGCTTTCAGACCTCAAATATTGCAAAGAAAACAAGTACAAAAATCAATATTTGGTGAAATAACCCTGCTTTTAATCACATTTTTATCCTTTAATGCATCTTGGCATGTTCTCCTCCACCAGTCTTACACACTGCTTTTGGATAATTTTATGCCACTCCAGGTGCAAAAATGCATTCAAGCAGTTCAGCTTCATCTTGATTATTTTCCAGAGAAATTCAATTTGGTAAAACCAATGAAACCCATCATTTTTTTTCCAGAGCTGTATGTATGAGGCTGAAATAAGGGAAAGGAAGAGTATGGCCGCCATGCAAGACACGATCGTGACTTTTCGCTCATTTAGCTATTCTATTTAACACCACTCCAAATACTCGAAGCCTCTTCCAGGCCTGACTGCTAGGGTAAACAACCTTTCGAATTTCGAACTTCTCTCACCGGCGCGGACGCACCGCTTCCCTCTCCGCTTTTACAAGCGAGGTAAGACGAACCACCTCTCCGGCATGTTAAGAGCTTTAATTTCCACCTTAATGGCAAAGTTGGAGAGCTGGAGTTATCCAGGCCAGTCTGTCTGGAGGGCCTTTTGCACATTAGCAGTCGGAGGTGGCCTTCCTGCCTAGCGCCGGATCCTTAGGCACCATCTGGTGGTCTGCTTTCAGGAAGAGAGTGTGCATTACCCAAGCTCATTAGTGCTGCGCCTCGCAAAGCCTTGCGTGCCCCCGCATTCCGCCTGCCGGCCAATTTAATAACTAGCAGCGCTCACCTTGTCTGATCTGCGGCGCTCTGGTGACTCCGCACAAGTCCTCTCAATTTACTCTGCTAACCGGCGAGGTGCATCTGCCGCTTTTCATCCCGCCGGAGACGCTGACCCCAACAGGTCTTTTATGGTCCGGGGGAACGGCCAGCAGAGGTCATTCATCTCGCCTGCCTTTCTCTTTCTTATTCTTGGAACATGAATATTAGTCAATGATCTTCATGTCAAGTCCAGCCTTTTATAAATATACAGGTACAGGAAGTTCTGCCCGCTGCTGTATTTAATCCGAACGCCTCCACGAAAAGCAACACGACTACTTCTTTACAGAACTGCTTCACCTGCAGAAGTCGCTGGAACAGCATCGTTTCAGGTCGTATCCTCTTTGTGGATCCGCTGGCTTGGGCCCAGTTCCTGCTCTCAAAAGTTAATTCTCTCAGGGTGGCCAGATCTGTTTTAAGCCCTGTCTTTTGCCCCCCCACAGGCACTTGGCTCATCCCGATTGCCCTGAACATAAAAAAAAAATAAAGCAGAGAAATGGTTTGGCCCCAGTTCCTGTGATCAAAAGTCCTTTCTTTCTTCTTTAATGTGAGTGATGGGTTCCATCAGGTTCTAAAAGTGATGATGGCACCAAGAGTCGTTAACCCTTAGAACCCTACAGACGGATTTTCCGTCCAAAATCACACCTTGTGTTCTCAGCTTAATTGCTCAGGAATCCCTTCACACATAAACATAATATTTACACTGGTAGGAAACAGGTGGGAGGACTCCTCTGGACAACACTCTAAGTGGCAAAGAGTTTCAGGTTCCACACAATCCTGGTGACCTGCGTCCCTTGTTAACCCCAGTGTGTCCCCAGGTAGTTTGCGCACCTGCCTTAAATACCTTATGCCCGTCCCGGATTAAACCAACAGGAAAATTACATAACAAGCAGGTGGACTACTAAACAACCACACAATATTTACAGGACATACAAACAATAGACAATACAGGTATGCATGTGACTATGGATATCCAGGTACACATAAGTACAACAGTAACTAATTTACATAATATTTTAATCTTTTCTTTTTTCTCGACAGGTACCCAGGGCCCCCCTGCCCCAGGACAACCCTTGGTCTCTACCTAGACCTTAATTGGCTGGGTGGCTCACGTGCCGCCATTCCTACAGGAGCCAGGTAAGTACTGTGTTAATGTGTGTTCATAATGTGCTTAATAAAATGTTCATAGGGGGTTCTTGGTGGATGGTGATGTGCTCAGGGGCCTGACATCATCACAGGTCATATGCCACTTTTTCTTGTCACATCCCTTTTTTAGGTCCTACTGGCCTAGCCCAAGTTCTTGCTCTCCGTGAGAAACTAACACAGCTACTTTTTAGATCTTCTTTAGGGTCATATCCCTTTTGAAAGCCCGGCTAGCTTGGGTTCCTTCTCTCAAAGATTTTCCTCTCAGGGAGGCCAGAACATGTCCATAAGAAAGTAATAAAGTTAATTTACAGAATTCTCTTTTACAGCATTGTTTAAGGTCTATTCCCTTAGAAGACCTCACTGTTTTGGCCCCAGTTCTTCACTTCAGAGAAGTCTCTGAAACAGCATTGTTAAATTTTAGACCTCCTTTACTTCACAGAAGTCGCTGGAACAGCGTTGTTTCAGGTCGAATCCCTTTTTTAAGGCCCCGCTGGCTTAAGCCGATTTCCTGCTTTTAAAAGTTCTTTCTCTCAGGGTGGCTGGAACACCTTCATGAGAACGTAACAGTGCTAATTTAGAGAAGTCCCTGGAATAGTGTCATTTTAGGTCATATCCCACATTTTCTGGTCGTATCCCTTTTAAAGGCCTGGCTAGCTTGGCCAGAGTTCCTGCTCTCAAAAGTACTTTTTCTCAGGTTGGCCTAAAACCCCTCCGTGAGAAACTAACACAGCTACTTTTTAGACCTTCTTTAGGGTCGTATCCCTTTTGAAGGCCCGGCTAGCTTGGCCTGAGTTCCTTCTCTCAAAGATTTTCCTCTCAGGGAGGCCAGAACACGTCCATAAGAAGTTACTTTACAGAATTCACATAAACAGCGTAGTTTAAGGTCTATTCCCTCTGGAGATCTTACTGGTTTGGCCCCAGTTCCTGCAACTCAAAGTACTTTTTCTGAGGTTGGCTTGAACACCTCCATGAGAAAGTAACTCAGCTACGTTTTAGACCTTTTTTACTTCACAGAAGTCGCTCGAACAGCATTGTTTCAGGTCGTATCCCTTTTGAAGGCCCCGCTGGCTTGGTCCGATTTTCTTCTCTGAAACAATTTCCTCTCAGGGAGGCCAGAACACGTCCATATAGAAAGTAATAAAGTTAATTTACAGAATTCGCTTGAACAGCATAGTTTAAGGTCTATTCCCTCTGAAGACCTCACTGGTTTGGCCCCAGTTCCTGCTCTTAAAGTACTTTTTCTCAGGTTGGCCTGAACACCTCCATGAGAAAGTAACTCAGTTACGTTTTAGACCTCCTTTCCTTCACAGAAGTTGCTGGAACAGCATTGTTTCAGGTCGTATCCCTTATGAAGGCCCCGCTGGCTTGGCCCCAGTTCCTGCTCTTAAAACTTCTTTCTCTCAGGGTGGCCAGAATTGTTTTAAGCGCCATCTTTTGCCCCCCGCAGGCGCTTGGCTTGCCCGCTAGTCCTGAAATAAGAGAGGCGATGCCAAGAAATGGAAGTGCTCACTGTGTTAATTCAGCAATAAATCACCTCACCGGAGGGCCAGCCGAAGGGTTGGCGCCGAGCACACGTTGACCGGGCTCTATCTACGCTGAAATTGCTTCGCGGCGGAAAAGGTTGGAGGTCTTATTAGCTCAGAAGGTTAATACGCTAATGGCCGCTTTGCTAGCCTGACCAAAGTCAGCGCACCTGTATGCATTGTAAAAAGATTATTTGACTGGAAAAGCAGCGGAGGTGAGGGGTGTCACGGGTATTTTAGGCATTACAAGCAGGCTAGTGCTCGAGGCGCTAGAAAATGCTTGATGCCGCTGCTACACAAAGCAGGCAGAGCTGGTCAGGTTCATGCCAGGATTAGAGGAATGCAGGCCTACAGATGTTTTCTTCACAGAAAAAAGGAAAGGGATGTTCTTGCCAAGAACATTCACCCGCTCCCTTCATCTATCATAAGCGGCATCTACACTCTTAATTGGCTCCAAACTGGTTCCTGGCTCGGACATATGGTACTATAAAAAGTGCAAATTAGTAGCTGAACACACTTTCTTCATTTTCCATTCTTGGTTGAATTATGAACGTAATTATGAACGGGATCATGTTGTTGAATCAAAATAATTTGCGATAATTAGCAAAACATGATCACATTTCCGGCTAGGGAGTGCTGATTTAACTTCCTTCCATCCATTCATCCACTTCTCTTTTCACTAGGAAAGTGAAATACCTCCAATAGACAGCTCTTTAAAAAAATGATTGATTTTTCACCAAATTTAAAACCTCTAGAATACAATCTACAATGTGAACTGCTTGGGTTTTTGCACCAGGAGTAAAGGCATAAAGTTATCCAAAAGCAGTGTGTAAGACTGGTGGAGGAGGGCATGCCAAAAAATGCATGAAAACTGTGATTAAAAAACAGGGTTATTCCACCAAATATTGATTTCTGAACTTTATAAAACTTTATGAATATCAACTTTATTTCTTTGCTTTATTATTTGAGGTCTAAAAGCCCTGCATCTTTTTGTTATTTCAGCCATTTCTCATTTTCTGCAAATAAATCCTGACAATATTTTTATTTTGAATTTGGGAGAAAGGTTGTCTGTAGTTTATAGAATAAAACAACAATGTTCATTTTACTCAAACATAAACCTATAAATAGCAAAATCAGAGAAACTGATTCAGAAATTCTGAGTGCAGCCAGTGCTCTCAGAGGACAGTGCCAGGTCCCCAGCTCTAATATGTCAGCGAACTGAAGCCTGTGTTGTGAGTATTAGGAATAAAGGACACCATCTACCCACCTATAGAGGTTTTATATATATATATATATATATATATATATATATATATATATATATATATATATATATATATATATATATATATATATATAATCTAAATAAAATGATCTAAATAAAATGCCTGTTTACAAAATATACTCTTACAATGTTTATATAGATAATGTGATTTTTAATGTGATCATCTGATATTACATCCCAAGCGGCTTTGGTTGCTAATAATTATTCCACCACCAGATAGGATGTTAAACCAAGTGTCTTATTAGAGTATATAAAAAGAAAATCAATAACGTAATGTAATTACCACAAAAAAATATTTTTTTACAAAAATAATTTTCTTTTAAATACATCTTCTTTAAAAAGTCCTAGTCCTTAAGGGGTATAATGGTCCTCAGGCTCTCTGGATGGGTGGGATGGTCCACTACCCAGAGTGATGCTAGCTGGCGTAGATGTCTGTTAGCTGATATGACAGAACTGGCGGTTGGAGTTGTGTTCAGGCATGTTCAGCTGTCTAATGATGTTACGCTAACAGCAGTTTGAAGTGACATGATGGCACTTCATATGGAGGTACTGGAGGAAGCATGTACAAGCTTTCATCCATCCATCCAGCTCTGAAGGCTTTGTATGATGGGGGACCTGGCTAGCAGTTGCAATTACAGATGATACATAATACTGTGGTCTTCAGTCAGCAACCTCAACCTCACAGCTACACCTCCAGATGCAGATGTCCTTATTCTCTTAATTAATCATGGGTGTGCTTTGGGCGTAATGTGAAATAAACCAATCAGAGGACCAGTTGCTATTCCCTTTAAGAGTCAGATGAACTCTGACTTTCGCACGTTCATATCTTAACAGAGCAAAGCTTTTGTGCATCTCAGCAGAGACTAATACTGGTCTGGTCATTCACACTGTGAAGATACACCAGCAGCAGCTCATTAAAGGGAGCAGTAATGTTATTTTATTCTTTATTCTGTTTATTGTTGAGATAAAAGTCGGGTTTGCGCTCATGTATGGCTAAGATAGGATTGGGTGTCTGACTGTTGACTGTTGTCAGGGTTTTAATCAGTCAGTGGAGCTGTATTTCCCTCCTGTCAAATTTCTTGATGAATGGACCAATAGAAATTCTCTAAAATTATCTGAAATTAGCTATTTTTAAATTAACTTTTTTAAGTTCAGAAGATTTTATCTCTAATGTAAAATTGCTGTTTAAGAAATATGTTTTTTTATTTGACAGCAAAGGTATTGCATAAACATAGTAAATGCAAAAATAATACAGATAATGATAATCATGACAAATCAAATATTGCTGAAATCATAAAAACTTAAAAAAAAAATAAACAAATCAATCAATAAATGGAAATGGGAAACGTAAATCAATACAATTAAATAAAATGAAATAAATAAATAGACAATGGTTATGTCATGCCTGGGGCTGAAAGTCTCTTTAACACTCAGATCTGCCTGCAATCTCCTGCCTCTGGACTACGTTACCCAGAGTGCACCACACACTGATGTCACACCCTCACACAATCACAGGTCACTGTACAGGGGACCTCCAGAAAGTTAATCACCGGAATATTGAATTCACCTGTCCACAACCATATATATACACCCTCTTCTTTACTTTGTTTACCCACTAATGTACGGCCTTGTTTTGTTTTCCGACAAAACAAAAACAAAAATTAACAGCTTCTGGATGACCTTTAAACTGTTTCCTGTTTATGCTGTTTATGGTATGTTTGCTCTCTGTTGCTGCTGTAAACTGGTATTGACCCTGATCATTTTGACTACTGTCTGTACTGCTATTTTTCTCAATAAATCATTTTATTTGTATCTATGCATATCTGAGCTTTGTCTCGCCATGACAGGTTAATATAAAATACAGCATCTAAAGCACATCAAAACGATTGAAAAACAACAGTTGCAGGATGAATGTGGTTGAGTGGTTGGAGGCCAAAAACTAAAATGCTAAAATATGACCCTACTTCCAAGCAAAGCGTTAAATTTTCCTGTTTTGAATTCCGGCTCACTAATGCACTGCATATAAAAGCAGAGTTTTCCCAGTTCAGTAGGACCTGAATTGGTACCTGAAGGGTGATCCAATCACTGGAGTGATCCTAATAAATTATACAATATAAATATGAATGATAGAATTTTCATTGAGTACTGCGCTGTGATCAAAATCAAAATGCACTTTCATATTTATGAGTAGCATTGCTTGAACCCTGGCAGGTCACTTCATTAAGATGTCAATGCCTTCGCTGTAATGTATTTTTCGCCATTATTATTCTGTTGGGGTGAGTGAAGTGGTTGCTCCCTGTGGAGCTGATCCACCAGCCATCATTGTAGATGTTGTTCAGTTGGTGGAAATCATTAATGTGGTTGCCCACATGAGTGGTCCTCAAGCCAGTCAACAGGGACCACCATATAGGAGAGCATAGAGCAAATCTGTGGACCATCGGGGGTCCATGAAAACCAGTGTGAGAGCCCCTGACCTACGCTGCACCACGAATAAAATGTTACAAATTACATTTTTTCACCAACATACACTCACTGTCAAAAGTCATACTCGCAAAAGATGCATTAGATTGCAGTGCTCTTCAGAGTGAAGATGGAGGTTACTAGCAAATAAATAATTAAAGATTTAGACTGATTTGAGCAACGATTGGTCATATTTAATTGGTCACATTTACACAGACAGAAGTAATGTTGTGTATTGCATGTTAAGCCCAACATGCCAATATTCAAATACCAAGTATTCACACAGTTTCTGCATATTTGTGGGAAATTAGAAAATTTGATAAGACCATTTGCTACTTTTGGCAGTGTGGGCAGTGTGCCAAATCCTGCTGGAAAATGAAATCCGCATTTCCATACACAAATCTGAAGAAGTGTGCAGAGCATTGTCCTATTGGAATGGTATACTGAGATGTGCATTCAGAAAAGTGCAGTGCAGTCAGGTGCAGTCGCGAAGACCAATAAAAAACATGATGAAACCTGATGATGAAACTGGCTCTCATCAGGACCGCCCCAGGAAAGGAAGAGCCAGAGTTCATCAGAGTTACCAGCCTCAGAAACCGCAAGTTAACAGCTCCTCAGATAAGTAGGAGAGTATTATGGTTTGTTTAACACATTTAAGTCACTACATGATTCCTTATGTGTTCCTCTATAATCTGGAAGACTTCAGTATTCGTTTACAATGTAGAACAAATAATAAAAAACTTTGAATGAGAAGGGTGTGCAAACCCTTGATCGTTGCTTTGACGATGGTGCCTCCAGGAACACTTCTAGGAAGCAGATCACCTGAGTACTAGCCACATGGTTTTAGCCCTGTAAAATGGTCTCATTTGCTCTTAGTCTGCTGAGTATTGACAGTTCTATCCTTATAGACTCAAAGACTCTACCCACCCCCAGCATGGACTGGTCACACTTCTGCCTTCAGGCCGGCGGTACAGAAGTGTGAAATGCAAAACCACCAGGCTAAAGAACTCCTTCTTCCCCACTGCTACTAGACTCTTGAACCTACCTCAGAAATAACCATTCACCTTACTCTCTTCACGTTTACATGTTAAGGACATTTTACAGAGGCACATGCTCACTTTACTGCAATTTTATAATTGCACTACTGAACTTTTCACACTTTTTTCATATTCCACTGCTGTAGATAACATGTATTTACTTGTAAATAATATCCACAACACATTACTGTTTTTATGTATATATTTCCATCCTGGATGTAAATTAACACCAATTTAATAGTTATATTTAGTTAGTTTATTCTTTCTTTGTTGTATATTTTTTTTACTTTTATGTTCATGCGGCATACTTGGCGAGGAGCAAAGAAAGAATTTCGTTGTACGAGGAAACTTGTTTCTTACTGTGCACATGACAATAAACTCTTTGAACTTTGAACTTGAACTTGAACTTATACAATGTGTTATCATGTTTTTTTTTTTTTTTACCAACCTCTTATCTGCATCTGTGCATCTGCGAATGCCCAGCCATGACATATAGCAGAAAACCCCTTTCTGGACAGTAGAGACAGTTACTCCAACAAAAGCATGATAAATACAGTTCTAATACCCTTGATTTTACTAAAAAATGCACTCACTGGTTTCCTAACACTTTTGTTCATATTATATTTTAATATTATGGTATGCTGTATGTTATAGCACGTCAGCCGCTACCTTCTCATTAATCTGTGTGGAGCTATTTATCATTCTCTACATGTATCTGCTGACATATATTACAGTGATATTACAATATTATGAGGGATCGATTTTACAAGGGGAAATGTCACATATGCATCATGGCAGTGTGTGATGTGTGATGTGTGAATGTGCTTAGAGCTAGAAGGAGAACACAGGAGGAGGTCTCATGTCTGGGAGATTCCCAGTTGGACGCCAACATTAATAGACGTTATCTGATTGAATTTAGGCCGTGACATCAGGCCTCCATAAGTCAATGTCAAGACATTATCTAATGCATATTTAATTTGACATAGAACAGGGATTATAACGGACGGTAATTTTTTTTTGCCATTTTAAGTTGTCATGTTAAATCTGATGTCCATCAGTTTTGGGATTTAGGGACCTCTCTGGTGAGAATGGATAATTGCACAGAGCATGCGTAAGAATCATTTTAAATTGGGCGGGTGTGATGCGGTCTCCTTTCAGAGCGGATGAATCCGATTCCAGGTTATGTTCAGTCAGAGAGAGAGAGAGAGCACTCCTTCGTTTCTTTGGTTTTATTATGAGCTATTGAGTGAATGAGCTACTGAGCTCTGAGTTTCCTCTTCTGAAGTCTCCAATGCTCCACCATGTTTGAGCAGTACCCAATGAAGTTTTCTGACAGATATATGACTCTGATTCCCAACAAAAAAGTAAACATCCACCCGATGTTGTCAAGATTAATGACAACCCAAAGCATGCATCATAACATTTGAAGAAGATTAGAGCTTTATGTCAAACCAATGTTGGTGTAAATTTTGATTTCCAACTCAAAATAACATTTTGATGTCAGTAAAATTTTGGTTATTCATAGTGTCTTTCGTTACCAACCAAAATTCAACATCAGAAAAACGTTGCAGCTTGATGTCAACTCGATGTTGGTGTAGCTCTTTTTTTGAATGTACTTTTTTATGTGAAACCCAGATTTCATATAAACCTGAGTTTCATGTTTAAATATCATGCGACTTCTATCCAATTGTAATTTCACATTATAAAGTCATTTTGAATTTAAATTGACGTCCAGTGTGTGCTAGTCTATATAGCATGCCCATGTGGGGTCTCGATGGATAGACCAACTAGGAAGCAGAAAGTTTTGATGATGGGCTCCACAAATGGATTCCCACTATGGAGCCTATTTGTAAAGCCCAGATGAAACCCACTCAAAGCCCATGCCCACCTGGAACCCACTTAGCCCAAATCCCACCCATGTGAGCCCCACATGAGTTTTCTGGCTTGGTAGTAAGGCTAGAAGGGGTATCTACAGTATTAGGAGGTCAAGTAGTTTTTTTATTGCCAATATTGCATATGTACAGGACAAACAGAGAATTTAAATTACTGTACATTACTTTCCTTCCCAACAATTACAGCATGCAAGTACAGGAATAAGATATATAATATAAAAGAATGGAAGACACTATATGTCAACTTACAGGGCAAAAAAACACAAAAACGCTGTTTCCTCGGAAGAAAGAAGAGCCGCATAATTTAGAAATGTTTGTGAAGCCCTGTTCTATGGCCTTGCTCCAAGGAAACACTTTTTGGGACCTTCACAGGAACCATTGTAAGAGAAGAGCTCTTGTTTAGAAGAGGGAGACTCACCCAATTGTTGCTGGCATGTTCACTTTTCACTTTTGTTCTCTACTCAAACAATGCAGTCCATTTCTTCGCTCGAAAGATCGAGCCGTTGAACACTTCACACAGATTTTACAATATTACAGAGCAAGTTCGTGTTAAGTGCTTCACTCAAGGACGAACTGGCGCATCGTCTTCATGCCGTTCTTGTCAACGCCATAACCATTTTTATCTCTCTCCAGCAGGCTGGGATTCGCCCGCTCGCTGTCGCCTCATCGACCCGGCGAGCCTCCGCTCCGTCCCCTTCTCGAGCGGCTGCGATTGATACGGCTAACACGAGCGGAGCGTAGGCACGGGGCCTCGTTTTTGGGGTCAGAGCAGTGCCATATTCCTCATAAGTCCGGGTATAAAAACAGACATTAGACTAAATTGCTTCTGATTGCGAGACGTTTGAAGGCGAGTCGATATTGATTGCGAACTTGATTGAATCCCCCCGCCGAAGCCGCGCTCGCCCAGCCTGGGGCCACTCCAACGCGGGCCGGCAGGTGTCTGCGTTTTTATTAATTTATATATTTATCAATTGATTTATTTATATATTTATTTGCTTCAGTTTTAATTAGCAACTCCCAGGCAAAGGCTTCATTTGTATGCAGCCACTGCCGGCGTCTCTCCGAGGAGAGAAAACAAACACACCTTCGAGAGCTTTCGCCAGGGAATGGCCAGTAGTCTGAATTACAAAGACGGTCATTTTTTTTATTTATTTATTTATTTATTTGTTTTTGATGCAAACCACCGTTCGAGAAAGTTCCACAAAGTTCTCAACTCCCGTTAAAGTGACCCGAACTCAAAGCTCTTTGAATCAAACTGATTGGAAGCTCGGTTTCAACTTCTGTAATTGCCAGACCTGAGTCTGTAGAGCAGACTGAACAACGCTAGGACTAATAATGCTCTAATGATTGCAAAAATTTACTGAACTGATGACTGATACTCAGATCATCTCCTAATCACGCCACAATGCCCTCTTCAGGTCCTCTTCCTTGGTCACTGGTGAGTTTTTCAGCTGTGATTAGAGGGGGGAAAACATGTAGAAAACACATGAATCCTTAATGCTTAATGCAGTGTACTGCATTCTATCGCAATGCCAGAATTGGTATTTTTACACCTGTAGGAGCGTAATTCACCTTATTTACAGTAGAAAACATAGACAGCCCAATAATTCTGAAAGGTAAAGCCACCACAGGTCTACTGCCTCTGCTGGATGGTTGCAGTATGACGTCTTCTCTAAACTGTCTTTCCATCCAACAGCTAGTTTTCATTGTGCTTATATTTATCATTTGTTGCCCCTAGAAATTGCTATATCATAAGAAGATTTAAAATAGAACCTAACCGTGCACCTAACCCTAACCTTAACCCTTAATCAGCCCTAAAATCAAACCATACACCTAACCCTAACCCTAACCCTTAATCAACCCTAAAATCAAACCATACACCTAACCCTAACCCTTAATCAACCCTAAAATCTAACCCTACACCTAACCTAACCCTTAACCCTTAATCAACCCTAAAATCAAACCCTACACCTAACCCTAACCTTAACCCTTAATCAACCCTAAAATCAAACCATACACCTAACCCTAACCTTAACCCTTAATCAACCCTAAAATCAAACCCTACACCTAACCCTAACCTTAACCCTTAATCAACCCTAAAATCAAACCCTACACCTAACCCTAACCCTAACCCTTAATCAACCCTAAAATCTAACCCTACACCTAACCTAACCCTTAACCCTTAATCAACCATAAAATCTAACCCTACACCTAACCCTAACCGTAACCCTTAATCAACCATAAAATCAAACCCTACACCTAACCCTAACCTTAACCCTTAATCAACCCTAAAATCGAACCCTACACCTAACCCTAACCTTAACCCTTAATCAACCATAAAATCAACCCTACACCTAACCCTAACCTTAACCCTTAATCAACCATAAAATCAAACCCTACACCTAACCCTAACCTTAACCCTTAATCAACCATAAAATCAAACCCTACACCTAACCCTAACCTTAACCCTTAATCAACCCTAAAACCTAACCCTACACCTAACCCTAACCTTAACCCTTAATCAACCATAAAATCAACCCTACACCTAACCCTAACCTTAACCCTTAATCAACCATAAAATCAAACCCTACACCTAACCTTAACCTTAACCCTTAATCAACCCTAAAACCTAACCCTACACCTAACTCTAACCTTAACCCTTAATCAACCCTAAAATCAAACCCTACACCTAACCCTAACCTTAACCTAAGCTTAAAATCTAACCCTAAACCAAATCCTAATAGAACCCAAACCCAATTCAATAGAGAATCATTTACTTTCACCTTTCAGTTCATTTGCATTTAATAGACATGTAGTTGAATGTCAGTTGATCATCAAAGAGGCCATCAAATGGACCATCCAAGTAAAGTGTTACCCAGTTACCAAGTTCTTTGCCATTTTTTTTCCTCTGAGACTGATGTTAGCATAAAATGCCTAATGTGATTTGATTAGTTGTTAGCCAGCTAATTAATGTTAGTGTAGTTAGGTGTGCTGGCCTCTGTAGTATTTGCACATGTGCATCAATCAATCAACCTTTTTTTTTATTTTGGAATACACTGAGGGTAACCCTAATTTTTTTTAAAGAGACAGAAAAAATAAATAATAAAATTAAATGAAAAATAGTTAAAGAGCCACTAAACCCTTAACCATATTTTTTGTATTAAAACATTTCCTAACCTTTAAAAAAAAAACACTTTTATTGTGGTAATTAATTTATTTCTGCCTCTCAGCACCCTCTCAGGTTCAACTGTGCTACAGGCGTGGATGATGTGTCCGTGTACTTTGGTATACTCAGATCAGTGAATCAATCATACCGCCCCCTTACTGACGTCCAATCATCTGCGCATTACCATTCGCTAGCAGAGGCACACTGCTGCTGCTGCAGCTCAGCCAATCAGCTATCCCTCCTGCCCCGCCCCTAAACCCATACATCACCAAGTGCCCCTCCCAAACTACCCCTCCGATTTTGTTTGGCCTTTTTCAAATTTGTGCTGAGGGTGGAGTCAGCAAAAATCAGGGGGTCTAGTGCTCTTTTAATCTAAAATAAAGAACATCAGTAACAAAACAATAAAAATGGACTATCAGACAAAAGTTATAGAATAAAAGAATAAAAAAGTTAAAAGTGGACAGACCAAATTTTAAAGCAGTAAAATTAATAGATAAATAATTAGTATTTTGTATTTTGTATTAGAGTGATACAATATATATATATATATATATATATTAAACACCAATAAAAACAAGATTATGAAGAAAGTAAACTGTGAAGCTAAAATAAAATGGTAAAACAGAACATAAAATAAGTAAAATAACAAAATAAAAAGAATAAATAAACTTATAACTTATAATAAATAAATATAGTATAACTTGTGAGGTATTATCTTGTGAGTAAAGTTGAACACTGGCCAGCATGCTTAAGAACAGGTGACATCACAGTATTACAGCATCTTGGTTTTTACCTTAATTTCCCTGAATCACATGAAGACCTGCATGAACATCATTAGTACCTCATGCCAGTAAAATGACATTTGTACCTTAATTACTACATGAACTAATACATTAACACATGTATGAGACATGTATGAGACATGCTTACTTCATGTATATTCGTGATGACTCATGATGTATTATGTGCATGAATTAATGATTACTCACTAATGAAATACTGCATACATTTCATGTACCCTTGTTGTAAAGTGTTACCGGAATTTGTTATAGAAAGGCATTAATTTCCACCTGCTAATGATCGTGACCGGCAGTGTCTGGCTAGAATTGTCCGTGCAAACAGCTGGCAAGCTGGCAAGAGACCCTGCAGATACAGGAGACCCCACACACACATATCTCACAGGTCAGTGCAGTATCTTTAGCTTCAATAGGATATGGCAGAAATCATGGTACACCATACTAGTTCCTACTAGTCCCATGACATTTGGCATATCAGTGTATACTGATAAAAAATGCACTTTCTTCCACAGTTTGCTGTCTGTTAAAGATCACACCAGTCTCTCCAGACAAGTCCATTTCAGCCCCGGGGTCACTAAACGTCCATTTCATGTCCAAAGCAGAACACGGAATTGGCACTCCCACTCTGCAGGTCGACCCCTATAGGGCGTGGGGGTTGAAATCTGTGTGTGATGTGGTTTAACAGACGTGATGGAAAACTGGGACACTTTGATGGACAGGCAAAATCGCCGTGCTTGAGGTGCCAGTTCTCCATCTGAAATAGCAGAACAGCTGAGGCACAGCCGAGCTGGAGCCGAAACGCACCCACGGTTCATGACAGATTAGACTAAAATGGACAGGGATGATCCCGGGAGACTGATGTAATCTTTACCTGACAGGATTAATCTGTCATTAATGGAGGATTCCAACAACTTTCTTCTTACATTTCTACAGAATTCAGTCTCTAAATTGGGACCAAAGCAAATAGAGATATAAATCACAAATATATCCACTTTATACACTGTCGAAAGCCTTAAATGTAATTATTATAAGTGATGGGCAGTTCTGTGGGCTGCTAGAAAAAGGGGAAGAAATGGTAAAGTTGGCTGTCAAAACTCCAACTCCCAGAATCCCAGGGGTGATTAATGTCAACCAGCTGCACCTGTGCAGCACCCTATATAAACCCCAGTCAAACCAGACTTCTCTGTCGCACCTTTGTAGTAGGGTGACTGGTATCATAGGGTATAAAAAAAAGAAAAGAAAAGAAAAGAAAGAGAAAAGAAAAGAAACGAAAAAGAGATCTCAGAAGAATGCAAGTAAAAACAAGATCTCAAAAGGCTGAAAAGAGATCTGAAAAGAAAGCCACAAAAAAGACAAAAAAAGAGAAGTTCTCAAAAGAAAGCAAAAAAACAGAAGACTGAGACGTGCTAATCCCGTTTTGAGTCTGGCTGTGTTTTAGTTTGGTTTATTTTAAGTTAAAAGTTGTATTTTGTTGGTACACACCGTTTTATGGCATTTCTTTTGTTTCGTTTCCTGCCTTTTTTTTCCACCTCTTCTGAGTTTTTTTTTCCCACCCATTCTCCAGTCTTCTCAGTGGAGAAACAGTTGCATAAACACATTTCGAGATGTACAATAAATAATAGGACTTTATCCATATAATTAAATCATTTAAGTAATTTAATTTAATTATATATTCATAAAGTTTTGAGAATTCAGAAATCAATATTCAGTGGAATAATCCTGGTTTTTAATCACAGTTTTAAACATGCATCTTGGCATCATGTTCTCCTCCACCAGTCTTACACACTGCTTCTGGATAACTTTATGCCTTCACTCCTGGTGCAAAAATTCAAGCAGTTCAGTTTGGTTTGATGGCTTGTGATCATCCATCCATGTTGATTATATTCCAGAGGTTTTCAATTTGGTAAAATCAAAGAAACTCATCATTTTTAAGAGGTTTAACAGTTGTATGTGGAGGAAAAGAAAACAAACAAAAAATGTTTTGTTCTGTTTCCTGTAGAACTTTAACGTAACTTCATGAAGCTTCTATCAGCACAGGAGCTAAGTCTTGTTTCAGCTCGTTTATTATCTTTTCTGCTAGTGTGATATTCAGTAAAAAGCTGTGTGAGGTGTGAGAACAAACAGTTCCAGAGTTTAACCAACAGAACATGTATATGATAAATATATAAAGAATAAATCAGAGTCATGACTATGAAAATATGAAGAAGTAAAAAAAAAGAAACTGAGGGAAACAAGAGATTCCTCATGAACGTAACTGACAAGGAGTAAAAGCATTATCATCTGTAATCACTCCGAAAAAAGTGAGAATCCATCACAACTGTACTTAACTGCACGGATCTGGCAATTACAGGCCTGGCGTTAAGCCTTTCTTCCTGAACACACGCAGAGAAGAGAAGACTCGACTGCACGGTCGACTCAGCGGATTTCCCTTCATTTATACCCGTCCGCTGGAGTGCTGTCTGTCCTTTTCACGGCTAAAATTGCAGGTAAGTTGAGGAGCAGTAAAATCATTAGGTGTTGAATCCACACCAATAGCATTTAACTGGTCTCAGGTGTACAACGTGTGGTCTCTAAAGCACAGCGCAGGTGCTCCTTTAGCACTGCTGATTTTCAGCTTGGGAAAATTAATGATAATGGAGTTACTCCGGGGAATAAAGACGTCGGTCCCACTGGTCTTGCTTGTCCACGTTTTCAAGCAATAAATGTATTTTATTAAAGAATCTTGTATTTGTAAGTCCCAACTGGATTATTTTAGAAGTGAAACAAAATATTATGCCAAAATACACAGCCAAAATATAATCTACCTTATAAAAGTACAGGGGTTGGACAATGAAACTGAAACACCTGTCATTTTAGTGTGGGAGGTTTCATCATGGCTAAAATGGAGCAGCCTGGTGGCCAATCTTCATTAATTGCACATTGCACCAGTAAGAGCAGAGTGTGAAGGTTCAGTTAGCAGGGTAAGAGCACAGTTCTGCTCAGAATATTGCAATGAACACAACATTATGGGTGACATACCAGAGTTCAAAAGAGAACAAATTGTTGGTGCACGTTTTGCTGGCGCATCTGTGACCAAGACAGCAAGTCATGGTGATGCATCAAGAGAAACGGTATCCAGGGTAATGTCAGCATTAGCCACCAAGAAGAACCAACCACATCCAACAGGATTAACTGTGGACGCTGTAAGAGGAAGCTGTCTGAAAGGGATGTTCGGGTGCTAACCCGGATTGTATCCGAAAAACATAAAACCACGGCTGATCAAATCACGACAGAATTCAATGTGCACCTCAACTCTACTGTTTCCACCAGAACTGTCCGTCACCACAATAAATTATAACTAAAACCAAGTGTTTCAGTTTCATTGTCCAACCCCTGTAGCTAGGAAGTCGAGTCAAGTCAAGTCAAAAGGCTTTATTGTCATTACATCTGAGTCTCCGGAACCATGGTGCAACATAGATTAACAACAATAGACAACATAAAGTGCAAAAAGTAACGATGGTGGATGAAGCTGTTGCAGAGTCTGGTAGTGGAGGCTCTGTGTGTTGAGGAGTCTGACAGCCTGGTGGAAGAAGCTTTTGCAGAATCTAGTAGTGGAGGCTCTGTGTGTTGAGGTGTCTGACTGCCGGGTGGATAAAGAAGCTGTTGCCGAGGCTGGTAGTGGAGTCTCTGTGTGTTGGGGAGTCTGACTGCCTGGTGGATAAAGAAGCTGTTGCAGAGTCTGGTAGTGGAGGCTCTGTGTGTTGAGGTATCTGACTGCCTGGTGGATGAAGCTGTTGCAGAGTCTGGTAGTGGAGGCTCTGTGTGTTGAGGAGTCTGACAGCCTGGTGGAAGAAGCTTTTGCAGAATCTAGTAGTGGAGGCTCTGTGTGTTGAGGTGTCTGACTGCCTGGTGGATAAAGAAACTGTTGCAGAGTCTGGTAGTGGAGGCTCTGTGTGTTAAGGAGTCTGATTGCCTGGTGGATGAAGCTGTTGCAGAGTCTGGCAGTGAAGGCTCTGTGTGTTGAGGAGTCTGACTGCCTGGTGAAGGAAGCTGTTGCAGAGTCTGGTAGTGGAGGATCTGTGTGTTGAGGAGTCTGACTGCCTGGTGGAAGAATCTGTTGCAGAGTTTGGTAGTGGAGGCTCTGTGTGTTGAGGAGTCTGACTACCTGGTGGAAGAAGCTGTTGCAGAGTCTGGGAGTTGAGGCACTGTGTGTTGAGGAGTCTGCTTGGTGGAAGAAGCTGTTCCGGTGTCTGGTAGTGGAGGCTCTGTGGGTTGAGGAGTCTGACTGTCTGGTGGAAGAATCTGTTGCAGAGTCTGATAGTGGAGGCTCTGTGTGTTGAGGAGTCTGCCTAGTGGAAGAAGCTGTTCCGGTGTCTGGTAGTGGAGGCTCTGTGGGTTGAGGAGTCTGACTGCCTGGTGGAAGAATCTGTTGCAGAGTCTTATAGTGGAGGCTCTGTGTGTTGAGGAGTCTGACTGTCTGATGGATAAAGCTGTTGCAGAGTTTGGTAGTGGAAGCTCTGTGTGTTGAAGAGTCTGACTACCTGGTTGAGGCTCTGTGTGTTGAGGAGTCTGACTGCCTTGTGGAAGAAGCTGTTGCAGAGTCTGGTAGTGGAGGCTCTGTGTGTTGAGGAGTCTGACTACCTGGTGGAAGAAGCTGTTGCAGAGTCTGGTAGTGGAGGCTCTGTGTTAAGGGGTCTGACTGCCTGGTGGATGAAGCTGTTGCAGTGTCTGGTAGTGGAGGCTCTGTGTTAAGGGGTCTGACTGCCTGGTGGATGAAGCTGTTGCAGAGTCTGGTAGTGGAGGCTCTGTGTGTTAAGAAGTCTGACTGCCTGGTGGATGAAGCTGTTGCAGAGTCTGGTAGTGGAGGCTCTGTGGGTAGAGGAAACTGACTGCCTGGTGGAAGCTGTTGCAGAGTCTGGTAGTGGAGGCTCTGTGTGTTGAGCAGTCTGACTGCCTGGTGGATGAAGCTGTTGCAGAGTCTGGTAGTGGAGGCTCTGTGTGTTGAGGAGTCTGACTGCCTGGTGGAAGAAGCTGTTCCGGAGTCTGATAGTGGAGGCTCTGTAGGAGTCTCTATGGGTGAGGTGCATTGGCGACACGTCTATTTTGACAATTCACTGCCAAGATAGCAATGAACATCTGGCTGTTGACATTTGTCCAGGTTCATTTCAGTCAGTGGTGCACCTGTGTTTTCCATTGACAAGATAGCAATACACCAGAAGTTACCTAAACACACTTGACTTCCAGACCACCACGCCCATCAGTGTAGATAAATTCACTGTTAAGCACTATTGCTATTTAAATGATGCAGGAGGATGGCTTGAAAATAGACTACTGTTGATTGTTGGTGGAGTGTAAGATAGCAATAAGCATTGTGATGTTCCTTGCGCAGGGTGTAAGATAGGGCCCTAGGTGTTTAAAGAAATATCAATATATACAGTGCCGTGCAAAAGTATTCAGTCCCCTTGAACTTTTCAACCTTTTGCCACATTTCAGGCTTTAAACATAAAGATATGAAATTGTAACTTTTTTGTGAAGAATCAACACCAACATATTATTCGCCCCCCTTGCATTAATACTTTGTAGCACCACCTTTTGCTGTGATTACAGTCGCAAGTCACTTGAGGTTTGTCTCTATCGGTTTTGCACATTGAGATACTGAATTTTTTCCCATTCTTCTTTGCAAAACAGCTGGAGTTCAGTGAGGTTGGATGGAGAGCGTTGGTTTGTGAACAGCAGTTTTCAGCTCTTTACACAGATTTTCCATTAGATTCAGGTCTGGACTTTAACTTGGCCATTCTAACACCTGGATACGTTTATTTGTGAATCATTCCATTGTAGATTTTGCTTTATGTTTTGGATCATCGTCTTGTTGGAAGACCAGTTTCAGGTCTTTTACAGACTCCAAAAGGTTTTCTTCCAAAATGGTCCTGTATTCGGCTCCATCCATCTTCCCATCAATTTTAACCATCTTCCCCTAACCATGACCCTGCTGAAGAAAAACAAGCAGGCCCAAACCATGATGCTGCCACCACCATGTTTGACAGTGTGGATGGTGTGTTCAGGGTGATGAGCTGTGTTGCTTTTTTACGCCAAACATAATGTCTTGCATTGCGGCCAAAAAGTTCGATTTTGGTTTCATCTGACCACAGAACCGTCTTCCACATGTTTGGGGTGTGTCTCCCAGGTGGCTTGTAGCAAACTTTAAACCAGATTTTTTTATGGATATCTTCCATAAAGGCCAGATTTGTGCAGTGTACGACTGTTTGAGTCTCCCACCTCAGCTGTAGATCTCTGCAGTTCATCCAGAGTGATCATGGGGCTCTTGGCTGCATCTCTAATCAGTCTTCTTCTTGTTTCAGCTGAAAGTTTAGAGGGACGGCCGAGTCTTGGTAGATTTGCAGTGGTCTGATACTCCTTCCATTTCAAGTGCACAGTGCTCCTTGAGATGTTTAAAGCTTGGTCCAAATCCGGATTTAAACGTCTCCACAACAGTATCTCGGACCTGCCTGGTGTGTTCTTTGGTCTTCATGATGCTCTCTGCATAGCTTTAAACAGAACTCTGAGACTATCACAGAGCAGGTTCATTTATACAGAGACTTGATTACACACAGGTAGGCCTGTCACAATAATTACATTATTGACTTATTGTTCAATAAATGAACATGACCTCAATCATTTTAATCATCGTGATATCGTCCATTGTGTTTGCACTTGCAAAATGCACTTATGTATATTGTGAGTGTGTGATCTAGTAGTGCAGAAGCACAGAGAGCCAGAGACACAGGGAGTAAATTAACTCAAAACGTACCTTCATTAGGAAAAATGCCCCCATCAACACCCAAAACAGACTTAAACAAACATACTAACGGCCCAGTGTGGCTATAGTCCAGTGTGGCTATAGTCGCTTAACTTCTCTCATCGTCAGCGTATCTCTAGAGTGAAGGCTGAGGCAAAGTCTATATGCTGGTCCAACCGGGCCAGCTGGGACAGACCGGGGTTGTCATGGTGTGGGCGGACACACGGTTTCCTTGCCTTCCTTGCCTTCCCAATATGTATGTATACTATTTATGGCTATAACTTTCTTTGGTTCAAGCTGGGAACTTTTCAGGTTCCAAAATTAGGTGTGTGAACAGGAATAAAAAATTATTGTCTTTAAAAGGGTGTAATTCCTTTGTTATGATATTATGTTATCATTATATTAGTGGCAATTAATGTTCTTAAAATGCCAGCAATATCATTTATGGCAATAATTTCTGGGACAATATATCGGTTGCAAAAAATTGTTATCGAGACAGGCCTACACACAGGTGGAGTCTATTTATCATCATCAGTCATTTAGGTCAATGTTGGATCATTCAGAGATCCCCAATGAACTAAAGGGGCCGAAAAATATTGCACGCCCCACTTTTTAGTTTTTTATTTCTAAAAAAAAAAAGAAATAAAATATCCAATAAATTTCGTTCCACTTCACGATTGTGTCCCATTTGTTGTTGATTCTTCACAAAAAATTACAATTTCATATCTTTATGTTTGAAGGCTGAAATGTGGCAAAAGGTTGAAAAGTTCAATATATTGAATACTTTTGCAAGGCACTGTATCTGACGCTCCTGAACCAAATTTTTAAAAACATGCCACATAGTTTCCATAAGTGTGAACATCCATTGTTATCCATATAATAAAAACATGAGAATTATAATTGCAATATATGTTGAAATATAATTGCAAACATACAGTGAAAATACAGTATTTTATTATTTAAATAAACATGTGAAGCAATTATCACATTCTTCATTCACAGGGTTGTGTTACTGCAGAGGCGAGTGTTGAGCTGCAGTGTCGACAGTCCAGAAAAGCACCAGCTGCCACGACACAAACAAACCAGCAGGAGGGCGCCGTCAGAGAGCGCCGTATTCCCTCGCATTTCCCAACCTGACCACAGGCGTCTAACTGCAGTCCTGAAGAGCCACAGCAGCCCACAGCTTGGGTTCAGGAATTAGCAGCTGTAGAAAACGAGTAAAGGCTTAATTAATTCGCTCAGTGAGGTGAAAGAGCAAATACATGTCAAAACACACAGTAATATATAATAAAATGCTGGTGGAAACCCCTTTTAATGAATGTATTTAGCTACGTTAAATTGCATCGTTTCATCTCACACTGATAAATACACACTCACAACTTGTCTAGTCTCTGTAGACTCTTAAAGGGTAACACTTTAACTTAAGGAACACAAATCAGGTGCTTATTAATGTCTTATTATTTGCTTAATTAAGACTTAATAAGACATTTGTAAATGATTTATTTATTCACTACTTATTAGGCTTTATTCTGTGTAAGTGTTATTGGTGCTTAATTATTGGTCTGTGATTGATTAAATATTTATTATTCAGTTCTTTTTAGTGTCTAATTAGTAATAAACAGAACCTCACTTTATAATATGGTGCACTTCTTGGTCTATTAGTGATTTATTAAGCCCTTATTAACTCAGTAAACTCCAGCACAGCCATAACCTTACATAGAACTCACATAGATCAAACTACTGCCAATGATACACTAATAACACGTAGAATTAGTTAATAGTTAATGCTTAATAATCTGCTTAACAGGGTGCATAACTGTACATAACTGTTTATTGTGCACTATAAGAACTAATACAGCCATTATTAAGACCCCTAATTAAGCACCAATAACACTTGCACAGAATAAAGCCTAATAAGTAGTGAATAAATAATTTACAAATGTCTAATTAAGGCTTTATTAAGTAAATAATAATACATTAATAAGCGCCTAATTTGTGTTCCTTAAAATAAAGTGTTTATTTTAAGGAACACAAATTAGGCGCTTATTAATGTATTATTATTTGCTTAATAAAGCCTTAATTAGGTTTTATTCTCTGTAAGTGTTATTGGTGCTTAATTAGGGGTCTTAATAATGGCTGTATTAGTTCTTATAGTGCACAATATACAGTTATGTACAGTTATCATCAAATCAAATCAAATCAAATTTATTTGTATAGCGCTTTTTACAACTGGTGTTGGCACAAAGCAGCTTTACAGAAACATGATTACAGGACAAAGAATCAGGCAAAACATTAAACATAGAAAATACATAATACAGAACCCCCAGTGAGCGCGGAGGCAAGGAAAAACTCCCTCAGAGCTGCAGGAGGAGGAAGAAACCTTGGGAGGACCAAGACTCACATTAAAGGGGGGACCATCCTACCACTGGTCAAATGGCTTTTAAATTAATTTTAAAAAGTCTTTCATACATCCACATAGGTTTTATATATTCAGGTGTATAGCAGCTCCACTAATGGCTTATAGAGTAAGATGGATGATGAGCAGCTGATCTGTGGTGGTGGATGGAGAAGAGCTGACTTCAGAAACTTCCAGTCTGGCCAGACAGAGGACATGAGAGCCTGAGGGTCCAACATCCCTCGGTATCGGGTCAGACAGGTGGGCAGTCAGTAACTCAGATGAAGGCAGAGAGATGGAATTAGTTTTGACTGGATTTATGTAAAACAGAGAATATAAAACATTATCAGAGTGTGGCAAATGACTCCGGCAGATCTAAATAAAACAGCCTAACTAAAGGCAGAGAGCCAGAAGGTAACATAGACATGGAGGCTCCCTGAAACACTGGCATCCACCCACTCCACCGTCCACAAACCTGAGTGACCGTGTGCAGTGGGAGAACAACAGCACCATGCTTTTTTTTTTCAGTTTACCACAATTTCCTCTGTCCATGAACCCCTGAATCAGCAGCCTTATCTAAAGGGAAAAACATTAATTACCAAAAGCTAAACTAAACAAGTAAGTTTTCAGCCTAGACTTAAAGATTGAGACTGTGTCTGAGTCCCGAACATATTCGGGGAGATTATTCCAGAGTTGAGGCGCTTTATAAGAGAAAGCTCTTCCTCCTGCAGAGCTCCTCTGAATTTTAGGAACTACTAATAAACCAGCACCCTGTGATCGAAGTAATCGAGGTGGTTCATAACAGGAGATGAGGTCTTGTAAATACTCAGGAGCGAGCCCGTGTAGGGCTTTATATGTTAACAGGAGAATTTTATAGTCTATGCGGAATTTGACTGGAAGCCAGTGCAGTGCTGATAGTACTGGACTAATATGGTCAAATTTTCTAGTTTTAGTAAGGACCCTGGCTGCAGCATTTTGAACTAGCTGAAGTTTCTTTAAGTTACTGCCGGAACATCCAGACAGTAGCGCATTACAATAATCTAGCCTTGAGGTAATAAAGGCATGTACTAATTTTTCTGCGTCATGCAGTGATAGGGCATTTCTTAGCTTGGCGATGTTACGGAGGTGTAGAAAAGCTGTTCTAGTAACATTAGATATGTGTTTATCGAATGCTAGATCTGAATCTATGATAACTCCAAGGTTTTTAGCTGCTGAACCAGGGGTGGCTGAGAAGTCAGCCAGATTTAGCATTAAGTCTGATAATTTATTTCTAGCAGCTTTGGGGCCTAATAGGAGAACTTCTGTTTTATCACTATTTAATAGGAGGAAGTTGTGCGACATCCATGATTTTACATCTTCTACACAATCCTCGATTTTCTTTAATCTCACTCTGTCGTCAGGTTTGGCTGATATGAAGAGCTGCGTGTCATTCGCACCCTGTTAAGCAGATTATTAAGCATTATAACTATTATCTAATTCTACATGTTATTAGAATAACATGTATAATTGGCCGCAGTTTGATCTGTGTGAGTTTGGCATGATTATGGCTCTGCTGGAGTTTATTGAGTTAATAAGAGCTTAATAAGTCACTAATAGACCAAGATGTGTACCATATTCTAAAGTGAGGTTCCATTCATCACCAATCATTAATCATTTCCACATAAATTTATGTGGAAATTAACTATTTGTCCAAATTAACTATTTACCTTACACAACAAAGACATTATATGTTTTTTTTTAATTTGGGACAATTCAAAATAAAATGTGAAATACTATAATAATAAAAACACACACACACACAAAAGGTTGGCAATACTTCGCAAAGTGCACAGATACACAAAATGTTTTCTACACAGATCAAGCTATTAATTCATAGAATATTGTCACTCAATGATAATGAAAATGAGAACAGTTCCTAATTGTTTGATAGGTTGCATTTAACAAATTTCTCCAGAAGAGTGGAATCATGGGAAATGTAGTGCCAGAAGTTGACAGAATCAGCTGGAAGAACTAAAACTATGTCAATTTTTTCAGTTCAGTTTTGTCGAATCTTCCCACCAACGTTCTTAAAAATCTGTGCCCAGTTTAAATCCTGTTAAATCCTATTGAACACACAATGTAAATCAAATTAAAATGCCATGTATTAGGTATATAATGGCATTTTGATAAGGTAATTATATTTAAATACATTAGCACATTAATAACTCCTCTAAGGGTAACAGTAGAAACAGAAACAGTATGGCAGAAATGGTGAAATTAAGCTGTAAGGGAGTCTGTCACACGCTTAATGAAAGCTGACCTGATGGAAGACAGTTTTCATTTACTTTAAACTGCTGAGGGACGTCTCGCGTTACAGAGCCTGAAGACTGCATTTCAGTCAGGTCTTTGAAGGGAAGGGTGCACCTACTGGGTCAGTTAAATGGCACAGGACAAGTAGCCCATTATCCCATTAATAGCACTTAGTAGCCTAATCACTGCAGTTTACTTGCCAGTCACCAGTTCTCACGTATCTGCAGTTTACCTTTTTTTTAGGGCTTTTGTAGCCATTGTGCTGTTTTAAAGTCACCGCTGTGCTTGTTTTCAGTGCTAATGCTGATTTCTTGACCCTCATCCAATACTCGTCACATTTGTTCAAATCTGTGGAGACTAAAAAGAACAAGAAATCCGGTTGTTTCTCCAGTCTTACTTATGCTCACATGCATAACATTACCTCAGCATAACATCGCCCCCTATAGATTTACTGGTACCACTTCAAAATAAGACTACCTTTATAAAGGGTTTATAAATGGTTTACAGTTAGTTTGCATTAATAATCAGTTATAACACATACATAGAAAGGGCAAAAATGACCTGTTGTTTGCCAAATAGTGAACCCACAGCCATCTATACTGTTGCCCTTTCTACGTATGTGTTATAACTGATTATTAATGATTTTAAGGCATTTACAACCTAATTAGTAACCGTTAATAAACTAATTGTAAACCATTTATAAACTTTTATAAAGGTAGTCTTATTTTAAAGTGGTACCGATTTATTTTGTTTTTGCTTTTTTGCCATGCTGATATTTTTCTGATTATCAAATAAACTTTAATATCAGACAAAGATAACCCGAGTAAATATAAAACGCACTTTTTAAATGATAAGTTCATGTATTAAAGGAAAAAAGCCCTGTGTGAAAAGTATCTGCCCCTAAACATAATAAACCGGCAACTGGCAACGAGTCTTTCACATCTCTGTGAAGGAATTTAGTTTCTTCTTTACAAAATTCTTATATTGGAGGATTTTTTTCGGCATAAACATCCTGCTTAAGATCATCCACAGTATCTCAATCAATCAGACTTTAACTAGACCACTCCTCCAAAACCTTCATTTAGTTTTTTAAAGCCATTCAGAGGTGAACTTTTTTGTGTGCATTGGGTCATTGTCCTGCTGCAGAACCCAGATACACCTGAGATTGAGGTCACGAACAGATGGCCAGACATTCTCCTTTAGGATTGTCTGGTACCTGTAACCACTAAGCTACACCATTCCAACCAGCAGGGATAGATCATGAATAGAAGATCCCGCATGAATCCAATATACATGTAGTTCATGTAGTCCTGTGTCATGCAGCCGTCTGCCAATAGTGCTGGCAATACTAACAGGCAATACTAACACTACTAACTAATTGTCTGCAATCTCTTTGTGGTTTGTGTAGGTCTTCAAGTTCCTACATGTCACTGGTGTGTAGTTTCTTCTATCCAACCATCTAGCCAACTGCATGCTATGGTAATAATTGCATGAAACATGTGGTTTAATCCTATCTGATAAACAGCCAGGGCTACACCACAGCAACCACTAAGCTACACCATTCCAACCACCAGGGATATCCATCATGGATAGAAAATCCACCTAGAATTCAGCAGCCATTCAGCAAACACTTACATTCAGCCTTACGTTCACCTTGGAGTGAATTTTGGCGCCATTCTTTTATTAAGGGTGAAATTCTTCCAGGCTATTTTAAGCCAAGAACCATTTAAAAATCTCATTTTTAGGAGTGTCCACCTTCTGGTAGCACTCAGGAATCTTGAAAAAGGCTCTGAATCTCAGTTTTACTGGAGGAAACACACAGACCTGCTCATACAAAGCCCAATTCAATCAATATTCTCAACGTCTTCACAGTGAAGGCTGGCAATAAGGCTGAAAACTAAGCCGAGAAGCCTTCTCTCCCCTTCGGGCAGGAGAGGGAAATGAAGTCTTCACGCAAGAAAGCCCTGTGATCACAGACGATCAACGCAGACTTGCGCTTGCGTGCATGGTGCCTGCATTTCTTTGCATTGCTTAATGCATGAACAAGGTGAGCCCTGGTTGGGAAGGAGAGGGAGGGACGGCGGCTCGGAGTGAGCTCTTGTTTAGCTGTAATTGAAGTGGAGAGGCCCAAACCGGCGCAGATAAAAATGACTCATCCGGACAAGTGCACGGACCAGTGGTTCTCCAGCCCACACACGGCGAGCAGCTGTCGGATAAAAACGATATGATGTTACCGGGAGGAGGACAGCCGTGTTCCTCTAACCTTCCATCAAGACTAATTATGACCTCGGCTTAAATCCAGCACAAGGTGTGACAAAGCACGCCGACCGCTCCCGCCGCAACAAAATACACAGCGCCGGTGCGCTAATGAGACTGCCAAGCCAGCGTCCAAACAGATCGTACAGGGGGCAAACCCAGGTCATGTTTACTGGTCAGGGTTCGTCCACCGCTGGTTTGGAAAACAGACAAAATCAAGCTCTGCACCACAGGAGAACTGCAGGAGCCGTCCGGCAGAATTACGCTCAGAGTGCACTTTATTATAGCTGGACGTTACAGTGCAACTGTATTCTTGTCCAATGTAGTTTGCTTATTTTACTACAGTAGTGTTCCATTTCCATTAGTCCTCCTCTAGTTGCTACTTTATCTTTGTATTAGCATTTATCCCATCCTATTTTTTAGGCTAAATGTTGGCTAGCAAACTACTTTAGGAATTAGCAAGTAGTGAACGATTAGTGATAAATAGAAATATTGGTTATCTATACTATACTATACAGACGACTCCTTACTTCTACTTCTTACATTTTCACACAATTATCTGAATTTTCTACTCTTTACATTTTAAAAACAGCCTCGTTACTCCTATTTCATTTCAGCTGGTTTTCATTCCGGCTTCTCATCCTTCAATAAAACCCCTATCCAGATAAATCTCTCCATTCAGATAGAGTGAATCTGATTGTGATTTCATGTAGAGAAGCATAAACATATACCATTCCGATATTTTATATATATATATATATATATATATATATATATATATATATATATATATATATATATATATATATATATATACAGCTCTAGAAAAAAAAAAGAGACCATTAAAAATGATTGAAAACTGTGATTAAAAACCATGGTTATTCCACCAAATATTGATTTCTGAACTCTTAAAACTTTATGAATATGAACTTGTTTTCTTTGCATTATTTGAGGTCTGAAAGATCTACATATCTTGTGTTATTTCAGCCATTTATCATTTTCTGGAAATGAATGCTAATGTTCATTTTGCTCAAACATAAACCTATAAATAGTAAAATCAGAGACACTGATTCAGAAACTGAAGTGATCTCTTAATTGTTTTTAGAGCTATATATATATATATATATATATATATATATATATATATATATATATATATATATATATGTATACACGCACAGGGGTTGGACAATGAAACTGAAACACCTGTCATTTTAGTGTGGGAGGTTTCATGGCTTCATGGCATCTGTGACCAAGACAGCAAGTCTTTGTGACGTATCAAGAGCCACGGTATCCAGGGTAATGTCAGCATACCACCAAGCAGGACCAACCACATCCAACAGGATTAACTGTGGACGCTGTAAGAGGAAGCTGTCTGAAAGGGATGTTCGGGTGCTAACCCGGATTGTATCCAAAAAAACATAACATTCAATGTGCACCTCAAATTTAAATCAACTCATTAATAGCTTAAAAAGTGCACAAGAAGTTAATTAAAAACCACTGTTTACATCCCGTGTTGCTAGCTTTCAGCTCTGAGCACCGCCATCACTGTACTGATAATGATAGACATATAAACATAGACTTTGCATAACGTAGCAGCCAGCGCCAGGAGGCAGGCTGTCATGATCAGTCTGTCATTATCAGAACAATGATGGCGGCTCACGGAGCTAAAGCTAGCATTATGGGATGTAAACAATGGTTTGGGATGTAAATTATGGGATGTAAACAAGCTTCTTGTGCACTTTTTAAGTTATTAATGCCTTGTTCTAAATGTCAGGGCTCTCCGGATTCTAGCAAGGAGGTGTGGAGCCACTTTAAGCTTGGATAACGGTGTAAAAATCGATTTATTGGGGCAAATTATGCCCCGATACGGACGTTGTACAGAGTGCTGGGCAAAAAGCACAAAATGACTGTATCTCAGACATCTGTGGGACAGCGGTGGTGGGCTGTTTAACATAGGTTAGTACTTTTTATCATGTTTTTGCTACACCAAAAGTCAATTTCACCATGCAGTTCTCCTTTAAGGTATCAGAACGATATATATTTTTTTCCAAGAACAAGACAATAAAGAAGGTGAGACACGTTTGAAAGGCATGACAAAGAGGCGGAACAAGGCAACCCAAACAAACACAGGCCCGAGACATGAGGAAAAATCTGAAGACAAGGAAACACTCAGAGACAAGAGCTGGGGCTGGATGGATGTTACAGTACATCTGTCCTCAAGCTGTGATTGAACTGTTAGAAAGAGGTTATAATGATGAGCTCTCTTATAGATAAGTGGGAGATAAACAGATGTCAGGGAGATATGTGTAGTGTCGATTGATCTTCTTCTTGAAGAGTCATGAGTGTCTACATGAGCTGAGCATCCTCAGTATATATGATATGATAAGGACTCTTCGCTGGACCACTTCCAGAATAGAACTCATGGGTGGCTGACAATGGCCAACAAAGTATAGACAGAAGCAGAAGGACTACCGTCTGTGAACAGTCTCTTAACCATAGGATCTTCTAGTTTTAGCTACTTGTTGTAATAAAAGCTTTTTGTTTGTAGCTGTACAGTTCCTACTTATCAGAGCTGTACATTCAGAGATCATTTTTCATCATGGCATAAAAGTTTTCTTCCATACAGTTTTGAGCATCCCTGTGTTAGGTTTTGATTTGCTGCTAACCTCAAGAGGATGGATTCTGTAATCGTACTTTATCAAACAAAACGAATTCTTCTGGACTTCAGGAGTGATCAGTGCAGGTAGGAAGGAGTTGTTCTGTCATCACCTTGTAGGCGATTGATTGTAAGGGCTTTGAATTTGATGCGAGCATCAACTGGTAGCCAATGGAGCTCAATGAGCAGCAGGGTGACATGTGCCCGTTGGTTTTGGCTGGTTGAAGACCAGGCATGCTGCTGCATTCAGCTGGAATCCAACGTTGTTTCAACCATAAAATCAAGGTTTAAAAAGCCAGCTGGGAACATCCATATCAGTCTACATTAATAATAAAGAGATAGAGATGCATGTGCTCTACTTGCTTCACTAAAGTAGCTGGTAACTGCACTACAGATCCAGGTGCACAAATACATCTACGAATTCAAATTATGAAGAAACTTTTTTTTTTTAATCGAGAGTTACGTAACTCCCACCTGAACGCTTTAGGACTAAAGTACTCCAGTTTAAATCTGTACAGGGTTTTTTTTTTCTAATCACTGCCGGTTAATTGAACAATTTGTGCAACTGATTGGCCACTTTTAGTCCCGGCTACAGGAACGGTGGGAAATCGACAGCACTCAGTGTTCGAGCACCAGGAATTAAGAACCCCTGCCGGAAGAGCTAATTCAGCACTAGCGACGTGGCTATATATGTGTGTGTATACGTTGAGGAATGCGCCTCGAGGCGACATGTTAACCTGGCCGTACAGGCAGACAGCAGTAAGGCTGTATCAGGCCGAGCGCTCGGGCTCTGGCTGTTATCAGCAGCTGCTGAAGCTGTCTAAACCCGGTGATAAGTGTTCCACTGTGGCCCGACTGCCCTTCAGTAATTACAGCCCTGACCCCCTGATTTATTCAATATCGCCTCATACTGAGACTTATTGACTCCATCACACTCAAAACTGCCTGCTGCTCATCTAGTGGCCTGCACCCAGACCAAACTACACAAATAAACTACATAAATGCATGTAGAAACTCAAGAAATATAGTGCAAATTGCACATTTCTTCCTATACAATTGTTTATTTTCATTTGTGTGTTTGCCCTAGTGAAGAAAAAGTAATACTAAGTATACTAAGTAATACTAAGCATTATTATTCTATAGTGCACTAAAGTGTTCTTGTAGCCACTTTATTATTATTAATCAGTACATTTAAAGAGTGCTTAAATGGAACAACATTTTTTGTACTCATTATACTTTAATTTTATAAAAATAGTACAAAAGTGTACTTAACTGTACTAAAATAGAACTATTTTAAATATACTTACTGTAAGTAACATTTAAACTACTTCATGTATTTAACCTCATATTTTAAATATGCTTACAGTTAAATATATTAATATATTAAATATTAACTATAATATATATATAATATATTTAATGAGTTTTTAATTACAACTATATTACTATTATACACCAGCTATATTAGAAATGTACTAAGAATTGATGTTAAATATATGTGTTATATATTTCCAGTCACAGGGCTACACTACCCAGAACGCACCACTCAGTGACTCTCAAGATCATGTGACTCATTCAGGAAGTAATTCGCCTGAGTACTAGCACCTGGGGATCATAGACTGTATACAAATATAGAGAGAGCACAACAGGGGTTGAAAAGTGAAGCCACTACTACGCCTCTTGCGCCCTCTGGTGGCTGGCTCCAGTACAACTTTTAACCCCGCCTATTTCCATTTAACTGAATGAGAGATGGCGGAATATTTAATCTAAAATTACACTTTTTTTTTGGAAGTTGGGTTCTGTACATTCTACAATCCCCCCTCCTGTGTTAATAACCCCCATTGTTTTTTGTTTTTTTTTACAATAATAAGTTTTATAGAAGTTATTCTGTTATATTTCAAGGGGTATGGCGATGAGGTGATTGACAGGTCGCCTGAGAGCGTGAGAGAGTGAACATGCACCGCCACTGTGGCTCAGTCTCGGAGCTCACAGTCAAATCTTTCTGATGTTCGGATTTTACTGTTAAAAATGACTGAATTTCTGAAGTGAAGCAATGACTTGTTCAGCAGTTAACTGTTGTAACAGACCCTCAGTGAAGCATTTTCTGCAGTTTTTTCGGTAAGTGGATAATTTCCCTCCATTCATTTATTAGTATTCATACTTTGTTCTTCTCCCTAATTTTAGTATCTAGGTTATGTTTTTAACCTAGCGTTAGCTACTTAAAGCTAGCTAACTAGTTAACTAGGTTAGCCAACTCAGGTTGTTTGGTGAAAATGACAGTGAAACGCAAAGAGTAATTGAGGGGGAGGGCGGGGTTTGGGCAGTCACATGGCCCCGCCTCCCACCTCTGCCACACCAGTTCTGGCTCCAATTTGCCTCTACTGCGCGAGCGCACGCATCTCTTTTTCAATGCGTTTTCTTTATTTTCATGACTATATATATATATATATATATATTCTAGTTTCTTCAAAACAGCCACCCTTTGCTCTGATTACTGCTTTGCACACTCTTGGCATCATTCTCTCAATGAGCTTCAAGAGGTGGCCACCTGAAATGGTTTTCCAACAGTCTTGAAGGAAGGAGTTCCCAGAGGTGTTTATTAGCACTTGTTGCCCCTTTGTCTTCTTCACTCTGTGCTCCAGCTCACCCCAAACCATCTGGATTGGGTTCAGGTGGTTTGTACCCCAGCAGCATTACAGGCAGCATTACAGCATGTGGACGAGCATTGTCCTGTTGGATTAGTGCAACTGAGTGCATTAAATGGGCATTAAAAAAGTTAAGGACACTGACTGCAGGACCTTATTAACGCATTATTGGGTTGCCAGAGTTGCAAAGTTGCAAAAAGTTGCATAAAAGAATATAAAGGCTCATAAGCCACAAAGTGCTACATAAACACACACACACACACTTACAGCTTACACAGACACATACACACAAACACACACACACACTTACAGCTTACACAGACACATACACACAAACACACGCACACACACACTTACAGCTTACACAGACACATACACACAAACACACACACACACACACACTTACAGCTTACACAGACACATACACACAAACACACACACACACACACACTTACAGCTTACACAGACACATACACACAAACCAAGACAAGCGAGCACACACACACACACACACACACTTAGGTTAAGAGGCCATCGCTGCTGTCCCGAAGAAGTGTCTGCAGTGTGTGGCAAAAAGAGGTAATTAAAGACTCTTTGCAGTGTGTATGTGTATGTGTGTGTGTTCTCTCAGGCTACAGCAGCACCAGTCTTTACCTACACACAGCTACTGGGACAAAAACCTTGAAAGCTGTGCCCCTGGAGGAACAACCGCACGTCAAAGATGCTCTGTGTGTGTGTGTGTGTGTGTGTGTGTGTGTGTGTGCGAGCTCAGCAGCCTCAGGCATTTACTCCTGAAACAGCACCTAATCACTCATCCACTCATACAGCACCTCATAGAACCAGAGCGTGAGAGATGGATCTGCATGCAGCCGAGACGCTGCATATTTAACCCACCACAGACCACGGCACCACCAAGAACCCTCTACACATCCTGCTCCAGCGTCACAATGCTCATTGCTATCTTACACCCCGCCAACTGACGGATTAAGGCTGTGTAGGTGTGTTTTTGTCAGTTCCTCTTTCAGGACTTATAACACAGTAATTATATCAGACAGACACATGACCTATATATAAATGATATAATCATTTAAAATGTAAAAGGAAGCAGAATTGTTATATTTTCCTGGAACTGATCATGTTTTGGTCAAAATTTTTACCAAGCGCCTGTTTTTATTTTTATTTTTTTACTTATTTTTGAATGTATTGATGATTGTTCATTACATGGTTTATTAATTATTATTCGATAAAATACATGGAGAAACAGCATCAGGCGGAGTTATTTATCTTGATAATCAATAATCACACCTCTAGGATACATGTAGATACTAAACACCTGACACTCAGAGCAGCCTATGCCTTTCAGTATTTTAATCAGGACACACAAAGAAAACTAGATACAAAAATGAAAACTTTTTATTCTAAATAAATAAAAATGTTTAGTGCAAAATAACTACTTAGTAAAAATGTACAAGTAAAATAAAAACTATATAAAGTAGTGCGCACATCATACCTAGCTTTAGTTTGAGTAAAGCAGGTAGTTTCACTCTTTTTCTGTGGACACTTTTGAGTCTTTATTTACTGATATTATTTGGTTTGAAACATCATATAAATATGTTTGAAGCACTAAAGGTAAATAATATTGGTTGGAGAAGGAGATCTTCTCACTTTTTTAGGTGTTTTTCTCAATGGGTTTCTTGTAGATTTAGCTTTACCGCACTGGGATGTGATCACTATTGTTAGAAAGAGTAAGTTCTGAGCTTTTTAATCATATATGGATTATGTTTATGTGTGAAGGAATTCCTGAGTAATTAAGCTGAGAACACAAGGTGCGATTTTAGATGGAAATGCTTCGGTAGGGTTCTAAGGGTTAAAGTAATTTACACACAGTTTTGAAAAGGTGGCTAATTTTGTAAATAAATAAAAATGTTTAGAGCAAAATAACTACTTAGGGCAGGGCTTGGGAATGCACAGACTTGAACTTTATAAGCGGAACAGTGGCCAACCTGCTCATGGCAAGGCGGTCCCAGACAGATGGGAAGGACGTTTTGTTTCTGAAGTTTTTCAGATATTTAACATTCCTCAATCCACAGTGTCACATGTGTGCAAGGAACGTATTATAGAAGGCTTATATTACCACCCACAGTGGACAGTGCAGTGCAGTGAATGGTAATGATAGCGATCGTCATCATCTTTTTAAAACTGTCCATGCCAACAAACAAATAAGGGACCAATGAAATCACATCCACATGCAATGAAGGATTCATGGGACACACTACCAGTTCCTGTCCCATGACTTTTGGCATGCCAGGCTAAGTCAAATTAAGTGAAAATTAAGATACTCTTCATTGAAAGCCATCTGGGGTTGAACAACTTCCAAATATCGTACGAGGATCTCGACAATGAATAACGACATCATATCAAAGGTGCAGTTACGTATTAATGAATCAAGGTAAAATGAATCACGGCTTCAGGTAAAATGAATCACGGCTTATTATGATCAGTTTTAATTGGGGAGCAGCAGGTTTTTCAGCTAAACTCCCACATGGGAAGAGGAGAGAATGGAGCTGGGAAGCGGCGATATGCCAATTCAATCCTCAAATGGTGCCTTTGTGCCTTTCACTCAGGCAATCAACCTGAGCTCACCGCCGGGGCGCTGACATATAGCCGTCCTCCAACACCCCGACGCTCTTCAGTCCCGCTCAAATTTTCTACTCAGAGAAAAAAACACACACGCCATGTCTTATTAAACTGAGAGTTTACCCAATTTTCTCCTGGTGGAAAAAGTACTGAAAAATTGTAATTAAGTAAAAGTACCTTTACTTTGCTAAAATTCTACTCAAGTAAAAGTAAAAGTACCCATCTAAAAATCTACTCGAGTAAAAGTAAAAAAGTACTCAATTTAAAATGTACTTTGAGTAAAAGTTACATAGTTACTTTTAATTATTTGATGTAAAAAAGTACAACAATCATAAATTTAATAATTATTAAATTAAATAATTTAGACCTTTTAGGCAGTATTTGTTCAGACCACCCCATAAAACATTTTCAAAAACAAATGGCATAAGTTTTTATGATCCATTTTGTTTCTTTACTGATAAAAAATAAAAAAAGTTATGGTCATATATGTGACTATAAACCGTATTTTTATAGTTTTACAGGTCATTATTACTTTTTAACTTGCTATGCTTTAACTGCTTTATTTACATGTTTTTTTTAACATTCAAGCAGATGTTCTTAATAAAAACAAAAATTATTATGAAAAACATGAAAACATACCAAAACTGTCAGTCTCTCCCGCTGTGAACACTACATGGAGAAGTTCAGCTGCGCTGCCATGGAGAACAAAACTCAATTATTTTTTTTTTCGAGCATTTCATTTTTTACTCAGTAATGGGGAGTTTTCCAATGTAGCGAATTAAATTACTTGTGTCAAAATCTACTTGAGTAAAAGTAAAATTACCTATTTTAAAAACTACTTTAAAAATGACAAATTACTCATAAAATCTACTCAATTACAGTAGTGTGAGTAAATGTAATTAATTACTTTCCACCTCTGCTCCAAATATAATCTCTATCCCAACCTGTGTCCAACTCCCTACATAGTGCACTAGCTAGAGATTTTATCATTTTGTAGTAGTGTTTTATTGTATTATCTGAATCCTCATTAGCTGCTATCACAAAAGCAAATATTCTTCCTAAAGTCTAACAGATATATGGATATACAGCTCTGGAAAAAAAAGAGACCACTTAAAAATAATGAGTTTCTTTGATTTTACCTAAATTAAACTCTATGCCACACACTGCATCAGCTCTGTCTGCATGGCACTGTCCTAGAAGAAAGCCTCTTCTGAAGCTGGTGCACAAGAAAACCTGCAAACAGTTTGCTGTTTTTTGTTTGCCATGTCCTGTGGTCTAACAAGATGAATATTGGATGGTGTCGAGCATGTGTGACAACATCGAGGTGAGAAGTAATAAGAAAACTGTCCCTTGTCTACAGTCAAGCATGGTGGTGGTAGCATCATAGTCTGAGGCTGAAGCTGAAGATAAAGGTGATGGACTGGCCAAGTACAGCTCTGGAAAAAATTAAAAGATCACTTCAGTTTCTGAATCAGTTTCTCTGATTTAACTATTTATAGGTATATATTTGAGTAAAATTAAAATTGTTGTTTTATTCTATAAACTACAGACAACATTTCTCCCAAATTCCAAATAAAAATATTGTCATATAGAGCATTTATTTGCAGAAAATGAGAAATGGCTGAAATAACAAAAATAAGAAAGATGCAGAGCTTTCAGACCTCAAATAATGCAAAGAAAAAAAAAACACATTCATAAATCTTTAAGAGTTCAGAAATCAATATTTGGTGGAATGACCCTGATGGTTTTTACTCACAGTTTTCATGCATCTTGGCATCATGTTCTCCTCCACCAGTCTTACACACTGCTTTTGGATAACTTTATACCTTTACTCCTGGTGCAAAAATTCAAGCAGTTCAGCTTGGTTTGATGGCTTGTGATCATCCATCTTCCTCTTGATTATATTCCAGAGGTTTTCAATTTGGGAAAATCAAAGAAACTCATAATTTTTAAGTGGTATCTTATTTTTGTCCAGAGCTGTATATATCTTTAGACCTAAACCCTATTGAGCATCTTTGGGGCATCCTCAAATGAAAGGTGCAAGATTAGAGTTGTGATGCCATCATGGAGAAGTGAAAAGGGATTCCAATGGCAACCCGTGAAGTTGTAGTGAACTCCATGTCCAAGAGAGTTAAGGCAGTGCTGAAAAATAATGGTAGCCACACAAAATATTGAGACTCTGGCCACAATTTGGCCAATTCTCACTTTTGCTGCCAGTGGTTTAGATATTAATGCTGTTGTGTTGTGAGAGATTCTGTCAACAACAAATTGTACTTTTATTAAGTTTTCAACATTGAGAGTTTGTCAATTACAAATTGTGCTTTCCATAGGTTCTGCACTTACTCACACCCTACCCCCCTATTCTTTTTACACTTATATCATTGCTGAAGATAGTTGATGTCCATCTACTCTGCAGATAGTCAACATTGCCTCCTTTGTTTATAAGTCATTTATATGATAATTTGAAATCCCAAACAAGGTGACGACCATCTGATAACCATCAACCCCCAATGAAGATACCCCCCACCCACTCCTACCTAAACCCCTACCTTTCTCCCCCTGCTGTGTTCAAAGCAGTTTCTACTGTATGTAAAATCCTACTGAAATGTCGTACTAGTTCAGTTGAGCTCAGTCTAGTTCAGTCAGAGGGTCTTACACAGACAGTAACAGACAGACAAGTCACATGGACTAGTCAGGCGGACACAGAGGGAGCAACGACCAACTAAGCTGTGCCCGTGTAGATTTTCTGTCTGCACGAGAATAAACTCAAGTCATCTCTCAAGCTGTCTCCTGATTCCTGATTCTGACTCCTGATTCCTGAAAGCCGAATTTCTAACAGTTGAGATATTTTAAAGTAACAGTTCATTTACACAGTTATACAAGCTGAATACTGACTACTTTACATTGTATCAAAGCATCTTATCTTTAGTGTTGTCAAACGGAAAGATATAATAAAATATAAAAAAATGTGTGATATATAGTATGTACTCTGCGTAAATTTGCACATCTTTGTCAGAAAATACTAAATATTTGTTGTTAAAAGATATGTGTAAAAGATATTAAGATTTAATCAGTAATCCAAATCTTGGATTTAATTAAAAAAATGATTGTGAAAATAAACAGGTCAGAGTAATGTTTATGTCTTAAAACAACCAACAAAATGGTTATAAAGTTTTTTAAGCAAAAGAAAAGTAAGATCAAAAGAGAAAACCGAAATGAAGCTAAACTAATTAAATGCTGCGGGAACAATTTAATTTATCTCTGCAAATTAATAAAGTCTAATCTCATCTTATCTTATCTGATCTCATCTCTGACTCGAGTATTATCCACCAACCAGCTCAGATAACAGAACATCCTACAGAGTCACAGTCTTAAACACCAACACCCCCCCCCCCTCCAGCCCTCCTTTAGCCCTCCTCAGGAACATTAAATGAAGAAAAAAAATGTTATATAAAAATATTATACACCTCTGAAAAAAAAGAGACCACTTAAAAATGATGAGTTTCTTAGATTTTACCAAATTGAAAAGCTCCGGAATATAATTAAGAGGAAGATGGATGATCACAAGCCATCAAACCAAACTGAACTGCTTGAATTTTTGCACCAGGAGTGTAAAGCATAAAGTTATACAAAAGCAGTGTGCAAGACTGGTGGAGGAGAACAAGATGCATGAAAACTGTTATTAAAAACCAGGGTTATTCCACCAAATATTAGTTTCTGTTGAGAGTTTAGAGAGACTCATGTAATAGAGCAGGGGTGTCCAAACTACAGCCCGCGGGCCATTTGCGGCACGTTTCCTTTTTTGCATTTTAGAAATTGAATGAAAGTTGGCCCGCTGTTAAGCTAGTTTTTATAATGTGAGATTCAAAGTTTGAACGCTAGGTGTCAGAAACGAGCCAAAGAGTCTAAAAGCGGAGAGAGTGCGCAGTTGTAGCGCAGACAACGGGCCAAAGAGTCTAAAAGCGGAGAGAGTGCACATTTCTGGTGCAGAAAAACGAGCCAAAGAGTCTAAAAGCGGAGAGAGTGCGCAGTTGTAGTGCAGAAAACAGGCCAAAGAGTCTAAAAGCAGAGAGGGTGAGCAGTTGTAGCGCAGAAAACGGGCCAAAGAGTCTAAAAGCGGAGAGGGTGCACATTTCTAGCGCAGAAAAACGGGCCAAAGAGTCTAAAAGCGGAGAGACTGTTCAGTTGTAGCGCAGAAAAACTGGCCAAAGAGTCTAAAAGCGGAGAGAGTGTTCAGTTGTATCGCAGAAAACCGGGGCAAAAGGGTCTAAAAGCGGAGAGAGTGCGCAGTTGTATAGCAAAAAAATGGGCCAAAGAGTCTAAAAGCGGAGAGAGTGCGCAGTTTTAGCATAGAAAAACAGGCCAAAGAGTCTAAAAGTGGCGAGAGTATTCAGTTGTAGCGCAGAAAAACGGGCCAAAGACTCTAAAAGCGGAGAGAGTGCGCAGTTGTAGCTCAGAAAATCGGACCAAAGAGTCTAAAAGTTGCCGTAATTAAGGAGTTTAATATTAAGAGAAATCATGAAATTAAACATCAATTTGAAAAATCTTAGTTTACACAACACTGTCAAAGATAAAGATAGTAAGTCAAGTAAAATGGTGTGTAAATGAAATAAGCAGGAAAAAAATATTATTTAAAGTGATATATTTTATTATTTGTTTTATTACAGAGTGTGGCCCATGACTTCAAATATATTTCTCCTTCTGGCCCCCAACAAAAAAAGTTTGGACACTCCTGTAATGGAGAGTTTCCATGTCCGAGCAGCTCAATCCAAACCTCACATCACCAAACACAGCAATGCAGGCCAGCGGATACCCTGACTCAAGTTTTATCCACCCCTGGTTTTAGGTATCAGTACTTCATACAGAGTCCCAGTCTGACTGAAGTGGAGTAAAGCAGAAGTGAGCAGTTTCTGCAGTCCTGCTGCAGCAGGAATCATGAATAAGGAATCATGAGCTTCACTCTGTAGATGGGATATCCGCCCAGCCCAGTGAACTTTCTGCAGTGCAGAAAAGTTGAGCAGCTCTTAGCGTTCAGCGTCACTACCCTGTGTCCTCGGGACACCAGATGTTTCATCATCCCTCCCCCACATGAAAAAGGCAAAAGCTCCAGACAGCCAGGCTCTCCCATCAGCTGCTGTCAGAGCGGAGCAGCCGAGACCATGGGGCTCCGACAGCTCTTTCTGGGATTTCTGCGCCGGCACAATCGCATTAGGCTGCTCCATGCATGGAGACTCTCACAGGCCTCTCTCTCTCTCTTACACACACACACACACATTCATAGCCCAGTAGTGTCAAGCTGCAAACCCACACAATAGCAACGTGAAGCCCAAGGGCTGGGGAAAGAAGCCCCTGCCTGGACTTCCCCTTAAATATTAATAGATTACAGAGCAAGGGTTAGAACCCTAGAACCCTTAGAACCCTACGGACGGATTTTCCATCCAAAATCGCACCTTGTGTTCTCAGCTTAATCATTCAGGAATCCCTTCACACATAAACATAATCCATATATGGTTAGAAAGGGTGAAAATAGTGATCCCAGTGCAGTAAAGCTAAATCTACAAGAAACCCATGGAGAAAAACACTTAAAAAAGTGAGAAGATCTCCTTCCCCAACCGATATTTATTATTTACCTTTAGTGCTTCAAACATATTTATATGATGCTTCAAACCAAATAATATCAGTAAATAAAGACTCAAAAGTGTCCACAGAAAAAGTGTGAAACTACCTGCTTTACTCAAACTAAAGCTAGGTATGGTGTGCGCACTACTTTATATAGTTTTTATTTTACTCGCACATTTTTACTAAGTAGTTATTTTGCATTTTGCATTGCATTACATTTTTATTTATTTAGACTAAAAAGTTTACATTTTTGTATCTAGTTTTCTTTGTGTGTCCTGATTAAAATACTGAAAAAAGTGAGTGTCAGGTTTTTAGTATCTACATGTATCCTAGAGGTGTGATTATTGATTATTAAGAAAAATAAATCCGCCTGATGCTGTTTCTCCATGTATTTTATCAAAGTAATAATTAGTAGAACATGTAATGAACTCAAATCATTAATATTCTTATGATTTCAACTCATAAACACTGTAGTCTAGATATTTTTGAAAATATATATTAGGTGTGAATATATTTAAAGTCTATACATTTAAAAATAAGTAAAAAAAAAAAACAATTTTGCACTTTAATTTTGTGTGTGACTCCAAATCCAGGCCTTCATTCGTTAATATATTAAATTTCCATTGATGATTTTTCTGTGATTTTGTTGTTAGCATGTTCAACTTTGTACAGAACAAAGTATTCAATGAGAATATTTCATTCATTCAGATCTAGGATGTGTTATTAGAGTGATCCCTTTATTTTTTGAGCACTGTATATAATTTATACCAAATTAAAAAACGAAATTAAATGTAATATTTGGGCTTAATTCTATATTTTTACTCCAATTAATCAAACTAAATAACACACTATAACAAAATGATATGCTAGTTTTACTTAAAAAAATAGGGCAACAATTTTGCAACCGTATTTTCAGTATAACAATCATTTTTGGTCCTTTTTTACTAAATATCTTAAAGTAACATTACTTAGTAATGAGCTTACAAAAATATTTATATCCGACAATTATCAGGTTTTGATTATGGAGGTTGCGATACTTTTGCTGTGGAGATAAACACTACTGCCAACAACTACCCCAACTGCTGAACTGTAAAATTTCCTGGGTAACCATTGCTTACAACAATTAGACACCCCTATAATGACTATATTCACTATAGTGCCTCTCATGGCAGAACTTCTAACTAGCATTTTTCAGCAGGATAATACCAATGATTTGTGCAGGATCTACAGGCCCAGCTACAACAGCTGTTGGTAAATAAGCTGCAGGATGCCATATGGAACCTGTCGAACCTCCATACCCAACCAACGTATGTCCTCTTCTATCCAAACTAGAGGCTCCAACAGGGTCTAAACTAGAGCCTACATTAAATTAAGCTACATTTTTCTTAATAATAAACATATCCTTTCACTCTAATATTGTAATCATGTACATACATCATCATTTTATTCACGCATATAAATTCCACTGAAGTTACATGCCTCCCCAAAGCAGCAGTGGTGGCTGATTAAAGGGTGTGTGTGTGAGTGGCTCGGCTCTTAAGAGGCCTTTGCATTGCGGTCACCTTGCAGAATGCATAACTCACAACAGTGATGGCACAGTGGGGGCCAGTGAAGCTGGCCAAGCTGATTAAAGAAACTCTCTATTTATGTTTTTTTCTCTAACACACACACACACACATATTTATGTTACTGGTTGCTTTTAAATGGTCGACCTGTTTAATTGTATCTACCCAGATAACATGACCTTGTTGAGTCTGTATGGTTCTCCCAGCTGGGCCCTGGAAAAGTTTATCCATTGGTTCCATGTTGACCCTCAATATGAAACTCAATGATGGACCAATAAGGGTCAGGGATGGGACAAGTAGTGGTTAAGCATGGGACTTATTTGGGTTGTACACTACACATCGGGTCTAGATGGGACCCATGTGAGATTAAGATGGGCTGTAATGATGGGGCCCATTTGGCAAATTCAACCGGACCACAGTGTAACTCGGTGGAGGCACGATGTTAATGCAGGTCATGTTTATTTTCCATATTTCCAATAAAAAACAAAGAACAAACACTAGGGAAGAAAAAAAAAAACACTAAGGCTTCTGATACAAAGACTATAAAACAAAGGATTAACCATATAACTAACAAACAAACAAGCAAAATAAGCAAACCAAAAAATATAAACTTAAGACAACAAACCAGAAACTAAACTGAGTATTTATGCACAGGCTCTCATAGGGAGCACAATGGCGCCACATCACTCCTAGGGTGATGTCCACAACACAGGACGTCTGTGAGCTGATGTATCGAAACCGAGTCGCTGCGCTTTCCTCCGAGCACGCTGTGATGCTGCTCGGCAATGCTGCATCAGCAACAGTTCAAAAAGAGGCGGAGTCTGACTTCACATGTATCGGAGGAGGCATGTGTTAGTTAGTCTTCACCCTCCTGGTGTGTTGGGGCATCCCTAGTGATAGGGGGAGTCCTAATGAGTGAGTTGGGTTATTGGCTATGTAAATTGGGGAGAAAATGGGAAAAATTAGAAATACAATAATAAAAAAAAGAGCTTGAGCCCTGTTACAACATTCCATCCCAAAAAAACAAAACATGATTATAATAAAAATTATTGTTATTATGAAATTATTATTATTATGAAGGTAAGGATATACAGAATGCACAGCCTCTTTATTTTTCCCACCAACCGCACTGAAAACATACCAAAAACGTACCAAATCAGGGGGTTTATACCGAGGTGTGAACCGAGCCGTGAATTTTCTGTACCGTTACACCCCCCTGACCAGTATAATATGTGTGTGCAGAGCTGGCCCAAGGCCAGTTACACACAGTGGCAAAAAAACACACCGCCACTGGGCTCTATAGCAGTAGAAACGTTTTCTCTGGAGTTGCAAATCATGCTTCTCCATCTGGAAATTCGATAGACTAGCCTAGGATTGAGGTTTCCAGGGGAAAGGCACTTGTCTGACTGCACTGTTCCTAATGTGTAAAGTTTGGTGGAGGGGGGATTAGATGCAGGCTTGTTTTTAGGAGTTGGATAATGCATTATCATACCAAGAGATTTTAGACAATTTCATGCTAACAACAGAAAAAGAAATCTGCAATTTTACAAATACAGCTCTGGAAAAATAAGAGACCACTTAAAAAAAAGGATGAGTTTCTTTGATTTTACCAAATTAAAAACCTCTGAATTATAATCAAGAGGAAGATGGATGATCACAAGCCATCAAACCAAACTGAACTGCTTGAATTTTTGCACCAGGAGTGATTAGCATAAAGTTATCCAAAAGCAGTGTGTAAGACTGGTGGAGGAGAACATGCCAAGATGCATGAAAGCTGATTTAAAAACAGGTTTATTCCAACAAATATTGATTTCTGAACTCTTAAAACATTATGAATATGAACTTTTTTTGTTGCATTATTTGAGGTCTGAAAGCTCTGCATCTTTTTTTTTATTTCAGCCATTTCTCATTTTCTCCATATAAATAAATGCTCTAATAAATGACAACATTTTTATTTGGAATTTGGGAGAAATGTTGTCTGTAGTTTATAGAATAAAACAGCAATGTTCTTTTTACTCAAACATAAACCTATAAATAGCAAAATCAGAGAAACTGATTCAGGAACTGAAGTGCTCTCTTATTTTTCTTTTTTCCAGATCTTGTATCTTACTGAATCTCACAGGGGTTTCTGTGTTATATGTTAAATATTTTTCCTGGTTCTTTTTCCTGCTTTGCGACAACATCGGTTGGTAAAAGCACTCTATAAATAAATCTGATTTGATTTGATACTTATGTAGCTTTAGACCATTTCCTCTTCTTCACTGTGAATGTACCAGTTATTCTGAAGGGCAGCGTTCATGAAAAAAAAAACAACAGAGAAAAACCAAATCAGATTTGAGTGGCTGTTCAAACAGACCTTTTGACCCGTCCTGATAGATGTGGATGTTTTAGCTATCTGGAGATAAGTGGACGGACGTTGCTTGCTTACCCGAGTTAACTGAGTCCATCAGTATACAGTCTGAGCTCAAACAGACCACTCGCTTCATCCCACCTCATTCTGAGTGTAAAGAATGAAGTGGCTTTGTTTGCTTGTCCGCAGTGGTTAGAGCCGGCTGTGGATTGATCGTTTGATTGCCTTTTCTTTTTTCCTAAACTGCGTCCGGGCTTTTGTTTGAGTTCTGGCCAGCAGGGCTCGTCCAATTTGTGTTTTTCGCTCGTTTACGACGGCCGGTTGAATTAGCTACTGTAAAATCTGAATAGTAACACTGCACTGTGGGGTATGACTTATTGATTTGGACTGGGGAATTGTGTGTGTGTGTTTTTTATTCAGCTCTTTGTGAGGACCAAATGCTTTGTAGCACCTGATCTAATAACATCCTGTAATTTCAATTACAGTGCTGTGCTTTCAGTGTGCTTTTCTATGGAATCTACCATTGTACAGTGAGGTGTGAGGAAAGAATAGTGTGCCTATGTGGTTAACTCTTTTTGTGGACCCCAATTCCCACCCTGGATAATGATTGTGTAGCTGACAGGACATTAGGCTGCTATCTCTGAGAAAATTGCATTTCCCCTAAAAAAAAAATAAATGTGGAAAAATTAGCTTTTACTAGAAAATAAAGACAAAAATGTGAAAGCTCTACGAAAAGAAGTTCTATGACTAGACTCTCACAATCAAAGAAGGAATCTCAAACTCAAAGAACGACATTTTGTGGCTCACTTCTTTAAAATCAAATTTTAGTCAAGCACTTGAGCCCATGTCCTGGGCGTTTTTTTGTTTTTTGTTTTATTTTAATTTATTTTTTTAATTTATTTTTTCTACATTTTCCCAATTTTGCCAAATACCCAACCCACTCATTAGGACTCCCCCTATCACTAGTGATGCCCCACACACCAGGAGAGTGAAGGCTAGCACACGCCTCCTCCGATACAGGTAAAGTCAGGCAAAGCGCAGTTAAATTACATTTACATCAGCTCACAGATGCCTTGTGCTGATCAACATCACCCTAGGAGTGATGGGGAAAGAGCGCCATCTACCCACCCGGAGGGAGCAGGGCCAATTGTGCTCTCTCTGAGCGCCGGCAGCTGACGGCAAGCGTTTTTTTTTTATTTATTTTTTTTTATCACTTGTGGGCCACCGTAGCTTAGGCTTGTGATCACAACACGAATAAGCAACATTTGTCACTTAAGCCTTTGAACCGTTTTTGTTTTCAGTTCCTCTTTCAGGTCTTATAACACAGTAATTATATCAGACAGTCTCATGTCATGAGCTCTTTCACTCCAGAAGCCATACGGCTGCTCAAAAATGTAGTCATTTAAAAAGTGATTCAGGAGTGTCACTGCATGGAGGTAAATTATATCTTGTTACCCTGTGTAAATTAAAAAAATATATATATCTATATATTTTGTCACCCAGTCATGTCGTTCTCAAACCTGCCATGAAAAGAAAGGTTAGCGATGAGCACAAACAATTTGAGGAGAAGTCAGAGAGGAGAGTCATTTTTTGTAGAGCACAGGGGCATCCCGACGTGTATACAACATCAAGTACAACATCTGAACTCATTACTCAACTAAACATGCTAAGGAGTATGCAAAATAGCAGGAAGATGAGAGAAAGTACAGTGTGGCCAAGCTTAAAACATGTCTACTGTCGCAATAAGGTTTTTTCAGGAGAGATAGTGATGCTGCAGTCAAAGTTAATTTTGGGTATTGAGTGAGATGATGCAAAGCCTAAAAAGCCATTCCAAGACGGCGAGGTCATCAAAAAGTGTATGTTAATTGCTGCCAGTATGAGCTCCTAATAGTCTAGCAGGCTAAGAGCTGCCACTATAATCAGGAGATTGCCGCTTTCTATCAGCTGCCAGAGCCCTGAGAGAGAGCATAATTGGTCTTGCTCTCTCTCTGGGTGGGTAGATGGTGCTCTCTCCTCTCATCACTCCAAAAGATGATGTCGATCAGCACAAGGCTGCATCTGTGAGCTGATGTATCTGAACCGAGTCACTGTGCTTTTCACCGAGTGCGCTGTGATGCTACTCGGCAATGCTGCATCAGCATCAGTTAGAAAAGAGGTGGAGCCTGACTTCACATGTTTTAGAGGAGGCATGTGCTAATCTTCACCCTCCTGGTGTGTTGGGGCATCACTAGTGATAGGGGGAGTCCTAATGAGTGGATTGGGTAATTGGCCTTGCAAACTGGAGAGAAAATGGGATAAAATTTTGAAAGAAAAAAAAAAAAAACCCTGCGAGTATAGTCTGTCCATAAAGGACAGATGAAGGATCAGATTAACAACATTAACCTTTCAAGTTTTGTGGAATACTTGATGTTGCACCCAGGTAAGATGAGTTTGAAACACCTGCTCTAATGCTACATCACTCATTTCCTGACCAATCACAAGCTTATATGAAGAGTAAAACTAATCTAAAATCAAAATTTTCACTGAAATATTCTTTTTTTGTATTTATTTCAAATTTTCTCCCATTTAGCTAGGCCAAACTGTCCCGCCTATTCAGCTGCTACTCAGCTGTATATCCCCCATCACTAGTGATGCCACAACACCAGGAGGGTAACACTAACACACGCTCGGAGAAAGGCACAGCGACTCGGTTCTGATACATCAGCTCACAGATGCAGCCTTGTGCTGATCAACATCACCCTTTGGAGTGATGTGGTTAAGGGTTTAATTAAGGGTTAATAATGATATAGTATTAACAGTAATTGCTTAGTATCAAAATAATTAAAATGATGCTTCTCACAATAATGACTTAGTTTCTCAAAATAATGAGATAGCATCTGAAATAATAATATATGTCAAAATAATAAGCGTATCTCAAAATGAGACAATGATAATTAATATCTCAAAGTAACGAGAGAGTGTCTTACAATATTGACTTAATATCTTAAAATAATGACTTAGTATCTTAAAATAATGACTTAGTATCTTAAAATAATGAGATAGTATCTCAAAATAAGGATTTGTCAAAATAATAAGAGTATCTCAAAATGAGACAATAATAATTAATATCTCAAAGTAACTAGAGAGCGTCTTACAATATTGACTTAACATCTCAAAATAATGAGAAAGTTTCTCACAATAATTACTTTGTATCTCAGAAAATTAAATAGTATCTCACAAAAAATGTTTAGTATCCCAAAATAATGAGAACGTTTCTCACAATAATGACTTAGTATCTTAATATAATGAGAGTGATGTTGGGTAAGAGCACCGTCTAGCCACCCAGAGAGAGCACGGCCAATTGTGCTCTCTCAGGGCTCCGGCAGCTGATGGCAAGCTGCATGACCAGGATTTGAATCAACAATCTCCCTATCATAATAGCAGCACTTTTTTTGCAGCTGGATTCCTTTAGCATAATTCCTCTCTTTTTCCTGTAGAGTAAATAAATATCATGTGTAATGTTAATTTTATCATATCACCCAGCTCCAAAGACATTTACTTGCAATTTTATTTAATATCTTTTTTTTTTTTTTTTTGATTTAGATGAATTCTGTTAAGATTAAAATATTTCTTCTTGCATTCTTCTCTCTGGATTTTTTTGGCTGATCATGTCATAAATAAAAGGTCCCATTCTAGGGCTCCCCTACAGTGTAAATGCACTCAGAACAGCTTTTTCTTTATAGTCCACCATAACCGGCTAATCGGAGAACAAGGGTATATTATAAAAAAAACACTCCACAGCAGGGATCATCAATCCCAGTCCTGCAGGGCCGGAGAGCAGCACCGCTCGGTGATTTCTCTGCTCTAATACACCTAATAAACCCGGTCATTAACTGATGAGCTACATCAGCAGAGTTTGAGGGCTGAAACCACTGGACTCCGGTCCTCCAGGACTGGAATTGATGATCCCGGCACTACAAGATGTGGGATACAACTTTTAAACAGTGGAAAAATCTTTAATGTGAATCGGTTCTGTTTAAAAATCAAACCCTCCACTGTTTCCTTCATCTGATTCTTAGATATTGATCAATTTGAGGTTATGTTACAGCTATACACATAATTTAACACATCACAACCTAAAGATTTTATCCATTTGTGATGTGAATAGAAGCACAAACTCTATAGCAAGGGTCACTAAAAGAAAATCGTACCTGCATCCTTATCATGAATATCAATATCTGAAATCTATAAAACATCATCTAGATCAATTGAAACATCCAGAATCAAATACAATGCAACATTTTTCAACATAAAGAGATATCTCAACATAATGACTAAGTGTATTTTTAAAATAATGAGAGAATCTTGAAAAATCTAAATAATGAAAGAGTATCTCAAAATAATGACAATATGTCAACATATTGAGTGAGTAATGAGATAATAATTAGATAAAAAATAAAATAAGAAAAGTAGTATCTCAAAATAATGACAATATGTCAACATATTGAGAGAGTAATGAGATAATAATTAGATAAAAAATGAAATAAAATAAAATAAGAAAAGTAGTATCTCAAAATAATGACAATATGTCAACATATTGAGTGAGTAATGAGATAATAATGAGATAAAAAATGAAATAAAATAATAATATATAAATAGTAGTATCTCAAAATAATGAGAAAGTATTTTTACAATATTGACGTAGTATATTAAAATAACAAGAGAGTATCTCACAATATTGACTTAACATCTCAAAGTAATGATACAATATCATAAATCAATGGGATAATAATGAGAGAATGGGAAATGGGAAAATAATAAGAACCTTTCTCACAAAAATGACTTAGTGTTTTAAACAATAATCAGATAATATCTTACAATAATTGCTAGGCTGTTTTTGCAAATAAGAAAATGTTCTTATTATGACTTGACTGGTTAAATTAAAGGTTAAATTAAAAAGAAATAATAAAAAAAATGCTTTGTGTCTCAAAATAATGAAAAAGTATCTTACATTATTTAATTGGTATCAAAATAGTATATCAAAATATTGTCTTAGTATCTCAACATAATGATACGATATCTTAAATTAATGACTTAATAATGTAGTTAGTATCACACATTCATTGCTTATTATATCAACATAATAAGATGATATCTCACAATCATCACCTTGTATCTCAAAATAATAAGAAAGTTTCTCACAATAATGACTTAATGTTTTAAAATAATAAGGGAAATATATCACAATAATTAATTTCTCTCAAAGTAATAAGCAAGCATCTTACAATAATTGCTTAATATTTCAAAATAATAAGAACGTTTCTCACAATAACGGCTTAGTGTCTTAAAATAATGAGGTAATATCTCACAATAATTGCCTAATATCTCAAAATAATAAGAAGTTTTCTCACAATAATGACTTAATGTTTTAAAATAATGGGGTAATACCTCACCATATATATATATATATATATATATATATATATATATGATTTGATTTGACTTCAATTCTCTAAATAATGAGATATTTAGCATCTTAAAATGACAAATTATCTCAAATTAGAAAGTTAATAATATTATAGTATCACAAAATAATTACTTGGTATCGAAAAAATAAGAAAACCATAAGAAACTGTCATCCATTGATGAAATATATAATATTTAGATAATGGCATTTATAGAAAATGTATAGATACATGTTGTAAATACAGTGTAGTTAGTTTCTATTTACTTCTATTCACTTCCAAAACCAATGTAAAAGATATAGTTTGGTCAGGAGTGTCTTTTTTTTTTAACTTTAACAGTTTGTTCTGCGCTAATTATTATGGTATTAGCTTCTTTTACTTTTTACTCTAACAGTTTTAGCCTTGTAGCTCCAGTTCAAAGCTAGAGAAGTCAACTTCAGATGCTCAAGTTCCTTTTGGCTGACTGACTACATGTACTAAGTTAAGAGTGAAATTTTATGAATCAAATTTACCCCAGCTCTATTCCTTTAGTGTAATTTCTCTCTCACTTTCCTGGCAGCTCAATAAACGAGTATCTGAACAATCCTCGCCAAGCGCTTTCACACGAAGCGCTACACAGTTCCTTCATGTTAGCAGCCAATAGCACCCATTTTGGGGGCCCTGTAGGATTTGCCTATTGCCTGAGGGGAAGCGGATGATTGTGCGGCTATCTCAGGTACGCCGGAGATTGGCTCTGCTTTTTTGCCATTCAACTCATCTGGAATGCATTTTGAGCGTGCAATTTGCCTGCGTTCGTGCACTGTCCCCTCCGCTCTTTCTCCTTCCCCGGCTTAACGAGGGCTTTCTCCCCGCAGACACAGGCGGAGAAATGGGCTGCGAGAGTGACGTGCACTCTGGCATTCCCATCACTCCACACGTGCTGTTTTTCTCACTTTACTTCCACCCACTTGGACTGATAATCCTTATTAGCGTATTAATTACTTCCACTGCTTTTGTCTCCGTCGCCAAAAGCACTAATTCAGAAGGGAGCACCGGGGAAAAGAAGGGATGAAAAGAAGGAGAAAAGAGAAAGCCCTGGGTGTGGATAGATAAATTCGACTTGAAGTATTGCAGCAATTCAAAGCGGTTTATCAGCCGGGCTCAGATTTTTCGGGTCCAAGCAACTTTCTCTAGAGCTTTGATCCGGGTTTTTGGAACCGAGGCACGACCCCTTCGAGTCCAATTTTCACTCTTTTAGGCTTCATGTACAGAATGCTTCACCCAACACACCGCCATTGGGATACCAATAGGCATGACTGGACTAGAGCCTAAATAATCATATGCAACAACAACCACCAGTGCCCCAACCAAAAGATCTGTTGGAGAAACACTTTTTTGTTCTGCTGGTTGAAGGCCTTAGCCAGCAGACTTCTTCTGAGGGAGGGATCTATACTTACTGTCCTTGTCAAATCAGCAGATATAGGAGATTTAAATACGTTCAAATAATGAGTTTTGTGTTTCTATCGCAGTTAAGCATCAACTAGCATCACTAGCATCATGTTTACGGCCAGCAAAAGCTTATTTGAATAAAAGTGACAGAGCCCTTAAACGGCTCATTCTGAAAGGGACTGAAACTGGTTAGAATAGAGCTGGTGAGATTATCTTTATCTTCATGTGAGAGTGAATTTGCATAAAGAACTTCATGAAAATGTTTTGTATAGCTCCTAGATCTATTCTCGTGTAAAGGATGTGTAACATGCCATCTTTAAAAGATGTTTAATATATTAAGCGTCTTGATTATATCCACAGAATCTGTAGAAAGTCTTATTAGAAATTATAGCAGATTATTAGAATTCAAAGACAGTTTAAAATGACATCAAAATGTATCGACTTGAAGTATTGCAGCAATTCAAAGCGGTTTATCAGCCGGGCTCAGATTTTTTGGGTCCAAGCAACTTTCTCTAGAGCTTTGATCCGGGTTTTTGGAACCGAGGCAAGACCCCTTTGAGTCCAATTTTCACTCTTTTAGGCTTAATGTACAGAATGCTTCACCCAACAACGCCATTGGGATACCAATAGGCATGACTGGACTAGAGCCTTTTTGAGGGTGCTTAAGTACCCTAAACATAGACTTTAGCACCCCTTTATATAGAGCAGATTATTTAGGGGATGGGCTCATCATTCCCAGTTTGCTTTCACACACAATGGGCCCACTCTGTTAAAATAGCATCAGGGTTTAGGAATAAATCTACGCTGGTGGGTGTGGTGGTCTGGAAGTGAGGTGTGTTCAGGTAAATTTCAGTTTCAAAATCGTTAATCTGCAGACTTCCCAAGTCTCCTGGAAGTTGCGGGAGTCTACCGCATATCAATAATGGCTCCCTGATGCCCGCAAATGAGATAAAATCTCCCAGAAACAAAAACGAGCCACAAATGTGCATGCAAGTGGCACAGACCCATTAAAACTCATTTTACATCAGACTACTCTAAAGTATATCCATGTCTGGTAAAAATCAATGAAATTCTTGCCCACTGTATCGATTGTAATAGTGATTTTAGCATTCCCCATAGGGGACTAAATGATTGCAAAAGGAATATTGTATATATATATATATATGTATGTATGTTCTAGTATCGTTTGGTGTTTGCCGTTTGGCGGGGTTGTGTCCAAGTCTAGTTCCAGGTCTGAAACTGTTAAGATACAAATGCGCCAAAGTCAGAGCACACCTGGCTCTTAAAGAAAATTGCATTTGACACTGAAAATTTGTGCATGTCGTTTGCACATTTCGAACTACTCAAGGTATATCTCCCTTTAATAAACAAAAATATAACTTTTATTGACACTTGGCTACATATGCATCACTTTTCTGCTTGCATTCGCATTACGAATGCTTTGACTGTTTGTTGTTTTTATTATTTTTCTGAGATAAAAACATAGATACAAGAGGTGAGGATCAGATCTCTGAGGATACTCAGCATTTCACCATGCAGGAGCTCTTCCAAACTAGCAGCCATACTAGTATGAGAAGATTTTGATCCATGTAGGCCAACACGAGACCAGCATTTGTCACCATGCTGTCAGTACCAGCACTCACTCCACAAAGCTGAGCTTAGTACAGTACCCTCGCTCCAGTCCTCTCACAGTCCAAGTGTGGTTTTATATGGATATACTGATGTAAAGTGAAGTAACACAATAAGTAAAAGCATGTAGCATTCCAAAATGGTCGCACACCAATCACGCGACCCTAAAACCAGCAGCAGGAGCTGATAGCTTCCAAAATTGCAGCAAATTAACCTAACCAGAGCCCACATGATGTGAAACCCATCATACTGAACTCATAAAGAAAGGCATTTAGAGTCCAGAAAAAGCCTAGTGTGAAAACCCTTACCCTAAAAGTAAAAAGTCATATTTCTTTGGTGTCGTTTTTTTTATAAACAGAAACCTGTCTCTGATAAGCTGAACATTCTATATGGCATAAATAACATCCGACGTCACAATAACTAAACCTGTATAAAACCACCCCGGCACATCCCCTCATCCATCAACAATCACCAGAGTCCCACCCACTAGATTAGTTGAAGAAACGCCATTTTATTCTGCTGGTTGATGACCTTAGACAGTACACACAGCAGGATTAGCCAGCAGACTTCTTCTGAGGGAGGGATCTGTACCTAATGTCCTTGGTAAATCAGCAGATATAGGAGATTTAAATACTTTCAAATAATGCGTTTTGTGTTTCTATTGCAGTTAAGCATGAACTAGCATCACTAGCATCATGTTTACGGCCAGAAAAGGCTCATTTGCATAAAAGTGACAGAGCCCTTAAACAGCTCATTCTGAAAGGGACTGAAACTGGAAAGAATAGAGCTGGTAAGATCTCTTTATCTTTATGTGAGAGTGATTTTTGTAAAGAACTTCATGAAAATGTTTTGTATAGACCATAGATCTATCCTAACTACTGTAAAAGATGTATGTCATCTTTAAAATATGTTTAATATATTAAATATCTTGATTATATCCACAGAATCTGTAGAAAGTCTAATTGGAATTTATAGCAGATTATTAGAATTAATGCATCTAAATGTGATAAATTCATAGACAGTACAAAATCACATGAAATGTATATTTCATATTAAATATAATAGATTCTCAGCACCACTAAGGCAAAGACTAATTCTAGAATTGTCGTTATTGGGACACTGATACTGGAGCGCAGCCAAACATACTGTTATACAGCCTACTCTCAGCCTCAAGAGCCAATAAAGTTTATTTATTTCTGGCCACCTTTTATTGAGCAGACGTGGCACTACAGATAATGCTTATCTAAGCTGTGCTTAGGATGGCGTGGCTTCAGTATGTGCAGGAAAACGTAAGGGTCTGTAGCACCATACTATTATCAGTATTATCACCCAGCCTCAGGGACCTATCGGATTGTGTGCTGGTATGAAACCATTTGACAACATTCTTCATCTTTAATGTGTAAAATGTTAGAGGTGCCCTAGAATAAAATAGGACATTTATCTTGGAAAAGCTGGATAATACTGAAAAACACTGTTATATATTTTTGTAGAAAAAGAATCCAGCCCATCCAAAGCATAAGCTGGGAAACAGGTCAATTTCAAAACCCCAAAACTGTTACATCACAGTTTTTACTCTTAACAGCTCTAGAAAAAATTAAGATTTGCTATTTATAGGTAAGTGTTTGAGTAAAATGAACAATGTTGTTTTATTTTATAAACTACAAAAAACATTTCTCCCAAATTAAAAAAAATCATTAAAAAAATTGTCATTTAGAGCATTTATTTTCAAAGAAGAAATGGCTAAAATAATAAAAAAAAAAGATGCAGAGCTTTCAGACCTCAAATAATGCAAAGAAAACAAGTTCATATTCATAAAGTTTTAATAGTTTGGAAATCAATATTTGGTGGAATAACCCTGTTTTTTCCTGGTTTTTCATGCATCTTGGCATGTTCTCCTCCACCAGTCTTACACACTGCTTTTGGATAACTTTATGCCTTTACTCCTGGGGCAAAAATTCCAGCAGTTCAGCTTGGTTTGATCGCTTGTGATCATTCTGATCTTCCTTTTGATTATATTCCAGAGGTTTTCAATTTGGAAACTCATCATTTTAAGTGGTCTCATTTTGTTCAGAGCTGTATATGTATGTATGCTGCATTACTGTTAATTATTATTATAGTGTACAGTATTTACACCTCCAAATGTACAGTATGTACACCTAGCCCACTAGCAAAAGCAAAAGAGTAGTTTTGATCAACGTGGTAAATATCAAAGACAAGTCTAATCAAAACGTCAGAGCTAAATACACAGTTCATAAATAATAAATGGTAGACAAAAAGGGTCAGAAACAGAAATCAGAAACAAAAGCCAAAAATAGGTCCTACACAGAAATAGAAAATCAAAGAAATAACACTCAGTAGGCAGCTAAAACCACACAATATTTTGCTAAAGGCAGAACAAACATACCAGTATATATACATGGGAAAACAGCTGAAATAAATCAAAACCCTGGTGATACTGATCTACCAATCTGGTGCAGATAGGCTGGTGGCTGAGATACATGACTGAGAAGTGCATTCTGTGAATTGGAGTTTGTGATGGTGGAAAGGTCTGTATAGGAATTGGAAGATGTAAAACAACTGGACAACCAGAAAGAAAAACACTATTACACTGCAAAAAACAAAAAAACAAAAGGCTTAGCAAGTGACATTTTCTAATTTCAAGGCATTAAATCTTATTTTATTCTCTGATAAGAATGTTTGTCCTACTAAGCATTGTGTAAGTGTAAGATTATTTAGCTTATTTTAGGAATTATGATGATTAATCAGACTTACTTAGAATTTTCATCTTCTTTTGTAACTATTTTAACTAAATTATGTCCAAATCTAAGCCAAAAACTCACCGATTTAGGTCTTGCATCACTTATTTTGAGTTCCACTGGTTGAAATCACATCATTATTTAGATTTTTATACCCCTAAATTGCCCTAAAATACCAATGACAACTTTGGCTTTTGATGAGAGTGTAGTGCAGGGCTGAAATGTAGAAATGGATGAAGTTAAGCAGATAAAACATGACATATACTGGTTTCATACTGTCTGCAGTCAAATAAAAGTTGAGTTATCACTATATCAATATAATGCCAAAATCATTGATCCCAGCTTTCAATCACTTCCATTCACTTTCGTGTGGCCTCCAGATAAGCTCAAGAACAGTAGAGCGTAGAGAGCTTAATGGAATGGGTTTCCATGGTTGAGATGCTTCATCGAAGCCTTACATTACCAAGGTTTGGATGTATTGGATATATATTCTATAGTTGTGGTTTTTATAAGGAAATCTGAATGTCAGTCTTCAGCAAAGAGAATATGGAACATGTGTGCCAGAAGAACTATGGCAGCTTTGAAGCTTTAAGTAACTCCAAAGGCCTCGGTATGATATTGCATTTTGCGATAATGTATTCCTCCCTGTGCGGCGTAACACCGGGGTGCCATGGGGCGAGAGCAGATCTGAGAAAGCTGTCCTTAACTTTGCACACAATCCCTGCATATTCTCTATAGAAAACAATAAATATTCAATCACAGGAAATATGTTATTTTATAGCGCAGGCGGGCGGCTTCTTATCATCCCCACCCAGGAGATGTTTCTCCTCTCTCAGAGTTGGCGGAGAAATAGTGAAGAAATATTTCATATGAATTCATGGGCTTGTAAACGAAGACACCACTAAACAAATCTGTCTTCTCGGTGGACGCAGTCCATTTATTTGACCAATTTCTGCTGAAATAAACCTGCGGCCGGCTCAGGCTCCGTTCACTTTCTGCCTGCTTCTTGATTCATCAGAAATCCCGGAGCAAATCGACAGCTACCGCAGAGCTGCAGTGGAGCTGATCCGGGTCCAGACGTGGCTGGTATTGTGGAAGCTGAAAAAAAAAAAGACTGTGTGAAATGTAGAATTCCCTGAGAAAAAAAAACAAAAAACATGTCAAATCATCAGGCGTTGGGTTGGCCAAAGGAGATTAATCTGTCTACAAATATTCCAGTGAACTCAGAGTACACAGAGTATACAGCTCTGTAAAATAAAATGAAGAGAGCACTTCAGTTTCTGAATCAGTTTCTCTGATTTTGCTATTTATAGGTTTATGTTTGAGTAAAATGAACATTGTTGTTTTATTCTATAAACTACAGACAACATTTCTCCCAAATTCCAAATAAAAATATTGTCATTTAGAGCATTTATTTGCAGAAAATGAAAAATGGCGGAAAAAAAAAACTAATGCAAAGGAAACAAGTTCATATTCATAAAGTTTTAATAGTCCAGATATCAATATTTGGTGGAATAACCCTGGTTTTTAATCACAGTTTTCATGCATCTTGGCATCATGTTCTCCTCCACCAGTCTTACACACTGCTTTTGGATAACTTTATGCCTTTACTCCCGGTGCAAAAATTCAAGCAGTTCAGTTTGGTTTGATGGCTTGTGATCATCCATCTTCCTCTTGATTATATTCCAGAGCTTTTCAATTTGGTAAAAACAAAAAAAAAACTCATATCTAGGATGCTGTTAACTTGCAGTTTCTGAGGCTGGTAATTCTGATGAATTCATCCTGTACAACAGAGGAAACTCTTGCTCTTCCTTTCCTGGGGTGGTCCTGATGGGAGACAGTTCCATCATATCGTTTTCAATGGTATTTTAAACTGCACTTGTAAACACTTTTAAAGTTCTTAAAATGTTTCAGATTGAATGATCTTCATTTCTTAAAGTATTTTTTTCTTTATTTAGTTGAGTAGTTCTTGCTTGCCATAATCTGGATTAGAACATTACTCAAAAATTCACTGTATACCTGTAACTCTACCTCTTCACTACTTTACAACTGATGCTCTCAAACACATTAAGACATTCAAAGAAGAAATTCAAATAATTAACTCTTGACGAGTTCAGCACAGCTGAACCAGATGTAGATCCAGATGTAAAAAGCTGAAAATAAAATCAGATTTTTTTTTTTGTATCATATTCATCTTTCAATGACTAACCCAAGTGTTTTTAGTGTACAGCAGAAATACACTGATTGCTCCCACTGTTTCGATATTTTTAAAGGGGACGATAGATAGATATAGATATAGATATAGATATAGATATAGATAGATATATAGATAGATAGATATAGAGATAGATAGATATAGAGATAGATATAGAGATAGAGAGAGATAGAGAGAGATAGATATATAGAGATAGATAGAGAGATAGAGATAGATAGAGAGATATAGAGAGAGATAGAGAGAGATAGAGAGAGATAGATATATAGAGATAGATAGAGAGATAGAGATAGATAGAGAGATATAGAGAGAGATAGAGAGATAGAGATATAGAGAGAGATAGAGAGATATAGAGAGAGATAGAGAGATATAGAGAGAGATAGAGAGATAGAGATAGATAGAGAGATATATAGAGAGAGAGATAGAGATAGATAGATATATAGAGATAGATAGAGATAGATAGAGAGAGAGAGATAGAGAAATTCTAGACATCCAGCAGCAGACACAAAGTTACAAATTGAATACACAAAGTCACAAAATAAAATGTATAAAATATAAAGATATATATAAATACAATCAAATAGAAAATAGAATGTACAATGTAAAAATACAGTCTTTAGTGTGTGTGTAATGTAGAATGGAGGTAGTGCAGTTGAATAGACAGTAAATATGATGTGCATAAAGTGAGGATAACAGATGTCAGCCATACAGAAAGTGCAAATACACAGTTATATAAAGATTTAAATTCAGCAGTGCAAAAGATACGTAAACAGTAGATGGATGAACACGTGAAAGAACTACTAGTGCAGAATAGGGTAGAACTATAAAAATAGTGTTATAGGCATCAGCAAGTCTAAGAGTGTGTCCTTAGCTGAGGGTGTGTCCATGGTGTGGCCAGAGTTACCAGAGTGAAAAAGTGTCAGTCTTTATCACACACGCTCTCTCTCACACACGCTCTCACACTCACACGCTCTCACACACGCTCTCTCTCACACACACGCTCTCTCTCACACACGCTCTCTCTCACACACGCTCTCTCTCACACACGCTCTCTCTCTCACACGCTCTCACACTCACACGCTCTCACACACGCTCTCTCTCACACACACGCTCTCTCTCACACACGCTCTCTCTCACACACGCTCTCACACTCACACGCTCTCACACACGCTCTCTCTCACACACACGCTCTCTCTCACACGCTCTCTCTCTCACACACACGCTCTCACACTCACACGCTCTCACACTCACACGCTCTCTCTCACACACACACACTCTCACACACACACTCTCACACACACACTCTCACACACTCACTCTCACACACGCTCTCTCTCACACACACTCTCTCTCACACACACACTCTCTCACACACGCTCTCTCACACACACGCTCTCTCACACACACACGCTCTCTCACACACACACGCTCTCTCACACACACGCACTCTCTCACACACGCTCTCTCTCACACACACGCTCTCTCACACACACGCTCTCTCTCACACACACACTCTCTCACACACGCTCTCTCACACACACGCACTCTCTCACACACGCTCTCTCTCACACACACGCTCTCTCACACACACGCTCTCTCTCACACACACACTCTCACACACACGCTCTCTCTCACACACGCTCTCTCTCACACACACGCTCTCTCTCACACACACGCTCTCTCTCACACACGCTCTCTCTCACACACGCTCTCTCTCATACACGCTCTCACACACACACACTCTCACACACTCTCTCACACACTCTCTCACACACTCTCTCACACACTCTCTCACACACACACACTCATACACAGTATGTATAAACATGTGTTAGGTGGATGCCTGGGTCCCAACCATGTTTATAGCTTAATTTTAACCTGCTAACCACAAGTTCTTATGTTACAATGTTAAATACTATTAAAGCCATAGTTCTCTGTTTTTACCCCAAATTTGCTGTTAAACTATCAACATCCATATTAAATTGTTTATTGTATTTTCAAAGAGCTCTTACAGTTTTTCCCAAATGTTTAAACGCATTTCTATAAAATTGGCTCAATTTCTCAAAACTCTAAACACAAACTGCAAATTATTAACTGCTTTGTTGAAACTCTACAAATCTCCAGCAAAACTGATTCCTTCCACCAAAACAACACACACAGCTATTTTATGCTCATCTCTTACAGAGCATCAAATAAACACTGACAAGATCAATTCAAAGCACTGTTATCAGAAGTATTTGGTTCTGTTTTTGACTTCATGAGGCCGCTGTACAAATTCAAATGCATACAAGTCCATGGAAATATGTTGTCTTTCTGTTGTTTTTATTTATTTGGTGTGGTGTAGGACCCCCCCATTTACAGTACTACACAAATGTAAGCTATATTTACTGTATGCAATATGTTGCAAAACTGTAATTTTCACCTATTTTCACAATGAGAAACATGATTAGGAAAATTCACATACAAAGAGGACACAAAAATGTATTTATTGCAAAATGCAAAGAAACAGATCACTGTTCTTCAGACCTCTGATCTCGGTCAGGCAAGAGGACCTCATCTACATCAGCTGCAATATTCTCTCTCGCCAAACAGTGTGGGAAAAATGCCTTGCATGGTGAATCCATCTTTGGCAATCATCTGCGTGGATGTCATCACATGCCTCCCCCAAACATGAAGTAGCGCCACGCGCTCGTGGGGTCTGCGTTTGTACACTTTCCACCTCCATGCAGAAAAGAATTCCTCTATTGGATTGAGAAATGGGGAATATGGTGGAAGGTGCAGCACAACAAACTGTGGATTTAGAGAACCAATCATTGACCAGAGCTGCCCAGTGGAAACTTACATTATCCCAGATGGCAACATAGTAGGGCTGTATCAGTCACGTGAGGCCTCTTTTATACCCTGACAAATGATTGAAACGTTCTGCTAATTAAGTTTACATAGCTGCAACTTGTGTGAGACTATTTGGTAATTAGAGTTTTGTATTTGAAGGTCAGTGATTCTTAGGTGAGCAAGGTTTTCTAAAAAAATTGTGTTTTGCGATTTGCAATGCTGTGATTTAGAATGATATTTGAGTGAGAACATATAAAATTGTGTTTAGAGTTTAGCAGTTTGGAGTCACAATGTTGACACATGAGCTTCATGTTTTTGGATTTGTGTGCATAGTTCCACATTTTTTGTGTAAACATTTGGGAAAAACTGTAATAGGTTAAAACTACTGTTCATATTAAATTTTTGTGATCTATTGTAAACATCTTTAAAACTGTTCAATGCTAGGAGTGCACACTAGTAAATGAAGAGTCAGACCATAGAATGGGAGAGTTTTAACATTTTTATTGAGCTCACCAGAACTGTTTTACTGCCTTTTGTCTGTTTTCCAGGAGCCATGTCTGCAGCGTGGGTCAGTGGGTGGTGGTTTAAAGGAGGTGCGGGCCTATTGAGCAAGTCTTTATAGACATGCTGTGAATTATGGGTAATGGAATGTACCATCTGGTACCCTTTTAGGGGGTAAAACAGTGTCTTAACAGAGAACTGAATTGCTAGACAATATTGTTTGTATTTAATATTTAGGACTAACATGTTGTTTGTATGGTTGTTTATGTTGCTTATTGAATGTATAATTTTGTCCAGCTAAAATAATTGTTTGAAATGATATGTTAAAAAAATGATTACCCTTTCTGTTTAAAATAGACTGAGCCATTCCTTTAAAAGGGGCAATGTTCCCACTGTGTGGGGAATGTTTTTTCCATGGCTTTGCCTGTCATAATGGTGGAGGTTGCTTCCTAAACCTGAAGGTTGTAAAAAAGATCTTCCATGCTAAGAGTCAATAAAATGAAGGATTTTGACTCCTTAATGTGCCTCCTTGCCTTGCATTTGGGCACACACACACACACACACACATAGACACACACACACAGTAGGCTAGGCAATATGGCCTTCACACTATAAACTCTTTCGCTAGTTAGTTTAGCATATTCTGTGGAGTTCCACAGGGTTCTACAGTAAAGCACATGACATTAAAGCCTATACTACTGTATTTATGAGACTGAAGGACTGAGCTGTATGTGTGTATATATGCAGAGTATATTTAGTGGTATATATGCATGGGACAGAAAACCCCGGTGAATAGAAAAGCAGATCAACGCAGAGCATCATGATTTGTTTGGAGTGCAAAGAACTGATTTACAAAGAGGGGAAAACATAAAATAGAGAGTGTTCAAGGACTGAAACAGCTTCCAGCTAATTAGGCCCGAGATTGTAGGGTGTAATTGCATTCTCTGAGACGGCTGATAGCTGAGCGCTGCAGAGAGACGAGGTCAGTGGTGATGCTGGGTGCCGGGGTTCAGGGTGAGGAACGGATGCACTATTTATCTGAGCACTTTTACACCAGTGGATTAGAGTGAATAGATGAGCTCAGTGTGATAAACAGGTAGCGTCACACTGGTCACTCTAATTAAAAGTAGTCAAACCATGTTTAAAAGACCGTGACCTAAAAGACTTCAGCTCTCTGTTTCTGCTGTAGCATCCAGCGCTGGCTGCAAAACCGGACACAAATTCTATACTACAGATTTTAATAGAAAATATGGATTTAAAACTAAAAATTTTTTTTAGGAAAATATGGATTTAAAACAAAAAAAAAACGAATTCTATAGTACAGATTTTAAAAGAAAATATGGATTTAAAACAAAAAAAACTAATTCTATTGTACAGATTTTAAAAGCTCTAATTCTATAGTATAGCTTTTAATAGAAAAACATGGATTCAAAGCTAAAAAAAAACGAATGCTATAAGGAAGCATGGATTCAACACTGAAAAATAAACTAATTCTACAGTACAGATTTGAATAGAACATGTGGATTCAAAACTAAAAAACTAATTCTATAGTACTGATTTTAATAGAAAGTATGGTTTAAAAACTAAAAAAAAAAATCTATAGTACTGATTTTAATAGAAATATGGTTTAAAAACTAAAAAACTAATTCTATAGTACAGATTTTAAAAGAAAATATGGATTTAAAACTAAAAAACTAATTCTATAGTACAGATTTTAATAGAAAGTATGGTTTAAAAACTAAAAAACCTAATTCTATAGTACAGATTTTAATAGAAAGTATGGTTTAAAAACTAAAAAACTAATTCTATAGTACAGATTTTAAAAGAAAATATGGATTTAAAACTAAAAAACCTAATTCTATAGTACAGATTTTAAAAACTCTATAGTATTCTATAGTATAGCTTTTAATAGAAAAACATGGATTCAAAGCTAAAAAAAAACGAATACTATAAGGAAGCATGGATTCAAAACTGAAAAATAAACTAATTTCACAGTACAGATTTTAATAGAACATGTGGATTCAAAACTAAAAAAAACTAATTCTATAGTGCAGATTTTATTAGGAAGTATAGATTAAAAACTAAAAAACTATTTTATGGTACAGATTTTAATAGGAAGTTTGGATATAAAACTAAAAAAAACTAAGAAAGCATGGATTCAAAAGTCAAAAATAAACTAATTCTATAGTAAAAACTTTAAACATATAGATTTAAAACTAAATAACCAGTTCTATAGTACAAATTGTAATAGCAAATATGGATTCAAAACAAACAAAAAAAATCTATAAGGAAGCATGGATTCAAAAGTAAAAAAATAAACTAATTCTTATTACAGATTTTATTAGGAAGTGTGGATTTAAAACTAAAAAACTAATTCTATAGTACAGATTTTAATGGAAAATATGGATTTAAAACTAAAAAAACTAATTATATAGTACTGATTTTAATAGAAAATATGCATTCAAAACTAAAAAAACAATTCTATAGTACTGATTTTAATAGAAAATATGGATTTAAAACTAAAAACTAAGTAGAATTAATAGAAAGTATGGATTTAAAACTAAAAACTAATTATATAGTACTGATTTTAATTGAAAATATGAATTCTAAACTAAAAAAACTAATTCTATAGTACAGTTTTTGATAGGAAATATGGATTTAAAACTAAAAAACGAATTATAAAGTACAAATTTTAATAGGAAGTATGGATTCAAAACTAAAAATAAATTCTTTAGTACTAAGTTTATTGAAAATATGGAATAAAAACTAATAAACAAATTCTATAGCACAGATTTTAATGTCAAATATGAATTCAAAGCTAAAGAAATATCTATAGTACAGATTTTAATAGGACGTGTGGATTCAAAACTAAAAAAGTAATTCTATAGTACAGGTTTAATAGAAAATATGGATTTAAAACTAAATAAACTAATTCTATAGTACTGATTTTAAAAGGAATTAACAAAATCTTAAATTCAGATGTTAATAGGAAATATAGACTCAAATTTTAAAAACTAATTCTAAAATACAGTACTGATTTTAATAAGACATATGGATCTTACAATAAAAATTCTAAAGCACAGATACTCAGTGGGAGTCTGTATTCCGAACTAAAGTACAAACTATAAGGTACATATTTGAATCTAAATTACAGATTCTAAATTGAAGTATTAGAATTTCTAGAATACTCTAGTATTTTAAACTAAAGTAACAATTCTAAAACATGGATTCTAAATTATAGATTTTAGCAGGAAGTATAGATTCTACAATCTACAATTCTAAAGCATATATATTAATAGAATGAATACATTCTACAGTATAACATTCTAAATACTCATTATAGGAAGTATAGAATCTAAAGTAAATTACACATTTTAATAAGATATTTACAGGGGTTGGAGAATGAAACTGAAACACCTGGTTTTAGAGCACAATAATTTATTGTGGTGACGGACAGTTCTGGTGGAAACAGGAGAGTTGAGGTGCACATTGAATTCTGCGTGATTTGAACAGCCGTGGTTTTATGTTTTTTTTTGGATACAATCCGGGTTAGCACCTGAACATCCCTTTCAGACAGCTTCCTCTTACAGCGTCCACAGTTAATCCTGTTGGATGTGGTTGGTCCTTCTTGGTGGTATGCTGACATTACCCTGGATACCGTGGCTCTTGATGCATCACAAAGACTTGATGTCTTGGTCACAGATGCGCCAGCAAGACGTGCACCAACAATTTGTCCTCTTTTGAACTCTGGTATGTCACCCATTATGTTGTGTGCATTGCAATATTTAGAGTAAAACTGTGCTCTTACTCTGCTAATTGAACCTTCACACTCTGCTCTTACTGGTGCAATAATGTGCAATTAATGAAGATTGACTGCCAGGCTGCTCCAATTTAATTTAACTAAAATGACAAATCCTGAAGTATGAATTGGTAAGCATTTAAAGTGCGATATTCCAAGGTAAAGATTTTTATAGGGAGTATAGATTCTACAGAAAAACGTTCTAAAGTACAGATTTTAATAGAACTTATACAATATATTTTACAGTATAATATTCTAAAAGTACAGATTTTATTAAGACGTATAGATTCTACAGTAAGAAATTGTAAAGTGTGGCTCTGGGGAGCTCTGCAGGCTTCAGGTTTTTGGAGTCTTCAGCAGGAAGAGGTCCTGAAACGGACCCTTTATCCTGTCGTCTCAGGTTGTCATGGGACTGAATGTGGACTGGAAGTATCCGTCTCTCCTGCGTGTTAAACGCACTCGCTCGGCCTGTTTATCTCCCGCCGCATAATGAAGCCTTTAATCTGCTCACACGCGTCTGGGAGACACTCGCGGAGATAAATCACAAACAGCGAGGAGACTAAACTGATGTGAAACAAAGCCGGAGACGAGTCGCTGAACTCCGCGCGGCGCGCTGCCGCGTCTAATGACTGCCTCACAATGCCGCGCACTCGTCTGATCGCACTATTATCACTACGGGAGAATGTCTGAGCGTGTCAAAACTGAAGCATGGCGGTACAGGACCTATTAAATGTTCCAGCAGTGGGAGTCCTATTAGCATCGCTTTAGTAGCGACCAGCGGCTTGCGGCTAATTTGCATATTTCAGCCCGTCCTTCGTTCCCCGTGGTGTACTTCTCCTGTGTGGCTCACTGAAACAAGCATAGAGTCTGGCAAATGTGGGAATTCTACCCAATTTAATTTTCTTTTTCAATTTTCATTAAAGTCACCCTTGGAATTTGGAATCTCCGTAACAGTCAAAAGTGTGGAAACACCTTCTTATTCAATGTCCAACTCAGTCAATTAAATTTTTGAGGGCACAAAAACATGCCTTAAAAACACAAATTCTTTTAATTAATCATGAGTGTGGTTAATTTTGGGCGTAACATAAAATAAACCAATCACTGTATCAGTTGCCATTCCCTTTAAGAACCAGATGTGCTCTGACTTTGGCACGTTCGTATCTTAACAGCGCGGTGCTTGTTCACGCTGTGAAGATACACCAGCAGCTATATTATTTTATTATTTATTCTGTTGATTGTTGATGTAAAAACTGGATTTGCGCGCTGTAGTTCATTTATTTGTGTGTTCAAGGAACGTGGGTGTACACGATGCTCCTGCATGGCTAAGATGGAATTGGGCGGCTGACTGTTGACTGTTGTCAGGGTTTTAATCGGTCAGTGGCGCACCTGTATTTCACGCCGCCAAAATAAAAACACGCCCGTCATTGTAGATTTATTCATAAACTTTTGCACGTCTTGTGCAGGGTGTTCAATAGGGATCTTGATCTCGATCTTCCATTCCTCAGGCAGAGTGCCAGTTCCATCATAACGTTTTCATAATCTTTGCGACTGCACTTAAGCATTCTTTTTCTTTTTTCTTTACCTAGTTGAGTAGCTCTTGCTTCTCATAATCTGGATTAGAACATTATTCAAATATTCACTATTCACTGTATACCTGTAACTCTACCTCTTCACTACTTTACAACTGATGCTCTCAAACACTTTATTAAGAGACAAGAAATTCAAGTAATTAACTCTTTATGAGTTCAGCACAGCTGTTAACTGGAAAAGCTCACATTCCAGGTGACTCTACCTCATAAAACTGAGCCAAGATGTGCAAACCTGTCTCTATCTAAGCAAGCATATTCTAGTTTGTTTAATAATTGAAACAATTATATTTAGTACATAATACACTAAATAACCAAACGTACCCAGGGTTTCCTCAAAGCAGGGTCATTTTTTTTTTTTTTTGGTGTAATTTGGCTAACAGCGGTCTACCTGTTTACTCTGGAGGGAGATCGGCAGGCTAAGCCGAGCCGTTTTTCTGGGAAAAGCTGTATTGAGTGGGTGGATGGACGTCCCAGGGGAAAATGAAGTCGTGGCATGACCAATCCGCGGAGATGGGCGAGCTGAATGCCGTCTGGCGGACATCCACGGCCACGTTAACACGGCGGGGAAAGTTCTTTTGCACAGCCGCGAGCGTCCCAATCCCTTTCCAGCCGGGCTTTGAAGCTGCTGAAGCCTGCCAAGAAGAGTATCATTTTATAGCAGCGGACAATTGCTGCTCAATTTGCAGCTGGACATTCGGAGGCTGGGCCTACCTGGTGATAGAGGAAGGAGAAGAAGAAATAATAAATGAAAAAAAAATAGGAAAGTAAGAAGGATCACCTGCAGGAAAATCACTGTGTGTATTGTTGTGTGTGTGAGTGTGTGTACACTCCTGGGCTTGTTTATCTGTTTACTCCTCCATTCTTTACTCAGGCTGGCTCTGACACAGCACTTTGTCAATACCACAGTTCAGTTCAGACACACTCGTGCTCGCTCTCTGAGCTTCAGCTGTAACGTTTTAAGCATTTCATTCCAGAGCTCGTTCACTCGCTCGCTCGTATTTGTCGTTTATCCTCCAGACGCCACTCCGAGGAAAGACTGTAAATATATTGTTATTCTACAACTGTGGATGTGGAAGCAGATGTCAGACTCGCATGTTTAAGGGTCTTTTCCCAGTGGTACCCTCCGAGTAGTATGCAAATCTCAGGCAAGCTTCGTGACACACACACACACACACACACACACACACATTCAGTAGAAGCTACATCGTATTGTTATCTTGGCGAAGGATTCCTATTACTTTCAGTCTTAGTCTAACCCTAAAGGAGAATTGTCCATTGTAAAATAGACTTTTGTGTAGTAAAACATGATAAAAAGTTTTTTTTCCTTTGATGAATAGCTCACCTCCGTTCTCCAACAATGTTCAGAGATCCAGAAATTTTAACAGTTTGTCCAAAACACCCTTCAGACTGGGTGATACGTGGCATAATTAAATTAGATAAATCGTTTTTTCCACCATTATCCAGCTCAAAGTAGCTCCACACCTCCTTGCTAGAATCCGGAGAGCCCTGACATTTAAAACGAGGCATTAATAACTTAAAAAGTGCAAAAGAAGCTTATTAAAAACCACGGTTTATATCCTATAATAACGCTAGCTTCAGCTCGGAGCGACGCCATTACTGTACTGATAATAACATAGACATATATACACATAGACTCCGCAGAGCCTGCCTCCTGGCGCTGGCTGCTACACTATGCGGAGGCTATATATATATATATATATATATATATATTTATGACAGTACAAATATGGTGGTGCACGGAGCTGAAGCTCCGTTTTAATTCAAGGTAAGTACTTTTCATCATGTTTTACTACACTAAAAGTCCATTTTACACCAGAGTTCTCCTTTAAAAGTCACACCTAATCATATAGCCCAGTCATTTGGGCACCCATGGCATTACGCCTTTATGAAAAAGCCCTAAACATGATTAGCTAATTGACTACCAAATTGGTAATCAATAGGATGCTTGAGACTTGAGATTCCAAGACACAGGGCTCTATCGTACATCTTGCGCAAGGCGCATTGCAATGCTCATTGCTATCTTATACACCGTCATTTTCACGCCTTGTGCCCGTGCTCTTAAAATAGCGTTTATAGAGTTTATACAGTATTAATATGTTTAAAAGGTCTAAAGTTACTGCTCTTGAAGTTTATTTTCACTTCATATCCAGTTTTAGTTTTAGGGAGTTGTATCACTTGTGCTGAATGAAAGATTCTGTACCCAGGACTGATTCTGGGCTCGTCCGGGGAAAGAGAGGAACTTTTCTCTGAACTGTGGATCGATTACACAATTCTATCCGTCTCTTTTCTGGGTGAATAATTGCTGTTTGCTGTTGTTTTTTCTAGTTTACTGTGATAAAAACACTCATACAGTGAGGAACAGCAGCAGGAGCTCCTCAGATAAAGTGCTGCAGCACTTTATCTAGATGAGCTAGATGAGTGTTTGACTCCACAGAGCTGGACTACCATCTTTCCAGTGTGTTAGCGTGTTATGCTAACTGGCATAGCATTAGTTAGCGAGCTGTATATGCTTCTTTGGCTGTGCTTTTCTTCACAGAGCCTCTCGCAGTATGGCGGTATATGAAAAAAAGCATACTGGGTATAGCGCCCGGCACTACTTTATTCGCACGCTTTTGTGGAGATGACAGTAAGGGATTTTGGGTAATGAGCGCCTTCAATACTCGTTTCCTAATTAATTCCAAATCAAACTGAAACAAAATCAAAAACAATAATGATCCAACATGACGAGGGGACATTTCTGAAACGCTGTTTATTCTAGACGCTGTCATGGTCAGAACAGAATAGCAGACAAGCGCAGATACTGATAAAAACAAAGTAGGTTTATTATAATAATAAACAGATGTAATCAGGGTCGATACAGAAATATGGTTGATCACCAGTAGACAGAGCAATGCAGACAAAACCATACCATAAACGAGAGACAGTCCAGAGTTCATACACAAGCAATCCAGTATCAGAGATAATCCAAGAGGCGGTGGTGAAAGTACAGTCCAGGTCATACACAAACAATCCAATATCAAAGGCAGAGGCAAGAATCGGCGTCGAGAAACAAAAAGCAAGGTCATACACAAAGTAAACTGAGACAAGAGATAAGTAACGCTTTGTATGAGGATAACCTACAATACGCGGCGATGAAGTCTGTTTGGCGTGCACCTTTATAGTGCCAGTAATCAGTATTCGGGGCTTCCTGGTGGAAGCAGGTGAGGTGTCACGTGATCAGGTGAGTGCGTGATGTCAGCGGGTGGTGCATTCTGGGTAGTGTAGTTGTTAACCTGAGAACCTCCGTTAGAGCTTGGTGTGGAAGGGACAGAGGAGCTAACAGCACCAGACGTGACAGTACCTCCCCCCAAGGGAGTCGGAACGGAGCCGGAACGGGGACGACCACGACGACGTCCACCCGACGGGCAGGGAGTACCGGCGGGAGGACCAGGCGTAGCCTCAGAGGTGACGGGCAGGCGGGGGTTGCGAGACTGGGAACCCCTACGCACCGGAGCCGAAGAAGAGAGTGAGCGCTTGGGACGCCCACGGGGTCGAGGAGCAGGCTTACTAGGGTGACGGGCATGAAATTCGGCCAGTAGAGCAGGATCCAGCACGTCACCGGCGGCAACCCAGCAACGCTCCTCAGGGCCGTAACCCTCCCAGTCTATGAGGTACTGGAGCACACCGCCACGCCTGCGTGAATCCAACACCTCTCGAACCGCATAGGTAGACGAATCCTCCCCCTCCACTGCCGCGGGCGGCACGTCATCTGGAACACCCTCAGCAAGCGGACCTGGGACAAGAGGCTTGAGCAGAGAAACATGGAACGAGTTATGCACCCTGTACTGAGCCGGCAACTCGATCTTATAAGTCACCTCATTAACCTGAGACAACACTTTAAATGGGCCAATATACTTAGGCAGCAGTTTCCTACAGGCCCCTTCAAACCTCAAGTCCCGGGTCGACAACCACACCCTGTCTCCGGGTTGGTATTGGGGGGTGGTACCACGGTGTCTGTCGGACTGCTCCTTATATTTCCGTAAAACCTCCGAGATTTGCTGATGCGTCTCCTCCCACACCTGCTCACTCCGCTTCATCCAGTCGTCGACAGCGGGGATCTCAGTGGATGATGCTGTCCACGGAGCTAACGGAGGCTGGTAACCCAGAATGCACTGGAATGGAGTGAGACCAGACGTGGAGTTAATCAGGGAATTCTGAGCTATTTCAGCCCAAATTAAATACTGAGACCATTCTGACGCATGCTTAAAACAGTACAATCTTAAAAACTTTCCCAACTCTTGGTTAACCCTCTCACATTGACCATTACTAGTGGGATGAAACCCAGAAGTGAGACTCACGTGTACACCCAAATGTTCAAAAAACGATTTCCATACCCTAGAAGTAAATTGAGGACCTCTATCTGACAAAATGTCCTCCGGGACCCCATAATGTCTGAAAATGTGTGTGTATATAGCTTGGGCGGTCTGAAGAGCAGTAGGAAGAGCAGGAAAAGGGATAAACTTAACACCCCTAGAAAATCTGTCTACAACAGTAAGGACAGTAGTGTAACCTTCAGATTCAGGTAAATCGGTAACAAAATCTACTGCAATATGTGACCATGGTCGTTCTGGAACAGGTAGAGGACATAGCTTACCGGCTGGAAGGGTTTTGGGTGTTTTGCATTGTGCGCAGATAGAACATGAAACCACGAAAGTTTGAACGTCAGCTCGCATGGTTTCCCACCAGTACCGAGCTGAGATTAGTTGTAGCGTGCGTGTAACGCCTGGATGACCGGACGTAAGGGCAGCATGTGCCCAGCCAATGAGCTGATCGCGAAACTGCTCAGGTACGTAAATCTTGTGAGGAGGGCAACCCTCCGGAGGTTGTGTGTTAGCTTGACTCTGCTGAATAAGGTCATCGAGTTCCCATCTAATAGCTGCTACTTTCACAGTGGGTGGCAGAATGTGTTCGGGTTCGGAAGCGTGGCATGTGTCGTCTGGGGCACTGAAAACACGAGATAAGGCATCAGCTTTAGTATTACGGTTACCTGGACGAAACGAGATCGAAAAATTGAAACGGGAGAAAAACAATGACCAACGAGCTTGACGGGGGTTTAGACGTTTAGCAGTACGGAGATACTCTAGGTTCTTGTGATCAGTAAGAACGGTGAATGGATGTGCAGCACCTTCCAGCCAGTGACGCCACTCCTCTAGAGCTAGTTTTACAGCCAGCAGCTCTCTATCCCCTATCCCATAATTACGCTCCGCTGGTGACATTTTCTTTGAGAAAAAGGCTATGGGGTGAAGCTTAGGCGGTGAACCGCTGCGTTGTGAGAGAACTGCTCCGATGCCAGTATTAGAAGCATCGACTTCAACAACAAAGGGTAAATCTGGATTAGGATGTGTGAGAATGGGGGCAGAGACAAAGGCGGCTTTTAACGCTTGGAAAGCTTGGTCAGCTTCAGGGGACCACTTGAGAATTTTGGTAGCATTCTTAGTTAATGCTGTAAGGGGGGCAGCTATGGTACTGAAGTTGCGTATGAAACGCCTGTAGAAATTGGCGAATCCTAAGAAACGTTGGAGATCTTTGATAGATTGGGGAACAGGCCAGCTAGTAACGGCGTCTACCTTCGAGTCATCCATAAGGACTCCCTGGGAGCTGATAACATAGCCGAGAAATGCGACTCTCTGAAGGTGGAACTCGCATTTCTCGGCTTTAGCATATAGATTGTTCTCCAAAAGTCTCTGGAGAACCGAGCGCACGTGCTGCACGTGGGAATCAAGGTCTGAGGAATAGATTAATATGTCATCTATAAAAAGTGTAACATACTTGCCAATCATGTCTCTAAAAACATCATTCATAAATGACTGAAACACTGCGGGGGCGTTAGCGAGACCATAGCTCATAACTAAATATTCGTAGTGGCCATTGGTGGTGGTAAACGCTGTTTTCCACTCATCCCCCTCCCTAATGCGAACCAAATTGTACGCACTACGCAGATCAAGCTTGGTAAAGTAAGTAGCCGTACGCAGTTGCTCGAGAGCACAAGGAATTAAGGGCAAAGGGTAAGCAAATTTCTTTGTTATGGCATTCAAACCTCTATAATCAATACAAGGTCTCAGTCCCCCGTCCTTTTTCTTAACAAAGAAAAACCCAGACCCGACAGGGGACTTCGACGGCCGAATGAAACCCTGGGCTAATGCTTCGGTGACATAATCATGCATAGCCTTTTCCTCATCGAGTGTAAGGGGGTAGACTCTAGCTTTGGGTAGGGTGGCACCCTCCACTAGGTCGATGGCACAATCATAAGATCGATGCGGAGGTAATTTAGTAGCGTTTTCCTTGCTAAACACTTCTAAAAACTCTGAATATTCAGGGGGTACAACAACGGGATCAGAAATTTCAGGACTCTCTACAGAAGTAGACTGAATAACTAGACTATCCAGAGCTAAACAATGTTCATGACAGTGAGCAGACCAAACCGTGATATCCCCATCGCGCCAGGAGACAGTGGGATCGTGAGTCTTCAGCCATGGCATGCCCAGGATAACTGGATGCTCGGTGCAGGGAAGCACGAAAAGTGGTAGTTCCTCAAAATGAAGAGCGCTGGCTTGTAGAGTGATGGGCAGAGTCTGCAGGGTAACCGGCTTGGAGCGGACAGTCTTTCCATCAACAGCATGGATGGCCAATGGACGTAGAAGTTCTCTGGTGGGCACTCCATGCTCCTTAACTAGGTCCTGGCTGATGAAGTTCCCCTCCGACCCGGAATCTACAAGCGCTGGGACAGAGAGCATACCAGTAGGTAACACAATATTAACAGGCAAAGTAAAACATTTAGAGCGAAGGATTGTGTTGTGCTTACGTACCACGTTAGCGCGTGGAGAGCACTCCACGCGCTGTCCCAGGGCTGGAGCTTTCACAGGTCGGGTCAGGAGACCACACTCAGCCTTGAAATGCCCGGCCTCTCCACAATAAAGGCATAGGTGAAGCCGGATTCGACGCTGCCGCTCCTCTGGAGTTAGCCGGGTTTTCTGGATATCCATGGGCTCTGGGGCAGGCAGCGCAGCTTTCTCTGGAGTGGGAGCGCGGGGCAGAGACACAGGAGTGTGTTGAGTGCGAGGACTGATCTTGGGTCGGCGCGAGAGAAGTTGATCCAACCGGATCGACAGTGAAATGAGCTGATCCAGGGTCAGGGAATCATCTCTGCAGGCTAATTCCCTCTGTACATCTGGATTAAGTCCGCATCTAAACACGTTGATCAAAGCAGCGTTATTCCACCCACTACCAGCCGCGAGAGTGCGAAACTCCAGAGCGTAGGAAGCCACCGGCTTCTGACCTTGCTTAAGAGCCAGCAAAAGTTCTCCATTAGACTGTCCATAACGCGAATGATCAAAAACTGAGCGGAAAGTAACCAAAAAGTCAGTGTAACTAGCCCCAGAAAGGTCTTCCCAAATAGCTGTAGCCCACTCGAGTGCCTTACCAGAAAGCCGTGAGATAATGAAACCGATCTTAGCTTTATCGGTTGTAGGCGGTGAATTACTGAAAAACACGGAGCATTGTAAAAGAAAACCGCTGCATTTTTCCGGATCCCCATCAAACAACTCCGGTTTAGAGACAGAAAATCCAGGCACAGAAGAGTTAGCGTTAGGCATACTGGGGGCAGCTAACGGGCTAGGGCTAGGCTCAGTTACGCCTCTGAGGTGAGCTAGCAGCTCAGCTAGTTGTTGCTGCTGCGTGGTTTGCTGGCGGGCTAGCTCAGAAACAGCTTGGGTCACACCAGCGAGCGTTTGCTGGTGCTGACCGAGTAGCCTCCCCTGGTTGGCTAAACCAGATCTAATAGCCTCAGTATCTGCTATCTGATTTAGTTCGGCCGCGTATTCTGTCATGGTCAGAACAGAATAGCAGACAAGCGCAGATACTGATAAAAACAAAGTAGGTTTATTATAATAATAAACAGATGTAATCAGGGTCGATACAGAAATATGGTTGATCACCAGTAGACAGAGCAATGCAGACAAAACCATACCATAAACGAGAGACAGTCCAGAGTTCATACACAAGCAATCCAGTATCAGAGATAATCCAAGAGGCGGTGGTGAAAGTACAGTCCAGGTCATACACAAACAATCCAATATCAAAGGCAGAGGCAAGAATCGGCGTCGAGAAACAAAAAGCAAGGTCATACACAAAGTAAACTGAGACAAGAGATAAGTAACGCTTTGTATGAGGATAACCTACAATACGCGGCGATGAAGTCTGTTTGGCGTGCACCTTTATAGTGCCAGTAATCAGTATTCGGGGCTTCCTGGTGGAAGCAGGTGAGGTGTCACGTGATCAGGTGAGTGCGTGATGTCAGCGGGTGGTGCATTCTGGGTAGTGTAGTTGTTAACCTGAGAACCTCCGTTAGAGCTTGGTGTGGAAGGGACAGAGGAGCTAACAGCACCAGACGTGACAGACGCTCAGTCTCGCTGACATGTTTTCACTGCATGTTTAATTAGCCCGGCGTATCCTACATTCAGTTTCATGCCTTTTAATCAGACTGTATCATAACGGAGCCACTAATCCTACAAAAACAGCCTCAGTTCTCACCAGACGATGATTTTATAAAGACAGATTGAGCGATAAAGTGAGCCTGATCTTTATAATAAACATATTTTATTGAAATATTTCATTGTAGATAGAAGAGATTAAGAGTTAAAAGGAGAAGAATGAATAGTGGAGGGGTGTTAAGACTTAACGTACGACACATAAGCAAGGTATAGATCATATTTATACAAGTATTCACACCCCTTAAACCTTTTTTTTTATTTTGGTACCTTACAACCACAAACTTAAATATATTTTAATGAGATTTTAAGAGATTTTAATGTGGCATATAATTGTGAAATGGAATAGAAATTATAGCTTTATACTTAGCTGCGAGTTTTTTAGCATCTAGAGGCTGAGATTTTTGCTCATTCTTCTTTATAAAACAGCTCAAGCTCAGCCAGGTTGGATGGAAAGCGTTTGTGAACAGCAATTTTCATGTCTCTCCACAGAAGCTTAATGAGATTAAGGTCTTTAGGACTTTGATTGGGTCATTCTAACACATAGATATTCTTTGTGGAATCTAAACCGTTCCACTGTAGCTCTGCAGCGCTGTATGTTTAGGGTCATTGTCTTGCTGGAAGGTGAATCTCCTCCCCAGTCTCAAGTCTTTTGCAGACTCCAACAGGTATTCCTTCAGGATCGACCTGTATTTAGTTCATCCATCTTCCCTTTAACTCTGATCAGCTTCTTTGTCCCTGCTGAAGGAAAGCATCTCTACAGCATGATGCTCCCACCACCATGTTTCACAGTGGGGATGGTGTGTTCAGGGTGATGAGCAGTGTTACTTTTCTGCCACACCTAGCGATTTGTATTTAGGCAAGAAAGTTCCTAAAACTTTGGTCTCATCTGAGTCCTTCAAAGAACAGGTGTATTTATACTGAGACTAAATTAACTAAATTAATTACCATATCTTTAGCCTATAATGTGCACCAAAAATTATTTAATTTTCTCAAAATCATCAGTGTGCCTTATGTATGAATTCTACCAGTCACAGTAAAGCCACTCTGCTGAAGTGCAGCGTTATAAAGTAGTTTCAATTTAGTTCTTCAGCACTGAGGCTGGAGCAGTATTAGCATTAGCCGCTAACCACACTAAGCCCTAGCTCTTTCGCCATTATTTTCGATTTGAGTATATCGGACTGTAGTCTGAGTGTTTACCGTGTTAAAACAAGCTATGTGGGATGAACCGCTAGCTTATATCACCCTGGCTAACCGGAACACTCAGGGCTCCTCAGAGAAGCGCTATCGGATGGCATTTACTAGCACTAACCACGGCTAACGCTAGCTAACGTTAGCCGCTAATGTTAATGCTGCTGCACCCAGCCTTAGTGGAAATTGTATTGTAAATAAACAGTAGCGCTTTACTCACCCAAATAAACAGCGCTCATTTGACTTTAAAAGGAAATGTTATTTTTTTTAAGAATTAAAGTTTTGTTTACTTAACTTAATGACAAATAAACAGAGACCTGCTGAATTAGAAGGAAAACATGGTGACACCCCTGTTCCTTACTAGTGGTGCATAATGCACCTTACAATCTGATGCGCCTTATGCATTTAAATAGACCAGAAAACAGACTTTTATTGATAGTGTGCTTATAATCTGGTGTGCCTTATAGTGCGAAAAATACAGTAAGTGAGTTCTTAAGGCAAATGATTTAGAGTAAAGTCCAGAGTAAATGGATCTGAATACTTTTAGGTTATTTTATTCCATTTCACAGTTATGTGCTACTTTGTGTTGGTCTATCAATTAAAATTTCATTAAAATACCTTTTTCAAGGTTAAGTTTGTGGTTGTAAAGTGACGAATTGTGTAAAAATCGAGGGCTACGGATGCACTGTATTATTAATCACAAATAAAACAGAATTAAATCACATTTCATGGTGTTTTCTTCTGAACTAACAGCTCTCCAGAGACTGTTCACCATTAAAAACAAGCAGGCTAGATTCTTGTGGTGTGAAAGACCCAGTCCAGATCTGCTTTACAGCCTCTAATCCTACAACAACAGCCTCAGTTCTCACAAGACGATGATTTCATAAAGACAGATTGAGCGATAAAGTGGGTCTGATCTTTATAATAAACATATTAAAACAGAGAGCGGTGGAGGGAGGGAGTGGGGCTTATTCCGGCAGTGCAGTAAAGCCTGGCTGTGCATTAGTTCTGGAGCAGCAGAGTGAGCAGAGTGAGCAGTGCGTGGCCCCGAGCTCCCAGCCGCTCGGCTTTATCTCTGATACACATCTCGCTTTCATGTCTCACTTCCTAAACACTCGTCTGCATCATGATAAGCCCCCCCAGCCCACCCCACCCCCTCGCATGTGCACACGCGTGCCGTACGTGAAGATTATTGAAGGGGGGATGCGGAGAACCAGCCCCGCACACCTCCATGTTTCTGCTGTTGTTGTTTTCTGCAAAATTTTCTGCTGCTTTTATAACCTTGGCCCTTTTCTCACGCACACAGAGACGCACCTGCGCGTGCACGTGGGCGCGTGTGCACACACGGGCATTCATATGCTAAACACCGTGTATGCAAATGCACACAAAGGTGCGCACATGAATCAACATACTGTAAAAACACACATTAATGCAGGACCTGGAGATGCACATACTGAAAGAGTCTCCTTTTACTCCTTTTATCTCTATTGTAAAATACAGTGCAGTGCAAAAGTTTTAGGTATTATACTAATCCATTTATCTCAGCAATATGAGTGTTTTTATCTGAAAAAAAGCACTTCATATGATTTGAACAGATGCAAATAAAGATCGATACAGTAAAACGTAACAAGGTATTCTCATTTTTAACTAAGTATAATACATCAGTAACACTTTATTTAAAGGAACACAAATTAGGCGCTTATTAATGTCTCATTATTTGCTTAATAAAGCCTTAATTAGACATTTGTAAATGATTTATTCACTACTTATTAGGCTTGGGTTATTAAGTGTTATTGGTGCTTGATTAGGGATCTGTAATTGATTAAACATTTATTCAGTTCTTTTTAGTGTCTAATAAGTGATGAACAGAATCTCACTTTAGAATATGGTGCACATCTATTGGTCTATTAGTGATTTATTAACCCCTTATTAACTCAGTAAACTCCAGCACAGCCATAACCTTACATAGAACTCACATAGATCAAACTGCTGCCAATTATAATAACACTAATAACATGTAGAATTAGCTCATAGTTAATGCTTAATAATCTGCTTAACAGGGTGCTGACATAATTAATAACACTTTGTGCATTATAAGAAATAATACAGTTATTATTAATCATTTCCACATAATAGACCCCTAATTAAGCACCAATAACACTTATAACACAGAATAAAGCCTAATAAGTAGTGAATAAACCATTTACAAATCTACAAGTCTAATTAAGGCTTTATTAAGCAAATAATAAGACATTAATAAAGTGTTATGGATTCATGCTGTGAGCCGAGCTGAAAAACAAAGTGCAATAGTTCCAGATTTCTCCTGGATGCTCCTCAGCCGGCATATATGTATATTATGTTCAGTTCCGTCAGCAGCTCACCTGATTTACCACATTTACCAATTTACCAAATCAGGTGTTGATTAAAATGATGAGAACTAGAAATAAAACTCTATTAAACTCAGATTAGGAAATGAGATTAGGAGATGTTTAATGAATAAAGCACTGCTTTTGGTAAAATTGCTGTTTGTATTAATTGTAATGCTGTAATGTGTTTTACTGAGCTAATAAACACTTTTTCTTTACTTAAAATACCCACAGGTGTCTAAAACATTTGCACAATACTGTGTAGGTCCAAGATCACTTTGAACCGTATCTTTACTATACAGTAAAATTTGGCTGTTTTTTTTTTTTTTTTGGTTCTTTAGAGTTTTTTCTACCTCAAATTTTAAGGGTGTTTTCACACCAGCACTATTGTTTCAGGCTAAAATGGATTCTGGTTTAATTGCACTTATGGTGCAATTTACTTACACACAAATATCTGTTCAGCTGTTCAGGTGCAGTTTAATCTGATTTATTACTCAGATAATTACTACAGCTACAGCTTGTCATCAATCTATTTAATTAATTAACGAATTTAGGAATTATTTGTGTCTTTTTTTTTTTGTTTGGAAATGCCATTTTTTTAGGTTGATTTCAACCAGACAGCGCCACTCTGATTTGCTGAGACCGCAGGTCATCATAACCCAAACTCCAATCTGATCTGTGAGGCAACACGTCAACCGCACGTATTTTTTAGGTGCTGCAGAAGCTCAGCTCAGCTCAGCTCAGGACTCGTGTGCCACAAGCTGTAAGGTAAATTTGGCCAGGTTTGTTAATTTTATGATCATGTACGTGTTTTTGTAGTGTTAGTAGTTTTTGTAGTTTTAAACCACCCGAACCTGCTGGCATTGCCTCTTTTCCCAGGCAGCTAGCTAGCTAGCGAACTAGATAACTAGCTAGCTAGCTAAGGATAGCTAAACATTGCACATAGTTAAAATGTGCTGTTTTAATATATATTTTTTCTACACAACAGAGTAGTCCATTTAACATCAACACAGTGGTACGATAGGGGTAATTAATGTAATTTATCCGTTGCTTTTAGTGGTTGTTGGACGATTTAAGTGTTTTAGAAAAAATGAAGGAGATTAAAATGCAATTTATTGTAAAACATGGTGTGTAGTGAACGTGAATAACTAGTACCAGAAGGTGGTGAAGCTGTTTTGTGTTCCAGTAAACCTTCCTGTAGCATTGTTTGACTTAGCAGCAGATTTGAACCTGAACCTTTAACCGCCCATGAAACAAAGAGACATTGAAACGACATCTTTTCTAGGTGCAGACTGTGATGCCAGATGACGTCTTTTTTCGCACATTCAATATTGACCTTATATTGACCTCTGCAACAACCTAAGACATCTTTTCTATGTAGAAAAGAGGTCTGCAATGACCAGTGATGTCAGTAACGCGTTACTCTAATCTGACCCTTTTTTTTCAATAACGAGTAATCTAACGCGTTACTATTTCCAATCCAGTAATCAGATTAAAGTTACTTATTTAAGTCACTGTGCGTTACTCTCTCTCTCTCTCCACCTCACACTCACACACACACCGCAGCCTTCCCCATCCCCCCTACGCTCTCCCCCAATCAAACGCGTCTCACTTCTGTTAATGAGGTTAATGAGCATTGATTTACTCACCGCACTCCCCTGTCTCTCTCTCTCTCTCTCTCTCTCTCTCTCGCGCTCGGCGTGTCTTTAGTTTCCGCCCGTTCTCGTTTTTCCGGCAGTTCTCGGGCTCCCTATCTTTTAAGACGTTTTTTCCCGGCCGCGTCCCAATTCACTAGCCGGGGCAGCGGTCTGCACAGATCTGATTGGCCGAGGAGAGCATTTGAAGATTTTACACCGCACGTGATTGGTCTGCGAGTTTACTGTGCCGCAGAGCGCGTAAACCGTAAAGACAAGAAAAGTTCTGACGCTTTAAATGAACGCTGTCAGAATTAAATCCTTTTCAGTAGTTTATCGGTTTGGGTCCGCATTGGACAACGTCTGGGTCCGGACCCGGACCCCAGTCTGCAAATATGTGATCCCTGGTCTAGACCATATACACGGTTCTGTTTTATAAAACTACTCCTTGCTGCCCTGCAGAGAACAACAGGTTCAGTGTTCAGTTTTACAGTGTTAAATACGCAGGTCAAGAAAGACTTTCTTTATTTTATATATTTTTTATAAAAACAAGTATTTATGTTTAGTAAAATCAAGAAAGACCATATTTTATTTTTTATTAAAAAAATATTTATGTTAAGTTAATTCAAGAGAAGTGGTCTTTTATTTTTATTTTTAAAAAATCAGGAAATAGTTCAACTTTAAATGTCTAGAGATACATTGTTGCAGTTAAAAATGGATTTTCCAATAAAGGGAGTTTTGGCAAAACTGGTTATAATGTTTATGTTAAGGCAGCGGGAGGTGCTGTCTGCAGTTACTTTTTAAAGGAGTAATCAGTAATCCGATTACTTTTTCAAAGTAACTATACCATCACTGGCAATGAACTAATTTGGACTAGAATTAGCCTTTATCTGAAGGTCTAGGGGGCCGTCAATATTGAACGTGCGGAAGACGACGGAAAAAAGACATCATCTGGCGTCACAGTTTGCACCTTCAGGAACCAAAACTGGATGTGCAAAAATGACCTAGAAAAGATGTCGTTTCAACGTCTCTTTGTTTAATGGGTTACCTTCACAGATACAAGCTCTGTCATTCAGTACCAGAGACTGTAAAAAAGATGGACGCCATGTCGCCGTTTCCATTCATTCAATGAAAATGAAGCCAAAATCTTCCGTCATGTTGGCGATCCTGACACCCGATTCTGCGCAGTAGAGTCCAGAGGAGGGAGAAAGACTGTGGAGAAACAGCCTACTCATTTAAATAACCCCGCCCCTGAGGGCTGGAAAGCCTCGAGGTCACAGGCTGCGGAGCGGAGCTGACGGTCTGTTATTGGTCCTGCCCATAACCAGCCCTTTTACAATAACCACACCTTTTTTGAATAGAGCTGAATAACCTTCTAAAAAACGAATTCTGTTGGAATATAAAAATTTTACAAAATATAATCAGAGGTTACACTAGCTGTTGCATTTAAATAAAGGAGGTAGAATTACAGTATATTGGAAAAAAACGTGATTGAAAGTTGTCTGTTTTGCCATTGAAACCTATGGGGATGGGTGGTGTTACACAGCTTTCTGCAGCCGAACAGCAGGGGGCGCCCGACCTGTGGTGGATTCACTTTTGAGAGATGATGCTTTGTCGAGCTATACACAGTCTATGTTCAGTACAGACCCTCGTCAACACTAATCACTCCAATATTGCAAATTCAAAGCAGCTGATGAAAAATCAGATCGGCCTTCGGACAAAGCAGAAGCTGCTGCTGACTCCCCGCGGTCATTACCACCGCTCCGTAAGAAAGCCTTGGCCATGATTCGGCTGTGTGCGAATTTCCATTCTGGCCCTTTCAATCACGGCCTTCTAAAGCGAGCAGGGCGCTGTGGTATAATGAGCACACTGGAGGAGCGAGGCGCAGTGTAGGAACTCTGAGTGTTGAACACTCTGGGTGTTGCTGGCATGCTGTTTGGAACAGCAGGCTCCAGGCTATCAGCCCCAGAGGCACTAACCTCACCCAGAGCCTCGGGCGGACGCTCAGAGCCTGCGGTGCGGGTGCGGTGCGTGTGAGGGAGTCATGAACAAATCAAGTGTGCACCACCTATGAAGAACCAGTGGAAGTGTCCCTCACGTGAGTTCCCTCAGTGCTGCAGCAGAGCTCGGGGACTGTGCTCCATTGTGGAGCTGTGGACCAACAGATCAGCGCAAATCAGAGTAAACAACAGCTTAGTTAAGAAAACAGTCGATATAGATTTACTGTGCTGCTGTAACTGTGGAGCTAAAATGCTCTAGACATGTAATAAACACACTTTTGTGTGCATGGTTTGTCATGCAGTCCCCTTTTTGTCATATTTACATTTTTCAGATTATGAAACTAACTTTAACATCAGACAAATACAACCTGAGTGAAAAAAAGCACCTTTTAAATGAGGATTTCATTTATTAAAGCAGCACTAGGTAGGATGTCTTTGATTATAAATCTTTTTAAAAGAAGTAAAATTACAGCTTGAAACTCACTGCAGCGCTGCACTGAGGTGTAATAGGAGGAATAGCGGTGCTCTCGTGTCTGTGCCGGAGCTCCTTTGAGTTTAAACCAGACGCTGTAAGTTTTCCGAGGCGACCGTGACCAACGCTCGCGAGAACTGCGACCTGCTTTCCGACCTTTAGTTCTAACAGTTCTACAAGGACTACTGGTTCATTCTTTACAAACTAACATACAGACACTCTGACAGAAGCTGGAAAGAGACCGAATATGTCTGTGAAAGCCAGAAAACGAGAAAGAGAAACTAATCCGCCTGAAACATTTATTACACTCTACAACTGTAGGGGGAGCCCATGAGCACAAAATCTCAATCCTACCTAGTGGAGCTTTAAGCAAAAAAACTATCCAAACCAATCTATGATTAATCCCTAATCACACTTTTTGTTTAATTGAATGAGTTTAATTTTACTACTAACCACAACCAGACCTGATTACTACCAGCCCTGTAGAATCAAGAAATCATTTAAATAGAACCTTTCTGACAACATGAAGCAGATAAAACATCTCAAAAAGCAGCACAATATTATACCTCCATCTGAAGAAACTCAAAAACAGATCAGAAAACAAAGTCATTGATCATCTATCAGTCTGGAAAAGATTACTTATAAAGTCATTTCTAAAGCTTTGGTACTCCAGAGAACCACAGTGATTCACTATTATTCACTAATGGAGAACAAACATGGAACACTGGTGAACCTTCCCAGGAGTGACCGGCCAACCTAAAGAAATTACTCCAAAAGGGCATGAACAACTCATCCAGGAGATCCCAAAAGAACCCAGAACAACATTTAAAGAACTGCAGCTCTCACTTAAAGCCTCAGTTAAGGTTAATGAGTGTTAATGATTCAGTAATAAGAAAGAGACTGGGTGAAAATGGGTCTCCATGGGAGAATTCCAAGATAAAAAACACTGCTGACCAAAAACAACACAAAATTCCTCCACAGAGATGTGAAAGACTAATTGTCAGTTATCAGTAAAGCTTGATTTGAGTAGCTGCCGCCAAGGATGACACAACCAAGTTATTGGGTTAAGGAAGCAAACACTTTTTCACTCAGGTTACTCAGGTTATCTTTGTCTGATATAAAATTTCGTTTGATATTCCGAAATATATCAGTATGAAAAAAAAAGCAAAAACACAAAAAATCTGAAATACCTTTTCAAGCCACTGTATATACAGTGCTAGAAAAATGATTAAAGAATTTAAAGAAATGAGGATGGCCTACGGTTTAGCATGAGCAAAGAGCAGCACATGATCATTGTGTTCAAAATACTTGAACTAACTTTAAATATGAATAAATATGTATTGAATAAATGATAAAGATATAATTTTATACATTTCAATTGAAGTATGGCTTTGGCACTTTAAATAATTCCGTTCCAGGTGAGCCATTGGGTTGACCAGGTGGTTGACATAGTGTTGAAAACATTTACGGAGATGTGGATTTCATTTTCCAGCAGGACTTTGCACACTGCCAAAAGCACCAACTGGTCTTATATAATAGTCAAATTTTCCGAGACACTGATATTTGGGTTTCCATTGGCTGTAGGCCATACTCATCAACAATAAAAGAAAAAAATGCTTAAAATAGATCACTTTGTGTGTAATACATCTATATAATATACACAAGTTTCACATTTTGAACTGAATCACTGAAATAAAGTACGTTTTTAATGCTATTCTACGTTTTTTGAGATGCACTAGTAAGTGTAATTGTAAGTACGTTCTAAGTCTTGTCTAGTTGAGTACATGTGGGCTAAGAGAAAAACTAGGAGATGAATAAGAGATATATATATATATATATATTTTTTTTTTTTACTGAACTATCTCTTAAAGCACTTTCACGTCTCTTCAATGGCACTCGACGGCAGATAAGGACTGTAGTAAATCAGCTGATGGTCCTCCACTTCCTCACTGCAATTTTTAGCATTGAAGAGACTGTACTTGCCAAGCAGTGGCTCCATTTGCATTGCTTAATGAGAAAGCTGGAAATGGTCACGACCTCAGTCACCTTGGTCCGAAAGCTCTGTACATTTTCACAGAGATTTCCATCTTTCTGGAACAAAATCACATCTCCTCTCCTCATCTGTTCCGACTTCATTTTTCATTTCCGAGGTAGACCTTCTTTTCTCTCCCGAAAAGAAGCCGGCCGACAGCCTCTCCCCAGAGCCGGCAAATTCCGCCACTCAGGAGGGAATTGGGTCTCTTTTTTTTCTTTTTTTTTTGACTGAACCGAATGCTTCCCGTCATTCATCAGCCGCGTGCAGTAACACTAATCATAGCGGGGCTATAAAGGCGCTGGCTGTGCTTCTGGGTGGCATGAGGTGGAAATGATTGTCTCCCATCACTGGGAGTCATGTGAGGGAATCGCGCTGTATATTACCAAGCTTTTGATGGACCATCTCCGGGGCTGGGGCTCAAAGCCATCCCCCAGTTTTGCTCCTTTTGAACCCTGTAGCCCTGCTTTACGGAGCTGCCATAGCGGGACAGTCGTTTATCTATCACTGTTTGTTAGAACTGCTGCTGTTGACCTTCAGGCCTAAGAGGGTTTGGACTGAAATATTGTACGTCCTCAATCACAGATGGGTCAATTAGGTCTGTCCACCAGCAGTGAAGACCTAATTTCATTGTCGGGATGGAGGGGCCTTGTTGGTGGTAGTGGTGTTGGTGGTGGTGACGGTGGCTAGAAAGCTTTATGTCCTAGAGATATTGCTACAGCCAGTGGAATTCCTACAACTACAGTTGCAATAAAAGTATGTGAACTCATTGGGATGACTTGGATTTCTGCATAAATTCATAAATTGGTGATTAAATGTGTTCTGACCTTCATCTAAGTCAGAACAATAGACAAACACAGTCTGCTTAAACTAATACCACACAAAAAAATCGGTACCACTTTAAAATAAGGCTACCTTTAAAAAGGGTTTCTGAATGGTTTATAAAGGAGTTAATTAATGTCTATTATTTAGGTTACAAATACTTTCAAATCCATTGAAAAACAGTTAATAATTATATAACATAAATAGCAAAGGCAAAAGTGAGCTGGAAATTTGCAAAATATTGATTCCACAATCATTTCTACTGTCAAACCTCTTCTAGATACTGATCTTACTTTGCATTTTCCATCAATTAGCATTAAACCTGTCGGTAACACTTTATAATAACTTTCATTAATATACCATTAACTAATGAATACTAACTATTATTTCTCACATTTTAAGAAACCAAAACGTTGGAATATCCATGCTGATAACTATGTCATGTGTAAACATTTGTTAATGTTCAAATAAACTAACACGTTGTTTCTACCTACTGATCATTAGTTAAATATATATTGCAGAAAGTTATTATAAAGTGTTACTGTCACATGGTCCCTGTCTGTTCTCGTGTTTCTGTGTTTATTTACCTTTTCTGTGCCTGTCTCTGCTTGTGACTGTGAGTGTGTCTCCCACGTGATCCGTGTTCCTCAGTGTTTCTTGCCCTCACCTGTGTTCATTTGTAACTCCGCCCCTTAGCCCCAGGTGTTTTCTGTTTCCCGTGTGTGTTACACTATTTATAGTCCGTGCTCCCTTTCCCTCGTGTCGGTTCTTGTGCTTTGTTAGCCTGTTATGGTTGCGTCTCTGTTTCCCATATTTCTTGTTTTCAGTTTAGTTTCGGTTTATTTGTTTATTTTTGTCTTTTGTTATTTGTGTAATAAATTCACTCGCATTTGCATCCGCTCTCCTCGTCCTTCCTGCCCACACCCTGACAGAAGAACCGACCAAACAATGGATGCAGCGAGTGGCTTCTACCTGGGTTCCAGATTGGCGATCCGCTGCACCTCCCTTTCTCGCGGCGTGCTGGAGGAGCAGCCTTCTCTTAACTCCTCAGCTAACCGGCGCCGGAGGAGGAAAAGACGGCAGCGGCGTTCTCAGCGCTCCCGCTCGCCAGAGGAGGATCCTCTCAAGGGGGGAGCACTTTTTGGGGGGGCGCACCGTGTTGGCAGGGACGCAGGTTGTGAGGAGTCTTATTTCTGGGATTACATAGACTTCCTCACACCTGCGTCCAGCTCGGAGGAGGAGGAGGGAGATTACCTCCCTACACCAGCCCGTTGGCCGTTGCCTCCAGGGGCAGTTCTGCCTCCCGCATGCCTTTGTCCGCCCTGGTTCCTGAACGGTCCCGAGCCGGACTTCACCGGCGACCCAGCGCCCTCTGAGCCGATCTTCACCGGCGACCCAGCGCCCTCTGAGCCGATCTTCACCGGCGATCCAGCGCCCTCTGAGCCGGACTTCAGCGGCGACCCAGCGCTCTCCGAGCCGGACTTCAGCGGCAACCCAGCGCTCTTCGAGCCGGACTTCAGCGGCGACCCAGCGCTCTCCGAGCCGGACTTCAGCGGCGATCCAGCGCTCTCCGAGCCGGACTTCACCGGCAGACCTACGGTCAACGCACCTACTCCTGTGGCCGTGGCTCCCGTTACCACGCCCACTCCCAGGCCCCGCCTTTCCAGGCCTGCTCCGAGGACACCTGAACTATTTTCTAGAGCTGTGCCCAGGCTGGCCCCACAGACATTTCCACAGTTCTAACAGTTCTACAAGGACTACTGGTTCATTCTTTACAAACTAACATACAGACACTCTGACAGAAGCTGGAAAGAGACCGAATACGTCTGTGAAAGCCAGAAAACGAGAAAGAGAAACTAATCCGCCTGAAACATTTATTACACTCTACAACTGTAGGGGGAGCCCATGAGCACAAAATCTCAATCCTACCTAGTGGAGCTTTAAGCAAAAAAACTATCCAAACCAATCTATGATTAATCCCTAATCACACTTTTTGTTTAATTGAATGAGTTTAATTTTACTACTAACCACAACCAGACCTGATTACTACCAGCCCTGTAGAATCAAGAAATCATTTAAATAGAACCTGTCTGACAACATGAAGCAGATAAAACATGGGCACCCATCTATGTTTTTCGTGCCCCTGTCTCTTCCTGTTATGGTTCCTGTCTCTGTCTATGTTCCAGTTCCTGTCCCTGGTGGTTTTTCTGTTCCAGTCCCTGTCACGGTGTTTGTTTCTGTCCCTATTGCTGTTTTCATTCCGGTCCCTTTGCCCAGTAATGTCCAGTCCCTGTTTTCTGCTCAGTCTCCTCTCAGGTGTCCTCTGTTCTAGTCTTGTGTTTTGTTTCTTTTTTGGTTTCCGCCCTCTCCTGACCGGCTCCTGGGGGTTTGTTTTTTCGCGCCCCAGGAGTTGCGCGTTAAGGGGAGGGTTCTGTCACGTGGTCCCTGTCTGTTCTCGTGTTTCTGTGTTTATTTACCTTTTCTGTGCCTGTCTCTGCTTGTGACTGTGAGTGTGTCTCCCACGTGATCCGTGTTCCTCAGTGTTTCTTGCCCTCACCTGTGTTCATTTGTAACTCCGCCCCTTAGCCCCAGGTGTTTTCTGTTTCCCGTGTGTGTTACACTATTTATAGTCCGTGCTCCCTTTCCCTCGTGTCGGTTCTTGTGCTTTGTTAGCCTGTTATGGTTGCGTCTCTGTTTCCCATATTTCTTGTTTTCAGTTTAGTTTCAGTTTATTTGTTTATTTTTGTCTTTTGTTATCTGTGTAATAAATTCACTCGCATTTGCATCCGCTCTCCTCGTCCTTCCTGCCCGCATCCTGACAGTTACCAACCTGTCATATTAATATATTTGTAAGTATGTTTAACTATTTTTTTTTTATAAATTAAATGACTGTTTAAGAAAAGGACTAAGTAATCAACGGATCACTGTTGCATTTTCAATTTAACTGCTTATCAATGTTTTTTAAGGCATTTACAACCTAATCAATATTAATTAATAATCTAATTTATAAAACATTTCGAAACCCTGTATGAGAGTAGTCTTATTTTAAAGTGGTACCAAAACTATATGTTTGCATGGTTTTATTGAACACAACATGTTAACATTCACAGTCAGAGGGAAAAAGTATGTGAACCTCTAGACTAATGACTTTTCTAAGAGCTAATTGGAGCCAGGATGTGATGAGACTGGATGTGTTGGTTAAAGCTGCTCTGCCCTATAAAAAAAAACACACACCAGTTTTGAGTTTGCTGTTCTTAAGAAGCACTGCTTGATGTGAATCATGCCTCTCAGCACAAAACAGCTCTCAGAAAACCTACGTTCAAAAATTGTTGACTTGCATGAAACTGGAAAGGGTTAGAGGTACAAAAGTATCTCTAAAAGCCTTGATGTTCATGTGTCCACGGTAAGACAGACGCTCTACAAATGGAGAAAGTTCAGCACTGTTGTTGCTACTCTCCCTAAGCATGGTAAAGTCCTGTAAAGGTGACTGCAAGAGCACAGCACGTGCAGAATGATCAATGAGGTGAGGAAGAATCCTAGAGTGTCAGATGAAGACTTACAGAAATCTCTGGCACATGCTGAAGATTTTTATTGCAAATATATCATTAAACAAGAATGGAGTTGATGCATAAATGGACCATCTAAGTAAAGTGGTACCAAGTCTGTCAGTGTTACTTATTCTTACACTCTGCACAAGCTGTGATACAATGCTCATTGCTATCTTACACCCCACACACAGTCTATTTTCACACCTTGCACCCACACCATTAAAATAGCAAAGGCACTTAAGGCCGTTGTGATCTGGAAGTGAGGTGTGTTTAGGTAAATTTCCAGTATATTGCTATCTTGGCAACGGAAAACACAGGTGCACTGATTGATTAAAACCGTGACAACAGTCAACAGTCAGACATCCATTACTATCTTAGCCATGCAGGTATATCCCCTCTTATTATACACAGAAGAAATCTCAGCAGTGTGCAAGCCTAACTTTTACATCAGCAATCATCGGAATACAGTATAAATAACATGCCTGTTACCTAGTTGCGCTTCTTTACAGCATGAAGGAGCAGCTTAGTTCCCTCGGCTAAGAAATGCAGAAACACTGCACCTTTAAAATAGCGATCCGCCAAAGTCAGAGCACACCCGACTCTTTAAGTGAATGTTAAGTGACACACTGATTGGTTTAAAATAATAAGTAGATGCATTTTGCGTTTTTTGAGCTGTGCAAAGTGTACTTTTCCAAACGTTATGATAGCAAAGACACCCTGACACCCCTAAATCAAGAATCAAGTTGCTCTGTACGGGTTTACTTTTTAAAGAGATTTGGGTAAAATTTAATTTTGGTGGTTTTCGGACTTTCCTCATCCCTTAAAAGTATTTACTGCTAACAATAATAATGCACACAAATGCTGCAAAACTTGACATATAGCTAAATGATTACAGGAGAAGTCTGATTAGACAATGGGGTCCCTATTTTACTGATTTTTGGGTTGAGTTGTGAACACAATTTCTCACATAGATATCATTATAGTAGGTGTGTGGGCAACTAAGTAAGAAACATATTTCCACACAAACTGTACAAAGACAGTGGGAACACTGGAGGGCATTACTGTATCTTTAAACAACACTCAATACATCATTAATGCTCCCCTTCGGACATGAACTCACTGCAGCCCTTATTCCAATTCTCCTGTCCACCTTAACTGCTGAACAGTTACTACTATAGAGCTCTGGAAAAAAAGAAGAGACCACCTGAAAATAATGTTTTTTTTTATTTTACCAAATTGAAAGATGGATGAAACAAGCCATCAATCTAAGCTGAACTGCTTGAATTTTTTGCACCAGGAGTAAAGGCATAAAGTTATCCAAAAGCAGTGTGTAAGACTGGTGGAGGAGAACATGCCAAGATGCATAAAAACTGTATTAAGGGTTATACCACCAAATATTGATTTCTGAACTCTTAAAACTTTATGAATATGAACTTATTTTCTTTGCATTATTTGAAGTCTGAAAGCTCTATATTTAAAATAAATAAATATATTTATTTGGAATGTGGGAGACACATTGTCTGTAGTTTATAGAATAAAACAACCATGTTCATTTTACTCAAACAAATATTTATAAATAGCAAAATCAGAGACACTGATTTAGAAACTGAAGTGATCTCTTATTTTTTTTTCCAGAGCTGTTTAGGAGAGTGGACAAAGTATTGGGGCATTGTCTCCTAGTGTACATTGATTCTCCCAAAATCAAGGGTTGTAAAACGTTTACACTGCTTTTGTTGGAGTAACTGTCTCTACTGTCTTAAGAGTGATTTCTACTAGATTTTGGAGCATTGCTGTGATAATTTGCCATATTGTGCAAATTAAAAAAAACCCTCTACAACTCAATACTGGGGCTTTTATATCCCTTAAGCCTACACCTTGCTTTAGGTGTGGTGCCAATAAGTTCCATGTTTATCTGCTCCAGAGAGTCCTATTCTATTAGCGTTATTCTCTAACGGACCAGACAAAAACTGTCTGTGTGAATTTGCTAATATTTGTTGGCAATTAATGCAACTTACTGTTGTTAGAAATTCCCATTTACATCTGTGTCCATTTGCTGACACCCGAAATTAACATCTTATTGTGTTAAGAAGTCATTTATTACTGTTGGAGAGTCATTTATCACTTATTACTGACCTTTCTGTGATAAATCAGAAGTGCTAATCAAGGACATCATTCTTGTGCCAACTGTTACTGTGACTTCCCCTTAGCAGAGATGGCTTATAATCCTCCAGATACAGGTGCATCTCATAAAATAGAATATCACCGGAAAGCTATGCCTATGAAAACCCAAAAATCAATGTTTTAGAAAACTAGAATACCATAGAGACCATTTGGTACTTTTGGCAGTGTGGGCAGTGTGCCAAGTTAAGGTCAGCAGAGGGAAGCATGAAGTGCTGTAAGATTTTGTGTGAAAACAAAAATACACTGACTTTAGACTTGATAATAAAACACAGTGGATCAACACCAGCAGATATCAGACATGTCTCTCCTCCAAACCATCACTGATTGGTGGAAACTTCACACTAGACCTCGAGCAGTTTGGACTGTGTGTCTCCCCACTCTTCCTCCAAACTCTGGTCTCTTAATTTACAAATGAAATGTAAAATTTACTGATGATCAGTCATGATTTAGAGAGACATGCTGATCATCTGCTGGTGTTGATCCACTGTGTTTTATTATCAAGTCTAAAGTTAGTGAAGTTTTGTTTTCTCACAAAATCTTACAGCACTTCATGCTTCCCTCTGCTACTGACAACTTTTATGGAGATGCAGATTTCATTTTCCAGCAGGATTTTGGCACACTGCCCACACTGCTAATTAGTACACTGATTTTTGGGTTTTCATTGATTATCAACAATAAAAGAAATAAACATTTAAAATACATCAATACATCAATAGATAACAGCATGTGTTCTTGTATAGCTTTAACGTCTTTAATATTAAATTTACAATGTAAAATTACTGCTACTTTACAAAGGCAAATTGTGGAGGAATCCTTCCTCCTATTTTTGCAACAAAGGGAGTCTGACTGGGTGTTACGTCATGTGCTGAACTGGGTTCTCCCAGATGAGTGGGTGGAAGCATTCTAATTAGCCAGTTACTCAAAAAAAAACAGTGCGGGATTGTATCCAGGACACCCAACCAGATTTCAGTGGCTGGACATCACCCTCAGCCCCTGGCTACGCCACTGGCTACAGCGAGACTGCTGACTACCAACTAGCCAACCAGCTTCCTTCAGCATAGCTTCCATAACCGGAGAGAATAAAACATCTAATTTAAACACAACACACGATTCCTGCATTTACATTTAACTACAGCTACCAACAGAACCATGCTGGATAAAGGCTAATTAGACTATTAACCACAGAACTACCCAGATACAATTCCTGATCAGCCTTTATCAGCACACATTCACTGTGATTGACTGGCATTGTTTCAATAAGCTTCTGCAACGTCACAAGATTTATTTTAATCCAGTGTTGCATTCATTTTTCACCAAGATCTTGCAGCAGCATTGATGATGGTAGAGTCTGACCACTGCACAAAGCAGCTCTTCTCCATCCAGCACATCCCAAAGATTCTCAATGAGGTTAAGATCTGGACTCTGTGGTGAATTCTCTCTCAATCCATGTGTGAAAATGATGACTGTACATAACTGTTTATTGTGCTCTATAAGAACTAATACAGCCATTATTAATAATTTCCACATAACAGACCCCTAATTAAGCACCAATAACACTTAATAACACAGACTAAAGCCTAATAAGTAGTGAATAAATCATTTATAAATGTATAATTAAGGCTTTATTAAGCAAATAATAAGACCTTAAAAAGCGCCTAAATTGTGTTCCTTAAAATAAAGTGCATCAACTACACATCATTTACTTACCTAAATCCAGGTGGACTTTTTTTTGGCAGTGTATCATGCCCACATGGGATCTGTATTGGAAGCCCATCTGGGTGTCCCCAAACCTTGAGAAATGTTTTTCTATGAGTTTCTTGGTGAAACAGGAGGATTTAACCATGTTCCCCAATGGGCACCAACTGAAATGTACACTGCACATTGGGCTTAGATAGGATCCATGTGAGATTCAAGTGGGCAGTAACAATGGGGCACATTGGGTACTCAGCTAGGACCCAATAACAAAACACAAAAGTACAAAAAAGTACAAACCTGGAAAGAGACCATGCCCACCTGGAACTCCTAGCTCTTATTTCTGCCAATTAGAAAGTTTTTTTTTTTTTTTTTTTTTGCTTGAAAACTCAGACTGGTGTAAGTGGTTAAGTTGAGCTGATTAGCTCTTGGCAAGCTTAGGGTGTGTTTTTGTTAGGGCTGTCAATGTTAAAGTGTTAGCGCACACAATTAATTTGGAATTAGTAATATTATTTTTTTTTCGTTTTTTAAATGAATTACGTGACTATTAGACTTAAAACAAAGTGTTTTTTTTTATTTGGTGCGTAAGTTGGCAGTAAGTTGCCTTGAAATTTTAAGTTTTCTCAACTTTTTAATTTTTACAGTACAGTTAAAAAATAGTGGTGCACCTTGGTGGGAATTGTCTTAGTAATAGCTAGATCAAAATATGAGATGTGGCGTGTGAACTGCTTGAAATGCCTGTGTCTCATGCCCAATGCGTGAGAACTTGAAGCCCTGTGACCAAATTTACCAACCAACCAAGTTGACTAGCTTGAGCAAACATGGCCAAAAGTCAAATGCAAAAGCTGGCTTACAAATATAAGGTGTATATTTTTTTCCTTAACTTAGATATAACATATAACTCATTATTTGAAAGTACTTACATCTCCTTTATCTGCTGACTTGCAATGACAATAAGTACAGATGCCACCCTCAGACGAAGTCTGCTGGCTAATCCTGCTGTGTACTGTCTGAGGTTCTCCATCAACTGATCTAGAGGTTGGGGCTATGGTAGGAGTTGAAGGGTGAGGAGAACATCCACATGGCTCATAGAAGATATAGGAAAAGAAGCTCTGTCATCAGAAACTGACCATCAGAAAGGGAGGAAGGAGGAAAAGATTGTTAACACAAAAATCAACTAATCGGCAACAGTATATGCTAGTCCACTGTCCACAACAAGGTGCAGCTAAAAGCTAAAGGTTTCTAATAAAGTGTCCGAAGGGTGTATATTAAGTTGTAAGAAAAATAGGGTTGTAAAAACTTCTTAGGTGGGATAATTGGCTCAGTATTGGCAGGTCCATAAGAAATTTGGCGTGTTTACGACCATTGATCTCGGGATGCAAATGCGGGGGAAACATATAAAAGCTATTAAAAGGCTGCTTTATCTGCACCTTCCACTGATCGGGCCCGGAATTAAGGCTTTGAAATAATGGCCGAAAATCTGGGCCCGTCTCCTTTATCATTTTTCTGCATTTTATTGCTATGGCAACCTCTAATATATTTGAAATGGGATTCTGTCGAGTGGGGGTGAAAACAAGCCGCAAAATAACGTCTTTGAACTTTGAGTCATGGCTAGTCATTATTAATATTCCCCACCCAGTAAATAGCAGATAAATCTCTCAGTAAGCCATGGAGGGATTAAGCGGGGGGTTGGGGGTTGGATGGCGGGGTGCACGGAGTGTCTGTCTTCTTATTTTCATATATATAAAAGCAAAAATTAGCTGAAATCAAACTGTGCCAGAAGCCAGAGCTACTGATCGTTTCCACCAGGAGCCGCTTATCATGGACAGCAACACATACACTTTAAAAATGGGAATTTATGGCATTAAAATTCACCTGGTTCCACCTTTTGTGGATTGAGTATGGAGGCCTTTTGGTGAGCACTTCCATCCTGCTTTTGCTGTGGAGCTACACACTGTCCCAACTGCTGGTATGATCATATGGTGAGCCATTGACAGTCGGTTACCCCTAGTAGTAATATGAGGGACCGAGGGACTTCAGGACATCCTGAAGCCAATGGCAAGGCATCCAACTGGCATTTTTCAGCTGAGCATGGGTTTCCCTGCAATATCTCCACCACATTGCTAGCAAACAAGCATTTATGGTTCCATCTGGTGTAGAGCAGGATCTACAAGCCCAGCTGCAACATCTGTGGGTACTAAATGTGCTACAGGATGCCATACAGAACCTTTAGAACCTCTCTATACCCAACAAACATACAGAACTTACAGTATAATTATACTCTAATATTGTTAGGTAATAATATTTACATATTTAATAATTACATTCATACATCTGTCTAGACATAAAACCAAAAAAGCTCGAAGCCAGGGCTATGTATCATTTCCATCTAGAGACATTAAATAAAGTACTCTGTGACTCAAGCTAACACACACACACTTACACCCTCCTGTTATGTTTACTTGTCAGGAACAGCAATGGTGTTCCCGGTTCAATTTGATCCGGTGCATGTTTAATTATCCAAGTAATATCCAAAATAATGATTATCCAAAATGATAATTATTCTATCAATATTTAGTGCAATGGTGTTCCTTACCTCTAACCGGTAATGATTCAATCAGTATAATCACTTGTTTTTCAACAAAAATAGCTTAACATAACATTAAAAAATAAAGAGAAAATATAATCTGAAATTTTACATCAGTGGCATCTACACACCCAGAAGGAGCAAGGCCAATTTTGCTCTCTCAGGGCTCCGGCAGCTGATAGCAAGCTGCATGACTGGGATTCGGACCAGCGATCGCATGACCACTCAGAGCCCTCCCGTCACAGAATTTATCGTGACGCTCACACAGTTTGTCGTTGCATTCAACTCATAGCTAGGGCTGCAACTTATGATTAAAGAGTCATAGATTATTTCCGCCTTGTCCTCCATCACTAAAAACAATGTGATTTAAAAGGCATTTAAATGTCTATAAGGGACATTCCAGGATTTTGGTACATTTCCTGTCCCACCACTTAATTTTCAAATGGACATATCCAAAATAAAATGAAATTTTTTTGTGAAAAATGTACTTGTTATAAGACAAACTGTAAAATATGGTGGAACTGTAAAATAAGCTCCTTAGATATTATTCAAAAGACTGAATACCTTTGGACCACCTCAAAAAATGGCCGTTTTCTCTTGTCCCACACATTGGGTGACCAACTCCTTTGGCAAATTTAACAATTAAAATAAGCTCTAAATAAATGACTTCCTCTTGTATATTGTTGATCTGCATCTCCTTTACTTATGAAAACAACTTCTTTGGTCTGCATTGTTTTGCATGTTACAGTTTTTATGCTATTAAATTGTGTCCCACAACATGCGCTCAACCCTGTTACCATAAGGAATTTTACCTGCAGAGAAAGAGTTAGTGAAGTAAAGGAAGTGACATCACAAGGACATTTTCTGCCCACATGGCAAGACCAAGAGTAAGTGCTCTAAAAATTGTCAAGTTTTTTTCCAAATATGTTTGTCCAAGTTGTGTGTGTCACTCAGTGAACGCAACCCTGTTACTCATATTGTAAGACTAATAATGAGTAGAGTCAAAATTTACTTTATATACTTATATAATCATGTTTGTCCTTGATCTTGTGTACATAGCTAAATTTTACAGTTAGCATCTCCTCCTGGGGTAAACCACAATTTAGCCTAGATTTGCAACCAAATTTATTTGTTACCAAATATATCGCATAATCTAATTTAAAAAACTGCTTTGATACCTGAGTTTGACGAATCAAACTTTTTGATAGTCTATTACCTGTATTTAATAAATATATGACTAAAATGATCAAATTGAAGATCAATTTTTTAGAAGTGACCACCCCTGAAATGTACCAAAATCCTGGAATGTCCCAGAAGTTGTTTAAATGTGGAAAGTGTTAGGGTACTTTTGGAGACACAGACTAAGTTGAGTGTAACCTGTGTGAGTGAGCAATTTACCCATCTCCCATTGCGCTTCTGTCCCCAGAAATTTGTGTAATGTGGCACTGTTACAAATTAACGATTAATCGACAATGAGAATTTTAAATAATCAACATTGTCGATGATATGCACTAATCGTTGCAGCCCTATTCATAACCAGTCAATTTCTGGGGTCCCCAGTCCAGATCAGGGGTTTTAGGCAATTGATTAGTTTGCTTGCCTTGTTGCAACGGGTCTGACCAGATTTATCGCTAATCAAGCATTTAAGAGAGCAGCTGAGACGCCAGCTTCTACAACTTCCGGTATACTTCCGGTATACTTCCGGTGCCGTGCTGAGCGGCAGCCTTTCCAGTAGCTCCGTCTTTTGTGTACGTTTTAGCCTTTTTTCCTTAGTTTTACTTTATTTTAGACGCTTTTATCACTCGTGTAGTGATTAATTGTATGTCCTATGGACATGGAATCCACTTTCGTGAGCGCGCGGGGAACTAACCTTGTTTACACGAGGGAAGAGCTGCTAGCGCTGCGAACAAAGGAACACACCGGCCAGACGCATCACATCCCGGCGGAGCTCCGCCGACCCTACCGCGGGTGTAGAGCTGGAGCCAAGCTAAAAGCTAAGCACATGGAGAAACGCTGGAGGTTTAAACCATCTGTTCCTTCCGTGGTGATGGGGAATGTGAACGCTCTGACCAACAAGACGGATGAACTGGCAGCGTTGGTTAGTAAACAGCGGTTGTATCGGGAGTGTAGCATTTTATGCTTCACGGAAACGTGGCTAACTAGCAACATTCCGGATGCTAACGTGGCTATCCCCGGCTTCACCTCCGTGAGAGCGGACAGAGACCCCAAACGGAGCGGCAAAAACAAAGGTGGGGGTCTCATGCTGTTTGTGAACATCAGATGGTGTAACCCAGGACATGTAACTGTGAAGGAGATCATCTGCTGTCGGGATGTTGAACTGTTGGCGGTGAGTCTCCGACCCTATTACATGCCCAGAGAGCTTTCCCACACCATTGTTGTTTGTGTTTACATCCATCCTCGTGCTGATGCCGAGACCGCGTGTGACGTCATTCATACAACCATCGCGAGACTTCAGACACAGCATCCTGAAGCTTTCATTGCCATCTCGGGGGACTTTAACAACGTCACGCTGGACTCAGTACTCCCTGCTTTTCACCAGTATGTGAACTGTCCCACCAGGAAGAACAGAACTATTGATCTCCTTTACTCCAACGTAAAGGATGCATACACTGCCACACCTCTGCCCCCTCTGGGAAAATCGGATCACAACCTGATCTACCTGCAACCCCAGTACAAGCCCCAGGTCCGTAGACAACCTGCATCTACACGCTCCTTCAGGAAATGGTCTCCTGGTGCTGAAGCAGCTCTCAGGGACTGTTTTAAGTCCACTGAATGGAGTGTATTGCAGGAGCCATATGGGGATGACATTGAGGGGACTACACATTGCATGACGGACTACATGAACTTTTGCATGGACATTGTTGTTCCTGTGAAAACTGTGCATTGCTTTGCTAACAACAAGCCCTGGATAACCAGCAACGTTAAAGGCCTTCTAAACAAGAAGAAGAGGGCCTTTAAAGATAACAACCAGGAGGAGCTTAGGAGCGTACAGAGGGAGCTCAAAGTCCATTTGCGAGAGGCCAAGGAGTCCTACAGGAAGAAGGTGGAGCAGAAGCTGAGGGAAAATGACATGAGGGAGGTATGGAATGGAATGAAGACAATCACTGGCTGTAAGCAGAGGATGGACAGTGCCGCAGATGGTGAAGTAGAGAGAGCCAATGAGTTCAACACCTTCTACAACCGGTTTGACTGCCCTGTTCAAGACCCTACAGCTCTGGCAGACACCTCCTCCACACCCCCCCTCATCTCATCAAGCAACTCAGCCCCCGCTCCCCCCTCCTCCCCACACTCAGCTGTCCTGACCACCAGCACCACTGTAGTCCCCCCTCCTCCTCCCCCTCTGCACACCTTCACTGCTGACCAGGTTAGAGGTGAACTAAGGAGACTCCACCCAAGAAAGGCAGCTGGGCCGGACAAAGTGTGTCCCAGACTACTAAAGTCCTGTGCAGCTGAGCTGGGGGCTCCCCTGCAGCACATCTTCAACCTGAGTCTGCGTTTGGGGAGGGTCCCCACGCTGTGGAAGACATCATGCCTGGTTCCAGTACCCAAGAAGACGCACCCCAGTGAACTCAATGACTTCAGGCCTGTCGCCCTTACATCACATATCATGAAGACCCTGAAACATCTGCTTCTACACCACCTCAGACCCCAGGTTCAACATGCAATGGACCCCTTGCAATTTGCCTACAGAGAGAAAGTGGGAGTGGATGATGCCATACTGTACTTTCTCCACCGGACCCACTCTCATCTGGACAGAGGAGGCAGCACTGTGAGAGTCATGTTCTTTGATTTTTCCAGTGCTTTCAACACCATTCAGCCTCTCCTACTGAAAGACAAGCTGGTGGGGATGCAGGTGGATTCATATTTGGTCTCCTGGATCACAGACTACCTCACTGACAGACCTCAGTATGTCAGATTGAAGGACTAGAGACTGTGGTCTGCAGCACAGGAGCACCACAGGGGACTGTGCTCTCCCCGTTCCTGTTCACACTCTACACCTCAGACTTCCAGTACAACTCTGAGACGTGCCACATGCAGAAGTTTTCAGACGACACTGCCATTGTGGCCTGTATACGGGGAGGAAAGGAGGAGGAGTACAGACACCTGGTGAAAGACTTTGTGGCGTGGTGCAATAGAAACAACCTGCTGTTGAACACCTCCAAGACCAAGGAGATGGTGGTGGACTTCCGCAGGGCCAGGCCACCTATACAGCCAGTATCCATTGTGGGAGTTGATGTGGAGATGGTGAAGACCTACAGGTATCTCGGACTGCATCTGGATGATAAGCTGGACTGGTCAGCCAACACAGACATCCTGTACAAGAAGGGGCAGAGCCGGCTCTACTTCCTGAGGAGGCTGGGGTCTTTTAACATCTGTCGGAAGCTCCTGCTGATGTTTTATCAGACTGTGGTGTCCAGCTGTCTTTTCTATGCTGTGGTGTGCTGGGGAGGAAGCATGAAGAAGAGGGACGAGATGCGTCTGGACAAGCTGGTCAGGCGGGCGGGGTCCGTGGTTGGTGTGGAGCTAGACTCTGTGGTAACGGTGGCAGAGAGGAGGACACTGCAAAAACTACTCTCCATCATGGATGATGATGGTCACCCACTGCATTTCATCATCATGGATCAGAGGAGCAGTTTCAGTGGCAGGCTCTTGTCACAGAGCTGCTCTACGGACAGACTGAGAAGATCGTTCATTCCGAGAGCCATCAGACTCTTCAACTCCTCCCAGTGGAGCCGGAAGAGAGAGGACAGATGAGGAACGAGTCTCAATATGTGCTTTCTTAATCAGCCTTTTTTTTATCTGTACTGGAAAGCACCCTACACATCTACACCCTGGGACTCTTTTGCCTTTTTACTATATATACTGTTCATTTGCATCCCTGGACACTTGGTACTTTACTGTACACTCTGTACCTTTTCACTCCTGGACACTTTACTGTACATCTTGTACATTTGCACCCCTGGACACTTTGTCACTTTACTGTACATCCTGTACTTTTGCACTATCTATGACTGATTACTTTCACACTTTGTATAGGTTTTTGTATTTATATATTTATGTATATATTTTTAAGTCTCAGTTTATAATTTTATAGTTTAGAGTCTTATATTCCTCACTGTGCTCTTTCATTTTATTTTATAATACTTATTGTTTGTTTCTACTGTGTACTGTTTGTTTCGACTGTGTTGTGTAACTGCTACTGGCTGCTAAATTTCCTTCGGGATCAATAAAGTATCTATCTATCTATCTATCTATCTATCTATCTATCTATCTATCTATCTATCTACCTACCTACCTACCTACAACCTGTGGACAAATATGCCACAGGAAACCAGGGCTACTGATAATACTTTCCAATAAAACTGCTTATCATGGAGGAGGCATCAAATAAAGCACTCTGCAAGTCAGGACAGCAACACACACTTTAAAAAAGGGCATTTATGGCATTAAAATTCACCTGGTGCAACCTTCCTCGAGAGGGCCAGTGTCATCGTGCAGAGGGACACGCAGCCGGACTGTTATGGTGCAGAATATGGCAAACAACAAAGTTAGGACATCGAGAGAGAGAGGAAAAGAGAGAGAGAGGAAAAGAGAGAGAGAGAGGGAGGAAAAAAGTTTCCTTTCGCTGAGAAAACATAAGGTGAGGGGAAAGAGAAATCAAAGTGAGGAAGCTTCTCTGAGTGTGAACTGAACAAATGCCTAATTGGCTCCTAATTAAGTGAGTTTTTTTTAGTGTTATACTTTAAGGGCTGCCAAATCTCAGCACTTTTTTTTTCCTAAAGCAAGTTTATTGGATGTCTAAATGTGGTTCTAAACTACGTCTGAACCCGCTAGCTCTGCACAGAGGCACTTGAACAGATGCACAGATGGGCTGTTGCACGAGGACACGTGGAAAGCTCACTTTGGTCCAGGTAGTCTTGGCGCAGATAACACATGCTTTCGGCCACCGCATTAAAGGAAAGGGATGAAAATAAACTTTATTATCTTGGCGTAGTTGAATAATGAGAGTTACGGAAGGAATACGGAAGTCGCAAACTGTGAACCCTTAAAAAACAAAGCGGTTTTGTTTAAAAGCAAAACGAAACTTTTAAAAAACTGTTGTTTTAAAAAAAAGTTGAGGCGCATTTTATGTACAGTGCTTACAGTATCACTCAAATACTGAAGTAATACAGACTATCAAGAAACACATAAAGAATCATGTAGCAAACTCTAATGCACTTATCCTGTGCAACAGAGATAACTCTTGCTCTTCCTTTCCTGAGGTGATCCTGATGAGTGCCAGTTTCATCATTATACCATTTTTGATGGTATTTGCGGTGACTGCACTTGAGGATACTTTCAAAGTTCTTGAAGATTTTTAGATTGACTGACCTTCATTTCTTAAAGTATTTTTTCTTTATTTTTAGTTGAGTAGTTCTTCTCATAATCTGGATTAGAACATTACTCTACCTCTTCACTACTTTACAACTGATGCTCTCAAACACTTAAATTAAGAGACAAGAAATTCAAGTAATTAACTCTTGAGGAGTTCAGCACAGCTGTTAACTGAAAGCCTGAATTCCAGGTGACTCTACCTCAAAAAAAATCCAGTCAAGATTTGCAAAATCCAGCCAAGAGGTGTAAAATATAAAACATATATAATTCAGTTTTGTCTGACCCCTGGTTAAAATTTCTCTTTTTTTCACCCTGTTCTTTATTGGTTAAGATCCGGCAGATATGTAAATTATTACAGGTGTGGTCTGATTAGAGTCTGGCTTGGTTTTGCTACAATAGGGAATAAAAGTGTTCCCTTCACTGCTCTAGAAAAAGGCTCTCAGAGGCTACATTAGGGCGTAATGTACCCCTGGGTGAGAGACCATTTACTGCTAGAATTGCCTCTGTGATGACTGGACTTCATAACAAAGACTCCATTTCCCAGCATGCTCACTCACTGGACTTACCTGACTCTCTTCATCACGTGACACTACGGCATTCTCGCTCACCGTGGGTCTGATTCCTCACACCCGGTCCGTTTTGTATGAAAACTCCCTTGTTTCCTTTTTTCCCTTCTCAGCATTTCTACTAAGCCGACCCCTTTTTGTATTATTTTACTACTTTTTTGCCTCGTCCTTCCTATCTTTTGTTTTCTGTTGCTGACACTTTTTGACTTGCCCTCTTTGGCCCGCGTGACAGTAAACCAACTGCAGTCGCCTTTAATTTTTGTGAAACCTGGATGGTTACAAACTAAAACCACACCATCTTCAGCAGCAAATGATAACAAAATTCACCCCTTTAGATTGTTGCCAAAATAGTGAACTAGTTTGTAATTTACGACTAAAAAAAATTCAGAGACCACTTCAGTTTCTGAATTAGTTTCTCTGATTTTGCTAGTTATAGGTATATGTTTGAGTAAAATGAGCATTGTTGTTTTATTCTATAAACTACGGACAACATTTCTCCCAAATTCCACCCAAAAATATTATCATTTAAAGCATTTATTTACAGAACATGAGAAATGCTTAAATAAAAAAAAAAAATGATGCACAGCTTTCAGACCTTAAATAATGCAAAGAGTTTTAAGAGTTCAGAAATCAATATTTGGTGGAATAACCCTGGTTTCTAATTATAGTTTTCATGCATCTTGGCATCATGTTCTCCTCCACCAGTCTTACACACTGCTTTTGGATAACTTCTGGTGCAGAAATTCAAGCAGTTCAGTTTGGTTTGATGGCTTGTGATCATCCATCTTCATCTTGATTATATTCCAGAGGTTTTCTGTTTGGTAAAATCAGAGAAACTCATAGTTTTTAAGTGTTCTCTTATGTTTCTCTGCTGTTTTTAGTGTAAAATGATCCAAATCTACATGTTTTTGTCCCAGTTGTTGCTCTACACACTCTGTGCAGGTCTTTTTCGGTCTTTACTGGCCTGTTTCGTGGGTGACCTCCTGTTCCCCTGCAGATTGCAGGTGTTTCTATTTCTGTTGTTTTTTTTGTTTGTTTTTTGTTTTTTTTTTACCATACATTCATCATACATTCCTCAATCTGTGTTTATGCAAACATTTACCAATAGAGCTGAATCCTGAAGTGAGTGGGCCCGTTATTTAGTTACGCCTCCCTCTCCTACAATAGACTGCTTAGTCAGTGACGCCCTACAGACAATGGCGTCTAAGTGGGTAGGCTTTGTGCCTGAGGCTTGAGTGCCTGAGCAATTCGGCGGGAGAACACGGGTTTATTTATTTGATAAGGAGGGAGTTTAATTTCCTGCTCCAGTAGCTAACTCTGCTAATTATACATGACAGAGCTCGTTCAGACGGGTTGCTTCAGCTGTATACATACACCCCCCGATGCAGAGGCTGGAGAAGTGCTGGCAGAGTACACAGAAGTTTCAGTGACACTTTCTATGAATTCTGCATATGTAACACATTATAGATGCATTTATAATGCATTATATTGCATACATAATACCTTATAATGAGCAACATACATTACCTGTACCAGTCATACATTTCTTACCCTTTTAATTAATGTGTTAATGTGACAGCATCAGTTGTAAAGGTGTGAAGAGGTAGAGTTACAGGTATACAGTGAATAGTGAATCTTTAAATAATGGGTAACACTTTCTATGTCATGTCTATAAGACACTATTAACATACGCATAACACAACATCTTAGCAACCACCTAGCAACCACTTACAAACTGCATAGCAACCACCTAACAACCACTTAAAAACTATATAGCAACCACCTCAGATACGAAAAGCAACACTATAGCAACAACCTGGCAACCCTGTAGCAACCACTGCGGACACCTTAGCAAACAATTAGCACCCATCTAGTAACACCTTACCAACCATTTAGAAGCTACATAGCAACCACCACGGATACTATAGCAACAAGTTAGCAACCACCTACCAACTGCTTAGCAACATTTTAGCAACCAACAAAGACACCATAGCAACACCTCAGCACCATTTAGAAACTGCATAGCAACCACCATTGATACTATAACATCTAGTTGGCAACCACCTAACAGCCACTTAGCAACACCTTAGCAACCACCACAGACACCATAGCAACCACCAAGCAACCACTTAACAACGCCATAGCAACTACCATGTACACTATAGCAACACCTTAGCAACCACTTAGCCACACCACAGCAACCACTTAAAAACTACATAGCAACTAGCACGGATGCCTCATCAACACCTTAGTGTTCCCACTTGTTTAAGTTACTACAAGACGTTTTATGTGTTCCTTCAGAGTCTGCATATTCTTTTTTTACAATGTAGGAACAAATATATATATATATATATATATATATATATATATATTAAAGTAAAGTTTCTTTAGGAAGAGGAAGATTACAGGCGGTCGTCCTTCATCAGCGCTGGAGGAAAGTCTTGTGAAGCCGTAGGAGGTAAAACCTGCTGATATTCAAATTCACCCCGTTGATATTCAAATTTGGTGATGTTTAAAAGCAGAAAAGTCTGAGTACTGAGCAGCTGCAGAGCTCTGTGAGCTCCAGCTTCTTTTCTCCTCCACTTCCCGAACTGCGTTGCTGCCATAGCAACAGCTCGCGGTGTTAGAAATGATGTCACTGGTATTAGGCCTGTTGCTGTTAAAGTGTGCAGCCATCTGAAATGGAAAGTCCTTGAATCCGATGCTTCAAAGAAGAAAAATAATCAGCAGCGTTGAGCTGGTTCCTCCAGTCTGGAGCTCCTGGGCACCTACTGCAGGAGATTAAGTGATGGATGAAGAGTGCAGCTGGATCAGGGCTGATGAATTAGGGTGAGTTTTAGTGGTATTGGTCATAGATCAGCCTTCAGATGGCCTTTCATTTTGTCTTTTGATTAATTCATATACATACAGTTGCAAGAAAGAGTATGTGAGCCTTTTGGGATTAGTTGGATTTTTGCATAAATTGGTCATTAAATGTCACAACAATAGACAAACACAGTCTGCTTAAACTAATTCAACACAAATAATTATATGTTTGCATGGTTTTATTGAACACAGCATGTTAATATACACAGTGAGGGGGAAAAAGTATGTGAACCCTTGGATTTATTAACTGGTTGATCTTCCTTTGGCAGCCAAAACCTCAACTAATCGTTTCCTGTAGTTACAGATCAGACCTGCAGAACAGTCAGGAGGAGTTCTGGAGCATTCCTCTTCACTAAACTGTTTCAGTTCAGCTATAATATTCTTGGGATATCTGGTGTGAATCGCTCTCTTGAGGTCATGATGCCACAGCATCTCAAGTGGGTTCAGGAGGTCAGGACTCTCCAGATGGCGTATTTCTTTCTTCTGTTGAAGATGTTCGGTTGTTCATTTACTTCTATGTTTTGGGTCGTTGTCCTGTTGCATCATCCATCCTCTGTTGAGCTTCAGTTGGTGGACAGATGGCCTTAAGTTTTCCTGCAAAATGTCTCGGTAAACTTGAGGATTCATTTTTCCGTTGATGACGGGAATCCGTCCAGACCCTGAGGCAGCAAAGCAGCCCCAAACCATGATGCCGCCTGCACCATGTTTCACAGTTGGAATGAGGTTTTGATGATGGTGTGCTGTGCCTTTATTTTCTCCACACATAGGGTTTGTGTTCCTTCCAAACAACTCAATTTTGGTTTTATCAGTCCACAGTATATTTAGCCAGTACTGCTATGGAACATCCAGGTGCTCTTTTGAAAACTTCAAACGTGCAGTAATGTTTTTTTATGGACAGCAGTGGCTTCCTCCATGGTGTCCTCCCATTAACTCCATTCTTTTGTTTAATGTTTTGCTTATTGCAAATGTCTTAACAAAAATGTTAGCACGTGCCAGAGATTTCTGTAAGTCTTTATCTGACACTCTAGGATTCTTCCTCACCTCATTGATCATTCTGTGCTGTGCTCTTACAGTCACCTTTACAGGACTTTACTACACCTAGGGAGAGTAGCAACAGTGCTGAACTTTCTCCATTTGTAGACCGCATGTCTTACTGTGGACACATGAACATCAAGGCTTTTATAGATACATTTGTGACCCTTTCCAGCTTCATGCAAGTCAACAATTCTTGAACGTGGGTTTTCTGAGAGCTGTTTTGTGCTGAGAGGCATGATTCACATCAAGCAGTGCTTCTTAAGAAAAGTAAACTCTAAACTGGTGTATGTTGTTTTTTTTATAGGGCAGGGTAGCTTTAACCAACCAAATAGCTCTTAGAAGTCATTAGCCGAGGGGTTCACATACTTCCCCCCCACCTTACTGTGAATGTTAACATTTTGTGTTAAAAAAAAACATGTGAACATATAATTTTTGTGTGGTTTTAGTTTAAGCAGATTGTGTTTGTCTATTGTAGTGACTTAGATAAAAATCAGAATACATTTAATGATCAATTTGTGCAGAAATCCAAGTAATCCCAAAGAATTCTCATACTTTTACCCCCTGCAGAAAACCTCAAGTCAAGTCAAGTCAAGAGGCTTTTATTGTCATTACATCTGAGTACAGGTACACAGTGTGATGAAATTACGTTCCTCCGGAACCATGGTGCAACATAGAACCACAAGCAATAGACAACATAAAGTGCAGGAGTGACGACAGTGCAACATAAAATTATAAAATTATAACACTAAATAACAATAAATACAATAAATACAAAAGACGAGACAATTTAAAGACAGGACAGTGCAGTACCGATACGGTATAATAAAGTGTATAGTGGGGATAAGGTGCAGAGATGTGTGACATACTGTAACATATAGAACATATATAATCACAGCAGTTACTGAGGTAGAGTTTATAGTTTTTAAGAGTGCAGCAAATAAAGTCATGTCAGCCTCTGTGTGCTGACTGGGTGTGTGTGTGGGTGAAGTTCAGTTCTTGTGAGTGTAAAGGGGGGGGGGTGTACAGTTTAGTTTTGTGTAAAGGGGGGGGGTGTACAGTTTAGTTTTGTGCGAGTGTGTTGGGTGAGTGGTGGGTGGGGTGGGGGCTCAGTTCTGTCTCTGTGCGTTGAGAAGTCTGACTGCCTGGTGGATGAAGCTGTTGCAGAGTCTAGTAGTGGAGGCTCGGATGCTCCTGTATCTTCTGCCGGACGGCATCAGAGCGAAGAGTCCGTGTGAGGGATGGGTGGGGTCGTCCACAATGCTGGTGGCTTTGCGGATGCAGCGTGTGGTGTAGATCTCCGCGATGGAGGGAAGAGAGACTTTTTTCTCAGCTGTCCGCACTATCCGCTGTAGGGTCTTGCGGTCTGAGGTGTTGCACTTCCCAAACCAGACGGTAATGCAGGTGCTCAGGATGCTTTCTACAGTGCCTCTGTAGAACATGGTGAGGATGGGGGGTGGGAGATGTGCTTTCCTCAGTCTCCGCAGGAAGTAGAGGCGCTGCTGGGCTTTCTTGGTTATGGAGCTGGTGTTGAGGGACCAGGTGAGGTTCTCTGCAATGTGAACACCGAGGAACTTGGTGTTATCCACAATTTCCACAGCAGAGCCGTTGATGTTCAGCGGGTGGTGGACACCTGGAGCTCTCCTGAAGTCAACAACCATCTCCTTGGTTTTATCCACGTTAAGAGATAGGTTGTTGGTTCTGCACCAGTCCGTCAGCCACTGCACCTCCTCTCTGTATGCTGACTCGTCGTTCTTGCTGATGAGGCCAACTACAGTTGTGTCATCAGTGAACTTGATGATGTGGTTTGAGCTGTACTTTGCAGTACAGTCATGAGTCAGCAGAGTGAACAGCAGTGGGCTGAGCACACAGCCCTGGGGGGCGCCGGTGCTCAGTATGGTGGTGCTGGAGGTGTTGTTTCCAATCCTGACTGATTGTGGTCTCTCAGTCAGGAAGTCTAAAACCCAGTTGCAGAGGGAGGAGTTCAGGCCCAGCAAGCTTAGTTTTCCTATCAGATGCTGAGGGATGATGGTGTTGAATGCTGAACTGAAGTCGATGAACAGCATTCGAACATAGCAGTCTTTGTTGTCCAGGTGGGTGAGAGCCAGGTGGAGCGCAGTAGAGATGGCATCGTCTGTTGATCTGTTTGGACGATACGCAAACTGCAGAGGGTCCAGTGAGGACGGGAGCTGGTTTTTGATGTGCCTCATGACCAGCTTCTCAAAGCACTTCATGATGATGTAGCCAGTCACTGAGTCTGTGTACTCCTCCAGGTTGATGGAGTCATCAGAAGTAGCAGCTTCTCTGAACATGTCCCAGTCAGTGTGCTCAAAACAGTCCTGAAGAGCAGAGATGGCTCCTGGAGGCCAGGTTGTAACTTGCTTCTTCTCTGATTTGGCACGTCTGATGAGCTGTCTGTATGCTGGGATGAGCATGACAGAAATATGATCAGAGCAGCCGTAGTGGGGGCGGGGCTCTGCTCTGTACGAACCGGGAATGTTAGTATACACACAATCGAGCAGGTTAGCTCCACGGGTTGGAAAATCCACATGTTGGTGAAAGCTGGGCAGCAGAGCCTTCAGATTACTGTGATTGAAATCACCAGCAACAATAAACAGTCCGTCGGGGTGTGAGTTCTGGAGTTTGGAGATAACAGTGTACAGTTCTTGCAGAGCGTTAGCATTAGCACCGTTAGCATTAGTATTAGCACTGGGTGCTACATACACTGCTATTATGTAGACGCTGCTAAGCTCTCTGGGCAGGTAGAATGGCCTGGCTCTGACTACAGCAAAGTCCACCAGCGGCGAGCAGTAGCTGGAGATCAGCGCAGCGTTGTTACACCATGTTGTGTTGATGTAAACACACACCCCACCTCCACGTACTTTGCCCGAGAGGCCGGTGTCGCGGTCCGCGCGGTAGCTTAGCATGCCGCTCACCTCAATCGCGGAGTCCGGGATGGAGTCCGTTAACCACGTCTTCGTGAAAACGAACACACAGCAGTCTCTGAACTCGCGCTGGGATGTCCGCTGGAGCCGGAGATAGTCAATCTTGTTCGGCAGGGAGCAAACGTGGGAGAGAAGGAGAGATGGAACCGCTGGCCGGCTGGAGTTAGCCATTAGCTTAGCGCGGACTCCGGCTCTCTTACCGCGCTTTCGGCTCCTCGCGCAACGCTTGCGGAGAGACCTCTTCCAGCTAACAGGCTCAGGAAATGCCGCGGATCTTAGCAGGCCTAGCGCGCGTAGCTCCGCTCGTAGACCGTCTGTAAGTACAGATTTTTGTTGATTTTGCAGGTCTAGCAGGGTCTGTCGGTCGTAAGTTGTTCCCATAGCGAACTTTTGCATGATTGCGAGTTCAGATCGGATTATTTACACAGAAAAACAAACAAAAGCACCGTGTTTTGCTTCCGGAGTGGCCGCTGCGACTGCTCGCGCCGCCGACAGGAAGAATTATTAAGAATTAAACCTTTTTGTTTTTCCATTTTTATCATACTTACATTTGTCAGGTTATCAAACAAACTTGACTATCAGACAAAGAAACCTGAGTAAATAGAAAAAGCACTTTTTAAATGATAATGTAATTTATTAAAGGAAAAAATATATGTATCTAAACCAATCTAGCCATGTGGGAAAAAGTGGCAAAGTGGTGTTTTTTAAGCCATTCAGAGCTGGATTTGTTTGTGTGCTTTGGGTCATTGTCCTGCTGCAGAACCCAAGTACACCTGAGCTTGAGGTCATAAACTGATGGCCGGACTTTCATTCTTTCTTTCTCTCCTAGAGATACCCTCCTTATAATAACCCTCCTTATAATCCTTATAATACTCTTGAAATAAAATCTTTTTACATAGACGTCCGTTGAAACTTAGGTAAAGTGCTTTTTGGAAATACAGGGGTCGGACAATGAACTGAAACACCTGTCATTTTAGTGTGGGAGGTTTCATGGCTAAATTTGAGCAGCCTGGTGGTCAATCTTCATTAATTGCACATTATTGCACCAGTAAGAGCAGAGTGTGAAGGTTCAATTATCAGGGTAAGAGCACAGTTCTGCTCAAAATATTGTAATGCACACAACATTATGGGTGACATACCAGAGTTCAAAAGAGGACAAATTGTTGGTGCACGTCTTTCTGGCGCATCTGTGACCAAGACAGCAAGTCTTTGTGATGCATCAAGAGCCACGGTATGCAGGGTAATGTCAGCATACCACCAAGAAGGACCAACCACATCCAACAGGATTAACTGTGGACGCTGTAAGAGGAAGCTGTCTGAAAGGGATGTTCGGGTGCTAACCCGGATTGTATCCAAAAAACATAAAACCACGGCTGATCAAATCACGGCAGAATTCAATGTGCACCTCAACTCTCCTGTTTCCACCAGAACTGTCCGTCAGGACAATCAATTATTGTGCTCTAAAACCAGGTGTTTCAGTTTCATTATCCAACCCCTGAACATCTTTTTCGATTAGACAGTGACGCTATGCATTGTTCATGATATTGTTTAAAGCGATGTCTTTATACTTATATGTAATATTTGTTTATTGTTTCTATTCTATAAGGTCCATATATACACTTTAAGCTCCACGAGACACAGGTTGTCAGTACAGTCATAAGTACGAAGGCACTTATCCCAAAAAAGACTTTCTTATGTAGTGTCTTTAATAGGAGCAGGGCTAATGTCAACATTAATATTAATCACAGTTAACATCTTTACTCGTTGCTATGGCAGCAGAGGAGTTAGGAAACTTAAGGAAATTACCATCTTGAAATTTGAATATCAGCAGGTTTCACCTCCTACAGCTTTACAGGCATTTCTCACACTGCCAACATTTCAACCCCAATAGGATTAACTTATCACATGTACAGGGGTTGGACAATGAAACTGAAACACCTGGTTTTAGAGCACAATAATTGATTGTGGTGACGGACAGTTCTGGTGGAAACAGGAGAGTTGAGGTGCACATTGAATTCTGCGTGATTTGATCAGCCGTGGTTTTATGTTTTTTTTTGGATACAATCCGGGTTAGCACCCGAACATCCCTTTCAGACAGCTTCCTCTTACAGCGTCCACAGTTAATCCTGTTGGATGTGGTTGCTCCTTCTTGGTGGTATGCTGACATTACCCTGGATACCGTGGCTCTTGATGCATCACAAAGACTTGATGTCTTGGTCACAGATGCTCCAGCAAGACGTGCACCAACAATGTGTCCTCTTTTGAACTCTGGTATGTCACCCATAATGTTGTGTGCATTGCAATATTTAGAGCAAAACTGTGCTTTTAAGTTTTGACCCTGCCTGTTGTTGACCATGATTTTGGACAGACCCTTTTCAATAAACCTCTTTATTTTATCTGCTATTATGCTTTTCTCATCCCTGCCTGGCCCTGACACTTTGAGGATGAAATGAGGTAAGAAAATGGTCATGTGGCAGTTTTTTAATTACCACAGAAAACACATAAAACCACGTATCTCTGCACCTTATCCACATCACACACTTTTAGCTTATACTGTGTCAGTACTGCACTGTCCTGTCTGCTAAACTGTCTCCTGTCTGGTGTATTAACATGAGACCGGAATATTGATCACACCTGTTTCACTCACTTTAGGCTATATACATCCCTTCACCACACACACACTCCTCGCCGAGTATTAGCTCTGGTTCTGTCCATCACTTACAGAGCCTTCGTCTTACCAGTGTTTCTGTTTATTCTGTGTACGACCCTTCTTTAAAATCTTATTACGATTTTTGCTTTGCCTTCTGATACTACCTTACTGTGTTTTTGACCTGGACTATCTCTCTATCCTTGGTATGTTTACGCTTTTCCTTTTTGCCTTTTAGTTTAGACCATGATTTTGGAAAGTCCCTTTCCATTTCATTTTGAAATAAATGTAAAAAAAAATAAAAATCAAAGGCACTCTGTTAGGAAAAATGACAAAAAGCCTATAATTTGTCATGGGAAGTAGATATAAAAACACTAAGGCTGACGCGTTGGGGCCTTCTTGGCCTTCTTCAGGGCAAAAAACATGAAATGGAGGCAAAGTATAAAATGGCACCCTTAAGTATTAAGAATTTGATTAATACATACATTAAATGTATGTATGCTATGACTTTGTTCCTTGCATTATATGGTTGGGATTGTGATCTCCTTGGACCCACTGGGGATGTTATTTTTAGTATAATTATTATTAGTAGTAGTACAATTATTTTATTTTTTTTATTATTATTTATTTTATATTATTTTTTTTATTTTAACTTTTTTTAAATATATATTTATTTATTATTTATTTTAATTTTTTTGATACTAATGTGAACATAGACCATGCAAATGTATGTATGCTATTGCTTTGTTCCTGGTTGGTTAGGATAGTGACCTCCTTGGACCCACCGGGATGTTATTCTTAGTATTATTATTAGTATATATATATACACAGTATATATATTTGTTTTTTTTTTCATTTATTTTAATTTTTGTTTTTTTCCTTTTTTTAAATTTATTTTAAAAAAGACATGTGACTGTGACTCCACCCACTTGATACTTAAGAGTGCCATTTTATACTTTGCCTCCATTTCATGTTTTTATGCCTTAGTGTTTTTATATCTACATGCCATGACAAATTAAAGGCTTTTAGTCATTTTTCCTAACAGAGGGCCTTTGACTTATATTCTTTTTGATATTTGATATTTTTGATTTTTTTTTGCCTGGCTTCAAAAGAGCACCTGTTGAAAAGATTTACGATTCAAATATTCCTAGCAGTGCCTCAGAACATCTTTTTCTTTAGCCTTTTTATTTTATTTAGTTTATTCCTTATTTTATTTTATTTAGTTTATTCCTTAATGCAAACAAATACAATAAATAAAATACAAAAATGAGATGGATTTTGATTTAAGGTAAAACACTGTAATGTAATATTTACCTCAGGACAGGCCACTGTACCCCCCTACTGTTTGACACAATATATTTTGAATGGTAAAATTTCATTATTTCACATAGAAATTCGTTCTGACCAACAGGCCTAAACAAAACACATTTTTTTCCTTTCAAACACACACACACTCAAACACACACACACACACACACACACACACAAAGCCTTCATTTTTTCCCATTGGTCTCGCTCTTGTAAGCATGCGTAGGCCACCGAGTATAAATAATCATAAATAATAAAGTAAGAAACTGCCATTGTGGATTTTTTCAAATCCAGTTTCCCGCTGCCATGGTGATTTATTCCGAATGATAGAGACCTGGACGGATAAATGAACAGATCAAAGAAAATCATCCACGCAAACGCACACACCTGGTACACATGTTAAGACTGCGTTGCCAGATTGAGAGCTTTTCTGCTGCGCTGTTGAGCTGCTGGTGGTGGGAGCGTGTGTGTGGGGGAGCACGGTGCTTTGGGCGAGCTGGTGGATGGAATTTGGGCTGGTTTGGCGTGATTTGAAGAGGTTTTAAATTATAATATTCATAAAGTGCATTACATAATCCCACAACTAAATTTTAAGGCCTTCTGTCCACACTTGATCATTTGCACAAAAATATTGATGAGCTTCTATTTTACTGCCGCTTGTTTAATGGACTCCATTTCATTACGGTTCTCAGAAAATCCTCATTGACCTGCTCTCAAATCATCTTAAGAGGAAGGAGAACTGCACCGATTCTTTACAATTTTACATAATGAACTGTTTATATCTACAGAGTGTAAAGATGTAAGAGCTTTCCAATACCATTTTATAATTTCATGGTAATGAACTATATCACTGAGTCACCTTATACAAATTTCCATGATTATAAATGTACAGAATGAATAATATAATATACTTAGAAAGTAAGAGGGAAGTAAAAGAGAATTAAATGGAAAAAGAGAAGAAATTTAGCTTGAATAGCTCTGTTTTGTACACGAAAAGATTGTTGAGGAGTTCCATTTAACGTACATTATACACTCACCGGCCACTTTATTAGGCACACCTTGCTAGTACCAGGTTGGACCCCCTTAATCCTTCGTGGCATCGATTCAACAAGCTACTGGAAACATTCCTCAGAGAGTCTGGTTCATATTAATGTAGGCGGTAGTTCCTCTCCAAGCCGCTAGGTGGTGCTTTGGCTCAGCCCACAGTAATTGGCTGCTCAGGAAGCAGTGAGCCTCAGTCAGAGTTGCCAGGTTCGCGGTTTTCCCGCCAAATTGGGCTTGTTTGAAAATCCAGTCGCGGGTGAAAATTCAAGGACGGTGGGATGCGTTTTTTGGGCTACTTTAAAAAAAAAAAGTGGGGGTTTAAGTAAAAATCTTTTTTTAACTAATTATGTTACTATTAAATGTTCTTGACAGGGATATAAACTGTTATAAAATAACTAATAAAACAGAACACTAACGTTACAAAATTATTAATGTAAGATAAATATCAATACTGATAATAAATCCCTTACAAACAAAATACTAAGTCGTACACTCATAGTTGTTTTGTCATTTGCTTCAAACGTCTGACAGACATATATTTTGGGCTAGTTAAGCTTCTAAAGGGCTGACTTTGGGCTGGATATATTTGTTGGACATGGCAACCCTGGCCTCAGTTCTGTGTTATCCCTTGTGGAGGTAGGATCGCTTCTGAAGCACCCAGTTAAATATATATGTTTTATTAAACCATCCACGGTTCTATTGTGCTTTAAAGTGGTCACTGTTGACACAATGCTCAATTGGTACTAATGAGCCCAAAGTGTGGCAGGAAAATATCCCACGCACCATTTCAGCACCACATCCACCACCAGCCTGAACCAGCTGTTGATACAAGGCAGGATGGATCCATGCTTTCATGTTGTTGATGCCAAATTATGACCCTACCATCTGACCGAATGTAGCAGCAGAAATCATCAGAGACTCATCAGAACAGGTAACGTTTTCCAATCTTCTATTGTCTAATTTTGTCCAGTTTTGTTGATTCTGTGTGAATTATAGCCTCAGTTTCCTCTTCTTACCTGCTGGAACTTCACCTGGTGTTTCTTCTGCTGCTGTAGCTCATCATCCTCCTCAAGATGGACGTGTTGAGCTGATGTTCAGAGATGCTCTTCTTCTGCAGACCTCGGTTGTAACGAGTCGAGTGGTTATTTGAGTTACTGTTGCTTTAGTTCTATCAGCTGGAACCAGTGTGATCATTCTCTTCTGACCTCTGGCATTAAACAAGGCATTTGCTTCCACACACCTGATATCAGCTCACTGGATATTTTTTTCTCTTTTTCAGATCATTCTCTTTAAACACTAGAGATGGTTGTGGGTGAAAATCCCAGTAGATCAGCAGTTTCTGAAATACACAAATACCAACAACCATGCCACGTTTAAAATCACTTAAATCACCTTTCTTCTCAATTCTGATGCTCTGATGGTTTGAACTACAGAAGATCGTCTTGGTCATGTCTACATGCCTAAATGCATTGGGTTGCTGCCATGTGATTGGCTGATTCGACATTTGCGTTAATGAGCAGTTGGAAAGGTGTACCCAATAAAGTGGCCAGTGAGTGTATCTACAGCCTTCTAGAGAAGAGGAGCTGCGTCTGTGGTTTTTACCAAATTACCAGTACATTTTACCAAATTACACCAGCAGATGAAATGGCTCTTCAAAACCATCACTGATTGGTGGAAACTTCACTCTAGACCTCAAGCAGTTTGGACTGTGTGTCTCTCCACTCTTCCTCCAGACTCGAATTTCTTGATTGACTTTAAATGAAATGTAAAATTTACTGATGATCAGTGATGGTTTGGAGACGCATGTCTGTCATCTGCTGTGTTTTATTATCAAGTTTTTGTGTTTTCCCACAAAATCTTATAGCACTTCATGCGTCCCTCTGCTGACGACATTTATGGAGATGCAGATTTCATTTTCCAGCAGGACTTGGCACACTGCCCACAAAAGTACCAATTGATCTTATATAATATTTACATTTTCTGAGACACTGATTTTTGGGTTTTCATTGGCTGTAAGCCGTAATCATCAACAATAAAAGAAATAAACACTTAAAGTAGATCCATCTGTGTGTTTAATACATCTATATAATATATGAGTTTCACATTTTCAACTGAATTACTGAAATAAAGAAACTTTTTAATGATATTCTATTTTTTTTATAGATTCACCTGTATGTGCTGTAAATAAGGTTTAATAGCCTGTTGGAGTGTTGGATTATCATAGCTAGCTACTTTATGATTAGTGTCCACAGCAGTAGCTACTTCAGGCACTTAATTTACAAAAATACAGAAGAATTGAACTCTTGAAAGTGGGCGTGGCAGAATAAGGTGGATCTTGTGCATATTTTATGCATATTTAGTAATTACAAAAGTATCACCACACCATTTTTAATACATGTTTTTGCAAATAAAAATTCAATATATAAGATGTAAATAAAAACACGAGTGGTGGTTTGGTATTCAATGGATCAATCGAGAGAAATGTACCAACTCTCTTTCTTTTCTTTACTTGTGTCGACAATATATAGAAACCAAGGGTCTCCATGACTACAGCACAAATCACAAATATAGCCACTTTGTTTACTATATTTTTCATTCAATAAACCTACTCGAGTCCTCTCGTCTTCATATGCGTTGTTTGTTTTGGTCAAATAGTGGAACATCTAAATATAAAAATGCAATAAAATCTATGAATCAGCCATAATATTAAGACCATCTTATTAATATTGCATGGGTTCTCTTCATGCAGCTAACACTCTCAGAGGTTACACTGCCCAGCCAAAAAAAAAAAGTCGTCACCTGGAGTTAACTAATCAAATGATCAGGGCTTGCTGCAGGTTTTGTGTCAGATGTCAGATGTGGCCCACAAGCATGAAACGTCTGGTCTGTGAGGTTGTTTGAACTATAATGAACAATAATGAAAAAAATAAAATGCTTCTCTGGAGAGCTTTTGTTTACATCCCTCCCCCGTCTCTCATTGTCGCGCTCGGCGTGACTTTTGTTTCCGCTCGTTCTCGTTTTTCCACCTGTTCTTGGTTCTCCTTATCTCCCTATAAGGGTGTTATTTTCCCGGCCGTGTCCCAATTCATTAGCCGGGGCAGCGATAGTGTATTGGACCGCGACCCTGATGACACAGGTTCGATCCCACCTGAGGAGCCGAGTGTTTATTTATTTATTTTTTTTTTTTTCCTTTCTTCTTGAGTTTACCTGCTTTGAGATGAACTGTTCTGCAATTGGGTTCAACAACCCTCTGGGCTGGAGAGCTACTAGTCTCATGTAGCACTCCATCCCATTACACTTTTTTGTGGCTAATAGATTAAGAATAGGACGTCACTAACACAAGTTTATTTGCATGAAAAAGAAGATGATTGATTACTGAAGGCAATTACAAATGTATCACTATTAAACAATGAGTATATTAGAAAGGTACTAAGAATTGATGTTAAATATATGTGATCTATTTATATTAGAGTACAAATATGCTTCTTGTTTTTGTATTTTGCAAGTAGCACACCTATACTTCATTGGGTATAAAAATTAATTTTAATATACTGTACTACAATTTTTTTGCATGTTACACATTTAGTCAATTTTTTTTCAGTATGTAGTAATTTAAATTACTTTCTCAAAGTTTACTCTCAAACATTTGATGAAAGCATAATGTTAATGTAGTTTTAATATATTGTAAGTAAGTACATAAATCAGCATAATTAGGCATTTCTCAAAATGTTTTAAGTACAATTAAGTATACTTTTTTTTCTGCAGTTGGGTTCATCAACCCTCTGGGCTGGAGAGCTACTATTCCGTAGCACTCAATACCATTACACTTCATTTTCCAAAACAGAATTTTTCAAGATTAAAAATAGGACGTCACTAAAACAAGTTGATGTGCATGCAAAGAGAGATGATTGATTGCTTTAGGCAATTACAACTGTATCACTATTAAACACCAGGTATATTAGAGTACTTACATTCTCAAAATGTTTTAAGTACAATTAGGTATACTTTTTTTCTGCAATTGGGTTCAACAACCCTCTGGGCTGGAGAGCTACTAGTCTGTAGCACTTTATCCCATTACATTTCATTTTCCAAAACAGATTTTTTTTTATTTGTGGCTAAAAGAATAAGAAGTTCATATGCATGCAAAGAAAGAAGATTGATTACTTTAGGCAGTATATGTAGTGTAAGTGTGTACAGTTCTGCTGCTGTAAACTGTTCTGCTGTTCCACTGTTTTTTTGTTGTGTTTATGAGTGTTTTTTCAGGCTTTTTGTAGAGACATTGTACAGCTGTTGGGGAGAAAAGCATCAAAGCAGTCTGACAGTTCAGCTTCTAGCTACGACTCTAAACCGAATCATCCCAACATCAGCTCGCTCAGCAAATCAGATTTACCCAGAGATTTGCTGCTGGGCTACAGACTGAGCTTCACAGCAGCGTCCACACATCTTCTCCGAGCACAGCAGAGTCCTGATGTGTGGCGGCTGCTGAGTGTACGTGCTGAACAGTGCAGCTCAAGACCAGCTTCTACTGGGAACAGCCCTAGTGAAATAAAAAAAAGTAGATTAAAGTATACTAAGCATTATTATACTATAATGCACTTAAGTGTTCTTGTAGCCACATTATTAATCAGTATATATTTAAACAGTACTTAAATGTTTAAAAATAATACAAAAGTCTTATTTAAATTGTGCTAAGTGTGCTTAACTGTACTAAAATGGAACTATTTTAAATATACTTACTGTAAGTAACATTTAAACATTTAAAGCAGCACTAGGTAGGATTTCCTTGATTTTTGATCTTTTTAAAGAAGTAAAATTACAGCTTGAAACTCACTGCAGCGCTGCATTGAGGTGTAATAGGAGGAATAGCGGTGCTCTCCTGTCTGTGCTCCTCAAACCAGACTCTGTAAGTTTTTAGAGGCGGCCGCGACCAACGCTCGAGAGAACTGCGACCTGCTTTCCGACCAGTTCCGAACAGTTCAACAAGGACTACTGGTTCATTCTTTACAAACTAACATACAGACACTCTGGCAGAAGCTGGAAAGAGACCGAATATGTCTGTGAAAGCCAGAAAACGAGAAAGAGAAACTAATCCGCCTGAAACATTTATTACACTCTGCAAATGTAGGGGGAGCCCACGAGCACAAAATCTCAATCCTACCTAGTGGAGCTTTAAACTACTTCATGTGTGTAACTCTATATTTTAAATATGCCTACAGTAAAATTATAATACACATAATCATGAGTATTACAGCTGTATCACTATTATATTATACACCAGGTATATTAGGAATGTACTAAGAATTGATGTTAAATATATGTGATCTCTTTAGATTAGAGTACAAATATGTGCTTCTTGTTCCTGTCTTTTGTAAGTAGCACATTTCTAGTACTATACTTTGTTGGGTATAAAAATATATTTTAATATACTGTACTAAATTTTTTTGCGTGTTACAAATTTAGTTTATTTTTTATTATTAGTAGTAATTTAAATTACTTTCTAAAAAAGTTACATGATACATTGCACTTTAAGTGAACTACTGTAACAGCTGCTTTTAACACTCTTTGCTAAAAATGTACAAAAGTGTATTTGGAAATAAGTATTTTAGAAGTATATTGAATTACATTAAAATAGAAGTGTACTTTTTTTTTAAATATACACTATAGTGTACTTTTTAAAAAGTATGATCCAAGTTTACTCTCCAATATTTGATTAAAGCATGATATTAATGTACTTTTAATATGTTTTAAGTAAGGACATACATTTGTTAGTATATTTGCTGCATACTTAGACATTTCTCAAAATGTTTTAAGTACAATGAAGTATAATTTTTTTTTTCACCTGGGTAAACCATCAATCTCAAACCAGAACATACCCTCTACTAGTCAAGACCTACAGTACGCTGGTCAACCATAATCTCGGGGGTTAGCTCAGCTTAAGCTGGCCAGTCTATTTATATATTTCAGCAGTGTGTGTGTGTGTGTGTGAAATCAGATCATTAGTGCAGGGTGTGGGGAGCTGTATTAGTTTACCGGCGCTGGTTTTGATGGCTAACACCGGCGTTCTCCGGGTCAAGAACAGCATCTCTTTCTCCTCTGCGTCGTTCAGCACCAACAAAACCGCTCTCACGTTCGCTTGTGTTCAAAGCCGAGCACTGAGATGCAAATGTGCTTTATGAGCGTGTTTAATAAAAGGCACCTCGGTGACAACACTCTCAGCTCTAATGGAGCACTTCACCCCGCACATGCTCATCTCAACACAAGCCGGCAGTTAGCATTAGCATAGCACAATGCAAATGAGCTCACGCTAACTAGCTTTCATTCACTGGGAGGCACTTTACTCTTTTCATTCTGTCTGCCCTCCTCCCTCCATTCCCTCCTCCTTTCTCCTGCTTTGATTTGTGTTTTTCTTTCTTTTCTCATGTATTCTTTTGATTTATTTACGCTTTTTTTCTTCTTCGTCTCTTTCGTTTCTCACTCGTTCTGTCGTTATTGTTGCTTTTGTTTTGGGTCATTCTTTCCACTTTTTCTTATTTTGCTCAACGTGGTTTTCCTCCATCAATAAATCCTTGTAATTTTGGCATTTCTTAACTAAACTGCTATAATTTCATCTACACACCACACCTTGAATCTGACACAGAGAAACTACCAGACAACGGCCACTAGTGTGGAGAAAAAGCAGAGTTTAGAAGGTGCTTCCCACACACCATAAAAAAAAAACTAAGAAATATAGCAATTACCCAACAACCAATCAAATAATACCTTTGTTGTAAGCAGGTAAATTTTACATGACTTTACAATAACTTTCCAAAGAAGATGATGCAGACCGACACATATTTAATGAGTTGCCTTCAGTACAGTAGAGTGTTGCATGGTGTATCTCAATACTTCCTCATTAAAAACAATTTATTTAAAAACCTCCTTTATTTAATACCGGTATTTTAAGCCAAACAGCACCAGGTGCAAAGTTTGACACAAAAATGGCAAATTGTCATCTTCTCAGCTTAATAACTCAACAAGCCCTTAACATATCAGCATAAACCATATATACTAGTGCACCTCAAAAAAATAGAATATCATTGAAAAGTTAGTTTAAAATGTGAAACTCATCTACAGATGTATTACAAACAGAGTGATCGATTTTAAGAATTTATTTATTTTATTGTTGATGAAAATGCAAGAGTCAGTCTCTCAGAAAATTTTACTATTATATATTATAAGAAAATAAGTATTTTTGGCAGTGTGGTCAGAGTGCCAAATCCTGCTGGAAAATGAAATCTGCATCTCCATTATAAAAGTTGTCAGTAGCAGAGGGAAGCATGAAGTGCTGTAAGATTTTGTGGGGAAAACAAAACAGCTGACTTTAGACTTGATAATTAAACACAGTGGATCAACACCAGCAGATGGCATGTCTCTCCAAACCATCACTGATTGTAGAAACTTCACTCTAGACCTCAAGCAGTTTGGACTGTGTGTCTCTCCACTCTTCCTCCAGACTCTGCTCCCTTGATTTACAAATGAAATGTAAAATTTACTGATGATCAGTGATGGTTTGGAGAGACATGCTGATCATCTGCTGGTGTTGATCCACTGTGTTTTATTATCAAGTCTAAAGTCAGTGCAGTTTTGTTTTCCCAAAAAATCTTACAGCACTTCAGGATTCCCTCTGCTGACAACTTTTATGGAGATGTGGATTTCATTTTCCAGCAGGACTTGGCACACTGACCACACTGAAGAATTTCCGTGACTGGTTTACTGCTTTATTTTTCAGTTCCTAAACTGATCACATGATAATTTTACAAAATATCAATGAAATATCAGTGAAATATCAGTAAAATATAAGTCTCCTATTTTTAATGGCTCGTTTTTGGGTTTACTCAGCCTTTCTTGATCTAGTGAATATTTTTTACATTTTTTCACAAATATATGTTATGTTGAAGAGACAAGGTTAACCATAAAAGAAATTCTGTAAATTTTTTATGTTCTTCATCAGTATTGAGATATTTAGGCCGATATTGTATCGAAAGTCATAATTTCGGTATCATAGCCCCCCCACCCCCTTTCGTATATTAGGGTTTTTTTCATGTTTGTTTTATCTCTTGTTCCTTTTACCTTTTTTCCTTTACACATTTATTTTTTTGTCTCTGTTTCTCTGTTTTAGTCCTGTTTCTAATTATACTTCTTTTTCTTTCAACTTTTCTGTGTCAATTATTCTGTTTTCCATCTCTTTTTCTTTCTCACCATTTTCTTCTAATCTTTCTTAGCCCGCTTTTCTTTTCTGTTCACGTTTCTTTCCATTTTTTTAAATTCTCTTTGTACATATCCTTCTCTTTTTCAGTTTGTCTTCCTTTCTCATCCTCCATCTTCCGTCCCTCTCTGCTGTTTTTCTATCTCTCTCTTAATCAGTTCTCTGCTGCTTCCGTTTTCTTATCTCTTTATTTCTCCTCTCTCTGCGTTGTTTCTCGGCGCGGTATTCTCGGGGCTGGGAGCGGGAGCGAGGTGTCAGTGAAGGCCGTGGGAGGAAATGAGCAATTTCTGCTCTGAAAACGGGCTGAGAATTTATTCCCGCTGTCTGAGGTAAGCAACGCTGGAAACGCTGACACTCCAGCAGGATTTACTGAGCTCTCGGCCTTCGGAGAGTCTCTCAGCCCTCAAGGTTATAACGGCGAGGGGGGTGGGAACAGGTTCTGTACCCTTACACACACCTGAGCTCACCTGAGCATGACCCAACACTATTAAACACTACATTAACAGAGCGGGACCTGCTGAGACTGACCTCCAGAAAAGAACGTCTGTGTCCCAATTGCATACTATACTTTAATACTATAAGGTAAGCACTGTGTGATATGTATTTTTTGCACTATAAGGTGCACTCAAATTTAATTTAATTTGCTCAAAATTTGACAGTGCACCTTATAATCCGGTGCACCGTATGTATGAATTCTACCAGTCAGGTATTAATGAGCAGTAAAGCCAAGTAAAGGAGTTTCAGTTTAGATCTCCAGCACTGAGACTCGAGGCTAAAGCAGTATTAGCAGTAGCCACTAGCCATGCTAAGCGCTAGCTCTTTTGCCATTCAGGCCTGTGTATTATCGGCCTTTAACCTGCTGCTAACCCCAGCTGTCACTGCTGAAGCAGCATTAGCATTACCCACCAACTGCGCTAAGCGCTAGCTCTTTCACCATTCAGAGGCGAGTATATCGGACTGTAGTCTGCACATTTACAGTGTTAAAACAAGCTACTTAGCACAAACCGCTAGCTAATATCGCCCTGGCTTACCGGAACACTCAGGGTTCCTCAGTGTAGCACTGTCGGCAGCGTTATCCGCTAACCGGGGCTAGCCTTGGTGGAAATCTGGATATCTAAGCTTACTGTAAATAAATGGAAGCGCTTTACTCACCCAAAAATACACTTTCTGAACAAAACAGTTTCAGAAATCTGTGTAGATTAACATCCAGCACTCGTTTAACTTTAAAAGAACATTTTTTTTTAAGAATAACGGTTTTGTTTACTTAGCATAGCTTAGCTTTACTCTGCTGAATTAGAAGGGAAACATGGCAACACCCCTGTTCCTTACTAGTGATGCATAATGCACCTTATAATCTGGTGCGCCTTCTGTAAAAATAGACCAGAAAATAGACGTTCATTAAAAGTAAAAAAAACTGTAATCTTAATAGTGCATGTAAGGCAAGCAAACCAATCAATTTGTCTGGGGCCCCAAGCTGGTCTGAGGCCCCCAGTCAGTGACTGGTTATGAATTAAAAGCAACAGAAAAGACACAAAAACACAGAGAACTCTGTAACTATTAAAAATAGAATTCTTTTCTTTAGAGAAATTACAGATGAAGCCAGACAGCAGTGAGTACTGTTTCCAACTCCTTCAAAATACTCTTGGAAACTAGATAAAACTTGTACAAGAAAACATCTGGCTGACCCCATTTGCTTCTATGAGCCATTTGGATGCTCCCTTATTGTGATGTTCCAATAGGAAAACGTGTAAAGAACCACCCACTAGATCAGGTTAAGAAATACCATTCTGGTCTGCTGTTTGAGAACCTCAGTACACAGTACACAGCAGGATTAGCCAGCAGGCTTTGTCTGAGGGAGGGATCTATAGCTAATGTCTGTGGCAAGTCAGCAGATGAGGGAGATGCCTGAACTAGCTTGTTCTTGTTTTGCCATTTACCCCAACACTAACATGTGGTAAACATTTAGTGTAAACCTTGGGGAGTGGCCAGCAACAGCTTATTTGCATAAAAGTGACAGAGCCTTTATATAATATGACTCTTTAATGCATCAGCAAATCTGATAGTGTCTCAGTGTGGCACCTCTCAAACGTACCTACTCAAAAGTAACACACTGCAGTTACTAACTTAACTTATAATTCAAAATCTTAAATTAAAAGGAAATTTTAAATATTTCGTTCCTAAAAAATGTTCATGAACAATGGTAAATAAATTGTAAAAAAAGAAAAAAAAACTGTTAAGCTTTTGTATGAGTTTTAGAATGTAAATTAGAATTAAAGATTACTTTTTTAGAGTATCTACTCCAATGCCACTTTCTACAGGGATGTTGAACTACTGAACTTTTGTTCCCTCAGGAACTTTGTCTCAGATGGATTCTTGTAGAAGTTTTAGAAGCCTGAGATGTTTCCCTTTCTCAACGCCTCCAGCTTAGAACCGTATTTTACACCTCAAAGTGTCTAAACTGGTTTCGGGTTGCCTACCCACATCCCACAACTGACCTTAACTTATTTATACAGCTGTGAACTACTGAACTTTTCCTCCCGTACAGATGTCATCTAATTATTTCTGTAGAAGTCTAGTGACCTAAAAATGGTTTTGCTTTCCCAACAACTGTAGCATATAAAATATTGCACTTATTGAACCATCCCTACAACATACCAGCTGCAACCCAGAACACTGGGGCAGTAGAAATTGTTGCCCACCCTCTATATTAAGAAGTTATGTTTACATGGTTGCTAACTGTTGCTTTTAGTATTATACTTACTGCTTTTATCCATCACTACTATATAATTCCTATTATTACTGGTGTAAGATTCACGATTCACTGTAAAATTAAAACTTAAAATTGTTCTCCTTAATGTGATTTTTAAGTCTGAACAAGAAATATTGAATTAGACCATAAACTATAGCAAACTAATTCCCTTAACTTTTCTTATTAAGTTTCTTGTTAAAAGTTGGTCTAACTGAGGTCGCAGATTCGAACCCCCGCTCATGCAGCTTTGCTATCAAGCTGCCGGCGCTCAGAGGGAGCACAATCGGCCCTGCTCCCTCCGGGTGGGTAGATGGCGCTCTCTCCCCACATCACTCCTAGGGTGATGTCTGCAGCACAGGGCGTCTGTGAGCTGACGTATCGGAACCGAGTCGCTGCGCTTTCCTCCGAGTGCTCTGTGATGCTGCTCGGCAATGCTGCATCAGCAGCAGCTCGAAACGAAGCGGTGGCTGACTTTACATTTATCGGAGGAGGCATCACTAGTGATGGGGGGAGTCTTATTGATTTATTGATTTTGGCATATTACTAATTTCTGTAAAGCTTCTCTGCAACACCAGTTGGAATTTATATAGCAGCCTTCATACACAACGGTCATTTAAAGTGCTTTACAAATTAGAAAATACAAAAAGAAGTCAAATTAAAAAACATGTAAAAGAATAACAATAAAAATGGAACTAAAAATAAAATAAGAATAAAGCATGAATGATTCAAACATGATTAAAACAAATTTAAATGTGAAACATGTAAAAGAAAAAACAATGAATTGGGAAAAAAAATAAAATAAGAATGAAAATAAAAATAGTAGGCTCAATGTTTTTTTTTATTTTTTTTTTCATCATACTTACATCAGACTGCCAAAAAACATTTTAATATCAGACAAAGATAACCTGAGTGAACACTTGTTAAATAATGATTTCATTTATTAAAGGGGGGGGGGGGGGGGTTATCTAGCCCTATGTGGAAAAACTCATTTTTCCTGTTACTTCCGGGATAAAATTAACACATAATTTTAGAAATAGAACATCATACTGAATGTAAAACATGGTGGTGGTAGTGTGTGTGTTGGTGTAATAGATGGAAGCAGGAATTTTGCTGTTTATCAGACAATCCTGAAGGAGAATATCCGGCCATCTGTTCTTTAGTGACCTCAAGCTCAGGAGTACTTGGGTTCTGCAGCAGGACAATGACCCAAAGCACACAAACAAGTAAAACAATGAATGTCTTAAAAAAAAACTAAATAAAGGTTTGGGAAGAGTGGTCTAGTTAAAGTCTTGAGATGATTGAGATGCTGTGGATGATCTTAAACAGGATATTTTTTGCTGGAAAATCCTCCAATGTGTCTGAATTATAATTTAGGGTATTAATTTAACGGTTTATACTTTAAAACAAACCATTTAGGGTTGGTTTTAATAGATTTTTTTTACCTTGATAAATGAAATAATTATTTAAAAATACTTTTTTATATTTACTCAGGTTATCTTTGTCTGATCTGAAACTGTAGTGGGTGAACACTTTTTTTCACAGCAGTGTATATAAAAACATTTCCTTATAATTTGATTACATGGTTTGCGATTCACTGTTTAATTGACCTTTTTCTTTTTACTGTTCCATGTTTTATTATTAAATTCTTCTCTATTCTAAAGAAAATTGAGCTGCATTTTTTTTTTTTTTTTTTTGCGTGTGAAAGATTTATATAAAAAAAAAAATAAAGCTAATATTCTGGGCTATAACCTCATTAATAAAGAAAGCCTGTGGCGTTACTTCTACGAGTTCAGGCAGGGCAATCACACAGGGGGGCAACTAGCCACTAATATCTTTATTACACCCTTTACATCATGACTTACGCCATTAAACCCAAGACTCCTGGGTCTCTTCAGTAACTTAATAGTAAATATCCTTCTAGCATTAGCCTGCATTATAGCAGCAGCCGCTCTGCAACAAGCAAATCACATTTTCATTTTTCCCCCATCCACTGGAGGTCATTTTTGGATGGTGGGCCCATTACTGTAATTTTCCCGTCCTTCTTCTTGACAGTCAGCGTGCCCTGCTTACTTCACACATACAGCCGCACAGCTCCAGCCATCACCTCCACTCTGAGAGCCAACCAGAACCGGCATCCGGCTCCGGAACAGCTAAGGCTGAGGGCTTGCGGAGCTTCATTTCAGAGTCTGGTCAATCACTGCTTTATCCTTGCTTTCTGACACCTGCTGCCGGCCGCTCCCGCTCCTCAGGTGGACAGCGTGACGCTCGTCATAATTATCGCTGGCAGCTTAGGTCAGTCCATGTCAGAGGACTTTTATGGCGGCGCTCTCGGAGAAGACGTGCCGCTCGTATAGCCTTGCATAAATCCTCTCAAGCACCCTGACAGGCCGCAAACACCTGTTCCAAACTGTCATAATTCAGAAGCTGCTGAAGACAGCTTGTTTTGCGATGGACCTTAGAGGATGATTTACTCAGCATGTTGATTTCCTCAAGCCGGGTCCCCAAATCTACATGCACTCAACTGCACTCAAGTTCACTAGGAATGTAACGACGCATCGCAATCAGTTCACCGCTTTTCTGAACTAGTTCAAGTTCAGTTCATACATGCTCAAAGTGAACAGTTCACGTTCAAACTAGTTCAAAGTTCAGTTCATTTTACTTTTTTTGGTGAGATATTCAAATAAATACTTTTTTTCACACTACAAGCTAGAAATCACTATACGTCCTTTGAAGCTGCTCATTGTAGACATTTGCTCATGACACTGCGAAGCACACAAAATACTGGAACTCAGAAAGCTGCGGAAGAGCAGAGGAGGGCTATTCAACAAAAGTAAGTACTTTTTATCACATTTTAATAAATACACCCAAAGTCTATTTTTTACACTAGAGTTTTCCTCTAAAAATGAACGTTTATTCATTACCTGGACTCCTTTATTTATTACCTGGATGCTGGCCAACCATTTCATTCCATCATCATGGATCATAGGAGCAGTTTCAGTGGCAGGTTTTTGTCACAGAGCTGCTCTACAGACAGACTGAGAAGATCTTTTGTTTCGAGAGCCATCAGACTCTTCAACTCCTCCCAGTGGAGCCGGAATAGAGAGGACAGATGAGGAATGAGTCTCATATGTGCTTTCTTAATCACAGCCTTTTTTATCTGTACTGGAAAACACCCTACATATCTACACCCTGGGACTATTTTGCATTTTTTACTGTACATCCTGTACATTTGCACCATTGGTCGCTACACTACGCACCTAACTTACATACAGTACTTGCACAGGTTTATGTTTAATATTGTCATATTTGCTGATACCCATAGGAAAGAAAAATTAAAAAGGAGATTTCCTTAATGTCTCTGTTGTTTCTCCTAGACAGATATGAGATTAGAAGGAAACCCAAGAGAGATTTTACTTTAAATCTCCTGATGCTCAGATGTTTCTCCTGAGACAAAGACTTCCATAATCTCACATGCATCTCCTCCTGAGTTTTACTACAGATCTCAATACAGTCTTACATTGTGCTCAGATTTGATAAAAAAAATAACAGTAATAGTTTACTAAATACAGAAAAGCTTAAATAAAAGTAGACCATGAAAAAAAAATCTTTCCAAGAAGAAGCTTCCGAAATGAATAGACTATACCTAAACAACGCAGAACATGAATTACACAATTTAGCATAAAAAAATCTGATTTCAGAAAATCTCATGTCTCATTTTTGTCTAAATTTATTTCTCCTAGGCAATTTTAGGAGAAACATCTGTGACAAAGTTGATATCTAAATGAGACAAGGGAGAATCACAAATATGTCTCCTGAGACATCATAGAGCAACATTTAAGCAATACAATTTTCCTCTGGGTACCTACTATCTCCTATACTTAATTTATTTATTCTTTTACTGCACTACCTCATATCTACGACTGATTACTTCCACACTTTCTATAGTTTTTGTATTTATATATTTATGTAGAGTATATGTAACCTAGAAATGTTATTATTTCCTACACTCAAATAAATACATTGAATAAAATAATATTTCAAAGTTGTTTCAACTTGCAGCCAAATTCAAGTTCATCCAACTGAAAAAAAAAACAAAAAAAAAAAACAAAGCACTGTTTTGGACTAAACAGATTGCCTCCTTCCCCATTGGCTCCTGGCACCACATATTTGCATATTGGGCATGTTGTCTAGTCACTGACACTCACTATTAATGTGCAATAATCATCATCATCATCATCATCATCATCATCATCATCATCATCAATGAGCCGCCTCAGTGTTTTAGAAATCTCTGCTGCTCAGTGTGGCTTTATATTGGATTAAAAAAAACAGTGCCCACTAATAAAGAACGGTTCTCAAAATTTGAATCAAATAAAAATCATAAAAGTGTGATGTGCAAAAGTATTCAGCCCCCTTATATCAATACTTAGCAGAGCCCCCTTTTGCTGCAATTGCAACTAATTAAGTGACTCTCTGAAGGCACCGGTTTATTGCACTGGATCTTATTTAGTTGTTTCAGAGGCTGAATACTTTTGCATGTCACATTGGAAGTCACTGTAGACGCAGCAGTTTGATTTCCTGAAGCTGGTTCTCAAATCTAATCTGGTTGGTGGAAAATTTGGGGATGAATTTCGCTGCTTTAGGAACAAATTAGTATGGGTTCAGGAACAGCGGGAGTCCCAGAAGATTACAGGCTTCCGAAACGTGCAGTAACTCTACGTGGCTTTTAGCGACATAATCTGCACCACCTTAATAACTCGACAACTCAACAGCTTCACTGTATCCTTATCTGTACCGCTGCCATCTTTTTTTTTGTTGTTTTTCCATCGTTACGCGCACACACTCGCACAAATCCCTCATTCATTGTATCCACCCACACCTTCGCTGAATCAATATTTTCTTCGGATTTTAAGGATTTACGAGATTAGTTTTCGCGGGGGGCTGCGGGGGGCTGCGGAGGGCTACGGGGGGTGGTGGGGGATAGTACTCCACTTCCACACTGCGTTGAAAAATCTTCTGTTGCCATGGTAATTTTAGCTAAGGATGGGGGGGGAATAACAGAAATGTCATGACTTAACAGCAAGATAACTCGTTTCATTTTATTAAGCCGGAGGATTTTCCATCATCGCTGACAACCTGATTTTCGGCGTCGCCGGCGCAGCTGCTGCCGCTGTTACCGGTGCTGCGTTTTCAATGGGCCGTGGTAATGCACGCGTGTTCCTGGCCGCACGCAGCAGGACGGCAGAATCAGATCTTTAGAGTGGTCGGAACAGGGTGGATCTTCTTCTCAAATAAGACACCTGAGGGCAGGTATAGAGAGAGGCCAGGCTCAGCTGCTGATCAATGACACCACGGCTTCTTTCTTTTCTACTGCAGGAACCGTCAGTTCTGGTGTATTTTCCACATGGACACTGGATTCTGAGCCTGGATTTCTCAGCGCGGCTAGTTAACCACACTTTTGTTTGGAGAAAGAGCTTAACCTGGATTTTTAGTCCAAAATCGCACCTTGTGTTCTTAGCTTAGTTACTCAGGAATCCCTTCACACATAAACATAATCCATATATGGTTAGAAAGGGTGAAAATAGTGATCCCAGTGCGGTAAAGCTAAATCTACAAGAAACCCATTGAGAAAAACACTTAAAAAAGTGAAAAAATCTCCTTCCCCAACCAATATTTATTATTTACCTTTAGTGCTTCTAACACATTTATATGATGTTTCAAACCAAATAATATCAGTAAATAAAGACTCAAAAGTGTCCACAGAAAAAGAGTGAAACTACCTGCTTTACTCAAACTAAAGCAAGGTATGGTGTGCGCACTACTTTATATAGTTTTTATTTTACTCGCACATTTTTACTAAGTAGTTATTTTGCACTAAATATTTTTATTTATTTAGACTAAAAAGTTTATATTTTTGTATCTAGTTTTCTTTGTGTGTTCTGATTAAAATACTGAAAGGCATAGTCTGCTCTGAGTGTCAGGTTTTAGTATCTACATGTATCCTAGAGGTGTGATTATTGATTATCAAGATAAATAAATCCACCTGATGCTGTTTCTCCATGTATTTTATTAAAGTAATAAATAATAAGCTATGTAATGAACTATCATCAATATTCTTGTGCTTTCATATCATAAATGAAAGAATGAATGAAGTTCAACTTATATAGCGCCTTTCTAGAAACCCAAGGACGCTTTACAATTTACACGTTTTACACACAAGCACATTACATATCAACACTCATCCACACACCGGTGAGAAGCGGCAGCCAATAGCGCACAGCGTACTCTCAACCAGAAACGCCCGTCCACCTGGAGGACTGCATCGGGCACTACAGCAATTACCCAGGACAGAGTGCCAATCAATATCAGGGCACAATCATACACACACATTTTAAACACACACACAAACTTACATACATACCACACACTTCATACATACACACCAGATCAATTTTTAGAGTATTCAATTTTTCTGGGCAATTTAGAGTATCCAATTTACCTGATCTCCATGTTTTTGGACTGTGGGAGGAAACCAGAGTCCCTGGAGGAAACCCACGCAGACACGGGGAGAACATGGAAACTCCACCCAGATAGGGACTTGAACCCAAGACCCCAGTGCTGGGAAGCAAACGTGCTAACCACTAAGCCACCGTGCCGCCTAATCATAAACACTCTAATAAACACTCTAATCATATCTTTTCAAAAATATATATTAGGTGTGAATATATTTAAAGTCTATACAGTCAAAAAAGGTAAATATATATATATATATATATATATATATACTGTATATATAAAGCAGGCGCTTGGTAAAATTTTGATCAAAACATGATCTGTTCCAGGAAAATATAACAATTCTGCTTCCTTTTACATTTTAAATGATTATATTTTTGAGCAGCTGTATGTCTTCTGGAGTAAAAGAGATCAGGGCATGTGTCTGTCTGATATAATTACTGTGTTATAAGACCTGAAAAAGAGGAACTGACACTAAAGGTAAATAATACAATATTGGTTGGGGAAGAGAAAATTGCATGTATTTTTTATTGCGATTTTTTTATTTCCAACACTTTGAAGAATTAGCAATGATGCTAATTCTTAGCAATGATGAGACCTGAGAATGAATGTAAAACAACTGATTATGTGTTTTGAGCAATTAAATAGAGATATAAAGGAACTTTGAAGGAGATTTTATTTTTTAGGTGTTTTCTCAATGGATTTCTTGTAGATTTAGCTTTACTGCACTGGAATGTCACTGATATTTTTAGAAAGAGTAAGTTCCGCCCTTTCTAACCATATATGGATATATGATATACGTTAATGGATGAATAGAATTTTTAGCATGTTACTGGTAAGCCCTTTATGTAAGGTTCTTCTCAGGTAAAAAGTAGGGCTGAACAGAAGAATGAGGAACAGAAATCAAGTCTTCTACTGAAGAGCAGAAAGACCACTCATTTCTTGGAGAGACTCCCCCCCTGCTGAGCCTTGTCTCTTCCCTGCAGGTGGAACACACCTGCTCCAACTAATCAGAGTCTTCAGCTTCATCTGAATATCAGAGCAGGACATGTCAGACTGGAGCTAATCTTAGCAGGGAGCCGTCGTTCCAGGATCTCTGGACATGAGACACTGCGCTACTGAGTCTTGTGCCAGAGCTGGTGGGATTCAAGTTCCTTATGAATCCATACAAACGACAAAAATAATCTACAGATATTACATTATGTTAAGGGAGAGTGGGGTGAGTTGTGCCAGTTTTTACTTAAAGTCGCTTTAAAGCGAGACCATGACTGTAATGCTTCGAACTAATATATGTACATATATTTCAGGATGTGGTGCATCCCTGGAAACAGTCACTTTGGATCTGAAATATAGTATTTAAGAAATACAGATTTTTGAAAAAAAAAGTTGTCTTGTGGCACAACTTGCCCCCAGTGCGAGGTAAGTTGTGCCTTTGGAGAGAATACTTTGGGGTAAATTGTGCCATTGATTACTGAAGTAAAACAGTATATATTTATCTCAAAAACTGTATCACTATATAAATTTAATATAGGATAAATTTAATACAAAAATACTAATTTAAGCTTTATTTAAAGTTACTTTACAACATCAAAGGCCAATTTGAGCATCTCTGTTAATTCCTTCCTGACACACCTTAATTCCTTTGGACACTTCTTCTCATTCAGTGTTTTTTCTTTATTTATTTCTTAATTTAACTGATTTTCTAAATTGTAGATTAATAGTAAAGAGATGAAAACGATTAAGAGACACATATGGAATTCCGTAGCACACCCAAGGTTAATTTTCTTAAACAAGGCCTAAAAAACCAATCACGTCCTAGCAAAGATTAAAGGTTTATAAGCATAATTAGCATATCTCTACTTCTTTCACTGCTCTGAGTGGAAGCCCTGCATGTTTTCCTCTTAAAACTTCATGGCATGATGCTATATTTCTATTTTATATAGAATACTTTCTATTTTATATAGAAATTTTACTTTGAAAGGCAACAGAATGTTTTTTTTTTTAACCTAAATATGCTTACCTGGATGACTTTTTCAAAAATGTCCAATGACCAATTTCTTCTGTGGTTCCCTAGAAACAGGGGGTGGCACAACTTCCACACTGGCACAAATCAACCCACTTTCCCCTACTGTATTTTTCGGACTATTAGGCGCCCCTAAAAATCCTTTAATTTTCCCAAAAATCGATGGTGCGCCTTATGTATGAATTTTATCAGTCAGGTATTAAGGAGCAGTAAAGCCATTCTGCTAAAGTACAGAGTTGTACAGCAGATTCAGTGCTAAGTTTCTCCAGCGCAAAGCCTGGAGCAGTATTAGCATTAGCCGCTAACCGTAGTGCTAGCTCTTTTGCCGTTCAGAGGCGAGTAAGTATATTGGAATGTGTAGTCTGTGTTTATCTAGTTAAAATAAGCTAAGTGGGACAAACCGCTTGCTTATAGCACTGACTATCAGTCAGCATTTACTAGCGCTAAGCACTGAAATCTAGAAATCGGTTTAGATTAACAGTTTCTTACTATTGTCACTTAAAATGCGCCTTATTAATAAATCAATCAATTAACCTTTATTTTCACTTGGTAGTACATTGAGGGTAACCCTAATTTTCAATGCAGCTGAGCATTTACAAAATGAAAGGACTGAAAACTAAGTTTAAGTTATAAAAACAAGCAAAAAAATGTAAGATTTAATTAAGAAGAATTGTAATATTCTTGCAGTAACCTTTTTTTAGATATTTAAATGAATTATTCCAAGTCATTTCCTTCTATTGAAACTAATAGAATCCTTAATATAGTCTGTAGAAAGTTTTGGTTGGGAATAAAAAAAAGGCATAGGTAGAGGATCAACGTAAATTAGATTGTTTTTGTTAATAAAACACTAAAACTTGCTTCTTTGTTGTCTTGTCTTGTACACTTACTGTACTTCAAAGCTGGTCCTCAGTCTAAAACCAGTAACTACTGGTATAACAAATAAAAAGTCATTAGTATTACATTATTAGTCACATAGTTACATATTTATAATCTAGTGTGACTTATGTATGAAAATAGACCTTTATTGATGGTGCTCCTTATAGTGTGAAAAATACAGTACATGTAGTGGATGCTTTTATTCAAAGCGACTTACAAATAATGATGTACGTTTAGTAATAGAGGACAAAAATATATTTTTTGACAGGGAATTAAACTGGTACCCATCCCAGTGTTTAATTGTTACTGTGGTGCATTTCCATTGTGGGCTTTTTTGACACTTTCAAGGTTTTTCGATGCTATTTTAATGGCAAATTTTATTAAGAATTGTGTATGAATATTGATCAGTTTCATTCCAGAAGCATGAAGAGGGTATTTCAGAGCCTTGTCAGGGTTCATCCACGTTTTAACCAGTAGATTTCCATGATTTTTTCATGACCATACACTTTTTAAAACATCAGTGCAGACAATTTAAACCATAATTAAAATCGATATAATATAGTTGGTCTAAAATGAATCAGATAAAAATGCTGACACACTATATTTAATAATAAAATGCGTGTCAGATCCTGAGAGCTCCATTGTGTAGGCTTAAAATTACTGAATTTACTCTAAACTGACCCTTTTTTTTTTTTTTTAGCTCAAAATAGATTTTCTCCATCGATAAACTGAAACACAAAGATTTTTATACCAAATTTCCATGACTTTTCCAAAACGTTCTGACTATTTTTATTTTTCCAAAACTGCAATTTTCAAATGCCATGATTTGTCCAGGTTTTTCATGACCCTATGAACCCTGCTTGCTCTATTTCATCAAGATAAAATTCAGTTTGAAAGATTACTGGAACCATGGTGTTTTGTTTTCCCAGGAAGTCTGTTTATTACCTGCTTTAGTGATAAAAAATAAATGGTAGACAGTGAATCTCATTCATTACCTCCATTATCTTTAATTTACTATAATACAGTGATTTATTCTACCCTTATATGATGCTTTTAGCCTGTAGAAAGAAAAAAGTCCCACCTGCTGTTTTATTTAGGCACTGTTAACTATGAATATACACTGCGAATAGAACACCTGTAACAAGCCAGCACAACTCGTCAGAACACCTCCTTCTCCCGATGACAGTTCAGCCACGCCGCTAATGGACGTATCGCTCAACACCAGCATTGTGATGTGACAACAGCTTCGCTCCAGGGCTGCTAACTCTGGAGTACTGGAGGTTTCTTAAGTTTTAGTATTGTGTTAAGAGAAAAACACTAGGGTGGACTATGATCCAACAATCGTGGGTTTGAATCCCAGTCATGCGGCTTGCTAAAATTAAAGGAAAATCCCGAAGAAGTAGTTAATTACTAGCTGTTCAGGATTGTAGCTCCACTCATATGATCAGACCCGGCGGCATGGGCGGGCATTGGCGGGCAGTGCCCCCCCACAGAGTCAGCTATGCCCCCCCTGACTGGACTGGAAGCCGTATATGTTTTTTTTTTGTTTTGTTTTGTTTTCACCTCTGAGTGACCATCTTTCTATTTTTCCTATCTCAGTTTGTCAGTCATACAATTCAACCAATCAGTGAAGGAAGGCAACGTTCTAGCCAATTACAGTTGGAGGGGGGCGGGTCACTGACTAAAGTTCATACTTGAGAAACAGCTACGCTCACCGTTGTTCGTGTGGCATGGATATTCGGACTTATTTCCAAACAAATAAGAGGACAACAAGTGACACTGGAGTACATGAGAATGGACAGGAAGCAGCACCATTCATTTCAGTTGGAAACGTAAGCGTTGAAGTCAACACTGGAGTAAACATTCATGCTAGGAGGGTTAGCTACAGCAGCTAGGGAGCACAAGGAGCAGAACCGAGCAGTGCTCAGCCAAACGTGAGTGACGACGTCAACAACAACACTGATGTTTGTGGTAACATTACATCTGCCAGGAGAAATGGAAACAGGCCGCAGTCTAATGACCTAGGCACTGAAAACCCAGAAAGACCACTCTTGCAGAGTTTTCCTTCGCGCATTTTCTCCGGGATAAAAAGGTCATTCTGCAGTTCATGGTATGGACGTTTTACTTGGCTGGAGTATTCAGTTCAGGCAGATGCTGCATACTGCTACCCATGCAGAATGTTTCAGGGACAAGGATCCAGATACGGTGATCCAACTTTCACTGTGACTGGTTTCCACAACTGGAAGCATGCAGTGGAAGCTGGAAAGGGACTAAACAAACATGCTGCTTCTAAGGAGCACCTGGCTTGTGAGGCCATGTGGAGGGACAAGGAAAGATGAACTCAAACAAGTAAAGAAATCTCAACATTAATTAACAATGATCAACTGCAGCGCAACAGATATTATCTGTCTGCAATTATTGATGTTGTGGAATTCCTTGCTGTGAACCAGCTGCCTTTTAGAGGTGACCACGATGCATACAGTGGCATGAATGAGGATGGATGTGGACTATTTTTGTCTTTATTTGAGTTTTCATTAAGGAAAGACGCTGAATTAGCAAGGATATCAAAAACTATTCCACGCAATGCAACATACACAAGTCATGACATTCAGAATAACCTAATAGATGTGATGAGTGCTTTAGTAAAAGAGCACATAGTGAAAGAAGTTGGTGAATCATTCTACACATTAAAAGCAGACGGAACCAGAGACCCAACAGGGAGAGAGAATATATCCATAATTCTCCGCTTTCTGAATGAACTATCTGAACCAACTGAGCGCCTCCTATCAATAGCCACTGCTGACGAAGGAGATGCAGCTACGCTGACTGACATCATCATAGGAGAACTTACCAGAGCTGGCCTGAACCCCGAGAAAATCCTCAGTCAGGTGTATGATGGTGCCTCACTCATGTCAGGTAAACATGGAGGGGTACAGAAACTGCTGCAGGAAAAACTGGACAGAGAGATACCATATGTCCACTGTTATAATCATCAGCTGCATTTGGTGGTCATCCATGCCCTGGCAGTTGAAAAGGCTGTGATTGACTTCTTCAGTGTGTGTAACATGCTGTACAAGTTCTGCAGAAAACCAACTGTTGCCATTCTCTACAAAGGAGAGACACTCAAGCGCCTGTTGGATCAACGATGGAGTGGACATTTTGCTACAGGTATGTTAATTAGGACTAATTAAGCTGATAATAATAAAGCTGTATTGTGTGAATAACTCTCCTGCATAAATATATTAAGTTTTATTTTCTCTATTTTACAGTCTCAGTCATTCTGAAATCTTTTGATGACCTGTCCATACTGCTTCGAGAAATCACCAGCAACCGGGCATTTGGAGCAGATCTGCGCATTGAAGCAACAGGATTGTGGAAGAGCATGTCTGAACCCAGCTTTAAATTCATTGCTGAGATGGTGCAAAAGATCCTTGCATATCTTGATCCCCCAAACAAGATGTTGCAGTCTGAAGACATGGATCTGCTTACAGGTGAAAAAATATATTTATTTTTAATGCAGACTGTGCAAAAACTATATCTACTACTGAGCAAAGTTACAGTGTATTTACAATAACAATAATAAACTGTTTGTATAGAACCTTTCATTCAAGTAATGCAGCTCGCATCACTTTACAACAAAGAGTTACATACACCAAGTGCTTCACAATGAACATTAAATATGTTAAAAAGAGTTTAATAAAAATAGCAAAATAGAGTAAAAATTGAATGCATTGCTCCATCTCTATTTCTGGTTCAGTAGAAGCAGTTTGAGGTTTACGTTCGTTCAACTCATTATCCATTTTTAAAGGATTTGCAATAAATTCCATTTTAGTATTCCCTTAAAATCCAATCAACTTTATATAATCTTTCAAAATCACTCAGTTAATTTCTTAAGGTAGTAAAATCACTTATAGTATCTTTTAAAATGTAATAATTAAAAATTTTCTTGGGCATCCCCACAGGAACAATTGTTTTGATATGTGTGTTACACAGAGTTTTAAAACCTATGGCTGGATTTCTATTGGTTCATTTCCCTGCGTCTTTTCATGCAGTACTACACTTTAAATTGTCTTGTATTCTGTACAGTAACAATAAGGGGGTTTGTATTGTCTTCTAGCTATCCAGCTAATCAGCAGTGCAATCACCTGTCTTGAGAATATCCGCACTGAGACAGAATTCCAGGCAATCCAAGCACAGAGTGACAGTGTCACAACAAGGCCATCAAAGAGAAGATGCTCAGAAAACTCTGCCTTTGCCGACTATGTTGTTCAGGAAATCAGGACATGTGTCGATCGTAATGATGAAACAGAACTACGCAGGATTTATTATAGTTGCATTGACTCAGTATGTGAGGAAATGAAAAATCGCTTTGGGAAACATAATTGTGACCTGATGGAGGCACTCAGTGCCCTGGATCCTGTGCATGCCACCTTCTTGGATGTCAACAAGGTGAAGCCCTTACTTGACCTCACCAAGACACCTGCTGTGGACTCCGAATTCGAGGTGGCCCGCAACTTCCTTGTGACACAAATGAAAGAGTCTTCTCCACCAGATGGGAAGAAGTGGACAATGAAACAGGTGATTAAGGATATAGGCAAACGTTCTGTATTGTTTTTATTGTATTCAAAGATCTCAAAGCTACAATGCTCCAGATGATTTAATAGTCTATATTGTCATGGCACAGTCATGTGGGGTCTTTAAAATAAACTGGGATATTTCAGCATCGGGCCTTCATAAAACTATTATAAAAATCACACATCAAACCTAACATGATTTGGTTAAGTGAGATAATCATTTATTGTTCAACATGATGTGTCATACAATATATGTTATCTGGAGAATCATTCTGTTTGTAATTATGTTGACTTTAATCTTATTTCTTAATCTACAGATTTTGAAACAGTTCCAGAAGCCATTGGAAGCAATGCCTACTGTCTTTACAGCCTTTAAACATGGCCTGACGTTTGGAGCCAGCACTGCATCTTGTGAAAATTCGTTTTCCACTCTTAAAAATGTCTTCACGGAGCATCGCCAAACTATGCTTCATCAACGCAAGGCCAATCTGATCCAGTTGGCATTTGAGAAGGACTTGACTCAGAAATTTAGGAATGAATGGAAGGACAGTGTCTTAAGAAGGTTTCACACACTACACAAACGCCGTCTGCCACTCTACTAAAAGTGGAGTAAACCTCTTTCTGCTCACCACACCTCCTCCCTCACATGCACAAACTTAGGTTTCTTGCAGGCAGAACAGTTCTCTGTTCTGCTCCTTGTACTCCCTAGCTGTTGTAGTTAACCCTCCTAGCATGAATGTTTACTTCAGTCAGTGTTCTGACATCAGTGCTTATGTTTTTCACTGCATGTGTTTTTGCATATATTTGACTTTTAATTTAATTGAATGAACAAAGCACTGCACTATTGTTTTTTTTTGTTTGTTTGTTTAGATTTTGGGATTTTATTGACAGATTGTTGTTTCTCAGCACTGGAGTCGCCAAGGAGCCGCTGTTCAATTTGAAGCAAATAAAAGGCTTTTTGAAAAAAATGTGCCCCCCCTGAAAAAATACAATGCCCCCCCTTTAAAATGTTTCTGCAGCCGGGTCTGCATATGATATGTATATTTTTGCTAAGCACTTCTAGATAGAAGCAAAATGTATTTTGTTGCTCTGTACTTGCGATATGTGCAATGACAGTAAAGCTTAAATTCTATTCTATTCTTTTGTGACAGTGAAATCGCTTGAAAATCGTTAAGTTTAAGGTTGGCATAAAGCTTTGGAGAGAAGAAACTCACCGGCAGTGTTGGGCACGTTACTTTGAAAAAGTAATTAGTTATAGTTACTAGTTACTTCTCCAAAAAAGTAACTAAGTTACTAACTTTATGCCACTCCTGGTGCATCGAGAGAGAGAGAGAGAGAGAGAGAGAGAGAGAAATTAACATCATTAAATCATTAAATTTTGAAAAATATTCGCTATCAGAAAAATTACGGATCACTCTGGGGGAGGGGCACACTGCCCCCCTCGCTGCCAAATACGTCAGTGCGTGTCACAGCCTGAGAGACAGTGGGTAACACCTCAAAAAAGACCTCTAAAATCCTGGGGACCCCATCCCAGAGAAAATAATTATTATTATATAATTATAATTATTGATAAATGATATAATTATTATAATAATCATAATTATTTTCTGTTATAAATGTTATTATGTCTGTTGTGCATGTTCATATACCATTGTTGTTAATTGTTATAATGCTTTGGCAACACTGTAATTCACAGTCATGCTAATAAAGCTATATTGAATTGAATTGAAAATTGAATTGAAAATTGAATTGAGAAAGAGAGAGAAAGAGAGAGAGAGAGAGAGAGAGAGAGAGAGAGAGAGAGAGAGAGAGAGAGAGGCGCAGCGCATTTTGCCTGATTTCTCTTGATTAATTATCAGTACATTTGTTGGCTTTAGTGAATGTAATAACATGAATTTAACTACACTTGTCCGACCTTATTTATTAAAACGTTTTTTTTAGAAGAGAGATGTTATTCTGCGCGCACTCCGCTAAGCACCACTTTGCATGCCTGCGACATTTCAGAGCGCTGGACGAGATTTTAATTAATGAATTAATATATTTAATATTTTAATAAATTTACCCTGGTAATAAGAAACGAAGGCTAACATATAGCTTTATATTTCTGTGTATTTTAAATGTTTTAAGTTTTATATAATTGACATTGTGCTTTATTTTCCAGATATAAAAGTGAAATTCAGTTAAATAATATCAAAGTTAAATAAAATAAATTTATGTTTAGTCAAAGTTCTTTTCTCTTTTAATTTTCCATTTCGAAAACTCCAGCATTTGAGTGAGAATAAACATCTGTCGAAATTCTTAAACAGTCTGCTATATTAAGTTTTTTTGTGATTTAGTCTGTGTACTACTAATAATAATTTATAGTTACTGTGCAGATTTTTAAGTATATTTGATTTTTTATAGTTGATTGCTGAAGGCTGTGGGTGAGGTTTATTTTTCTGTGGTAAAGGAGTGAAGGTATGGGGTATTTTGGGGCGCAGGGTGATCAATCGCGCAAAGCTTTTTTTTCTGCCGCCAAGATAGAAACACGCCAGAAATGTACCTGAACACACATCATTTCCAGACCACCACGCCCATCGGCGTTAATATATTGCAAAAGTTCAACGCTATTTTAAGGACGCGTGCGCAAGGCGTAAAAATAGTCTGTTGACTTGAGGCGTACAATAGGTACAATAGACCCTTTGTCTGTATGCGCATAGTTAAAAAAAAAAAAGTTCATTCAGCTGCTAAAGTAACGTGCAGTAACGGGGTGTCAGAAATGGTAACGGCGTTATAGTTACAGTCAGAGTAATTAGTTAGATTACTCGTTACTGAAAAAAGTAATGGCGTTAATAACCGTTAATTTCAACGCTGTTACTCCCAACACTGCTCACACTGTAAAAAAAATCTCGTCAAATTTACGGTGAAAAACTGGCAGCTGTGGTTGCCATTTTTTCACCGTAAAAAATACAGTGATCTTGTATATGGCTTCACGGTAAGGTATATTAACACTTGTAAAACAACAGTTTGAAAATGTACTAATAAAGAGTTACTGTTAAAATAACGGTGAAAGTGTATATAGGCTCATGGTATAGCTGTATAATTCACAATGTAACCCTGTTGCTTTTTAAGTGAAAAATGATCCATTCCACAGCATTTATTGTCCAATTTTATGGCAAATTTTTGTGGTTGTCCAATAACTTTGAGTCACGCTGTAAACAACATACAGTTTTAAACAGCATTATCTTTTTCAAAAGCGCTTCATTAACTGGACTACTGCTCACTTACAGCACAGAGATGTGCTCGGAGAGTGAAATCACTTATATACACATAAAGTAAAACCCAGGCAGGTGGATAAAACCGCTATGAAACTACATCATGGTGACGTCTCTGAACTAAACATCTAATTAACATAGCCACGCCCCATAGACAGCTGAGTTACATCCCATTCAGGCCCTGCTTTTCACAATGTAATATACTTTTTTCACAAGAATATACTGTAAACAAAACGGTTATTAATATGAAATTTACTGTTGGCAAGAATTAAACTGTAATATCTTATACATTTGCAACTGTTTATTTTACGGTGAAATACTGGCACACTGTAAAAAAAATCCTATTTTTACAGAAAATAACTCTAAATGTTTACACTATTTATCCCTTTTCTTTTACTGCAGTCTAATTCTGTCAAATTACAGACATTTTCTGTTAATTACAAGCCCCTGTTCTAATTTTACATATTATGACATTAATGAGAGATTACGGTTAAAACTCTTATTTTTAGGGCTATATTGCTATATTATTTTTATGGTATTTTTCCATGTTCTTAAGTTATATAGATATGTATGTAAAATTACTTATTATTATATGTAATTATATGTGTGTGTTATTATTTAAAGGTTTATTTCTTTCCCAAAATCTCAGTGTTTTTCTTCATAATTGTAAGGTTTATTTATTTATTTATTTTTTATTCATTGTTAAAAAAAAATACAGAAAATAACCATAGAAATAAAACGTTTTTTTCTTTCTTTTATGTAAAAGAAAATATACCTAAAAAAAAAAAAAAAAAACAACTGTCTGTGGGGCGTGGCTATGTTAATTAGATGTTCAGTTTAGAGGGCTCACCATGATGTAGTTTCATAGCAGTTTTATCCACCTGGCTGGGTTTTAGACTGTGCTAATATAAATGGTTTCCCTCTCTGAGCACTTTTTATTGCTTTAAATGAGCAGAGAGCCTGTTAATAAAGAAATTCTGAAAAGATTATACAGTTTGTCACTGAATGAGTCAAATACACATTAATTTGTGAATCATAAAGCTCACAACTTGAAAGACAATAAAGTTAGTTAAAGAAAGGGTAAAATAACAGTTTTTTCCCTGCAGAACATTGATTGAAATCGCTTTATTGAAGAAATTTAATTGTAAATATGCTCTGAAAAACTGTAAAATACTGGTGTATGTATGTGAAACCTTTAATGAAAATGCATGTGAATCTACTGGTTTTGCACTTCATATGAAAGAAAGTATTTTACTTTAATTTTAGGGTTTTTGTTTGGCTGCCACTGCTGCCAGTAATTTGACCGTTTTTTTACGGTTTTATTTTTTACAGTGCAGCTGTAGGTGGGGGAGATGTACATTGTCTGTTGCTGCTTTTTTTTTTTTTTTTGATCTGTTGAATGTCTTATGCCTAAAGTAATTATACAGTAATATGCTGTTTTTAATATGACAATCTATTACCATTGCCATGTCGTTTTTTTCACTCTATATTTCACGTCTTAAAATGGTAAAAAATATAATTGACGGCATGTTTTTTATTTAAGGTTTGTACACCGTGAATAATACAGTAATGTGCTATTTTTAATATGACTGTCCAATGCTGTCACCATTTCAGCTTTTCACCATATATTTCACATGTTAAAACAATTCAAAATAACATTTTTCACAGTTTTTTAATCTATGGTAATTCAATGTTTATTCTACAACAAGCTTCTTGTTGCTTTACGGTTTATTTCTGTTGCCATTTCACAGTTTTTCACTGTAATTTTCACTGACATTTTCTACAGTGCACCTGCGCACCTGCAACTCTTGCTTCAAAATCACCTCTAACGCCACCATCTCGTGACCCCACATCCTGTGGTTAGGTTGTTTAGATGCCTTTCAAATTATATGCATACTTCAAAACCAACTGCACCATACAGGGATCTGCCTGAACACGCAGTCTGCTTGTATGTCTGTTTGATGCACACTAGTGCGAAACACAGCGCTCATACTTACACTAAACTAACGAACAACTGCACCAGCAGAGCATACGCTGTTATTAAATGCGCATGCAGAAAGAAGAGTCCAGTGAAAAATGCCTGATCAACTGAAAACAGCGAGAATCCGGTCCAAGCCGGTTGTAGCAGGTGACACCAGGTGTACATTAAACCTCCGAGAGCTACTGAAGAACATCTCAACAGAGCAGCATATCTGCACATCTCTGCAAACCAACTTCAATGTTATTCTTTCAAGGTAAACTCATCCAATATGACAAGGACATTCCCAGCATGCCCACAAAATACACAAAACCACATCCCAGGGAACGCTTCGGTGGACGGCTCCAAATGACGGCGAGTCTTCACTGCTTCCGTGATCTTCACAGTCCACAGATTCACCCTGTCCAGCATTCTCTTCTCTTAGAAGAGAGAGAAAAAGAGTTTGCAGAAATACAGTACATTCCAGCAATCTGCAGAGTTTGCAGAGCATTTCTCCTCGTTACAACCCATCTAACATCACAGACAGCATTCATTCACACTGCAGGTAAATGTGGCCCAAATCTGATCTGATCCCGTCAAACCCTAATTTCAAATGCTTATTACAGGCTGTTCACACTATTATTTTAATGAGATCTAAATCCAGCATTCAACAAACTGTTCACGCTCCTAAACTCACACTCATGAAGCAAACAGTAGAGCTTCACATGAAGTTTCGGTTTCATTTTCTCCAGCATTACAGGTGCTTTTAAACAGTTCCAGTGTCTGACAGCTGGGCTCATCACTAATAATGGGTTTGACACATTACGTAGTTTGGGTAAAAACCTTGTTTATTTTATATTTTCCTTTAAAACTGCAGCAACACTTCCTGTGGTCACGTTTGGCCATTTTATTAGAAATGACATGGAGTGGTTGCGACACAAGCCTTGTGAAAAGTAAGAATACTTAAGAGCTTTAAAAGTATATTCGAATTAGGTAAAGAATACTAAAAGTGCATGTTCAATTCAATATACTTTATGACAAGACACATTAAATATACCTTCTCTGTATTTCTCAGTATGTAAAATGTATTTTTAAGCAATGTGCTATAAAATAAATGTGTTGATAGGAAATATATTTAGTTGCATTTAATACAGCTAGTACATTTACTACAGCTCTTTAAAAAGTCTCTTTTTTAAAATGTATATATAAAAGTTTCTTTGATTTTTACCAAATTAAAAACCTCTGGAATATAATCAAGAGTAAGATGGATGATCACAAGCCATCAAACCAAACTGAACTGCTTGAATGCACAGGGAGTAAAGACAAAGTTATCCAAAATCAGTGTGTAAGACTGGTGGAGGAGAACATGCCGAGATACATGAAAACTGTGATTAAAAACAGGGTTATTCCACCAAATATTGATTTCTGAACTCTTAAAACTTTATGAATATGAACTTGTTTTCTTTGCATTATTTGAGGTCTGAAAGCTCTGCATCTTTTTTGCTATGCTTTGTCATTTCTCATTTTCTGCTCAAATAAATGCTTTAAATGACAATATTTTTATTTGGAATTTGAGAGAAATGTTGTCCGTAGTTTATAGAACAGAATCTTATAAACCTATAAATAGAAAAATCAGCTGAATTGATTCAGAAACTGAAGTGGTCTCTTATTTTCTGTATATATATATATATATATATATATATATATATATATATATATATATATATATATATATATATATATATATATATACATACATACATATATATATACATATACATACATACAGCATTAAATACTGCTTAATGTGCACTTTAGTGTATTTTCTTTCCAGTAGCATTGAGGTGTACACAATATGTGCATCATTATGCAAAATAGTACATTTACAATATACTTCAAGTGTATTAAAAATGTGTTTAAAAATATGTTTATGTTGTGTTTAAATATAGCTATAGAAATATACTTAAGTTGTCATACGTTTTCAAAATAAGTATACTTAAAAAAATACATATACTTAATTTATTTTTCTTTTACAAGGGATGCCTAAAAATTTGGTTTTCAGACCCATTTCCAGCCACTGAAATCTGACTCACTGCTGTTGTCCATTTCCTCTGTTCCTTAAGCACGTTTAATTATGCCAAAAAAAGATCACATGATCTGACTTTTTTTAGACTTAGAAAGGAATTGCTGTAAGTCAGATTAGTGTCAAATTTTAATCATACATATGAAAGCAGGCCAAATCTGTAATGTCAGAAAATGTCAGAATCAGCTTTTGTCTTTTACATTTGCTCAAATGATTAAATAGATTAAATTTGGGCTACTTTTACCTTTTATAAATCCTTCCCAGATGAAATAATGCTGTTCTGGCACTGGGTAACTGCATCTTTTCACGGCACCTATGCATAATTTCGAGGCACCCCAGTTTACAATGCATTAAAAACATACACTCTGCATCCATCTGACATCCAACACACACACACAAAAAATCTCATTATTCAGACATGTGGTGGTTGGGGTAAAAGTGACTTACAGTCAGTGCAAACCTGAGCTTGGGATGATGCATACAACCACACAGAAATGGAGAAGAGCCACAGCCTGCAGTCAATTCCTGTACTATTAGGGCATTTTCACACCAGCACTATTTGTTTTGGTTAAATTAGACAGGTGTAAAAACTGTAATAGCACACAGATGACCCACAGGTAATTTCTGTCTGGTTCCATGCAGAATCCAACCCAAATATCAAAATTTCTCCTCAGGTTTGAGCTCAATGGCTGTTCAGGTGCAGTTTAACCTGATTTATGTATTACACGGGTTACTACTACAGATATGAGCAAACATCATCTCTGTTGCTGCTGAAAATCCCAAAATCAGTCTCTGAGAAAATTTGATTATTATATAAGACCAATTACTACTTTTGGCAGTGTGGGCACTGTGCCAAGTCCTGCTGGAAAAGGAAATCCGCATCTCCATAAAAGTTGTCAGCACAGTTTAGACTCTCCACTCTTCCTCCAGATTTACAAATGAAATGTAAAATTTACTGATGATCAGTGATGGTTTGGAGAGACATGCTGATCATCTGCTGGTGTTGATCCACTGTGTTTTATTATCAAGTCTAAAGTCAGTGCAGTGTTTTCCTTACAGCACTTCATGCTTCCTTCTGCTAATAACCTTTATTAAGATGTGGATTTCATTTTCCAGCAGGACTTGGCACGCTGCCAAAAGGTAGATCACTCTGTGTGTAATAGATCTATACAATATGAGTTTCACATTTTGAACTAAATTAGTCAAATAAAGTAACTTTTCAATGATATTCTTATTTTTTGTGATGCACTAGTATGCAGTATTTACTTTCTTTCTCGACTCTGACCAATCACAGGAGACATTGAGATTGCGTGGTTTGTTGGGGCACATTTTGGTGCGTTTAGGTTTGTGCCTGTGTGAAAACAAACCAAGCCAAGGAACACTCCAAGCATACAAACTTGTCAACTGATTCAGACCAAAGAAACCAAATACAGGTGTGAAGATGTCTTAAGTTAGGCTTGAAAAGCTCAGTTTGCACAAATATGTTGTAGAGAAGGGTAGCATAGTTGCAATGGGACATCTTGAAACTACTGGATAATCTGTCATCAAAGAATCTATATCTTGAAATGTTATTTATATATGTAATGAAATGTACTTTCTATAAATGTCAGCTCTGTAAGACACTATGGACAGAACACATTATAACGCACTCCTAAGGCATCATAAACATGGCATACATATTTAAACACGCATAAAATGTTACAACAAGGTGTTATGACTATTTTCATAGTATCTTATAGATATGTCATTCTTAGAAAGTGTTGCTTTTATTTTTGTGTGTGATCTTCCCTGATCTCTGCCCGTTATTCCTGGTCCAGCAGTGGCCAGTCTTTTGAGCTTTCTGGTGCACATGATCTCCATGGGTCTCGGACCAAGTCAATAGTTCAAGCTCAAAAGTTAATGGCTCAGATTCAGAGTCTTTCTTTTTAAAAAATGTTTCATGCTAGCTACACTAGCTTGTGCATTAAATAGGAAGGAACAAAAGCACAGTTTACATGAGGCTATGTACAGTGCGTCCCAATTTAGGGGCCACATGCTTTGGGGGCTGTATTCGAGGCTGACTGAATCACAACTGTGCGACTGGTAAACCATATAATTTCGGTTTGGTATGTGGCCTAGGTACCAGTAGAAGGCTACGCCTCCGTCAACCGCATCCTTCAAAGTACCCTGCCCCTGAATTGGGACACACTCCGAGTCACATGTTGACTCTGGTAAGGAAAGAGGCATGTGAGACACATTTTGATGATTTATAAGGCCTCTAACGAGCAGCATTTTTTTTTTTTACAACAATTTTTATGTCAGCAACATCACAATATTTTGACCGCACCCACGGTTCCCAAGCTGTGGCACCCTGGTTGCCAAACACTGTTGTGTCGCTCTATTAATCCCCATGTGTTTCTGTGACAAAACCTTTTTCTTCTCTAAACGTACTGTATTTTACACACTATAAGGCGCCATATTATAAGGCGCACCATCAATGAACATCTGTTTTTTTTTCAGTTTTTTATAATATATGTGAAACTTATATTATATATATATGTATTAAACACACAAAGTTATCTATTTTAAGCATTTATTTCTTTTATTGTTGATGATTTTGGCTTACAGCCAACGAAAAGCCAAATATCAGTGTCTCAGAAACTTAGAATATTATATAAGACCAATCGGTACTTTTGGCAGTGTGCCAACTCCTGCTGGAAAATGAAATCCGCATCTCTGTAAAAGTTGTCAGTAGCAGAGGGAAGCATGAAGTGCTGTAAGATTTTGTGGGAAAACAAAACTGCACTGACTTTAGACTTGATAATAAAACACAGTGGATCAACACCAGCAGATCACATGCCTCTCCAAACCTTGACATTTAATGCCTAAAATAGATCACTGTGTGTTTAATACATCTATATAATATATATATATAGACTCTCACATTTTGAATTGAATTACTAAAATAATAGTAACTGTTTAATGATATTCTACATTTTTGAGATGCACCTGTATGAAAACCCTTAAGTTAACTAGTTAATCGGCAGCAGGCAGGTTGCTGAACTTTTGCGCTCCACTGCTGTAGTTGGACAATGAAACTGAAACACCTGTTATTTTAGTGTGGGAGGTTTCATGGCTAAATTGGAGCAGCCTGGTGGCCAATCTTCATTAATGGCACATTATTGCACCAGTAAGAGCAGAGTGTGAAGGTTCAATTAGCAGGGTAAGAGCACAGTTCTGCTCTAAATATTGCAATGCACACAACATTATGGGAGAGATACCAGAGTTCAAAAGAAGACAAATTGTTGGTGCACGTCTTGCTGGAGCATCTGTGACCAAGACAGCAAGTCTTTGTGATGCATCAAGAGCCACGGTATCCAGGGTAATGTCAGCATACCACCAAGAAGAACCAACCACATCCAGCAGGATTAACTGTGGACGCTGTAAGAGGAAGCTGTCTGAAAGGGATGTTCGGGTGCTAACCCGGATTGTATCCAAAAAACATAAAACCACGGCTGATCAAATCATGCAGAATTCAATGTGCACCTCAACTCTCCTGTTTCCACCAGAACTGTCCGTCACCTCAATACATTATTGTGCTCTAAAACCAGGTGTTTCAGTTTCATTCTCCAACCCCTGTAGGTCAGGCCCTAGTTATTTACATTTTGTTTGTTTATGTTGGGCAAAAAACTTATCCCTGAAGAAAAATGCTGCTTAAAAAAATAAAACATTGAGGCTTGTATATTTCTGGGTGCTGGCGTTCTTCTGTCTGGAGGCAAAGCTGGAGAAAAAGGGGTGTCCATATGTCCACTATGAGTAGGTGTGTCCAATCGCTTTTGACTGGCCTATAATTCCCATTTTCATCCAGGTTGATTTTGGCTCACGTCAGCATTCATAAATCTGCTTCACCCTGATCTGAACCGGCCCCGATCTATAAGAAGCGTCCAGCTCCGGATAACCAGCTTCATATATTAACGTCCAGAGCGTCCATTTATGCTGTCTATATGTAGCATCTGATGCACATATGCAGTGTGCAGTGAACAGGGTTTACCCATCATCAGTCATCCTGAAGACACGACCGTTATATGAAGAAGGCAGATGAGTCAAACTCCCGTCCCTCCGGTTGTCAGCGATCTCAGAGTGCTCATAATTAATCCTGCCTCCCTGCAGAGGTGACTCCACCAAAGCCTCTGAGTCACCATCCCGCACTGGAGACCCTATTTAATGTGTGAGGCCTATCAGGGATTAAAAAACGTTAACCGGGAAGATTTTCCAGGGACTCCTGTCAAAAAAAGCTATATAATTTCACTTCTACAGACTGAAAACTGTTATAATAAGGACTAATATTTGCACTGTATGGGAGACATTACTGACTAGTCGTTTATTTCCCTGGGAAAGTGATAATGATGAAGTACCTCTTCTTTTTCAGTATGAACCCAAGAGCCTGTTCACACCTGGCATTAATCTTTTACTTTACCAAGAAAAAGAGAAATTGTAGATACAGCTCTGGAAAAAAATAAGAAACCACTTCAGTTTCTGAATCAGTTTCTCTGATTTTGCTATTTATAGGTTTATGTTTGTGTAAAATAAACCAAGCTGAACTGCTTGAATTTTTGCACCAGGAGTAAAGGCATAAAGTTATCCAAAAGCAGTGTGTAAGACTGGCGGAGGAGAACATGCCAAGATGCCTGAAAACTGTGATTAAATCCAGGCTTATATTCCACCAAATATTGATTTCTGAACTCTTGTTTGTTTTTCTTTGTTATTTAAGGTCTGAAAGTTCTGCATTTTTTTTGTTATTTCAGACAATGGTCATTTTCTGCAAACAAATGTTTTAAATGACAATATTTTTATATGGTATTTGAGAGAAATGTCTGTAGTTTATAGAATAACTATAAACTACAGACAACATTTCTCTCAAATTCCAAATAAAAATATTGTCATAAAAAATATGCAGAGCTTTCAGACCCCAAAAAACAAAAGAAAAAAAAAAAAAAAAAAAAAAAAAAAAACAAGTTAATATAAATATATAAATGAGTTTCAAGAGTTCAGAAATCAATATTTGGGGGAATTATCCTGGTTTTTATCCCAGTTTTTTTTCATGCATCTTGGCATGTTTTCCTCCCTCCACCAGTCTTACACACTGCTTTTGGATAACTTTATGCTTTACACTCCTGGTGCAAAAATTCGAGCAGTTCAGTTTGGTTTGATGGCTTGTGATCATCCATCTTCCTCTTGATTATATTCCAGAGGTTTTCAATTTGGTAAAATCAAAGAAACTCATCATTTTTAAGTGATCTCTTAATTTTATTTCCAGAAATAACATAAAATGAGCATTTTTTACTTAAGTAAAGTCTACTTAAAATATAAAAGTAAAAGTAATGTAAAGGGAAAAAAATAAAGCCATTAAGAACAAAAGCTTTGTGCACTACCTTCCCCTCCTCCCTAAAGCACATTTTTCTAAAAGTAATAGTGACTACAATGCCTATTATATAAAGAAACATTTTAAACCCTAGTATCTATACTTCTACCTATAGAGTAAAGCAGGGGTCAGGGCAATTAAGTTTGGTGGCGGGTCCGATATTTTTCAAGCCATTTTGTGGCAGGCTACAAAAAAAAAAAGAAAATGAAGTGTAATGGTATTGAGTGCTACAGACTAGTAGCTCTCCAGCCCAGAGGGTTGTTGAACCCAATTGCAGAACAGTTGATCTCAAAGCAGGTAAACCCAAAAAATAAATAAACATCACTCCTAACACGGGATTGAACCTGTGTCTTCAGGGTCGCGGTCCAATACACTACCACTGTTCTGGCTAGAGAATTGGGACGCAGCCAGGAAAAAACGAGAACGGGCGGAAACGAGCGCGACAGAGAGACGGGGAAGGAATGTAAACTAAAGCTCTCCAGAGAAGCATTTTATTTATTATCTTTTTCATTACCGTTCATTTTTCATTATCGGCCAGATGTTTCACCCCTATTGCCGACCCCTGGAGTAATAAATGGAGATATTTTTCACACTTTAAGTGGCAAAGTATAGAAATTCTACTTACTGTTCCTTTAAAAACACGTTTTAAACATCAGTTTAGCATCAGTTTAAAAGTTGTTCTCTGTGGGCTACAGTTCCTGGAAGCTGCTCTGGTGTAAAACAGCGATTAGAAGCATGTCGGCGACGCCGTACACCGAAGGCAGAGGACATAATGGTTTGTGATTAAAACTGATCTGACAGGTTCATTTGGAAGTGCTGATAAGGGAAGGGTTTAGCCAGCAGTGGCTCACAGTGTGGGGGCGTGGGCAGGGGGTCGGGCGCTTGTGGACTGTTGCAGTATTATCAGGACTTGGGGAAAATTCAGAGACTCTGCTTCTGTCATGTTCAAAACTAATTTCCAAATCAGACACTGATTCATGAGCAGCGTGTGCTTGATTTAATATAGGCTGTGGGTTTAATATTGCAGGCGAGGCTTCATCTAATAGAAGATCCTGTTTCAACAGTGCAGCTGCAACTCAACATACTATGAAGGCCCATTCCCGCCACCTAAAAAAAATAAAAAATAATCCAGCACATTTTTTATTATTATTAAGTAAACTGCTCTCTCATTATTTTGACATAATAGGTCATTATTTTGAGATACTATCTCATTATTTTGAGATACTATCTCAATATTTTGAGATACTAAGTCATCTCGCCTGCTTCTGTCTCTGTACATTCTACTAGTATCTCAAAATAATTACTTAGTATCTCAAGATAATGACTTAGTATCTCAAAATATTGAGATAGTATCTCAAAATAATGACTTAGTATCTCAAAATATTGAAATAGTATCTCAAAATACTGCGATAGTATCTCAAGATAATAACTCTCTCAAAATATTAAGATAGTATCTCAAAATAAAGACTTACTACCTCAAAATAATGACTTAGTATCTCAAAATATTGAGATAGTATGTGAAAATAATGACTCAAAATATTGAGATAGTATGTGAAAATATTGAGATAGTATCTCAAAACAATGACTTACTATCTCAAAATATTGATATAGTATCTCAAAAGAATGATTTAGTATCTCAAAATATTGACATAGTATCTCAAAATAATGACTTAGTATCTCCAAATATTGAGATAGTATCTCAAAATACTGACTTACTATCTCAAAATATTTAAATAGTATCTCAAAATAATGACTTACTATATCAAAATATTGAAATAGTATCTCCAAATACTGAGATAGTATCTCAAAATATTGACTTAGTATCTCAAAATAATGACTTACTATGTCAATTTTTTTGAAATAGTATCTCTAAATACTGAGATAGTATCTCAAAATGATTTAGTATCTCAAAATAATGACCTGGTATCTCAAAATAGAGATAGTATTTTAAAATAATGACTTAGTATTTTAAAATATTGAGAAAGTATCTCAAAATAATGACTTACTATCTCAAAATGGTGACATAGTATCTCAAAATACTGAGATAGTATTTTTAAATAATGACTTAGTATCTCAAAATAATGACTTCTCAAAATATTGAGATAGAATCTTAAAATAATGACTTGGTATCTTAAAAATATTGAGATAGCAGTTTACTTATTAATAATAAAAATAAATGTGCTGGATTATTATTATTTTTTTAGGTGGTGGGAATGGGCTTCCATATGTTACAGCAACTTGTGCAAAAAAACAAAAAAAAAAACAATAAAAAAACAGATGCTGAAGAAACAACTGTTTTTTAAAGACCCCCGACCCCCGCCACAAACACCTGAGCAGATGGAGAGGAAACACACACACACACACACACAGAGCAGTGAGATGCACACCTTTTATTAGCAATGTTTCATTAACAAACAATAGTTACCACTGATCCTACAGGGTCACGTGAGCGTGCCTTAATGTGCACTTAGGAGAGATCAGGCCGGGCGTTAGAGGTTTGGCAGTGTACACTCATCAGGCCCTAAAATTAAAACCCAGCCGCTCCTCAGCTGCTGGTGGTGCTGGTGGTGGTGGTGGTGCTGGTGGTGCTGCTGCTGCTGCTGCGCTCCTGCAGAGCTTCCGCCATGAACAGCTTGCCGAGGTTCTGCGAGGTGAACTCCTTCACGTTCTGACAGTAGTTGTTGATTTGTCCTTGAGAGAGGAGAGAAAACATACATACAAATGTTAATTAATCAGAGCAAACATTCATCTGTTTCAGGAGGAGACTAGCTGTGTATAACTGAAGGACATCCAATCAAGACTCTGCATGAACTTCCCCATAGAAAGCACGGTACAGTCAGGGCCCTGTGAAAACCTGTGAGCTTTATTTAACCTCTAATTACAATTTCTTGGTTACGCTGTTTACATGTTTTAAAAACATAGTTTTAGATTTTTTTAAATATAGTTTTAGATGTTTAAAGACATAAAAAATCTCCTTAAATGTCCTTAAATAACCTAAAGCTATATAACGTCTTTAAAAATCTAAAACTACATAAAAAAACTAAAACTGTCTTTAAAAATATATATAATAATATATTTCTAAATATAATTTTTTTTTTTATAGTTTTAGAGTTTTAAATACGTAGTTTTATATTTTTCAAGATATGATAGTTTTATATTTTTAAAGGCAGCTTTAGATTTTTAAAGATATTACATAGTTTTAGATTTTTAAAGTCCCTATAATGTTTTAGATTTTTTTTTTACATAGTTTTAGATTTTTTTAATATAATTTTATATTTTTGAAGGCAGTTTTAGATTTTTAAAGATATTATATAGTTTTAGATTTTTTTTTATATAGTTTTAGATTTTTGTATAAAGTTCTAGTTTTCTTAAGACATAGTTTTAGTTTTTTAAAGTCATTATATAGTTTTAGATTTTTTTTTTTATATAGTTTTAGATTTTTTTATATAGTTTCTGACTCTACTATAGGAGAGGAAGGGACTTGCTTACTACGACAAGATAGTGATTTATCAGGGCAAATTATGCCCCGTGTCACCCAGTCTGAAGGGTGTTTGGACAAACTGTTAAAATTTCTGCATCTCTGAACGCTGTGGGAGAACGGAGGAGTGCTGTTCATCAAAGATAAGAACTTTATCATGTTTCACTACAACAAAAGTCCATTTTACACCAGAGTTCTCCTTTAATGCAATCACCAATGAAGTTTAACCCATTCTGATCAACATTTCTCCAATATTTGACCAGATTTAAACCTCACTGCAGAGAACCTCTCCTCTGCAGTGTAGTGCAGTTTGTTCACACTGGATTGTACCATAAATAATATACTAGTAGGCAATCATGTATCTCTGGACCTTGTCTTGTGCTCTGACAGTCCGGTAGTTCAGCAGCTTTGGAAGAAGTCCTCAGGGAAGCCTGGCAGTCTGGATTCTTGCTCCATCTAAACATGTGAGCTTTACTGAAGCAAAATCTGGACTGTCTAGGAACCCCTTAGGGTCGGTTTGAGAACCACTGCAGTTAGAGAAGCATTGAATATTTAGCAACAAAGTTATTTGGCTAAAAAAACAAAAGGAAAAGCACTTTCAGTGATTGGTCAAAAACATAAAAAGATAAAAAATATAATATTTGCTGCTGTGTATAATATTTTAAGTCATATTGCAGTGTTTTCTCTAATGTTAGGGCTTTTTTTTAAGCAGAAGAATCATACCAATTTCCTTTCACCTTCTGTCAGAGAGCTGATAAACGGCAGGTTTAAGTTCATTTTTGCGCTCTCCTATAATTTATTACAAAACTGCAATACTGAGGTACATTTGTGACTAGAATAGCCCCGCTGAGGTAAATTTCCTGTGCTTTGTTGGCTTGTCTGTGTAGGAACCCCTCAGGATTGGTTGGAGAACCACTGAAAGTAAAAAAGTACTTTTAGCGATCGAGCTAAATAAAAGACTATTATACGAATTCTGAATAAACTTTTTAGAATGGCACTGCTGAAGTAAAAATATGATAAACTAAACTAAATAATTTTTTTTTAGAATGTAAATAAGTTATTTTACTGCAATGAAGAAGGGTTTTGTATGACCTACACCTATAGCCTGTATACGGGTCAAGGCACTTTAATAGGTTTAATTTATTAATAATATTATTATTATTATTAATTATGTAATTGATGTTTGTTAGAAATGCAAGAAAAAAATAAGAGATAATACACATTCTGAATAAACTTTTTTAGATTGGCACTGCTGAAGTAAAAATATGATAAACTAAACTACTAAGGTGAAGTTATGATTAGAACGGCAATACTAGGGCAAATTCTTGACTAAAACTGCACTACTGAGCTACATTTTTGACTGTAGTAGCACTGCTGAGGTAAATTTACTGTGCTTTCTTGTTGTCTGTCTATGAACCCCTCAGGGTCGGTTTGAGAACCACTGCAGTTAGGAACGCATGTAATATTTAGCAACCAAATTATTTCGCTGAAAATGAAAGCAAAAAAAGTAAAGTCCTTTCACCTTCTGTCAGGCAGCTGATAAACGGCAGGTTTATGTTCATTTTTGCGCTCTACTACAATTTATTACAAAACTGCAATACTGAGCTACATTTTTGACTAGAATAGCACTGCTGAGGTAAATTTACTGTGCTTTGATGGCTTGTCTGTCTAGGAATCACTAAGGGTCTGTTTGAAAACCACTGCAGTTAGAGAAGCATTGAATATTCAGCAACCAAATTATTTTGCTGAAAATTAAAGGAAAAAAGTACTTTTAGCGATTTAAAAGATAGAAAACATACTAGTTTTTGCTCTAATGTTAGGGCTTTTTTAGGCAGAAACAGCATACCCATAGTCCTTTCAACTTCTGTCAGGCAGCTGATGAACGGCAGGTTTAAGTTCCTTTTTTTGCGCTCTACTTCCAGCTGAAAGCTGTACAGGGCCAGTATAGTATCAAAAGCTTTAGCGTTCATGGCAGTAAATGCATGATTAGGTATCTATAATAGGAATTCAGAGAAAAAGTTGTTAGAATGGAAATGCTGAAGTAAATATACGACAAACTAAACTACTGAGGTAAAGTTATGATTAGGATGGCAATACTGGGGCATATTTATGACTGAAACTGCACTAATGAGGTACATTTTTGACTAGAATAGCGCTGCTGAGGTAAATTAACTTTTTAAATGTGCTTTGTTGGCTTTAAAAAATGTTCAATTGTGTAAAACTGTTGATATATATATTTTTAATTAGCTATGTAATTGATGTTTGTTAGAAACTAGGGGCGTGACGAGATTTTGTGGCACGAGATCTCACGAGATTAAAACAAACATGAAAATATTTCTCATTAAGCTTGAACCTGTCTATTTATAAAAAATAAATAATAATAAATAAATAAATAAATAAATGTTCTGTCCATGTTTGCACTTTAAGCATAGTCGTAATGTGACTGGTTGTGGTTTGCACTTATTGTTTGCACTAAATAAGACCTAGAAAGGTTTTATTTATTATTTTTATTTATATTGTTCCTATTTTTTACAGACTCATTTTGTGAGACAAACCAGTATGTTAAGTTTGCATTATACGATTGTCAAATAATGTCATTTTTCAAGACATTTAAATTTTTTTAAGTTTCTTTAAAATGTTTAAAAATCTCTTTTTGTCTCCCCCCCTACTAGAAACACAAGAAAAAATGCATTTAGGCTATTTATTTTATGCAATGCTTGTTGGGCTTCATCTGTTTTTTTTACAAAAACGTTAATTTCAGTGCATCTCTAGCTGCAGCTTGTTTGTCTATTAGTCTAATAGTATATATATATAAATGTATTGATTTATCGAAGTCCTCAGCTGCTTACAGGCTCAAACGAATCTCCTTCAAATTCCTTATCCTTACAATCTTGCACTACCCTACACGGCTGAGGGGCTTCCTAAAGATCTGTAATTGAAACTCCCTGTTGTCCAGCAGGTCTGAACGTGGAAACCTATCCTTTCTCCTAATCACCCTGCTAGATCCATGCAGATGGGGAAATCAATGGAGTATGAGTGAATAAAGGGGGTTTAATTGGAGTTGAATGGCGGCGATAGCCCCCTCAGGCACCTGCGATGAGAAGCGTGTCCATGCGTGGAGGAGGCTGCGGAGGCTTGAACATCTTGCTGATATCTTCCTCCGGCAACGGCGGTTCACCGCGACTCTGCCGCTGGGCATTCTCCTGCTGCCGCCGCTGCAGGTACTGTGGAGAGGAAAACAAGGAGGTGTGTGAGGGGGGGGGGGGGTTTGGCAAAGAAAGACAGGTAAGATAGGGAATGGAGAACAAGAAAGAGAACAGCGAGAAATAGAGAACGAATCCCATAGAGAGAGAGGAGAAAGAGATTGAGGGGGAGAGAGGAACAGGGAACAGAGAGATAGAAAGAGAAAGAGAGAGAGAGAAATCAATTAAATTGTGAACGACGCCAGCAACAGGCAGCAAAGCTTTGTAGGGAATCCTTCTCAGCTGCTCTGTCTGCGCCAACAACAGAGATCAGTCTGAGAAAGAGAGAGAGAGAGAAGGAGCTGCAGCAGTATAATGGAGTGAGATAGGCCAGGAGCTTCTGATTCTCTGTTTCTGAGACCATCTGGACAAATGTATACCCCTTATAAACCTCTAAATCATTGCTTGTTGTGTAAAAGCACCTTAAAATGCGATTATCAACAGATTAATTCCACCTTAACTTGAAATTTACAGACTATGAGTGTTACAGTTCTCTAAATCCTCGATTTGATTTTATTTCTGATTTTAGTGTCACGATTCGATTCTCGATTTTACAGCAGAGAGGCCTATGCCAGTTTTAGATTAGTCTATGGTCAGTCATTGGTTTGATTAATCAAATTAACAATATCTTATTTCAGAAGGTGGGCTTGATATAAGTGATGCAAAGTGATACAAGTGATCTGTAATACACCACATTAGGCACTAATGGTCAAATTTAAATAATTGAATTAAGATATATATGAAATGCCATCTAGTGGCTTTTTTTGGAAGCAGCAGTGTGCACTATTAAAACAGCAATGTGCAACATAACAAAATAAATAATAAAAAAATACAGGAACAGTCATGTACAAAATAATAGAACAATTAGAGCCTTAACAAACTGAACTCTATCCTACTATAACAGTTAAACATGAAAAATAAGACTAAGACTTTCTCGGTCCCTGAGAATGACAAGTTTTTCTCTTTAATAAAGATATTTTATTAACTTTATCTGAGAGAAAGATGCTCCTTAAGGTACCAAAACTATTAACATATTTGAGGCTAGACAATAATACTACTGTTATTTTTATATTTTCAAGTTTTTTTTTAAGAAGATGAGAATGTCCACATTCTCTGGAGAAAGGGCTGCTCTTTGAAGAGTAACAATATCCATGGCGTTGGCTACAGTGTTCTGCGCCATTTGCGTAGCTGCACGCGCTTGCGTAGTAGGAAGGGATCAATCGATCATCTTTTTGATTTCGAGGCTTGAGACCATGACATAATTTAGATCGATTTTGATGAAATATCGAAATCGTGACACCCCTACTAAACACCCATACCTCGTGGTAGTTTTGGATGGAATGCCTTTTGCTTGCTGATTTAACTTTGTTAAAAGGCACATTGACAAGGCCTTAAATGTATTTTATTATGAGATTTTAAGTGACAGACCAACACACAGACACATTGAGTAAGGAGAGTATTAGTTAAAGCAGCAGTCAAGTGGCCCATGGTCACTCTGGAGGAGCTGCAGAAATCCATAACTCAAAGGTGGATCAGAAGAATTTGTCCACATGACAGCTATAAGTCGTGCACTCCACAAATTTGGCCTTGATGGAAGAGTGAAAGCAATAAGAAAACCATTGTTAAAAGAAGAACATAAGAAGTGCTGTTTGCACTTCCATGTAGCCAGGTCAGTTTAGACCGAAGTAAAAAAAAAAAAAATGTTTTTACCTAATTTCAAAGCGCTATGAGTGTCGAAAAAGTAACACTGCTCATCACCCTGAGCACACCGACCCCACTGTGAAACATGGTGGTGGGAGCATCATGCTGTAGAGATGCTTTTCTTCAGCAGAGACAGGGAAGCTGATCAGAGTTAATGGGAAGATGGATGGGGCTAAAACACTGTAAACGTGCAGGCTAGAGGCTGATAATGCCTGCCTCTGAACGCTAAACGTTAAAGAGCTAGCACAACTAGTGGCTAATGCTAATGCTGCTCCAGCAGTGCTAGTCGGGGTTAAGTACATAAAAAATGAGCTGAACCTCCACAGTCACCAGACCTGAACGCAATCCAGATGGTTTGGGGTGAGCTGGAGCACAGAGTGAAGAAGGCAAAGGAGCAACAAGTGCTAATAAACACCTCTGGGAACTCCTTCCTTCAAGACTGTTGGAAAACCATTTCAGGTGGCCACCTCTTGAAGCTCATTGAGAGAATGATGCCAAGAGTGTGCAAAGCAGTAATCAGAGCAAAGGGTGGCTGTTTTGAATAAACTAGAATATAAAACACGTTTTCAGTTATTTAACCATTTTTTGTTAAGAACATAAAACTCCACATGTGTTCATTCATAGTTTTGATGCTTCAGTGAGAATCTACAATGTAAATAGTCATGAAAATAAAGAAAACGCATTGAAAAAGAGGTGTGTCCAAACTTTTGGCCTGTACTGTAAATACAACATATGAACCAAATGGTGAGCTTTGTATTGTCCCAATGGATTATACTATCCACAAGCTAACAGTACAGTATATAACAGCACAATACCACAGCGTACTATAGTGATATACCTAATGCGTTATGAAATTTATGTTATTTACATTTCTATTTTGTACAGTCATTCTTCGAGTGCTCTGGTCATTGAGGTCAAAAGAATAACAAAAAATAGGCTAGAAGATAAACACAGCTTTGAGTTCCACTAAACATCACTGTAGATAAAAGCCCATTAACCCTTAAAGGTCAAGAATAAGTGTCTCCCTGCTATACTATATAAAGGGCTCTTAAGAGACGCTGCGTGTTTTTTTCCTTTAAGTCCACTTGACATTTGTAGACACTTATAATTCATGTTTATACAACCAGTCCTGGACGGTTTGATGGAAAACTGCATGTGCTATATGTTACTGCATGTGTAGATTGTGTCACAGTACCTTACAGTGTACCTTATATTCATATGCTATTTATGTATGAATTTTACCAGTCAGATATTTATGAGCAGTAAAGCCACTCTGCTGAAGTACAGTGTTAAAAGGGTGCGTTTTCAGTGAAGTTTCTCCAGCACTAAGGCTGGGTGCAGCAGCATTAGCATTAGTCGCTAACCATAATGCTAGCTCTTTCGCCGTCTAGATGCATGAATATCGGATTGAAATCTGAGTGTTTGCCGTGTTAAAACAAGCTTACCAGAAATGGGTTACCAGAACACTCAGGTTTCCTAAGTGTAGCATTATCAGGCGGCATTTATTGATTTATTAATCTGTTACTTATACTGTATATATTTTGAATTGAATATTTTTTTATACATTCAATGTCTCTCTTAAAGTTGTGTATTAAATTATTTTCTTAAGTTGTTATTTATTGTTGCTATTTATTGTATGTTTTAAGCACCTAACGTTTGCTGCTCACTTTTGTTGTACACTGTGCAATAACAATAAAGGTATCTTATTCATGTAATCACTTATGTACAAAACAACTGCATATTCACTTATGTAATGGCTTGAATTTGTTTTATTCATTGTATCAACGTATATTGTTTTGTTTTTACTTAATGGTGTCACAGAATGCACATAAAGGGACATTTTATACCTCTCTTATACAAGTTAGGACACTGTAGCCCTATGGGCTATACAAAACATGATTATGAAGTACTTTACCCTAAATCACTTTTACACTCACAGCAGTGAGTTTTTAATATTGTCACCTTCACAATTTTTAAGTTGTTTTTTAAGCATTGTATTATTTATGTGACTTTAGTTGAGGTGACAAATGCCGAATTATGGTTCTGTAAGTGTAAAAAATAATTAGGCATGCATTTGTTATATAGCAACCGATACATCTCACAGTAAACAGACAGCCTAGCCCAGTACGCTGGTTGTGTGCACGCATTTGTAATTAAAGAGCCACTAAAACCTATACCATATTTTTTCATTAACAGCTGAAATGTGTTAATGCAAATTTGTGAAACATACCAGATCTGCTTAACATTTTATAAACATTTCCTAACCTTTAAAAAAACACTTTTATTGTGGTCATTTCTGCCTCTGCAGCGCCCTCTCAGGTTCAACTGTGCCATAGGCGAGGATGATGTGTCCGTGTACTTTGGTATGCAAAGTACCCCTAAACCCATACATCATCCAGTGCTCCTCTCAAACTTTTTCAAACTCTCAAAGTTAGGAGGTCAGCAAAAATTAGGAGGATTAGTTAGCCTATAAGACTGCATTACAGTGTTTGGGTTGGGCGGGGAACTACAGAATTGGTCCTGCTAATTTATGCATGCTTTTACTCCTTAAAAAATACAATTAATTAAAAGTTAATACAACAGGGATGCGTCCCACTGCCATACTAACTGGAAAAAGCTCAACAGTTTGTTTGTTTGGTTTATAATGGTTGGTGGTTACAATGGACAGTTATTCCATAATGACCAAACCTAAAGAAGAACTACTGACAGAAAAAAAGGCAAATAATGATGCAAGTACAGCAGCAACAGCAGCTGGAGAACTTGTTACTTGCAGTGCCATGCTGTCATTGCAACACAGTCACATTTTACTAGTATAAAATGTGTATATTTGAACTGTAAGGCATTCTGTGGCAGCTTTAAAAATTATGAATATTTGTGGAAATTGGCAAAAATTAGAAAAAACAAAAAAACAAACAAACGACAATGTGTATTGATTTTTCTCCAATTTACATATTAGTATTAATGTCAATTAATTTATATATATATATAAATATATAAAAAAAAGATATTCTTTAGACTTTTTGTGCAAGCTATTGTTTAATTTACATTTAATTAATTAATGTATATTTTTAAAGAATATTATTAAGCAGCCCCATTCAACCTTACATGCAGCTTTTCTATTAAACACAGTTCCAACAGAACCTTTTTGTAATTGAGTTAAATATTAAGAAAGTGTAAAATATGAAAATTACTGCCACATAAAAAAAAAAGAGTTCTTTACAAGTTTGACAATAGATGTACAGTAAAGGCCAAAAGTTTAGACACACCTTCTCAAACCAATGTGTTTTCTTTATTTCCATGACTGATATTTACATTGTAGATTCTCACTGAAGGCATCATCAAAACTATGAATGAACACATGTGGAGTTTTATGTACTTAATAAAAAATGAGCTGAACCTCCACAGTCACCAGACCTGAACCCAATCCAGATGGTTTGGGGTGAGCTGGAGCTTCACAGAGTGAAGAAGGCAAAGGAGCAACAAGTGCTAACGAGTTGTCCCCCTGTCACAGGGGGACGTAGGGCCCTCGCACAACAGCGCAAATCGTACCGGGCCAAACCGAGAAACCGGTGAAAGTAATTTTGAGGTCTTATTAAGTGTGGTAATTTTCAAGAGTTTTCTATCCTGCCAAAAATGTGAAATACCCATTTAAAATACAGGTGGCGCTATAGAGCTGTTAAAACACATATATTTGAAATTCTAATTCTAGATGAAACAACAGCCTCATATAAGCAGGCCGGTCAAAGTTTGTGAGCTTTTCTCTCTTATAACGTCCTCAAAACTCCTAGCATTACCTATGTGTCAACCTCCAGTTTTGATGTGGCATCTCAAACATTCAACCGTCCGCCATTCCCTCCTCGTTTAAGATATCGACTATTTCTTCACAATTTATCATCAGATATGTTCAATGTTTATATTTACCAAATACCAAGAGAATTCAACAAAATTTCTAGGAGTACTTTGACAACATACGCAAAAAATGTATGTAAAATTCAGATATTTCAAAATGGCCGACTTCCTGTTGGGCGGAGTCAGTCCTACCAATACTGAAAACGTGTCTAATGATGTCTCTTGTGTTTTTGCCAAGTTTCATGAATTTTTAATCATCTGTGTTCTGACTGTGTCATGGTTTCACTTTGGTTTAGTGTTGCGTGTCTAGTCAATCAACTGCTCGCCATTACGTCACCGTTTTAACGATCAACTATTCCTTTGGCAATTTTCATCAACTGTGTCTGATGTTCATTCTCAGCTAATTTAGAGGTAATCTGACAAAGACTTTAGGAGCAGTTTAAATGAGTTTGTGAAAAAAAGTGTAAAAATATTACAAAATCCAATATGGCCGACTTCCTGTTGGGCGGAGCTAATACAAACCAATTGCAAATATGTGCAGAGTCATAGTATCTACGATCCTACCAAAATTTGAGAAGATTAGACAAATTGTGACACATCCACAGCTAATTTATTAAACGAATGAATTAGGGGGCGCTATAGAGTCCGCTAGCTACACATGAAAAAATTATCACAATATTTGTAAAGTGTTTTTAGATCTTATGGAATCTGACAGTTTTCAAGAGTTTTTGAGCATTTCCGTAATGTCAAATATGCATTGAAACCTAGGTGGCGCTATAGAGCCAATGAAATATGTATATATGAAATTTCAATTTTTAATCAAAGGACCGCTTAAATCAAGCAGGCCTGTAAAGTTTCGTGAGTGTTCAACCTGTTTAACCTCCTCAAACACCTACCAACACCAGAATGTATTGACTTCCTGTTTTAATGGGGTATCTCAAGCAATTCAACTGTCCGCCATTTCGTCCTCGTTTAAGATATTGACTATTCCTTCGCAATTTATCATCACGGATGGTAGTAGTTTATTTCTGACAAATATCAAGAGTATTCAACAAATTCCCTAGGAGGAGTTCGACAAAGTATGCAAAAAATGTGTGTAAAATGCACGTTTTTCAAAATGGCCGACTTCCTGTTGGGCGAAGTCAATCATATCAACACTGAAAACGTGTGTAATGATGTCTTTTATGTTTTTGCCAAGTTTCATGAATTTCCAAGCAGCTGTGTTCTGATCATGCTAATGTTTCTGTTTGGTTTAGTGTTGTGTCTCCATTAAATCAATTGCCCGCCATTACGTCATCATTTCAGCTATCGACTATTCCTTCGCAATTTAGCACCATGTATGTCTGGGGACTATCCACTGACAATTTAGAGGTAATGTGACAAAGACTCTAGGAGGAGTTCGAATGAGTTTGTGAAAAATATGTAAAAATTCCACAAATTCCAAAATGGCCGACTTCCTGTTGGGCGGAGCTAATGCATTCCGATTGCTAATATGTGCAGAATCATATTATCTATGTTTCTTTCAAAAATCGAGAATATCTGAGAATTTTTGAGAAGGCCACGGCTAATTTATTAGCCGAAACAAATAGGGGGCGCTGTAGAGTCATCTAGCTACACACGACAAAAATGACAATATATATCTAAGTCACTTCAAGGCCTTATTGAATCTGCCAATTGTCAAGAGGCTGAGCGCTTTCCAAAAATGTCATACGAAATAGGTGGCGCTAGAGAGCTGATGACACACGAATATACAAAATTTCAATTTTAGGTCAAAGTATGGCCTAAGCCAAATAGGTCTGTGAAATTTTAGGAGTTTTCAATAATCTTAACCCCTCCAAAACCCAGCCGGAACCTTTTTTTTTTGCGACTTCCTGTCAAAATGGCCGACTTCCTGTTGGGCGGAGTCAAATAAAACCAAGTGATCCTTGTTCTTTATGAGGAGGTCAATGAGCGTACCAAAATTGGTGCACATTGGACAAACTTCATCCCGGCCACTGCCGACGTTTGGGGGCGCTATAGAGCTCCTGAACCACGCCAAAGTCCAAGCTCTGTGAAACTTTTAAATTTTCGCCAAGTTTGAGGCCTGTGCCAAAATGCGTGAGTTTTCCAGTATCGGAAATGCCTCAAAAATGGGCGAAAGGGTCAAGAAGCGTAATAATAATAATAAACGGACCAAAAACAATAGGGCTTTGCACCTCCGGTGCAGGCTTTGCCTGCGCCTTCGGTGCTCGGGCCCTAATAAACACCTCTGGGAACTCCTTCCTTCAAGACTGTTGGAAAACCATTTCAGGTGGCCACCTCTTGAAGCTCATTGAGAGAATGATGCCAAGAGCGTGCAAAGCAGTAATCAGAGCAAAGGGTGGCTGTTTTGAATAAACTAGAATATAAAACACGTTTTCAGTTATTTCACCATTTTTTGTTAAGTACATAAAACTCCATGTGTTCATTCATAGTTTTGATGCTTCAGTGAGAATCTACAATGTAAATAGTTGTGAAAATAAAGAAAACGCATTGAAAAAGAGAAGGTGTGTCCAAACTTTTGGTCTGTACTGTATATTTACTTTTCATTTGGCAGCTTTTATATGTAAAGGTGTACAATCTCAATTATATACACTTGTATTATGTCTACATTAAAAACAAAAAATACAGAACATTTTCAATGTACAAATTTGATACACCTTAAAAGTTAAAAATATGCCGTTTTGGAGAGAAGGCGCTCGTTTCTGCACACAGCACACTTTTGTAACCACCGGCGGTAACTGCGACTTTCAGTCATAACTGTAGTAAAGTGTAGTAAACAACCAGCAGCACCAGTAAAGAAAACGAGACTTCATTCCCCAGTTCTGTCAGCAGTGTTGGCAATATCACCGCTGAGGATACTGCTCATTTCGCTTCAAATTGGTGGATATGATTTAAGAGCGCGCACTGCCCACAGAGCGTCAGCGCAGTTTGATCTTAAATGGAGATTGATGTGGCGTGTATGGACCGCCGGGGAGGGGACCGGCGCGAGAGGCGGTGGCCGGAGGAGGAGGGCAGTGATTGATGTGGGAGGTAATTACTGAGGATTTTCCTCGTGCTTGATATAAGGGCCTTTGTGGCGACCTGAATGCGACCACTGCCAAGGCCAGGCCTCGTTTGCTGCCGCTGCTTTCGTCGTCGCGTTTGAAGCAGACCCTTAAATCTCTTTCAAAGGCCTTTTGCCCAGCAGCCCAAACAGCACGGCTAATAGTCGCAGTAATAAACACAGACAGAACAGAGCGGACGCTCGGGTAATTTCCCACGGAACGTATCGTAGGTGTGCGGCGGGAGGGTGGTGGACTGCGTGTACAGAACAATGGCGATGATCACTTTACTATGATTACAACCGGCACCAATTCCCCATTGTGTCCCGCTGCTCTTTAACTGCAGAGAGGCTCTCGTGACACTTCGGCTTTCATTATACACTCATCGACAAAGAAACAGGTCCAAAAAATAGCTGCATCCTAGAGGAAGTGTCAGATTACAACAGAATTCAATGCTCTGATTAAAAAAAGTTAGACTGATATGGGGAAACTCTTGGTTGTATTCATTAAGCTACACCTATAGAAGTGGTGTGGAGCTGTAGAGGTTCCTAATGGAGTCCTGTGATAATGCATCCCATACAGATGCATTATTCTCATTAAGTTCCTGCTGATTTTGTGGTAGGGGAGTTGATAGGAGTGCTAATGGTGTGTCCAATAGCATCCCACAGGTTTTCAATTTAGAGAAATGTTTGGCAACCTGTGTCTTTAAGGCAAGCTTTTGAGATGAGAGCAGTATGTGGACGAGTACTGTCCACTTGGAATAGTGCTCTGGAGTGTACACAATGTTAATCAAACACAGTGCGAATTCCCCATTGTGTTTGGCCGCTCTTTAACTGCACAGAAGCTCTTTTGACTCTTTGGCTTTCATTATACGTTCATGGGCAAAGAAAAAGTTGCAAAAAATAGTCACATCCTAGAGGAAGTGACTGACTGTTCTTCAATGCTATGATTAAAAAGTTTGACTGATATCGGGAAACTATTGGTCGTATTTAATGAGCTACACCTACAGCAGTAGGATGAAGCTGTTGAGGTTCCTAATGGAGTCCTGTGATAATCCAACCTATACAGATGCAATAGCCTCATGCAGTTTCTACATTTTTCATGGTAGGGGTGTCGATAGGAGTGCTAATGGTGCATCCAATAGCATCCCACACATTTTCAATCAGGGATAGATCTGGCAATGGAGCAGGTCGTAGCATAGCATCTTTTGAGATGGCAGCAGTATGTGGACAAGCACTATCCAGTTGGAAAAGTGCTCTGGAGTGTGCACAATGGGGTTTACACATGGTGTGATTTATCCATTGTGTTCGGCTCTTGTGACACTTCGGCTTTCATTATACACTCGTCAAATAAACAGTTGCAAAAAATAGTTGCATCCTAGAGGAAGTGTCGGATTACAACAGAATTCAATGCTTTGATTAAAAAGTTAGACTGATATGGGGGAAACTTTTGTTTTTATTTAATGAGCTACACCTGGGGCGCCGAGTGGTCCAGCGGTCTAAGGCGCTGCCACTATGAGCAGGAGGTCACAGGTTCGAACCCCAGCTCATGCAGCTTTGCCACCAAAATTGGCCTTGCTCCCTCTGGGTGGGTAGATGGCGCTCTCTCCCCACATCACACCTAGGGTGATGTCTGCAGCACAGGGCGTCTGTGAGCTGATGTACCGGAGCCGAGCCGCTGTGCTTTCCTCCGAGCGCGCTGGCTACTCGGAGCTCGAAAAGTAGCGGAGGCTGACTTCACATGTATCGGAGGAAGCATGTGTTAGTCTTCACCCTCCTGGTGTGTTGGGGCATCACTAGTGATAGGGGGAGTCCTAATGAGTGGGTTGGGTAATTGGCCGTGTAAATTGGGGAGAAAATGGGAAAAATTAGAAAAAAAAAAAAGAGCTACACCTACAGATGTAGTATGGAGCTGTAGAGGTTCCTACTGGAGTCCTGTGATAATCCATCTCATACAGATTCAGATTTTGTGGTAGAGGTGTTGAGTGTGTGCAATAGCATCCCACACATTTTCAATTAGGGTTTAGTTCTGGCTGGTGATGCAAATAGGCCAAGAATATATATTTACTGAGCTACACCTATGGAAGTGGTGTAGAGTTGTAGAGGTTCCTAACAAAAATCCATCTCATACAGATGCAATATACTCATGCAGGTCCTGCAGATTTCAAGGCAGGGGTGTTGATAGAAATGTTGATGATGTGTCTAATAAAATCCCACACATTTTCAATCAGGGTTTAGGTCTGGCAATTAGCTGCTAGCACTAGCCGGTTAGCACTAGCAAACGCCACCAGCGGCAGTTTATTTTAACAAGGTAAACACGCAGGATACAGTCCAACATACTCACCTGCTGCTGCACCTAGCCTTAGTGCTGGAGAAACTTCATTGAAAATAGATAGATAGCTAGATAGATAGCTAGATAGATAGATAGATAGATAGATAGATAGATAGATAGATAGATAGATAATACTTTGTCAGATCCATGATCTGAAATTACAAGTATACTTAAATTACTTAAATAAGACGCACCGGCTTTTAAGGCACACTGTCATTTTTTTGGGAAAATTAAAGGATTTTAAGTGCAATACGGTATGTAAAGTTGAAGTGTCAAAGTGCCTATAATGAAGACCAAAGGGGTTTTGGCCGATTTGGTTGATGACATCAAGATAAATACAAAACTCGTCACTGAATATGACCTGTTGCCATTCTAAGTCAGCTCATGACAGTCTTGCATGACTACCCACCATGTTTCATTCCTGTCACTTGACTCTTTCCAGGTGCAACTTATTTTCTTGATGAAAAAAGTGCATAAGCAGCCAGAGCAGTCAGATATAGGAGACTATGAAGTATGAAGCTTTTTCCGAAGGCTGTATTTTCTCCAAAGGCGACGTCACAGGATTTACATTTCTCTCTCTCTTTCTCTACGCTGAAGAGAAAATATAAAACGACATCCTCTTGACATTACAGTTGCTAAGCTAACTTTTCTTAACTGTATTCACGGAATAGCATATTTCAGAGGCACTGACGAAAAGCTTGTTGACCTTGATCCGACGAATCCCTCAGAGGCTTTTAAAATTCCGCAGTCGAGATTCGTCACTGTCTCAAAAGGCGAAGTTCACAGCTGGTCAAACAGATGACTTGGCAGGGATGTATTTTAGATCTTATTTGCCGTCACTTCCCTTTTCTATACTTGTGCACAACCCCCAACCCCCCGCCCCCCTCCCCTCCACTTCCATCCTTCCAAGCCCACCTCCGCCACCACTACTATCCTCCCTAGATAGTTCCTAGAACTGATATCTCCAAACTGCCAGCAGACCAAAAGCTTGTGTAAATGTCAAGGTTTTTTTTTAGCCGCATTGTGAGCGTGAACAAAAGGGAGGAAATTTTTGATTTGGAAAGGAGAAACACACAGCTCCGGTTTTAAACGTCCTTGCGAAGCCCGGCTAACTGTTCTCCGGTCGCGCTTATCAGCCGTAGACACGAAAGACGTAGACTGATTAAGGGATGAATAATTTACAGATGCATTAAAACTCCTAAAGCCCCAGACGGACTACAAGAATAACAATGTCGCACAGCTGCTGCAGACCTCCACGCTTTCAATTACAACCCATAATAACAAAAATAATAATGCTGAATCAGTTACCAGGCTTTATACTGTCATATTTACAGATGAACATATTTGATAAAGGACTATACAACTGTGAGAATAATCCTGCGCAAAATTATATCTAAACTAGACACATTATTAGGCCTATCACAATAATTACTATATTATCGACCTATTGTACTATAAATGGACAAGACCTCAATAACATTTGATAATCGTGATAAATCGTAAATATCGTACTGTGTTTATTTAAATGTTAGTACACATATACTGTATTACAGAGAACAGTATTTAAGGGGATGATAGAATTTCAGTCTTATAAATATTCATACAAGCAGTGAGACTATGTTAGAGACAGTTAGAAATGTTTTAAAATAAAGATATTTTTATACTAATAATTTTGCAATGTCATATATTACTTTACAACATGTGTAATAATGTCTTAGAGTCTCTGTATAATGCAAAATCCACCAGAGATCCTATGTAAACCTATAGTTACTTACACACAGATGTGTGTAAATTCTAACCATTTGTTCCTTAGCTCTGAATTACTGGGCAAAGCATATAAAAAAACACTGATGTGCTATTTGCACAAATAACACAGGAATGAACTGCCATGCCATGCCATCCTTTTCTGTGACACTAATTTTTGATTGGCTGCAAGTCGTAATCAACAATAAGATAAAAAAAAAAAAAAACGCTTAAACTAGATCACTCTGTGTGTAATACATCTTTATATGAGTTTCACATTTTAAACTGAATTACTGAAATAAAGTAACTTTTTTAAAATATTCCAATTTTTTTGAGATGCACTGGTATATGACGTTCTGCTGAATCTGTGCCATTTCTGTCCCCGGGGAATTACATGTATAAATGTGCACACAAAATACAAAAATTTAAAATACATTTTACTATTAAGCATAATGTATTGTACATTGATCTAACTATGAAAATAAGATATGAAACAAACAAAAAAAATAATAATAACTACTTAGAACACTGAAAAATAGCATTTGTTACCTGTCCCCACTCTCTAACTATAAATTTTATCACAAAATATAATAATTAAAATCCTTCAGAGATGTAATTTTGCAATGTTGTGTGACTACAAATCCCATCTATGCTTTAAAAATAAATATTTTTTCATAATAAATCCATAATATTTCAGTTAAAATACACATTTTAGCTGTGTTCCTGGCTTATTTCACTCAGTCCTGTTACTGTAACACGTTACCCACATTATCTGAAACATCTGGAACATTCTACAACAGGAAGTGACATCAGCAGCTTCTTCTGAAGATCATGGGAAGACAAAAATTAAAATTAAGTTCCCTCATTACTTTTTTTTTTTGTTTTACATTTGATTGTACTGTATAACGATGACTGAGGAGCTTAATCTCAACACTCAGTCCTGTTGCCTAAATTAAACCTGTAGTTAATCGGTTTCCATTGTCTTTTCTTTAAATTCAATAAATATTATTAATAATAAAAGCGTGCTATAATTGCTGTAATACACTTGAGGTCGTGCTGTACAGTGAGATATTGGCACTGGTGTGCTGCGGTCGGGGGCACGAGGCCAAAGGCTGAATAGATCAGCACACATTAGTGCCAATATCTCACAGTGTAGCACTCCCCCGGCGGTGTACAGGGGCGAAATTGGATAATGTCTTTTTTTTTTTTTTTTTGAGCGGGCTGCGCATTTCTTGTAAGTTAGGACCGAAATAAGGTGGCGGTTGGAGCCTCTGCAGCAGGAACAGTGGGTAACATGACACAGCAGTTTGCTGGGAGTAAACTGTGACAAAGAGTGACGTTATGAGAGAAAAAAAGGGGGAGAGAGAGAGAGAGAGAACGAGGGAGAGAAAGTGTGTGTGCATAATTGTCAGGGAGGCACACAGCAATCAGAGAAGCAGGGAAAGTAAATAACGTTATTTAGTATTTTAGTCTAAAGAGCGACGCAGCAAAACGACACAGCAATTAGGAGAAAATGCAGCGTGGAAAGAGAGAAAGCAGGGCGGCGGAGGGGCGTGCGAGAGAGACTGACACGCTGTTTAATAGAGGAATGAAGCACATTCTTCTGAATCCTCAGTTCTTCTGTACAAGAGGAGCATAAACAGAAATGACAGAGCAGTTTTCAGACCAGCCAGTTTGACAAAAGGGGTTTGCGGATTGAGACGCGCTGTATCGACAGGGCAAACGATTTTCCTGAGAAACTGCATTCAGAGAAGAGGAACATCCATAACTAAACTTTCTGTTTTTCTGTTTGTTTGTTTGCTTTGCTGTATTACAAACAGCATAACTCCCATTACACAACAACAATAAGCACAGGAACCAATGGCTGTAGAAGAACATGAACAGTTCAATGTATCTAAAAAGAAAAAGTAACTACAAGCCTCTACTGGTTGGTTGCAGTATTTTCCTAGTGCTAAAAAATTGCACTTTTTAGATCTAAAACTTTCTAAAAAATCATTTTTTAGAAACTAATAATGCTATATCCTAAGAGGTATAATAAATAATAAAGGAATAATAAAGTGATTGACAGCCTTTACTGTCTTTAGAAGTGAAGCCACTACAGGTCTAGCGCCTCTGCTGGCTGGTTGCAGTATTTTCTTTGCGCTAAAAATAGGCACTTTTAAAACACTTTTCCCAGGGAAATATTTTTTTTTTAAACTAATTATGCTATATCATAAGAAGGCAGGGTTACACTCGTGAATCATAGTGATTACTGTCTTAAGAAGTGAAACCACCACAGGTCTAGCGCCTCTGCTGGCTGGTTGCAGTATTTTTCCTGTGCTAAAATGGTCACTTTTTAAAAATAACTAACTTTAGAGATAATTTTTTAGAAACTAATTCTGCTATATCATGAGAAGCCAGGGTTACACAAGAATAATAAAATAATTGACAGCCTTCAATGTCTTAAAAAATCAAGCCACCACAGGTCTAGCGCCTCTGCTGGCTGGTTGCAGCATTTTCCTCGTGTACAACTTCGGACTTCTTTAAACACTTTTACCTCAGAGATCAGTTTTTAGAATCAAATTTTGCTATATAGGAAGAAGTTGGGGTTACACTTTGGAATGAAGTGATTGACAGGCAGCCCTGCATTACATGGAGTAGCTGAGTTGCTATTGTGCTTTTGCTTTTGTGCGTTAACAGATGATCTTTATAATCAGACTTACGAAGAAATCGGCAAAGAAATGTATAGTGTAAAATGATCAATGGGATCTAATGAATTAGCTGTTAGCCAGTCAGCTAACATTACTGTAGTGCTGCCCCCCTAAGTATTTGACCTCTATCTTGGTCAAAGATCCAAATACAATTTAAAAATGTTAAAACTTTTACACTGCACTATTAAGAATCAGACTTTGGTTAGACATGATCAATGTTAATTTTGGCTCTAAAGTAAAGATGGTGCTAAAACCATGGTCTCCATGTTTGTCGACATTGTAAATTGATACTAAAGTCATCCAAACTATGAAGAAAAATATGGAATTATTTGGTTAGCAAAAAGTGTTTGTGTTCTATTAGCATTTTTTCAGTCAGTTTTATGAGGTAGAGTCACTTGAAATTTAGGCTTTCAGTTAACAGCTGTGCTGAACTCGTCAAGAGTTAATTTCTTGAATCAGAAACAGAGTATTTCAGCATTCATTTACAATGTAGGGAAAAAAAAACAGTGTGCAAACATTTAACTGGCACTGTTTATAAAAGCACTTGTTCTATTCAAAGTTGGGCAATATGACAATACTTTCTAGTATCATAATAAATGTTATTGTATTACATCATACATTTTATTAAGTAACATCAGTGCATTAAACAGTTCAATTAGTCCTGTTTAGCTTCTGAATGAAGTTTAGCACATTTGACATAAAATCATTATATTTAGTATTTGAGAATTTTTCAGACTACGAGGCGCACAGGATTATAAGGCACTCTATCAATAAATGTCTATTTTCTGGTCTATTTTCCTATATAAGGCGCATTAAGCAACACTAGTAAGGAACAAGGGTCTGGCCATGTTGGGTGTAATTCTTAAAAAAAAAAAAAAGTGAGGAAATGAGGATGTTAATCTACACAGATTCCTAAATCTCCTAAAAACGTTAACATGTTTATTTGGGTGAGTACTTTGTCTTAGGATCAGTTTTCAGTGAAGTTTCTCCAGCACTAAGGCTGGGTGCAGCATTAGCATTAGCCGCTAACCACAGAGCTTGCTGAACATAAATGTCGACCGATAGCGCTTGACTGAGGGACACTGAGTGTTCCAGTAACCCAAGGCGCTGGTGATTCATCCAATGTAGCTCGGCAAAAGAGCTAGCGCTGCGGTTAGGGGCAAATGCTAATGCTGCTGCTGCTGCACCTAGCCTTAGTGCTGGAGAAACTTCACTGAAAATTGATCCTTTCAATGGAGTAGCTTTACTGCTCCTTAATACCTGACTGGTAGAATTCATATACAATAAGGCACACTGAAATTGTTCGGGGAAAATTAAAGGATTTTAAGTGCGCCTTATAGTCCAAAAAATGCGGTATTTTATATTACTATTGTGATACAGTAATTATAGCCATATCGCCCAGTCTTACTTCTTAGAGAATGAGAAAATGAAGGTTTAAATACCTGGTGCTTCTGCTGCTGCTGCTTGCTGTTGTTGCGGCAGAAGGTGTTGAACTTGACGATGTCCTGGCTCATGTCGTCCACGCGGTCCATCAGCATCTGCAGGCTCTTCTCCAGATGGTTACTATGGTTGCAGATTGACACCCAGTTTAGCGAAGAAAAAAAAAAATCAAGCGAGCCTCATAAACGCTCGAGTGAACATCCACACATAATTGCAGCACAGCAATATCCTCTTCAATTAAAAAAGACCCAGCAGACAAAATTAAGATCCAGCCGATAAGAACTGCCGCCTGATTGAGCGGTTCAAAAGCTCAGAGCTCGCAGGCTCTGGGAGCAGCTGCCGAGAACATCTAAGACCTCCAACCAGCCTGTGGCTCGGGTCTTCATCCTTTACTTAGCTCTCCAAATGTCACAAATCAGCCTCTATCAGAAATCTCCATTAATAAGACTCAGGAAAAGAGATTCAGAAAGAGCATCAGTTCACTTCCTGCACTTTTCTCTAAACCTGTGGAGCTGCAGCTGATCTCAGCCACAGGTCACCCCCTCCATCTCCCACTAAACATACTAACTAACAGCCCCATTTACATGCTTTATGCTTTCAGACCGGGGGGTTCCGGACTGGCACGTATGCCCCCCTGGACCTTTTGGTATTTGCCTAGAAAGGAAAAGGGCATGGCTGTACACAGCGAGAGAGAAATTACACCCTGAATACATTATCATTATCTACCTGACAATGGAGAGGCGGCGGAATTTCTACGACTAGGCTTATTAGACACACACAAACACGCACACTAGATCTGGAGAACAACAGAGCTTTGAATTACAAATGAAAGCTTGACTTTGGACACCAGCAAATTGCAGATTACAGACGTGTGCAGGTAGTGAACACCAGCTGTGCACCAAGCAGATGTGAAAATAAAATCACTATACAGTGGATACCTGTAACTGATTAGCTGTTATCCTCTATAATTTGAGGATACCCTTCGTTTCTTCCGCAAAGCACATCGTTTCTATTCTTAGCTTTAAAACAATGTTCCCTGCTCCGCTGCATGACTAAGTACATCCTGTCATTTCTAGTATTTTTTTTTTGGGGATTTTCCATTATTCTTGATTTCTGAGCTGCTTTTATTTTTGACTAGACACCTGAGGGCTAGGCTCACACAGCAGGTAAATGACTAAAATATGATATATTATTTTGCGTCATAGATGACACATAGGAGTCCTTTTTGTTGCAGCGTAAACAGCAAAAAACATGCCAAATCTCACACTGTCAATTCCAATTTGGAATTTTTACTTCAATACATGCCCGATTTAAAGCAATGCAATTTTAGCTATAAAAAAGTGAGAAAAACAGATATATAGAAAGAGGAGGAGGGAGAGAGAAAATTAGAGGGAAAAGGAGAGAAGTAGAGAGAGAGAAAGAGAAGTGTAGAGGGGAAAAGAGAACTAGAGTAGAGAAAGAGATGAGTAGAGTGAAGGGGAGAAAGAGAGGTAGAGAGAGAGGGAGTGTGTGACAGAGTAAGAGAGACAAGTAGAGAGAAAAAATATGAAGTAGAGAGAGAGAAAGAGAGAAGTAGAGAAACAGACAGACAAGGAGAAATAGAAAAGAGGGAGGATTAGAGAGATAAATAGAAAAAAAAGAGAAATCAAAGAGAAAAAAACTCAAATAGAAAAAAGAAAGAGAAATAAAAAAGTGATGGAAAGAAAAATAAAAATAAAGAGAAATAGAAGACATTATGAATTGGAGAGTAAAAAGAAAATTTGAAATGAGAACTAGAGAATAAGAATTAGAGAGAAAGAGACAAATAGAAGAGTGAGAATTAGAAAAAAGAAAGACAGAGATAAATAGGAAAAAGCAAGAATTAGAGAGAAAATGGGAGAGAGAGAGAGAGAGAGAGAGAGAGACAGAGAGAGAGAAGAGTAAGAGAAAAGGCTAGAAAAAGAAAACTTGAAAAGAGAAAGACAGAATAGAAAGAAATAAGAGTGAGAATGGGAAAGAAAAAAGAAAACGTGAAAAGAGTGAGAATTAGAGAAAATGAGAAACAAAAGAGTGGGAAAAGGACAGAAATAGAAAAGAAAGTGAGTTATAGAATAAAGAGAGAAAGAGAGAAGAGTGAGAATTAGAGAAAAAAATAAATATAGAGAGGGAAATAGAAAAGAGCAACAATTAGTAGAAAATGAGAGAGAAAAAATAAAAATTGAGAATTAGAGGGATAGAGAAACATAAGAGAAAAAAAGAGAGAGAAAAAGATAGAAAAGAGAAAGACAGAACATAGAGAAATAGGAGCGTGTGAATTAGAGAAAATGAGAAATAGAAAAGTGAGTTAGAGAAAGAATCGAGATAGAGAGTAAGAATTAGACAGAAAGAAAGAGATAAATAGAAGAGTGAGAATTAGAGAAAAAAGAGAAAGAGAGAGAAAAAGGAAAGATAAAAAAGAAAATAGAAAATTGAGAATTAGAGAGAGAAAAAAAGAGAAACACAAAGAAAAAGAGAGAAGTAGAGAAAGAAAAAATGAGTAAAGTTTAACAAACCGCGAATAGAATAATAATAATATGAAAAACATTACTAAAAACAAGAAGTTGGCTGTTCCATGTCAACTTAATAGATGGATAAATAAATAAAACAGATAGATAAATAAATAAAGTGGGTTGGGTAGGTCTCTCTGGCGCTGCCCCAAATTGTTTGTGGACATACATATTCCCCGGCATCACCGCTTTTTGTTTTCCTGGCAGTTTCGTGCGCTCCGTTTCTAAAAGACGTATAACCCTGTCAGCGGCGTTCCTCAAGGTTCTATTTCTGGCCCACATCCATTCCGCCTGTAAGAGCTTCACACATAACTGGGGCTGTGTTACATTCCGCACACTGATTAACACACTCAGGGCTCCTGACCCATTCATTGGCTACACAGAGCTGTCAATTTGCATTTGTCTTTTCCAGCTGAGTGCTGAGTAAATTGAAACAGTTCACACTGACACGGATTCAGAGTCTCCTGAAGCGGCGAGTCCAACTCGTGTGTCAGGTTTGAGTCTGACATTCTTTACTTCCAGCCTAAGTTTCCCCATTAAATCCCAGCGTGACAGAACTGCTGCAGTCTTCCTCCTGACAAACTGTGCCACTGTGTTCCTCACAGCACCTCATTCAGCGGATATATATATATATATATTATTTCTAGTGAGAGAGTTGTACTCTCTAAATACAATTCTTCACTGTTTTCTTTCTTTATTAGATAAATAAAACAGATTTTTTCAAGGACAGGTACTTAAGGCTCACTATTACATCTGATCCTTTGCACTAAACATCCTCAGAAGACACAAAGGCTTAGGCTCTACTAGAGATATACCTGTTAAAATTGTTATTTTCTGTTTAAATAGAAATATGTGCAAAAAAAAGACATTTTTTAATTTAAGTACTAACACTAACACTTAGGAACCCTTATATTCTAGTATTAATTCAATTTAATTGAAATAAAAAAATACAGCTCTGGAAAAAAATATTAAGAGACCACTTCAGTTTCTGAATCAGTTTCTCTGATTTAGCTATTTATAGGTTTATGTTTGAGTAAAATTAACATTGTTGTTTAATTCTATAAACTACAGACAACATTTCTCCTTAAACCAAAATAATTTTTTTCTCATTTAGAGCATTTCATTGCAGACAATGAGAAATGGCTGAAATAACAAAAAGGATGCAGAGCTTCTTTGAAACTTTGAAAGTTCACATTCAAAATTTTAATAGTTCAGAAATCAATATTTGGTAGAATAACCCTGGTTTTTAATTAGTCTTTTTTTGCATCTTGGTATGTTCTCCTCCACCAGTCTTACACACTGCTTTTGGATAACTTTATGCCTTTACTCCTGGTGCAAAAATTCAAGCAGTTCAGTTTGGTTTGATTGCTTGTGATCATCCATCTTCCTCTTGAATTTGGTAAAATCTAAGAAACTCAATTTTTAAGTGGTCTCTTTTTTTCAGAGCTGTAAATATATTTTAGCAATGTACAAAATGATGAATTACATTTTCAAATACAATTTTCTGCTTCATAAAAATAATGTGTTCTCTCCAGATTAACGATTATACATCTACTGATTTATTCATTTATTTTACTCTAATCATTAAATGCACAGTTTGCATCATTAACATCATGACGTGTTGGGTCATTGACATCTAGCGAAATTTGGTGAAAAAAGCACTATTTTTTTTATATCACAGTAAATGTCTGAGAACAGCAAATTATTGCAATGACATTTTTTTCCAAATCGTGCAGCACTGATTAAAATCTACATCATGTGCATACAGGCATCTAAAAGATTCTCAAAATTCCTTTAACAGGTTCACAGACCTAAAAGTCTGCTAAAAAATGTATATTAGATCACAGTTTCTACAAGTGCATAATATAATATATCCCCCCCCCCCCCCCCAAATTAGTAGTCAATTTAATTAATTAACTTTAGTTATGACATTATTGATCATAACAAATGTCTCAATCCACTGTTTTTTGGAATAGTCTTTAAAATGTAATATTACTTAAATGTTTAAAAATGTCTTATCTAGTGTCAATGATACGTTAAGGCATTGCTTAACCTTTTAAAAATGTTTATAACTGTCTTAATTACTGTTATTTGTGGCGTTATTGTAAATGTTCCCAAACCTTATAAACATACTTTAATCTACAAAGAGAGCAGAGAGAGCTAATTGACAAAAAAAAATCTGAACTGAGTAATCCAATCCAGTTTCATCATGTAACTGGGTTGTGTGACCGTGCTGATATTCATAATCTAAAATCTAAGGAGGTCCCTCGACTTTAGCCCCTTGTTCTCCAGCTGAAATTGGTGAAAGAAATGTGTAAAATGGTGATTCTCACCTGCTAGACAGGCTGAGCAGCTCGTGCTTGTCAGACACGGTGCTCCTGTCCTCCAGCTCCCACATCAGAACGTTCATCAGGTGGGAATTTTTGATGCTGATGGGCACTTCCTCAAACATCTGCTCGAAGCCGAGGTTCGCCTTCTTCAGCCTGAGAATGACAAAGCATGACGGGTGTGAGGACAAATTAACCTTTTTAGATTTAACCCAATCCAGCTCACTGCGAGGTGAGAGACAGAGCCTTTTCCTCCTTCTCACTTTCCATAAACCAATTTATAGTCAGACATTCACTTGGTCAGAAAAGTAACTACATGAAGCAGACAGCAGCAGCTGTGATTGGTTCGCTGAGCCTTACATTCGGCACGCAGCATTCCGAGAGTACCGTATTTTATGGATTATAAAGCGCACCTTCAACGAAAGTCTATTTTCTGGTCTCTTTTCATACATATTTAAAGCAACAATAGTAAGGAACAGGGGTGTCACAATGTTTTATCTATAGTTCAGCAGGTCTTGCCGCTGGGGGGAAAAGCCGCTAAGTAAACAAAACTAATATTATATATAATACGGCCAGACAGAGGAACTCTGAGTGTTCCAGTAAGCCAGGGTGATATCAGCTAGCAAACACGCAGACTACAGGCCGATATACTTCCCTCTGAAAAGCGAAAAAGCAAGCGCTTAGCAGCTAATGCTAATACTGCTCCAGTCTCAATGCTGGAGAAACTTCACTGAAGTTCCTGTATAACGCTGTACTTCAGCGGAGTGGCTTCACTGCTCCTCAATACCTGATTGGTAAAATTCGTACGATTCATAAGATGCACTGGATTACAAGGTGCACTAAGTGACACTAGTAAGGAACATGGGTGTCGCTGGTCAAACAAGATCAAACGCTGGATGTTAAACTACACAGATTTCTCTCCTGAAAACTGTTTATTCGTGTTAGTTAAGTGCTTTTGTTTACTTACAGTAAGCTTAGATTTCCAGTATTTTAGCACCGTGAGCAGCAGCAGCACTAGCCACGGTTAGCAGCTAGCTATGCAACCTAATAGCGCTAGACAGAGAAACCCTGAGTGTTCCGGTATCAGTTAGCAGTTCGTTCCACGTAGCTTGTTTTAGTGTTTAGCTTATTTAGTGCACCTAAAGTATTTTTTACTTTATTTATGTCATCAGATAGTAAACATGAAGTTCAACCTGGCGTTCACTGCCTGTCCCTGTCTGCATTCCATACACTGCTCACAGGTCTACTGTGGAAGAGGGGGCCTAAGATAAACATGGTGTGTGTGTGTGTGTGTGTGTGTATATACAGCTGAAAAAAAAAGAGAGCACTTAATAATGATGAGTTTCTTTGATTTTACCAAATTGAAAACCTCTGGAATATAATCAAGAGGAAGATGGATGATCACAAACCACCAAACCAAACTGAACTGCTTGAATTTTTTGCAGCAGGAGTGCAAAGCATAAAGTTATCCAAAAGCAGTGTGTAAGACTGGTGGAGGAGAACATGCCAAGATGCATGAAAACTGTTGATTCCTGGACACTTTATGAATATGAACTTGTTTTTCTTTGCATTATTTGAGGTCTGAAAGCTCTGCATCTTTTTTTTTTGTTATTTCAGCCATTTCTCATTTTCTGCAAGAGATTTACTGCTTTCTGAACACAGCCATAGATTGATAAATAACTAAAATTAGCTCAATAATGTGCAGAGTGTTGCCTGTAATTCCAATTCTGGTCGATTTCAATCGTGCACCCCTGAAAAAAAACTGTTTAAAAACCTGTTTAAGCAGATATAAAACCAGGCCGATCACCTAGGCCTCCCGAGGACTGTGTGTCATACTGTGTTTGTTCATCCTGCCTACGTCCTCCAATCCCGCGCTCATTCTCATTCACAGGACTGCACGGCGCTCAGTGCATTCCACAATCAATAACCTCTCAATTTCTGAGCCTGCTCCTACACACAGCCGGGCTCACAGTGATACCGAATATCATATTCAGCACAGGGCACCCGGACCCGGCAAGATCAAGGTCAAAAGCGTCCAGAGGAGAGGCTTTAATATTAATAGGAGAATCCTCAGTACCGACTGCCGGTTCCGGGGCGCTTTGGGCCGCTGTTTAAATGCGGCCGGTTCTGTGATTTCTGAGCTGTCACTAGGCCGCTGTCGCGTTGTCATATTACGCTTCTCCCTGCAATTTAAAAGCAATTACCATCTGCCGGCGAGGCAGGGGGAGAGTCGTAAACTTTGTGCGCATGTTGCCGCTCGACTCAGACTGATGACTAATCCCTCCAAGGCGGCTTCAACGTCATTATTTTATTTTATTTTATTTTATTTTTTTTAAGTCGCTTGTTGATGGCTGCCACAACGGGGGGCAGGAGACGCGGGTCCACTCAGGCCTACTAATGAATCCGGCTGCAGCACCGCGGACCTGGACACAAGCTGGAGGCTGCAGAAAAAAAACGTGATCCGTACAGAGTCTGAGAAAATGATCCTATTTCCCCAGATACATATTAAATTATAACTGTAACTACTATAATTATTAGACGGAATTCTGTAATCAGGTTTCCAATTCCACAGCAGGGATGATTCTCAATTTATTCACATATGCAAACTCATTTTGGAGCATCCAGAGGACCTGAACTCTATATACAGTACAGGCCAAAAGTTTGGACACACCTTCTCTCTTTTTCCATGCGTTTCCTCCACAGTCACCGGACCTGAACCCAATCCAGATGGTTTGGGGTGAGCTGGAGCACAGAGTGAAGAAGACAAAGGAGCAACAAGTGCTAATAAACACCTCTGGGAACTCCTTCTCCTTCAAGACTGTTGGAAAACCATTTCAGGTGGCCACCTCTTGAAGCTCATTGAGAGAATGATGCCAAGAGTGTGCAAAGCAGTAATCAGAGCAAAGGGGGCTATTTTGAAGAAACTAGAATATAATTTTTTTATTTTAGTTATCTCACCTTTTTTTGTTAAGAACATAAAACTCCACATGTGTTCATTCATAGTTTTGATCCTTCAGTGAGAATCTACAATGTAAGTAGCCATGAAAATAAAGAAAACACACTGAATAAGAGAAGCTCTGTCCAAACTTTTGGCCTGTACTGTACCTTCAGTAGGCAGTATTGGACCTGCAGATAAATGTTTTTTTTTTTCTTTAGATTTTTTTCCTATTTGTTTAGTCCAAACAAGAGAGAATTAATGGGTTATTGTTGCTAATGTTAAACCTAGTGCTGAAAAGTAAATCAAATGAATTACTTTATTTAAATTAATTAAATAGCTGATTTAATGTGACCTTTAAAATGGTATAAATCAAGACTGTGTATCTCAGTGGTATAAATTGATTAAAAGAAAATTTGCAAGTTTTATATAGTGGATACTTAAATGTAAATAAAAGAATGAACGCAAGAAATGCATTTAAAAATACATTTATACAGCTCTGGAAAAAAAATTAAGAGACCACCTTAGTTTCTGAATCAGTTTCTCTGATTTTGCTATTTATAGGTTTATGTTTGAGTAAAATGAACATTGTTGTTTTATTCTATAAACTACAGACAACATTTCTCCCAAATTCAAAATAAACATATTGTAATTTAGTAATTTATCTGCAGAAAATGAAAAATATCTGAAATAACAAAACAAAGATGCAGAGCTTTCAGACCTCAAATAATGCAAAGAAAACAAGTTCATATTCATAAAGTTTTAAGAGTTCAGAAATGAATATTTGGTGGAATGACCCTGATGGTTTTTAATCACAATTTTCATGTATCTTGGCATTTTCTCCTCCACCAGTCTTACACACTGCTTTTGGATAACTTTATGCCTTTATTTCTGGTGCAAAAATTCAAGCAGTTCAGTTTGGTTTGATGGTTTGTGATCATCCATCTTCCTCTTGATTATATTCTAGAGGTTTTCAATTTGGTAAAAACAAACTAGCTCATCATTTTTAAGTGGTCCCTTTTTTATTTTTTTCAAGAGCTGTATTTATATTAGTCCTGTCAATTAAAATATTAGTATATATTTGTATGTTTGATGGGGAGATAAAGCTAACCTTGGTCTGTTTGGTTTGTTTTCACACAGGCTTAAACCTAAACACGCCAAAATGTGCACCAATAAACTATGCGAGCATATCATCTTCTGTGATTGGTCAGAGCTGTCTGGTGTGGGAGCAAGAAAGTAAATATAGTGAGAAGATTTTGTATCAAGGTTAAAGCGTTCACTGCTCGCAGCTGTGTGGCTCTGTTTGCTACTGCGCTGTACATCCCATAGAAAACACTGTGTTTAAAAGAGCAGCGACAGATTTTCAGAATTCTGTGTTAAATAAGCTTCGCACTGCACAGATAAGCTTGTTTATAAAAATTTAAAATTGAGAAAAAAAAGCAATTAATCTATATTAAATCAAATTGGACATTGAATCAAATTAGGATTTCTTTTAGAATCTATTCAAATCTAAATCACAATAAGCGGTAATAAATAAACCCTGCCCTAAAAGAACAGACAAATCCGGTAACACTTTAAAATAAGACTACCTTTATAAAGGGTTTATAAATGGTTTAGTTTATTAATGGTTACTAATTAGGTTGTAAATGCCTTAAAAATCATTAATAATCAGTTATAACACATACATAGAAAGGGCAACAATGACCTGGTGTTTGCCAAATAGTGAACCCACAGCCATCTATATTGTTGCCCTTTTTAAATGTGTTATAACTGATTATTAATGATTTTAAGGCATTTATAACCTAACTAATAACCATTAATAAACTAATTATAAACCATTTATAAACCCTTTATAAAGGTAGTCTTATTTTAAAGTGGTACCACAAATCCAGCTGCAGTCCATCATGATGGGTAACAGGAAGTTAAGAGCAGTGATCAATAATGATATCAGAATATCTTTATCCACTAAAAATAGACATCTGGCTGCAGTTGTTGCTGTAAAAGGCAAGTAAAAAGCTAGTTTTGTTTTTTAGCGAAAAAAGAAAAACATAAAATATATCCAACACCAAACTGGCTCTTCATTATTTAAACATGTTGTGAACCAGGATCTATTAAACTATTAAAACATGCAGAGAACCAACAGCCGTTCCCTCAACAACTGATCATTAACGAAACTGATTTATGCTTCTTCATCTTCACCCTGCCCTCTAATATATTATGCATGAGGATTTCCACCATTTACTGTGGAAAATATGCAAAAAAGGGGGGAGCTGATACTTTTTCATGGCACTATAAACTATACTGCTTATTGATCTTATTGATTAGTGGAACAAAAATCCATACAGTCAGTAAATATTCCCTCTTCCATTTCCTCAGGTTCATTTCTAGCTTAAACCACACCCACTTTTGACCTTTTCTATATTTATAAGAGGATATTGAACAAACCATTTGGTCCAGAATTATGCGCTCATCTTTAACCACGTTGCTAAATCACATACATCAATCACAATATGCAGCATTATATTTTATTTATGATATATATTTTATTCCTAGGGCTAGGTTAACTAAAGCTTTCCTAAGAATAAAATAGAAAATAGAAGTTCCATAAGTTCTCATATACAATTCTTTCAAATGAGAAATTCTACTTTATTTTTTTAAGGACTCTTAAGCAGGCTTTTATACAGCAAGCTGTAAGAGCTGATCAAAGCTGTGAATATTTTTTATATATTATACTTTGGTATTATTGTACATTTGCTTGTAACCTATCGAAACAGACAAAAGACTCTCATATTAATAAATTTATATTAAACTAAAATTTGATTTATTTTGTGTCAGCTGTAAATATTTTTTAAAATGAACAAAATTTGTGTTTTTTTTTTATATATATCAAAAAGAATATCAATCAAATCGTCGCTGTCCAATGACAAACACTTATCTTCAAAACAGCAACTTTACAGGAGAGAGAAAAAACCTTGTAAACTTTTAATGAAGTCAATGTAAAAAGAGTTTATTTTAGGTCATTTTGAAGAGCTTCTATTGGTCCGTTCATCAAGAAATTTTGGCACAGTGTAAGGGACAGTTTGTCTGTTCAAATTATGTATTAAACTAAAAATCGACAAAATGGAGATGTGTAAATGCATGTGTATGGCCGTGTGTGCGCGCATATGACCTACCCCTCTGGAGAGAAGTCTTTCTCTTTGTAGATATCCATCAGTTTGGGGGTTAACCTGTAGGCCTTGAGGGACAGGGAGCCTTGCGCCGTCTTGATGGGATCTAGAAGACGAGACATTAAAAAAAGCAGAGCGCCGTGGTTATTGTCTCTCCAATAGCTGCACCATTACGTATCTCTCCTTAACTCTCACCCAGGGCGTCTGAGCTCCAGCGACCGCAGCCAGCAGCTGTAGTAAATTGCTGTAAACAATGACGAGTCTGCTGTACGCCAGCGCTGTAAATCACCACACAGCGACAAAGCGCCCTTTTTACAATGAGCAGCAAAACGCTCCTGCTCCCAGATATTTACTCTAATACTTAACGCGATCGCTCTGCTCCGCTCGGTTAAAAACAACTTATCAAATCACTAAATCACACGCACAGCTTTGTGCTGGCTCTTTAGTAACTGGGGGTTAATCAATGGACATTTTTGTAAGATGTGGTGTCTGGTGTGTTGGGGCCTTAACTGGCTGTAAAAATGAAATGCATCAATAAACGTCTATTTTCTGGTCTATTTTCATACATAAGGTGCACCGGATTATAAGGTGCATTATGTGACACTAGTAAGGAACAGGGGTGTCACCATGTTTTCCTTCTAATTCAGCGGGTCTCACTAATATTTTAAATCTACACAGATTCCGCTCCTGAAAACTGTTTATTTGGGTGAGTAAAGCGCTTCCATTTTTTAAAGTAAGCTTAGATGTCCAGATTTCCACGAAGGCTGGGTGCAGCAGCATTAACATTAATGCCGCCCAATAGCGCTAAACTGAGGAACTCTGTTAGCTAGCGGTTTGTCCCACGTAGCTTGTATTAACATGGCAAACATGCAGGCTAAAGCGCTACCATGCAGTGGAAAGAGCTAGCACCTAGCGAGGTTAGCGGGTAATGCTAATGATGCTCCAGCAGTGCTAGCTGTGGATAACAGCAGGCTACTGTCTGATATACTCACCTCTGAACTGTGAAAGAGCTAGTGCTTAGCGAGGTTAGCAGCTAATGCTAATACTGCTCCAGCCTCGGTGCTGGAGAAACTTCACTAAAACTCCTGGCTTTACTGCTCCTAAATACCTGACTGGTAGAATTTATACATGAGGTGCACTGGATTATAAAAAGCACTATCGTTTTCGGGGGAAATTAAAGGATTTTAAGTGTGTCTTATAATGCGAAAAAAACAGTAAACAATTTAAAAGCTAATAGCTAATACTTTTGCCTAAGTCACTTCCTTATGATGCTGCACAGCCACCTGTTTAGCTGATTAGATAATTTGATTTAATCACACACACACACACACACACACACACACACACACACACACACACACATACACACACATACACACCCCCCGACTGGGAGACATGAGAAAATAAAAATATATGTAAATAAATAAATAAATAAATAAAAACGATAATAAAAAAAAAATCATATACCATAATGCAACACGACATGGCAATATTTAAAAACGGACAAAAGCCTCAGAAACATTTCAAGAATCAAGAATCTCAAACGCAGTCGCAAAATTTATCAAAAACTTGAACATGATGAAACTGGCCCTCATCAGGACTACCCCAGAGAAGAAAGAGCAAGAGTTACCAGCACTAGAAACCACAAGTTAACAGCTCCCCAGATAAGGGCTTGTTTAACACTTTTAAGTTACTACTGTATATGACTTAATAGGTGTTTCTTCATGTTCTGGATGACTTCACTATTCATTTAATGTAGGGAAAAAAAATAAAATAAAATAAAAATAAAATAAAATAAAAACTATCATTAAATAAAAAAATGTTCCTAAATGTTTGGCAGGTACTGTATGGAAGGGTATAAGTAAAAAAAAAAAAATAAAAACATTGTTTATTGCAATAATTTTTGGGACAATAGATCATCTATTTAAAAGTCCTTCCTTGGAAACCTTTAAAAAGTGGAAAAAAAATAATAAAAAGGGAGAGTAATGTCATTTTGCCCTGTTTTTTTTCCCTGATACTGACAGCAATACATATAAAGCGTAGTGATTTGGGTGATTTGTCGGCTGTATTACCCTTCCCCCATTCCCCTGAATGGTTAATGGCTTATTATGAAAAGGTAGCGGGTTTGACGTTTCTTGTTTAAGACGTGTGGCAGAAACAGCTTGTCCTTTTCTCTCCTCTGTCTCTCCTTGGCTCACAAGTTTAATTCATTTTTTGACAAACCAATCTCAAGCGCGAGAGCAAAAGGTCACACTGTAAAGGCTTTTTCCCCCTCTTTTCTGAGAGAAGACACAGGCCATAGCGGTTTGTCGTGGCGATAATCAAGTGGGCACAAAGGGCCGCTCACCAGCGGGTTTAGTAATCGAGTTGTACTGAATTAATGTGGTTGTCACAGAGTTGTCAAAAGGCTTTAAAAACATTTCCAAAGTCCTTATCAGCCCTGCCACTCACGCCCAGCCCCGCGGAGGCCGGAGGAACCGTCCGCCACCGTCGCCGCCTTCGCCCGTCCACCCTCCTTCCCCCTTTCTCCTCCTGCTTCCCAGAATGCCAGCCAGCGCCGGAAAGAAGAGATGGCTCTTCTCGAGCCGAGCAATCGATCAATAGATTCTGAACAGTCAGATGGAACCCAATGCAAAGAACAGATAAAAAAAAAAGTCAGCTTTAATGAGCCGGTAAATCTGTGTGAAGCCGTGTGTGTGTGTGCCGGGAAGGCGGGAGATGGTATGACTGATCTGGAGACTTTTTTTTTATTTCAACGCTCTTGTACTTGTACTTCTCTCACACTACGTCTCATTCATTCATGACAAGTTATTAACAGAGTAGATCTGTAAGTGCCAAGTAGAGCTGGGTATCAAAATTCGATACCAAAAAAAAAAAAAAAAAAAAGGCACAGATCTAAATGCCTCGATAAAAAATAAAAAATAAAAAATAAATGCAGTGCCCGTTTTCGATAATTAGCATGAAGCGCGCCAAACGCAGTAAAAACAACCACAACGGTGCTCCGGTGCACACAAGCAGAGAGCACGCAAAGAAACACATTATTTAAATTGTCCACACACCGCCGATGTGCTGGAATCTCTCAGGCGCTCTTGCTGTCTCTCTCCCACTCATTTGCTCTTACTCGTGCTGTCTCTCTTCCTCTCTCTCGCTACCCAGAGATATTCACAAACTGTTTAAAAAAAAAAAAAAAAAAAAAAAAAAAAAAGGTGTCGTCTGCAATGACCGGGAGATTGCCGTTTTGAATCCTGTTTATGCAGCTTGCCATTGGCCAGTTAAGCCCTAAGAAAGCACAACTGGCCTTGCTCTCTCTGGGTGGGTAGATGGCGTTTTCCCCTTTTCACTCCTACATTACATTACATTTGGCAGACGCTTTTGTCCAAAGCGACTTATAATATTGAAGTGCAAATAATAGAAGAGGTTAAGTACAAAAATAATAGAAGTTAAAAATAAAGCATCTATAGGCCTTAAGGAGGTAAGAGGGAAATAATGGGATAGAGGAGTAGAGAAGAGGAAGAAGGAGATGAGGTTAGAATTAGTTAGTTTGTTAGAGGTGTTAGGAGAGTAAGTGCTCTTTGAAGAGCTCTGTCTTCAGGAGTTTATTAAAGATAGCGAGAGATTCTCCTGATCTGGTAGTGGAAGGTAGTTAGTTAGAGGTGTTAGGAGAGTAAGTGCTCTTTGAAGAGCTCTGTCTTCAGGAGTTTCTTAAAGATAGCGAGAGATTCTCCTGATCTGGTAGTGGAAGGTAGTTTGTTCCACCATTGTGGAACTCTGTATGAGAACAGTCTGGATTGCTTTGTGTGAGTGTTTGGCAAAGCGAGGCGACGTTCATTGGAGGAGCGCAGCGGCCGGGAGGTAGCGTAAGCCTTCAGGAGCGAGTGCAGGTAGGAAGGAGCCTGTACTGTCAGCACAGGGCATCTGACTTCACATGTATCGGAGGAGGCATGTGTTAGTCTTCACCCTCCTGGTGTGTTGGGGCATCACTAGTGATAGGGGGAGTCCTAATGAGTGGGTTGGTCAATCGGCCGTGTAAATTGGGGAGAAAACGGGATAAAAAAAAAAATAGAAATTTTACTTACTGTCTCAATCACAATAATACAGTGAGACACCAGCATTTATGAAAAAAAAAAAATCATGATTTTAATACATTTTTAAGTGATCAACACCACTAACATAATTTATGTCTACTAATAAGTATTAGGCAATGGACTTTGCAGTAAGGGTGCGCAATATGACCCTAAAATAACAACAATACTTTGGGATATGTTCGTGATAGTGATACTCTTGGCGATTTGACAAAACACTGATTAAAAAAAAATATTTCAAGAATACCTTTCTGCAACACAATGAATATTACATTTTATTATTGCATATGATATGGCACTCCCCTAACTGAGATATTAAAAAATACAAGAAATTTATCATATATATCTCCATATATCCAGGATTAAAGTAAAATAAATGATACTGGACAGATATAATCTGAAATAAGAATATTTAGATTTTTTTGTTGTTGCTAAAAACAGTAAAAAAGTAGTACCTGATGTGATAATTAGGGGTGGGTGATATGGCACAATATTTCAGGGTATAATATCATTCACAATATTCAAAAATGTTGGCGAATATTGCGTACGATACAATATGGCACACCCCTACTTCAGAGGTTCGGTATGTTCGATTAAGAGTGAAAGCTGCTATTAAGCCCTAGAGCATTCCAGAAAATGAAAGACTTCTGGTCCTCCTCAAGTTGGTAGTCTGGAATTGCCTTCAAGAGGAAGGCATGATCCATTGCAGATGTGGACACACTCTGCTCCTTGTGCCATGTGTAGGGTCGAGTGATTGGTTCATTTTGTAACAGGTCTGCTTTAACTTGTCACGTTACTCCACTTTAAATCAGATAAAATAATGCCTAATAAAGCCAAACCATTATAAGACAGAAGCTCAAGACAGCCCTTTCCTAAAGCTCCTTTCTCGCAGTTATGAGGGTCATTGATGCAGGTTCCTCAAAGGCTCTTTAACTGGCCCTTTAATATAGCAGCCTGCATTATTGATGCCTTTTAAAGAGGATGTGATTAAATATAAGGAGGAGCAGCTGGAAGGCGGCACTGCATCACTCAGGGGCTCCTCTCTGGAGAAGAGTTTGAGATTAATGAGTAGGGGTCCCAACTGTCCCTGAAGACCTAAAACCACCGTTTCCACCTCCCCTGTAAACTCGTCCTACCGAAAGGGTGCAAATAAGCAGCGGTCTGCTCGCTGGGTTGCCAGATTAATAATAGGTACACCCACCTTGTACTATCGCTCATTGAGTGCTTGATGGGAAACACCTGCCTTATAGGTGCAGGTTTAGTGTTATTGAGTGTAGACCGCGGTTTGCAGCAGGATTTATTGACCCCCGACGCTGTTATTTGGGTGGTGGACTATTCTCAGCACAGCAGCTGTAGCAGGACATCAGCTACAGAAGGGATGCAGTGCTAGATTATGAACTGGTTTCAATAGACAAAGATATCAAAGCAGCTCTATGGTCAGAAACTGACCAGTGATTATAATAAAAAAAATAATAATAATAAAAAAAAATGATATATATATATATATATATATGTTTGTGTATATATATATATATTTATGTATATATATTTTATGTCTAGCTTCCATGTACGTAGTTAGACACTAATTACAACCATAATTATCCATTAGGGAATCTTGTTCATACACCTTTTTGATGACAAAAAACTAAGCAATTTCCTCTTTATTAGACAGTGATGGGCAGTGGCCTTTGAAACGTTGGATGTTCTCATTGGAATATTACACAAGACCAATTGATTCTTTTCTGGTCAGTGTGCCAAGTCCTGCTGGAAAATGAAATCTGCATCTTCAAGGATAACACTGCCCTGACTTTAGACTTGATAATAAAACACAGTGGATCAACACCAGCAGATGAGAGACATGTCTCTCCAAACCATCACTGATTGGTGGAAACTTCACACTAGACCTCAAGCAGTTTGGACTGTGCGTCTCTCCACTCTTCCTCCAGACTCTGCTCCCTTGATTTATAAATGAAATGTAAAATTTACTGATGATCAGTGATGGTTTGGAGAGACATGCTGATCATCTGCTGGTGTTGGCCCACTGTGTAGATGCAGATTTCATTTTCCAGCAGGACTTGGCACACTGCCCACACTGCCAAAAGTACCAATTGGTCTTATAACAATATTCCATTTTTTTGTGACACTGATTTTTGGGTTTTCATTGGCTGTAAGCCATAATCATAAACAATAAAACAAATACAAGCTTAAAACAGATAATTGTGTGTAATACATCTATATAATATAGGACTTTTTAAACCTCGAATTACTGAAATAAAGTAACTTTTCAATTATATTCTATTTTTTTATTGCACTAGTATATGAGCATTTTGCCTGCTGCCTGAAAAGACTCACATACTGACCACAAACTGATATAGCTACTAATCATGATACAATGATGCAATATGGTCAAGAGCAGAATTCTGGCTACTAATCAGCATTATTGATAATACAGTTAATAAAAAATTATTGACAATAAATCATACAATGGATAAGCTGACTTTGCACTTCTCATTTACATCAACAGCTTCTAGTTTATGCACCTCAGTCTAAAAGCTAGATGTTGTCCTTGGGGGAAACATTGATGTATGAACCGCAAAAGCCTCTGATTGGCTGATTTCGACCCCAGCTGCTACTCACTAAGGAAACTGATCAACACTATTGATAATATTGTTAATACAAAATATTGGCAATGAATCTGACATGATGACCAGCCACTAAATTAAAGTCATCTCCTTGTTACCTTCCAAGGATGTTCCTCATAGGTGAAAACATCAATTAATAAAGCAGAGAAGCCTCCCATTGGCTCATTTCTAACCCTATCTGCTGCATATTAAAGACCCTCCTCCACATGCTTGTTTTCAACACCCCAAACAAGCTGATATTGAGGCTGGATTTACTCTTTAATCTCCACGTTAGTTTTGATACGGATATCCTTTAAGAAATAATTCAGAGGCTATCATATTTTTCGCACTATAAAGCACAGTTAATATTCTTTAAAAAGTGTCCCTTATAACCTGATGTACCTTATGTATGAAATTTACCAGTCAGGTTTTACGGAGCAGTAAAAACAGGGTGAGTTTTCAGTGAAGTTTCTCCAGCACTAAGGCTGGAGCAGTATTAGCATTAGCCAATACTGAAATACTGCCGTTCAGAGGTGGGTGTATTGGACTATAGTCTGTGTGTTTACTGTTTTCTGTCAACACTGCTAACCCCTGTTCCTTTCTATTGCTGCTTAAAATGCACCTCAAATGATGCGGTCTCCTTTCAGAGCGGATGAATCCGATTGCAGGTTATGTTCAGTCAGAGAGAGAAAGGGAGGGCGCTCAGTCAGAAACTTCACTCTTTCCTTTCTTTGTTTTTATACTATGAGTGAATGGAGGAGCTACTGAGCTCGAAGTTTCCCCTTCTGAAGTCTCCATTGCTCCACCAGCCACTCGTGTTCAGTAAAACTGAGCCGGACCCTCTTTTAGAGGCTGTACGTGTGACATAAGTACGTAAAGATGCGTGACGTGGCCAGAAGAAGAACTTCCAGTGAAAAGAGACCAGACACCCCAGTTTTTAAAATGAATATATAATAGGCTTAGCAGGGATGGTCATTTCAGCACACTGGTACCATTAAACTCAATATTTTATCCCTTCTCCAGTCAGAAATACTTCTGATTTCAGTTAAGAAACAAAATAATATGGACTGCCAGTTAATAATCAGCTATAAAGTGGGAATTGAACCTTTAACTATTAGTGTCTGTTTAATAAACCACAGCTCTCTCTCTCACACTGTACCGACGTACCGTAAATAAGCACCACAGACTCCTCTATGGCGTGCTGATAGCTGAACTGGGAGTCCAGCAGAGCTCGGCTGACGAAGGAGCCGTAGTAGGTGGACTGGTACCAGCCGACGTGAAGGTGGTCAATGTTGACGTGACGGAGGCTCCTCATCATCTCCATCTGGTACTGAACTAAACCACAGAAAGAAAAAGAAAACACATACAGAAAGAGAGTGTTAATATAATGTATGGACTGAATGTTTGTAATGCCCTGATAAGAAACACCACAGGCACAAAGAGAAAAAAGAAAGTATTAATTATTTTATTACATTTTCTCATCGTCAGCCAAAAAAACAAAGACATCAGAAGAGTTTTTTTCCTCCCCTTTAGTAAACACTTCAAACCCAGCGGCACATAAAGAAAAATTATGATATGCTCTGCGTGTGTGTGAGTGTGTGTTTGAGAGAGATAGCAGAATGTGTTAAACCATCGCCAAAATGTACATAAAACTGCCAAACTAGAAATAAAAAATTCTGCCAATTTCATTTAACGAATGAATACCCATTTAACATATTCTAATAAATGTTTATTCCTAATAATTAGCTAATTGTTTGGCAGCAGTGTAATACTTAACATATACAGGCAAATACAGGTCAGCAACTTCATATAAATGTTCACATTAACTATGAAAACGATGGGTAAAACAAAATGTCAAAAAACAAAAAAAATTGTATTCCGATTAGATTTTAATCAGCAGGCAGAATTTACACTTGGCAGTCAAATGAATCTCTGGTAAGTTAGACTAAAATCTGATTGCTGTGATGGACAGAAAACGCACAGGCCCACTCAAGTTATACGTTTAGGCAAAGTACTGTGCAGGGTGCGTCTCAAAACTCTCCAGAGAGAGTTTAGCTGGAACACAGTCTGTGCTGTTATCGTTTATCCTGTTAGCTAGCGTTATCAGTCTGTGCTGTGCTGTTAGACTGTTAGCCAACATTAGCGCTTAGTCCATAAGCTAACAATATCAAAAACTAACTAGAACTTCAATCTCTCCGTTTTTTTTTATCATCAGTACTGAGGTTAGTTAGTTCACTAAAAACAGCTGTACTGACACAGTATCTGTACTTACTCTCTTAACACCTCTAACAAACTAAGTACTTCTAAACCTCATTTTCTTCTTCCCCTCCTTCACTCCTCTATCCTATTATTTCCCTTTTTTACCTTTAACTTCTACTACTTTTGTACTTCGCGATTGTAAGTCGCTTTGGACAAAAGCGTCTGCCAAATGTAATGTAACTAGAGGCTAGTGTATCAATCTTGATAGTTATTTAAAAACAGGGCTGGGTATCAAAATAACTAAAAGGCATCAAAATTGGGGGCCTATTTTTGATACTTTGCATGAAACGTGCATTAACGCACTCCCTCGCTCTGTGTCTTGCTGACTCGTGCTTTTTTTCCCTCTCACCGAGCTCTCTCGTGTTGTGTCTCTCGCTCTCACCTTCGCTGTCTTTCCCTCTCTCGCTCTGCCTCTCCCTCTCACTTGCTCCGTCTCTTCCTCTCCTCTCTTCTAGCAGCTAATGCTAATGCTCCAACATTAGTGGAAATCTGTAAATCTTAGCTTACTGTGAATAAACAATCACTTTACTCAATTAAGTTTTTATTTAACCCAAATGAACAGTTTACAGCAGGGCTATTTAATTAGAATTCAGCACTGTCCAGTTGGACAAAATTGCCAGTCCAAGGTCCGGACGTCGCCATTTTTAACTTGTGTTATGATTCAGTCCTTTCCTGTGTATGTTATATATAACTATATATATATATATATATATATATATATATATATATAACTATATATATATATATATATATATATATATATTATATATATATATATATATATATATATATATATATATATATATATATATATATATATATATATATATAACATATATATATATATATAACGATGTCTGGGTCTGGTCCACCTATTAGTGACCTCCCTCTACCACTAGTAATGCCCCAACACACAAGGAGGGTGAAGACTAGCACATGCCTCCTCCGATACATGTGAAGTCAGCCACCGCTTTTTGTTAAACTGAAGTAGCATCACAGCGCACTCTGAGGATAGCGCAGCGACTCGGTTCTGATACATCAGCTCACAGACGCAGCCTTGTGCTGATCGACATCACCCTTTAGTGGCGTAGAGAGGGAGCAAAAGTAATTGTTTAATTTACTTAAGGAACACACAACCCCCCTGTTCCTACTTTTAGTTACTAGTTACTAGTGTTGCATAAAATGCGCCTTATAGTCCGGTGCGCCTTATATATGAAAATAGACCAGAAAATAGTTGTTTATTGATAGTGTGCCTTATTATACAGTGCGCCTTATAGTGGGGAAAAATACGATATACAAAAGTATCCACACCATGAAGAAAGAGGAGAGTTTGAGTGTATTAAGATTTGCCATAATTTACTTTGGCAACAGTTGGTCATTATAGTTCATACGAGAGAGAGAGAGAGAGAGAGAGAGAGAGAGAGAGAACAAGCAAGAGCGAGACAGCGAGAGAGAGAAAGACAGCGAGAGAGAGAAACAGCAAGCAAGAGTGAGACAGCGAGAGAGAGAGAGAAACAGCAAGCAAGAGTGAGACAGCGAGAGAGAGAGAGAAACAGAGAGCAAGCAAGAGTGAGACAGCAAGCGAGAGAGAAAGAGAGAGAAACAGCAAGCAAGAGTGAGACAGCGAGAGAAAGAGAGAGAGAAACACAGAGCAAGCAAGAGAGAGAGAGAGAGAGAGAAACAGAGCAAGCAAGATTGAGACATCAAGAGAGAGAGAGAGAGAGAGAGAAACAGAGCAAGCAAGATTGAGACATCAAGAGAGAGAGAGAGAGAAACAGAGCAAGCAAGAGTGAGACAGCAAGCGAGAGAGAAAGAGAGAGAGAAACAGCAAGCAAGAGTGAGACAGCAAGCAAGAGAGAAAGAGAGAGAGAAACAGCAATAAAGAGTGAGACAGCGAGAGAGAGAGAGAGAGAAACACAGAGCAAGCAAGAGAGAGAGAGAGAGAGAGAGAGAGAGAAAAACAGAGCAAGCAAGAGTGAGACAGCAAGAGAGAGAGAGAGAGAGAGAGAGAGAAACACAGAGCAAGCAAGAGTGAGACAGCGAGAGAGAGAGAGAGAGAGAGAGAGAGAGAAACACAGAGCAAGCAAGAGTGAGACAGCAAGAGTGAGACAGCAAGAGAGAGAGAGAGAGAGAGAGAGAGAGAGAAACACAGAGCAAGCAAGAGTGAGACAGCAAGAGTGAGACAGCAAGAGAGAGAGAGAGAGAAAGAGCAAGCGAGAGAGATTTGTCAGCACTGGCAGGCTGAAGGTGAAGGGGGGACAGGCGTGAACTTTAACAAGGATTTACTCGGGAAGTGCGTGACGAGAGCCGAGAACAGCTCACTTTCCACCAGAGAGACGAGAGAAACACCGGCAGCACAGACCAACACAGCTTCAGACAAACAACCAGCACACCCAGCAGCTCCGCTCCACACAGCACAGTCCTCTCTCTCTCTGTAGCTGCTAAACCCACCCTCTCGTCTCCAACAGCAGCGCACGAACCCCCCACCTGCATCTGACAGCACTGAGGACGAGTCTGAGAGAAACTTATCAGAAGCTTCTGGGAACGGCCTGATCCAGTGTTCTCGCACATCCTGCCACCACTCATACAATAAAGAGTACATGGAGAGACCACCAAGAGTGAACCAACACTCGCTCGGTGCAGGTGGAGGGATAAGCTAACTCCAGGCAAGCTAAGCTTTCACAACAACCTCCTTTGAAAGTTGAAGCAAAATGAGAAATTTGGGCCAAAAAAAAAAAAAAAAAAAATTTTATTTAATTTGCCCTTTTCTTTTCTCTGAAACAATTTAATCTACAATTTAAAACATCTTTCAATCAATCAATCAAATTTTAATTTAACTTGGGAAAAACATTGAGGGTGACCCTCATTTACAATGTTGCCGAGCATTTATAACATCAAAGGGATTGAAAACAATAATAAGGAATAAACCTAAAGAAAAATAATAATAAAATAACGTACTAATTCTAAAACATTTAATATATATAAATAAAATATATATATGTAAATCAGAAAATTCTGAAATACCATAAAAAACAAATTGTAAGTATAAGTAGTTTTATAAGTAAAACACTTATAAAATATAAAATAAGTAAAAAGAATAGTGAAAGTAGTAAAATGTTAAGAATGATAAGTCATAAAATGAATAATAGAACTAAGAACAAAATAGTTCTATAACAAATATAAAACATTAAAATAAAAAATAAAAGTTATAAATAAATATAATAAATATTAAAATAAGAAAATGTCATTAAAAAAATCATAAAAAAAATCAAACCACTTACCTTTTTAAAATCCCAACAGACATACAAAAAAAAAAGACATTTACGTCAAAAAAATGCTACTTTAATCATTTTTAATCCATTTCAGCAGTGCCGTTCTAGTCACACATTTAGCTACAGTACCTCAGCAGAGGCATTTTTTTCCTAAATTTACCCTGAGGTGTTTTTAAATTTTAGTCTTGATTTTACCTCAGTAGTGCTACTAAAGTCTTAACTCTACACAGAGAAAAGCAGCCAGACCTGGTAAGGCTAACTTAACTCAGCTAGCTAACATTACTATCCTTGCCCTGTAGAGTTCGTATTTTTAGTTGGGAAAGAGACTTTTTATAAAGAAGATCACCGTATCGTAAGGCGCACCATCAATGAACGTCTATTGTCTTGTCTATTTTCATACAAAAAGCCCATAGTCGGATTATAAGTCACTGAACCAGTGCAATTTTAGTCATGAATTTACCTCACTAGTGCTTTTTTAGTAGAGATATTTCTTTTGTCGTTTTTGCTTATTATATTTAATTTGCTAATATTCAGTACATCCCTAGTCTGGACTTTAATAGCAAGTGTGAAATGTGCCTCGGACCACAGTCCTGAAAAAGTCCCAGCTGTACAATTTCACCATCAGCCGGGTCCAAATAAATCAAGTGGATAGCAAAGTATAGCAGCAATAGTACAAGGATACATTGGTAAGGTGATGAATGGTACAGTAAAGATGCTCTGGGCAACGTTCTACTGAGAAGCCCGGGGTCTGGGCTACCTATACAAATAATAAATGTTACAAAATCATTTTAAACTATTAATATCTTACCACCTTCAGACAGCCTGTACCTGTTTTACCTTATCTTATTTATTCTTAACTTTTATTTTAGTTCTTCTTTTAGTTTTATTATTTCCTTTTTTTATTTTGTTTCCTTATTTTATTTATGTATTATTATTATTATTATTATTATTATTATTTATTATTATTATTATTATTATTATTATTATTATTATTATTTTATTTTATTTTTTTTTACAGCTATTATATTATTATTATTTTAATTGTTATTACTATTATTTTTATTATTATTATTGCTTTTATTTTTGTTAGTTCATTTATTTATTTGAATTTTTATTGTATTATGTACAAGTTAGTTTTAGCTAATTTAACTCATTTTTGTTGTAAGTCTTACTTTCTTTTGATCTTAATTTTGTTTTCAATTAAACCGTACTTAATTGCTTAATTTTATTTATTTTTTTCTATTTTATTCTAATTCTACTTTTATTTTTTTTAACAATTTTAATATTTTATTTACTGCTATTTTACAATAATTAAATGTAGCTTTTATTTTCTCTGTTATGTCGATCCCTGTTTCTGTAAATGCTCGGCTACATTGAAAATGAGGGCTGCCCTCAATGTACATATGAGTTCAAATAAAGGTTGATTGATTGATTGATTGATTGAAATAATAAATGTATGCCAAAATAAGTCAGGTAGACTCTTTCAGGACAATAATACTCCCTTTACGACTGAATATATTGTTATAGGAATTATATTATTATAGGAATCTGAAGTCAAGGCCTCCAAATTTGAATGATTTTCATCCAACTGAGCATCTCAAGAAGCAAGTGGAGCTTCTTCAAATCAGACTTCTAAAGTTTTGCAGCCAAATTATTATTTTTTTTTTGTTTTTAAGAAAAAAATACAAAAAAAAATCTAAATTCACACCAAGCTGGACTATATCCTGAAGAACTGGGATCTAATCGATTCATGTTGTCACACATTCCAAGATTGATATTCTTAGAAGCGAGAGCAGATGGAGGAGCGAGAGAGCACGAAAGAGGAAGCCTGAGAGAAGAGGAATGATGATAGAAAGCAGCGAGCGAACGTTTATCACGCAGACGAGTAGAGAGAGCGAGAGCAGCGAGCGATGAAGCCCAGAGGATTCCTTTTCCACCGGATGAGAAACAGAAAAAGGGATGGAGCTGGTCTGGGAGAACAGACTGCACACCCAGCGCGAGAGCAGCGACTTTCTCCTCGAGACGCGAGAGAGAGAGAGAGAGAGAGAGAGAGAGAGAAGAGTGTGACAGCAGTCTGACAGGCATTTTAACATTGAACAACTCTACTGGGAAGAGCATCTAAGCGGAGCCGAATAAACCAAAGGCAAACGCTGGCGAGAGGAAGGGAAAAGCAAATTCCAGAGAGATGAACGCACGCCAGCAAACAACTTTAGCACAATTTTAATTTCACTGGTCATGTGGGGCACTTTAAACACGCTTGCAATTCAAATACCTACATTCTACACAAACAGCCCAATGAGAAAAGCTTTTATACTGTTATGAATAACAAAAATAAATAAATAAATAAATAAAAACTCTAAAAGGTGGTCCACACTAGGGGTGGCTCTAAAATAATATCACGATATTTCAGGGTATTTTTGCGATAACGATATACTTGGCGATATAGGAAAACAGAAAAATAATTAACTACTTTCAGGAATATAGTATAACAGCATAATCATGTGGCAAAATAAATAATATAGCATAAAATAATATAATGCAGCAAAAAATATTGCAGAATATTTAGTGCATGCATATAAACTGCAAACTAAAACAATTATACAATAAATACACCTAAAGCTTCACAGTAAATAATAATAGACTACTTTTAAGACAGAACAGCCCTATTATCACGATATGGATTTTTAATATCATGATATTTCTGTGTCATGATATACTGTATACGGTATAATATTGCCCACCCCTAGTACACACTATTCAATTCCTTTATTGACTCATATTAGTGTATTAAGTGTTATTCAACACACCATCAGCTGATTTTCCCCTATCCCCATATTATCATAAAGACTGCAGTTCTGTAGGCCTCAAACACTTTAAAAGCAAAACTCCACTTAGATCAATTAAAAGACTATATAGAATATATTAGATTAGATGATCAATATGAAGAGTAAATAACATTAAATTTTAGGTTTATAAGCACACATCTTTAGACAGTTGCATGTAAACTAAATATACTAGTGCATCTAAAAAAAAATGAATATCATTGAAAAGTTACTTTATTTCAGTAATTCAGTTCAAAATGTGAATCTCATATTATATAGATGTATCACACACACAGAGTGATCTATTTTAAGCGTTTATTTATTTTATTGTTGATTATTAGGGCTTACAGACAACGAAAACCAAAAAAATCAGTGTCTCAGTGGGCAGTAGGGGTGGGCAATATGATATCATATACAATATATCGTGACACAGAAATATCATGATATTAAAAATCCATATCGTGATAATAGGGCTGTTCTGTCTTAAAAGTAGTCTATTATTTACTGTGAAGCTTTAGGTGTATTTATTGTAAAATTGTTTTAGTTTGCTGTTTATATGCATGCACTAAATATTTTAGTTCTCCTATATCGTCAAGTGTATCGTTATCGCAAAAATACCCTGAAATATCGTGATATTATTTTAGAGCCATATCGCCCACCCCTAGTGGGCAGTGTGCCAAGTCCTGCTGAAAAATGAAATCTGCATGTCTATAAAGGTCGTCAGCAGCAGGAAATGTGTTATATTAAGTCTAAAGTCAGTGCAGTGGTTTTCTGGGAAAACCCTACAGCACTTCATGCTTCTCTCTGCTGACAGCTTTTATGGAGATGAGGATTTCATTTTCCAGCAGGACTTGGCACACTGCCCACACTGCCTAAAGTACCGATTAGTCTTATAGGATAATTTTTTTCTGAGACACTGATTTTTATAATAATCATAATCATCAACTATTAAAAAAAAGAAAACACTTAAAATAGATCACTCTGTGTGTAATACATTTATATAATATATGAGTTTCACATTTTGAGATGCACTAATAATGTTCCTTTATGGTAGAAATTGTGAGGTGTTATCTTGTGAGAGTCACACTAAACACTAGCCAGCATGCTCATGGCAAGGCGACATGAATTATAGGAGTTGAAGCGAAGACTAATTGCGGGTGCATGGGATGGATGGGATGGAAGGGACAGTCACAGTGGATGTCAGAAGAAGACTGGGCATGTAATGGGTCTACAATTTATTAAAACAATACTACCCATTAAAAAAAAGAAAGTAATTCACATCCTTTCCTCACCAATGGGATGTAGCTAGACCAGTACCGTGCCCAGGCTTGACCTGAAATTGGTCCAGTCTCCACGGGGGAAATAAAACCACGGCAAACACACCGCCTCATATCAAACAAACAAAAAAAAAATCTCTGCAAATATCTCTGATCGGGCCGGCGTGTTTACACGGGATGAATAAGGCCCTGAAATTGGGCCAGGCCGGACGAGGCCTGGTCAGATGAGCATGCTCGACTCATATCTCCCAGAGGACATCAAAAATGTTTGATGTGGAAAGACTCTTGCCGGCCTCAGCAGAGCATAGAGGAGTGCACGCTGCTGCAGCGTTCACAGAACAACGCAGAGAAAGGCGAGACTAATGCATACTGCTCGCCGCTGTGTGTTAAGTGCAATTTCCATTTCCGACACGGCCGCGTAATAACACTATTAGACTTTCTCACCTACTGTTTAGTTGGCACTCCAATCTGAGCTCCCCAGAGCTGCGAGAGGGAGCGCTCCTGTGAGAGAAGCACCTTCCTCCTTCTACAGGAGGCTGAAAAACATACATTTACTGTATACGGCCCAGCACAACGAATGGGTGCCATTTGCTTGTTGTAACTCATGAAAATTAAATTTATTTTATCTTTTTATTCTTTTTTGAATCATCTAATAACACATGTATTTAATTACTCAAAACATGTTACAGATCGAACTTTGCTTCATTTTTTACAAGGTTTCTAATCCAAAGGTGCTTACAAAACTCGTCACATTTAAAAAGCATTTTTTGCTAATTTAATTCTTTAATTTTCTCTCAAGAAAATTCAAGATTTGAAGTCACACTGCAAAAAAAAAAAATCCATCTCTGAAGGATTTTAATAATTATATTTCATGGCAAAATTTATAGTTAGTTTTTTCAGTGTTCTAAGTAGTTTTATTAATTTTTAAACTCAATGTATAAGACAATATGTTTAATAATAAAATGTATTTTAAAGTTATCTTGTGTGCACATTTATACATATAATTTCCTGGGGACACAAAAGGCACTGATTATGCGGAATATGCCATGTAACACAGACGGAAACATGGTTTGGACATATATCGGACAATTTTCAACCAAAACATTCGAATTACTGATTACAGCATCTGTGTGGAGCTAATTGTCAGAGCTCTTTGGTCACTGGAAAATACAGTTTATTTAACTGCTAGACAGAACTACGAAGCCGGTACACACAGGTGAACATATCTATTAATGACCAGTGATAACTAATCATGACTCTCCTCTCTGAAATGTTGATGTTCCTGACTCAAAATCATATCTTTGTAGAATGTGTATGACTAACATGTCGCATAGAGAAAAAATTGTTCACAATATTCAAAAATGTTGGCGATATTATTGCATATGATACAATATGGCACACCCCTAGGTAGGGCTGCGTGATACATCGTTTAAGCATCGTCATTGCGATGTTGTGCTTGTGCACAATAGTCACATGCAAAATTAAATCAAACACATCATGTTGCAATGCTTTGATTCTTGACACAAGAAGCAGATAGTTTCAGAGCGCGAGCAGTCGCAGCGGCCACTCCGGAAGCAAAACACGGTGCTTTTGTTTGTTTTTCTGTGTAAATAATCCGATCTGAACTCGCAATCATGCAAAAGTTCGCTATGGGAACAACTTACGACCGACAGACCCTGCTAGACCTGCAAAATCAACAAAAATCTGTACTTACAGACGGTCTACGAGCGGAGCTACGCGCGCTAGGCCTGCTAAGATCCGCGGCATTTCCTGAGGCTGCTAGCCGGAAGAGGTCTCTCCGCAAGCGTTGCGCGAGGAGCCGAAAGCGCGGTAAGAGAGCCGGAGTCCGCGCTAAGCTAATGGCTAACTCCAGCCGGCCAGCGGTTCCATCTCTCCTTCTCTCCAACGTTTGCTCCCTGCCGAACAAGATTGACTATCTCCGGCTCCAACGGACATCCCAGCGCGAGTTCAGAGACTGCTGTGTGTTCGTTTTCACGGAGACGTGGTTAACGGACTCCATCCCGGACTCCGCGATTGAGGTGAGCGGCATGCTAAGCTACCGCGCGGACCGCGACGCCAGCCTCTCGGGCAAAGTACGTGGAGGTGGGGTGTGTGTTTACATCAACACAGCATGGTGTAACAACGCTGCGCTGATCTCCAGCTACTGCTCGCCGCTGGTGGAGTTTGCTGTAGTCAGAGCCAGGCCATTCTACCTGCCCAGAGAGCTTAGCAGCGTCTACATAATAGCAGTGTATGTAGCACCCAGTGCTAATGCTAACGGTGCTAATGCTAACGCTCTGCAAGAACTGTACACTGTTATCTCCAAACTCCAGAACTCACACCCCGACGGACTGTTTATTGTTGCTGGTGATTTCAATCACAGTAATCTGAAGGCTCTGCTGCCCAGCTTTCACCAACATGTGGATTTTCCAACCCGTGGAGCTAACCTGCTCGATTGTGTGTATACTAACATTCCCGGTTCGTACAGAGCAGAGCCCCGCCCCCACTACGGCTACTCTGATCATATTTCTGTCATGCTCATCCCAGCATACAGACAGCTCATCAGACGTGCCAAATCAGAGAAGCAAGTTACAACCTGGCCTCCAGGAGCCATCTCTGCTCTTCAGGACTGTTTTGAGCACACTGACTGGGACATGTTCAGAGAAGCTGCTACTTCTGATGACTCCATCAACCTGGAGGAGTACACAGACTCAGTGACTGGCTACATCAGCAAGTGCATTGAGGATGTTACTGTCTCCAAAACCATCACATCCCGCCCCAACCAGAAGCCGTGGATGACTGCAGAGGTGCGTGCGCTGCTGAGATCCCGAGACAAGGCCTTTAAGTCAGGGGACAGGGCTGGCCTCCGAACAGCTAGAGCCAAGCTCTCCCGGGGGATCAGAGAGGCAAAGCGCACCTACGCAAAGAAAATCCACGCCCACTTCCAGATGCACTGAACTCCTTCTACGCAAGGTTCGAAGCACAGAACTACACGACAGCAAGGAAGACTACACCTCCTCCAAACGACCAGGTACTGTGCCTGTCCTCAGCTGATGTGCGGAAAACTCTACTCAGAGTCAACCCACAGAAAGCCCCAGGACCAGACAGCATACCTGGCAGAGTGCTCAGAGGATGTGCAATCGTGCCGACGTGCTTCAAGACGACCACCATCGTCCCTGTGCCGAAGAAGTCTCAAGTGTCCTGCCTTAATGACTACCGTCCCATTGCACTTACTCCCATCATCATGAAGTGCTTTGAGAAGCTGGTCATGAGGCACATCAAAAACCAGCTCCCGTCCTCACTGGACCCTCTGCAGTTTGCGTATCGTCCAAACAGATCAACAGACGATGCCATCTCTACTGCGCTCCACCTGGCTCTCACCCACCTGGACAACAAAGACTGCTATGTTCGAATGCTGTTCATCGACTTCAGTTCAGCATTCAACACCATCATCCCTCAGCATCTGATAGGAAAACTGAGCTTGCTGGGCCTGAACTCCTCCCTCTGCAACTGGGTTTTAGACTTCCTGACTGAGAGACCACAATCAGTCAGGATTGGAAACAACACCTCCAGCACCACCATACTGAGCACCGGCGCCCCCCAGGGCTGTGTGCTCAGCCCACTGCTGTTCACTCTGCTGACTCATGACTGTACCGCAAAGTACAGCTCAAACCACATCATCAAGTTTGCTGATGACACAACTGTAGTTTGCCTCATCAGCAAGAACGACGAGTCAGCATACAGAGAGGAGGTGCAGTGGCTGACGGACTGGTGCAGAACCAACAACCTATCTCTTAACGTGGATAAAACCAAGGAGATGGTTGTTGACTTCAGGAGAGCTCCAGGTGTCCACCACCCGCTGAACATCAACGGCTCTGCTGTGGAAATTGTGGATAACACCAAGTTCCTCGGTGTTCACATTGCAGAGAACCTCACCTGGTCCCTCAACACCAGCTCCATAACCAAGAAAGCCCAGCAGCGCCTCTACTTCCTGCGGAGACTGAGGAAAGCACATCTCCCACCCCCCATCCTCACCATGTTCTACAGAGGCACTGTAGAAAGCATCCTGAGCACCTGCATTACCGTCTGGTTTGGGAATTGCAACACCTCAGACCGCAAGACCCTACAGCGGATAGTGCGGACAGCTGAGAAAATCATCGGAGTCTCTCTTCCCTCCATCACTGAGATCTACACCACACGCTGCATCCGCAAAGCCACCAGCATTGTGGACGACCCCACCCATCCCTCACACGGACTCTTCGCTCTGATGCCGTCCGGCAGAAGATACAGGAGCATCCGAGCCTCCACTACTAGACTCTGCAACAGCTTCATCCACCAGGCAGTCAGACTTCTCAACGCACAGAGACAGAACTGAACTGAACCCCACCCCACCCACCACTCACCCAACACACTCACACAAAACTAAACTGTACACCCCACCCCTTTACACAAAACTAAACTGTACACCCCCCCCTTTACACTCACAAAGAACTGAACTTCACCCACACACACACCCAGTCAGCACACAGAGGCTGATATGACTTTATTTGTTGCACTCTTAAAAACTATAAACTCTACCTCAGTAACTGCTGTGATTATATATGTTCTATATGTTACAGTATGTCACACATCTCTGCACCTTATCCCCACTATACACTTTATTATACCGTATCGGTACTGCACTGTCCTGTCTTTAAATTTTCTCGTCTTTTGTATTTATTGTATTTATTGTTATTTAGTGTTATAATTTTATAATTTTATGTTGCACTGTCGTCACTCCTGCACTTTATGTTGTCTATTGCTTGTGGTTCTATGTTGCACCATGGTTCCGGAGGAACGTAATTTCATCCCACTGTGTACCTGTACTCAGATGTAATGACAATAAAAGCCTCTTGACTCTTGACTTGATACACAGCGCCGTCTCTGTCTCTGTGTGAGTGACAGGCTGCTGCTGCCTGAGAAGCACGAGGGGATGCAGGAGTAAACACCAGGTAACCGCATGGCGGTTGCTGACCTCATGAGCCATGGGCTTTGTTCAATATCGTGATGTATATCGTCTAAAAAAATAGAACATCTGCAATGTAACTTTTTTTTTTTAATATCGTGCAGCCCTACCCCTAGGCATCAGGCCCTGGTCTTAGTCTAAGACACTGAAATCAGTCCGTCTTTAAAATATACAAAAGCAAAACAACTTCCTCCCATCAACTGTGATGTGAAAACTTACTTTTTGTAATCTACATTCAACAGCAGGTGAGTGGCAGTCTCCTCATCATGAAAATAAATAAATGAATAAAATAAAAAAATATAAATAAGTATAAAAATCACTCCCCGTGGACAGCATATGGAATAAATCTTACCAGTGTGGTTTGCTTTGGTGATTGCACGCCTGCCCACAAGGCATAGCAGCTAAATTTACCATCACCACGCCTTGACAGTCCACGTCTGAATATGAATGAGGCACAGAGATGTAATTTGTCATGAAACTCTTGGTTGGTTTCTCTGGAGCAGAGCGTGGGGAGACATTTAAGACACACGCTGGAAGCCGGGCAAGTGATTCAAATCATCAAGCCCCCACAAGCCGGCGAAAAAAGAAAAAAGGAAAAAGACACGTTTCCTCTTCAGCTTGGGCCACGACAGAGACACGCGCGCAAAGTAAACAAACCCACTGGTGTCGAACAAACATTCCGATCTTCACGCCAAAAAGATGCCTTTGTGTATTAAAACGGCCATGAAATGACTTGACAAGCGTGATTTGATTCCAACGTGTTTCCCGACGTATTTCCCATTGAAATGGGCGCTGGGAAAAATCCAGCGTCGAGAGAACTGAATCGGATGTTTACAATACAACAGATCTGCCAAACACGTCAAGCGCGTTGCATGTAAACACACTTGGCAGGACACTCATACATATCAAGCTGAACGTGATGCTGGCCTTTCCAGACGAGGAAGGTCTGGAACTCGCTAAAAACACGCAATCAATTAATGGTTGTGGACTAAAAAAAGAAAGAAAAAAAAAACACAAGTAAAGATTGGCGAACCATGACTCCACTATGTCTGTTAAGTGCCAGCTTTCAACATCCCATCAATACAGTGACAGGTTCTACAGAGATACAGAATACACTAATTAATATAGAGTAAATTATAGGAAATATACAGACATGCCACAGCTACACATCATGGTGCAGAAACTAGTATTTTGCCACATGCCATAAAAGCTAATTAAAGCATCACTGTCCTGTGGCATATACTAGTGAATTAAAAAAAAAAAGATAAAAAAGCAAATGAAAACCAAAAAATTGGAGTATCAGAGCATTAGAATATTTTATAAGTCCATTTGGTACTTTTGGCAGCGTGGGCAAAGTGCCAAGTCCTGCTGGAAAATGAAATCCACATCTCCAAAAAAAAATAGTTATCAGCAGAGGGAAGCATGAAGTGATGTAAGATTTTGTGGGAAAACAAAACTGCACTGACTTTAGACTTGATAATAAAACACAGTGGATCAACACCAGCAGATGACATGTCTCTCCAAACCATCACTGATTGGTGGAAACTTCACTTGGACTGTGTGTCTCTCGACTCTTCCTCCAGACTCTGCTCCCTTGAAATGTAACATTTACTGATGATCATTGATTGTTTGGAGAGTCATGTCATCTGCAGATTTCATTTTCCAGCAGGACTTGCCCACACTGCCAAAAGTACCAATTGGTCTTATACACTATTCTAATGGTAGACACTGATTTAGGGTTTTTATTGACCTTAAGCCATGCTCATCAACAATAAAAGAAATAAACTCATAAAATAGATCACTGTGTGTTTAATACATCTATATAATATAGGAGTTTCACATTTTAAACTGAATTACTGAAATAAAGTACATTTTTAATTTTTTGAGATGCACTAATACATATCTGGACTATTGCATTGAATGTGGAAGTGACTTCTACCTTCTGACTTGCTTATCTGCTTGCATGGTCAATTTTAACCAGACGCTGTTGGTCACTACCACCCATCATTACCACCCACTGTGCTACTGTCCACTGTAGGTGGTAACAAATGCCTTCTGTGGCTTTTTTACTGGTGCACATTTGACACTGTGGATGGAGGAAAGTAAAATGACCACATGACTTTGTAAATTGAATATTCCATTCATCTGACAACATTGATATGAAATCATTAAAAAGTTACTTTAGTAATTCAGTTTAAAATGTGAAATTATATTATATAGATGTATTACACAGAGAGTGATCCATTTTAAGCGTTTATTTCTATTACTGTTAATAATTTGATGGTTTACAGTCAATGAAAACCCAAAAGTCAGTATCTCAGAAAATTTGAACATTATATAAGGCCAATTAGTTCTTTTGGCAGAGTATCAGATCCTGCTGGAAAATGAAATCTGCAGAAAACTCTAAAAAACAGGGTTGTGGCAGCTACCATACTCCATAGGAGCTGGAAACGCGCCCATGTATTCTGGGTTTATGCCCATTGACTGCCAATGGAATTATGTGGACACATACTAGTCATGCTTTTCCCTGATTGGTCAGCATGGCTCAGGTGCAGTGTGCAATATGCATAAAGATGAAGGCAGCTCAATTTTTCTCGGTCATACGAAACTGTGCCAATTTTTGGATGATTAATTTTCACCTAATGGACAGGCACTTTAATGGAGTGCGGCCATTGGTTGCCATTGGCTTGCTTACTTTTGGCTTTGACTGAAATCTCTGTATAGCTGCTTTGAGAATGTCTGATGAACTTAATAAATAAATAATGTGAAGCTTAAAATATTTTGACGTTAAATCTGAAAGCCATTCAGGATCCTTCCAGAGTGTTTTTCTTCTCTTTTGTGAAATATTTGACTAAACCGTGCTAACGGAGAACACGCTGCTATAGTGTATGCAAGATACATATAATAACTCCTATTTAAAAGACAGCCACTTGACTTACTACAGAGTTAACGAGCAACAGGAGGCAGAAATTTGTTGTGAGCGCCATAAATTATCAAAAGAGGAAAATGCTTAATAACACAGCTAATATGATCTAAACCAAATGGCTTTAATGAGCTTTTAACAGAACTGTCCTCCAGCAAAGGCCAATGCATTAGCATAAGGTTTACTGCTAAGTGCATCTGAACAGCTTCTATATTCTAATTATTACCATGGTAAGCACTTTTATCAATCTGATTTCCTGATTTCTTGCCCTGCGTTTTTATACTAACAAGTGACAGAGCGACAAGCAGCCATTCATTTTCAATGGGAGAACGAGATTCAGCAACCAATTAAACCAAATGGCCAAACAAATTCTTCAGACCAATAGTAGACACAGGGGTCTGAAGTCCTCAAACTTGTAGACCAATCATAGAAATAGGGGTCTGAGGTCCCCAACCTCTGTTTTCTTCACACCAATCGTAGACACTGGGGGTCTGAGGTCACCAACGTCATAAACCAATTGTAGACAGGCCCCCAACCTCTGCTTTCTGTAGACCAATCGTAGGCACTGGGGGTCCGAGGTCACAAACATCATAAACCAATCGTAGACAGGCCCCCAACCTCTGCTTTCTGTAGACCAATCGTAGGCACTGGGGGTCCGAGGTCACAAACATCATAAACCAATCGTAGACATGCCCCCAACCTCTGCTTTCTTTAGACCAATCGTAGACACAGGGCTCTGAGGTCCTCAAACTTCTAGACCAATCGTAGACACTGGTTCTTTTTGTTGAAGGGTGGGGTTTTATTCTTAATCAGACGCTGGGATAAGTGTTAAACACTTCCAGTTATTATTCAAGCAGTAGCAGGTCTTCTCACTAATAACACGTCATGTATCAGCATAGATAGTTAGCTAGTGGCTAATCTAGCCACCTACATACAGAGATAGTTGAGAAGCCACTGAAGAAAAAATAATAATAATTTTTCAAACAGAACAAAGAGAAGGGAGAGATGAGTGGTCTAGATGTCTAAAGCGCTGCCAATATGACTACGGTTCGAATCCCAGTCATGCAGCTTGCCATCAGCTGCTGGAGACCTGAGAGAGCACAGTTGGCCTACGGTGATGTCGATTAGCACAAGACGTCTGTGAGCTGATGTATCTGAACCAAGGTGTTGGAAGCATGTGCTAGTCTTCACCCTCCTTGTGTTGTGGGATCACTAGTGATGGGGGATATAGAGCACAGTAGTAGCTGAATGGGTGGGACAATTGGCTTAGCTAAATTGGAGAGACAATAGGGTAAAGCTTAAACAAACAAACAAAAAAAACAGATAGAAGACTGGTCTCATGGATATAAAACTAGATATTACGTACTTTGTACACTTTGCCCACACCCAAACGCATTAGCAGCCTCAAAACACACCAACAAAGAAAAACTTTGAGCAATGCAGGAGATTTATCGCTGCCTGCTAGTGTGAATGCAGTGTTAGAGTCAAGAGAAGATGGTTTTGTAGACTAAATTTAGCTCAAAAAGGGGCACCCACAGTTGCTTTGGTCAGAGTCATCCTCAGAGTCATCCTCGCTTTGGTCTTAAGGTTCGCCCCTAATGCAAAAAGACCCCCTAGCCGCCTCAAGTCTTTTGCAGAGCTGTAGCAAATTGCATAAACACAGCGCGAATCTTGCTATTTTCCAACAATACGCTAATTTATTCCCTTGATCTTCAGTCAAGACAGGAGCTTCGTTTGAAGCGAGCGAACACGCGAGGCAGAGATTGCAGCCTATTGCATTCCATCGCAGGCACAGCTGAAGAATTTCCATTGAGGCGGTGTAATTCAAAGGCTTTTGTGCGCGACAAGTGGCCGAGAGTCAAAGTCAACCCGCCCCAAATTACTTAGACTCTGTAATACTACCTTGGGAAGAAAATTCATTTCATGATGCATTGTGCTCTGCTGCCATGCCTCGAGTACAAAACAACGACGGAGTGGGAGGCAGGGAAGTCATTAAACCTGGACGAGCACTGACATTTGATTTGTCACCGACTGTGCTGCAGAATTCTTTACTTGCCTAAATTCGCCATTAGGGCACAGCAGAGAGCCCCTGTGCACCGAGTGACATGGGTAATAAGTGCTCGTGTCAAGCCGGACAATAATTCAGCACCTATATTTCATGCAATGTGATTTTGCAACGGCAGAGCAAGTGCAAGGTTCGCTAGCGTTCGACGGGCAGGCCTGCCAGACCTGAATGTGGTTACGATGTCCGGGAATTGCACACTGTTACATGCATGAGGTGTGAGGTCATTTGTGAAAGCATTTGTCATACACTGGTAATCCTTGGTGGCTTTTTTATATGGGGAAAAAGACAGGCGAAGGTAGGATATCAGATGCTTGGACAAGAAAAACGAGCTATTATTGGGTGCTGTGGAGTATTTGGATAGACTTGGATAGGCTTATGATGCAGAGCACGCCGCACACAGTGCCATTGTGGTGCCATTTCGTTACACACCCACTGCCACCCATAGATTATCCATCTCACATTAAATAACAGCGAGAGTGACTCAGTCTACGACGCAAAATATCAAATGTAAAAAGGCCATGGTTTTAACCAGCACAACACGAACGCAAAGATCTACTGCTAATCTACTTAATGTCAAAGGTACATTCTTCAGTGCCTTCTATACTTCAGCACCCCCCCACTCCCCACCAACCTCCCACACACACATTTATACACATTCATCCACATACATGCATCCATACATGCATACATGGACGGATTCCGAGATCATCCATTCTGTTATAAACAGGCTAGTATATCACCACTGGATCTAGTCCAGGCCTGACGTTCTCGTCAGATATTCAATTCGCAAAGGCGCGATGAATAATTCATCTTTTTGGGAATCCTTGAAATTTATAGCTCAGAAAACCACTCCAATTTCCACAGAAGAGCAAAAATGGCACACAGACCTCCTCCTCGCAGTTTTCCCCAACACCCAGCAAGAGCCACACTACCACCAAAAGTCATTCTTCTTCGAGTCATATGCGTCTCAAGGCCTCGTCTGTTGAAACATCATAAATATCACACAAGCAGGACCACCGACTGGAGCCGTGACTCAGAGAATTAAGCCCAAGCATAATCATATTCATTCAGGTGGATCTAAAACCAAATCGCAACAGATAAACATCATCAATTCAAGCTGGGTCCTGAGAGGAGCAATCCTGGCAGAAAGGGCCACCACCGTGCCGAAAGACAATGCTACGGCGGCAGCCGACCTTGGTGATGAGAAACGAAATGGAAGTCGCGATGCATTATGCATGGGTCCCTTCACACCGCCCAACTGCAATTTTCTAATTTGATATGGGAGCAGGGCAATAAGGTGCGTGCGATGTTATCACACTGTGGGCCAGAAACCCTGTTTCTATGAAACCACCAGTGGCCAGATTGGGATCTGCGTTTCCACTGACCGCTGCTGCACTAGTAGATCAAACACAGATCCATCAGCATTCAGGAACTATGTATACACTCTTAATATAACACAACGCCTTTGGTTTGGTTTCCTGGTCAAACATACATTTCATCAAAGGACATATGGCCTTACAGGACCCCCATAGCCTTCAAGGCCAATGGGGTCAGGGCAAAATTTAATAAACGTTTGTTTTTTTTAAAGACTTAAAAGACTGGAACTTACCTAATTTGGTCTAATTAATAAGCTACATTTTCAATTAAAAGAGATATATACCTGTTGTTATGCAAGTTATAATAGGTCTATGAGCTATAATGATTATATGAATATATGATTACACAAAGAGATCTCACCAGCTATATTTTGTTGCCAATGTCAAACCCTTTCAGAAGGAGCTGTTTAAGAGCTCCGTCACTGTTAATGCAAATAAGCTCTTCCTGACTGTGTCACGTAAACGCAGAGCATTTACAACACATTAGTGTTAGCTTGTGCTAAATGGCAAAACACAAACTTGTTAATGATTAGATGCACAAAACTCATCTCCCTCATCTGCTGACTTGCCAGACTTGTACAGATCCCTCCCTAAGACAAAGTCTACTACCTAACATGCTGTGTACTGACTAAAGGTTCTCAACCAAAACAACAAAGAGCAAATCTACAAGTGATCTAGTGTGTGGGACTCCGATGGTGTTTGATGGTGAGGGATGATGCCAGAGTGGTTCTATGCACGTTACCATATCACATCACAATAAAGGAGCATCCAAATGAGAGCTCAAGGAGGCATATGACAATTCCTGACAGCAAACTCTTTCAAGCTGACTCTCAGAAAACAAATGAAGGGATTTTTTTTGTGCTTGGAGTGTTTATAGGGACCCAAGTAAAAAAAAATACAAAAAGTACGAAAAAAGGTTGGTTTGCATAATATGTCCTCTTTAAGGGAATAAGATTGGAAGTGTAGGTAAGTCTCCAGATACTATGTATGTACTGCTTTTCATACAAAATTACACCTGGTATGGCTTCCTGTTAAATCAAGAGTCTTAATCATCAGGTCTCAGCCAATGAAGCCCATACTGCACCGATTTCCAACACCAATCCAATTCAATTTTGAAATCCAATTAACCTTACATAAAAAGAGTATCCTGTGCATGTATCCGGATTTCCTAACATACAGCTTTTCATCCAAGGTGGAATGGGCAAAGTTCTGGTTTGCAAACCTAATTTTGAACCAATTTGCCGCGTTTTTACCAAAGAAAGAGTACTAAGTTCTCCAGCAAAAATCGTGACAGCTGTGGCCGTGTCTGTTTGTGCAGGCCCTCCGTTGATGACTTAGGACGTGATGTTATGATGGTAAAAAACTGGTGGAAACACTGGCTTGATCGCTGAAAAGCACCACGGTTCTTATAAGCCCGAATGGAACTGGTTCAAGAACCAGAGTTCTTTTAAAGGAAAAGCACCAAAAACAGCTTGCTAATTGTGATAAAGCGTTATCCCACAACTACAAAAAGTAGTATAAGACACTCTTTATGGGTAGTGTTGGGCGATTGGTCTGGAACACCAGATTAAAACAGCAGGAAAGCGAAGATTTTTCTTTAGTCCCGTCACCTTTTTATTGCCAGCCACCACGAAGAGGAAAAAAAATATATTTACAGCGCGCAGATACGTACAAAAAAAAAATAAATTAAATTAACAAGAAAAACACAAAAGTAAACAGCCTCTCAACAGAGGAATAAGACCCAGACTGCGAAGTCTAAAGTCTAGTATAAACCATGTACATCCCTTCAACCAGGTTTTGCTTACTTCAGCGTATCTAGGGAAGAAGACCCCTTACCTCCATTTTAAGAGGGTATATATACAGGTAGCCCCGCCCCAGAATATACCAATAACAATTACAGGTAAAACAAACAATTGAAATACTTTCGAAATCACCGAAAGCATTAAATACATAAACAGGAATGCCATACTTATTCAATAACAAGAATATTAACAATAATAATAATAATGCATAATTATATACATAACTATTACTATACATGTTCAGTTTCAGGTCTTTTCCTTCCCCTCCCCTTCTACAGAGGTTGGACTCACCCAGGTAAGTATAAGGCACAAGTTAATCCACTGGTACTCTTTTAGGACCCTGAAGGTAAGTATAAACAGTGGTATGCAGTAACAGGTAAGTATATATACAAATATGTATTTGTAATAGGTAGGGGTAACCTACATCATTACACTAATAAAATGTGGTCTGAGTTTTATTATTAGTATTATTTAGTCAAAACTAGACATAGGATTGAGCTAAACTAAACCAAACTAATACACAAAAGCTTCTGCACTGTTACAGCCTTTAATTGAGCATATTAAACATATATCCTATTGCAGGCTAGAAAAAAGTAAGTGAACCGGAAATAGCTTCCAGTATGAACTACATGTAGTATGTATGTGCTGTATCCATACAACACAACAACACACGACATGCCTCATAGACTTCGTAGCCAATGGAGACCATGCAGCCACGCTTTCCAACACCAGGCGAAATCCAATTAACCTGAACCATAAAGGCATGGAACCTTGGTTTTCTCGAAGGCTGGAACTTACCTTGTTAACGCCGAGTCCGTATATGCCAGGTCAGGCTAGCTTCGAGGGAAGGCATGCGGTGCAGTGCAATGATCCAATCAGTGATTTTTAAGAAAGAAAAAGATCAATAAAAGCCTGGACTATAAAGCCAACTGCACAAGAGATGCAGGCCTTAACCACAACACAGTGTTGGAGATCATAGACTAATGCTGAAAGCTGATGGCAACTTCGGAGAGAGACCGCGAGCAGTCCAAAACCTTTCACTGCGCATAAAGTGTGGGAAGGAGCAGAGGAAACCCAGCCAGGGCCCGGTTAGACGGCCGACGCTTTAGATTTCTAGCCTGGCTGCTCTTTTGCCAGGATGTGGAAGAGGACACGGAGGCAGTTAATCATCCTTTCCTGACCCCGTCTCACAGTGCCACCCAAAGAGACTTCAAAACCCATTTGGAGCCTCGGGATTTGTCCAAACGGTTCACACATTCTGCCCGAAACAGACAACGCGACGGCACAGCAAAGAACTTTAAACACTACAACATGGACTTTCCCACAACACTGGCTTCATCATGTCGTCTGTAAACACAGAAGAGGGGAAAAAAAGCTTAAAAGGTGAAAACCACCACAAGAGGCTGGTCTGGGTTGGAGGCTAATTGATTCATTTGCATTTAAAGGAGTACCGAATCCATGAGTCAGTCTTCACTGAACCTCCATGACTACAAAAGACATAAAAACACGCTGTACTAAACGTAAGCACAGGAAAATGTGGGGTAGGCAACTAGAGTTTTGGCAAATAACAGCAATTACTGCGACTGGAGCGTAGGCAACATCATAAACTATAAAGGGATATTTTCAGATTTTCATGTCTGTTCGAGTTGCATGTAAAAGGTAGGCATTGAATCATTTGGATGTACCTGGATTTCTGCACAGATTACTAGAGAAAATAAAGCCTGAAAAGACATTTAGTTCGGAAACTAAAATTACACAAACAAATCAATGTGCTATTCACTGATTTTAGTGAGCATTTGAGTAAACATTCACAGCACAGGCTAGAAAAAAAGTAAGGGTCGTACTATATTTTATAATAAGTGTCCCTAATGAATGTGATTAATGAACACATTAAAAACCCATGTAATAACAGTGTAACTGAAGATAAAATTTGAATTGTTAGATTGATTGATAAGAAAAGCACTTTTTGAGATGTGCAAATATGTTCGGGTGCATCTCAAAAAACCTTTCATTAAATAGAATTAGAATTTAGTTCAAAATGTGAAACTCATTTTATAGATGAATTACACACAGAGTGATCTATTAAGCGTTTTTTTCTTTTATTGTTGATTACGGCTTACAGCCAATGAAAACCCAAAAATCAGTGTCTCAAAAAGTTTGATCAACTGGTACTTTTGGCAGTGTTGGCAGTGTGCCAAATCCTGCTGGAAAATGAAATCTGCATCTCCATAAAAGTTGTCAGCAGAGGGAACAATGAAGTGCTGTAAGATTTTAAGGGAAAAAACTGCACTGACTTTAGACTTGATAACAAAACACAGTGGATCAACACCAGCAGATGACATGTCTCTCCAAACCATCACTGATTGTAGAAACTTCACACTAGACCTCAAGCGGCCAAAGCAAGCCAAATAAAATGCAAAAATTATTGATGGAAAATGACCTTTGCAAGATCGAACTGGGAAACGGTGTTTTAAAGAAAAGCACATAATCTATATACTGAGAGGGCTGCTCTTATGTTTAGAAACTGTGAAGCATGGTGGAGGGAGCATCACGGTTTGTGGCTACTTCGTAGTCCTGTACACCTTACAGTCATTGAGTCGCCAATGACCCAATTCAAAAGAATAAGAAAATAAGAGCACTCTTTTATAACGCCCAGCATCAAAAGATGCATCAAAAGAAAAATGACTATAAATAACTGCCCTATCCTATCCTAAGTCAATATTTATCTCAACATGCATTCTAAATAGCAGACAAAAGTAAGACTTATTGTGCAGTCCATGCTACTGAATAATTAAGTGACGTGCAGGAAATGTAACATTAAGGAAGAGTATATACATAAATCGACCCATATTTGACTCTATTTTCTGTTTAAACACGCACCGCATTATGAGCAGCATGCGCCACATGCTTATGTTCACTGCATAATTTGTGCTCTATAGGATAAAAGAACATATGCTACAGATGTTTGAATGAAGATAATTGGAAAAATAAATGTAAAGTAGCAGCACGGCGGCTCTGGATTGCCTGCTTAACAGATAATTGGGGGAAAAGCAGCTGGGAGAATGACGATTGCTGCTGGACTTGGTGGACCTGGCCTTCGTTTTTCGGAATTACTTTGTCGCAACCAAAAATACGCAACCGTATATCATTTGTTAATCATTATTGCAGGATTGCCCTTTCGCAGAACACTGCAGGGGGCAAATGAGCCTGTAACAGATGTTCCAGGTGAGCGTGTCGTGGGCGTTTAGGTGCAGGAAGACAGTCGAAATCAAACTGTGGGTTGCAGTGTGGGGATGAATGGGTTGGAAGGAAGCTCCAGCAGTGCGTCAAGACAGTAAAAAAAGGAGCTAATTTTTAGATCCAGTCTGGTTTTTCTTCATTTGAGAGCCTGTAATTCTCTAACTGGAGTTCTGTACATGCAAGTTAAGAAGCTTGAATCACAAGCACTCCAATTGCCTCTAGCAAATTTCAGTTGAAAATCAGACTAGTTTCAAAACTGATTGATATGCCCTACTACAGGGTTCATACACTTTTTAACCACTAAATTTCCATGCTTTTTTTTAAGACTTTACCATGCCTTTAAGGCAAATTTTCATGACCAAAAAATCAGTGCAGACATGGGCAATAAAACCAAAAAGCAAAAACCATAATCAAAATTGATTACAGTAGGCCTAAAATGAACCTTATAAAAATGTTGACACACAATATTTAATAATAAAATGTGTGTCAGATGCTGAGAGCTCCATTGTGTAGGGCTAAATAACTGAATTAACTCTACTGATGTATTTTTTACGCTCAAAATAGATTTTCTCCATCGATAAACTGAAACACAAAGATTTGTAGACCAAATTTCCATGACTTTTCCAAAACTTTCTGGGTATTTTTATTTTTCCAAAACTTCTCCAGGCCTGGAAATTGCCATTTTAGATTCCATGACTTTTCCAGGTTTTTCATGACCGCAACTAACAAATTCGTTTAGATAACATTTGCAACAGATAATTCAGGCGAAAAAATGAATGGAAAAAATGGCTAGAATTTAAGGTTAGATTAGCAGATTTAAGCAGATCAGAGAAAGCACTGCTTCAAGTATTTGTATCAACTCTGAATAGGAAAACCCTATAATATAAGTGTTTCTCCTCAAATATGGTGGAGGGAGCATCATGGTTTGTGGTTGTTTTGTAGTCTCAGGTGCGGTCCACCTTACAGTCATTGAGGCACCCATGAATTCAAAAGAGTAAGAACAGTATTCCGTCAAAATGCCCAGAATCAAAAGATATATCAAAAAAAAAAAATTGCTGTCCAACCCAATGTCACTGGTTATCTGAACAGGTATACCGTCTAAATAGTAGAAACAGATTTATTCTGCAGTCCACGCTACTCAACAATTAAGCGACATTCAGGAAATGTAAGACTGATTGTTGATATCCTTTGTAATTTTCTGTTACACATGCACCACATTATGTAGCCAGCATGGTAATGTTACGATAGCAATGCTGTACAAGATCGGTAGCAATGTTGGATGAGACAAGTAGCCGATGTGCTAATGCCACAGTAGCCATGCTGGATGAGGCCAGTAGCCAGCATAGTAAGATTACAGTAAAATGCTGGACAATGCCGATAGCTGACGTGCCAATGCCACAGTAGCGTTGCTGGGCGAGGTCTGTAGCCAGCATGGTAATGTAATGGTACCAATGTTGGACAAGGTTGGTAGCAATGTGGGACGAGGCCAGTAGCTGATGTACTAATGTCACATTAGCAATGCTGGGCGAGGCCAAAAGCAGACATGCTATACATGCCATAGTAGCGATGCTGAATGACGGTGCATTTTCACTACTCCGTTGCGTCAATGCATATGATCGCACTGCACCCATCCATCGCATGTGGGCATTACAAAGGGTTTTCCTGCGTCGTCCAATTAAATTGTTTTAATAAATGTGAAACGCTTTTATACACGCTATTACTTCCTATAAACGAATACATTTCAATATGTATTAATAAATATAAATGTTTGATTGAGCTTCATTACACTGTCCACTGAGAAGTATATAGGCTAACAAAAGCAAACTTTTTAAGTTAAATTCCATATTAATATTTTAAAAACCCACCAGAGACCCCAGCAATCTCGGCAGTCTTTCTCCAGGCTGTATTACGCTGATGAGAGTCTCTGTAAATCAGCAGGGATTTAAGATAAAGGACAGGGAAACCTGAAACTTCTCTTCCATGTTTCTCTGGAACGCTTGAAAGAGGAACTAAAATGCTTTCATACACTGCGCTGAGGACGCGCTCTGATTGGATAGGTGCATTGCATTGGACAGATTCATTTGCATAAAGTTCACCTCTGCTCAAGTTTTTCTCGCATCGCATCCCCCGCACTCGACGCATCGGACTGCGTTTGACGTAGGCGGTGCTTCTCATTGAAAATGAATGGGATAGGTCGCTGTGCATTGTCGCGACGGAGCAGTGTGAATGCAGTGTAAAGCAGGTCTGTAGACAGCATGGTAATGTTACAGTAGCAATGTTGGATGAGGTTGGTAGCAATGTAGGATGAGGCCAGTAGCTGATTCGATAATGCCACAGTAGCGATGTTTGATGCACATTAGCAATGCTGGATGAGGCCAGTAGCCAACATAGTAAGGTTACAGTAACAATGTTGGATGAGGTTAGAAGCAATGATGGACATTGTCGGTAGCTGACATGCTAATGCCACGGTGGCAAAGCTGGGGGAGGTCTGCAGCCAGCATGCTAATGTAACACCTCTGAAGTGATGTTGGATGAGGCTGCCATGTTTATGTGGTGTATCATCACTGCTGTAAAGCTCTCACAACCACGATCACTATTAGACTTTATAACATGTACATTATTGGCATGGTGCGTCTTCACACCCGACCAGAACTGCCAACAGCCATGAATGCTTCAGAAAATAACATTAAAACCAAGTCAAGCATCATTAAACCCTTTTCTACACACACACACACACACACACACACACAGACACAACAATCTTGCAGAGCACGTTCTGTGGTGGCAGCTCTAAATCATTGCTCTCCAACCCTGCACCGTTTCTGACCATAATTACTTTCTGTTAGCATGCCCGCTAGCACTGTAGAAATGTTGTGATGCATCAAAGACCTTTAGTGCTAGTGCTTCACTAATCTCGCTTAGATCACAATTAACGATTAGCATCGTGCGCTAAAGGACAAAATAAGAGCGCTGCTTATCGTTCGGGCTGCTAATTGCACGAGCCTGCCTTCCTGCCTGCTAGCTTGCTTGCTTGGATGCTGCAGGAACGGTGTGCTGCTCCCTCATTGTAGATTCAGCAGTCTAGACATCACTGGGAATGCATCAAGCGCAAAACATTTCCCAGGATAATGCTGGTGAGGAGGCATGGGAAATTGGTCAGAAAGGGAGAGAGCAAGCGAGACAAAGAGAAAGAGAGAAAGAGAAAGAGAGAGAGAGAAAGAGAGACGGAGGCTGCCTCTAAAGACAGTCATGTGGAAATCTCCAAGGTACTGAAGAGAAGAGATGCAGGCTTTGGCTTTGCTTTGAGGGAGAGAGTGAGCTAGCTAGAGAGTGAGCGAGAAAAAGAGAGAGAGACAGACGAAAAGAGAGAGAGAGAGAAAGAGAGAGGGAGCACGTTGCATCTGCATGAGCGACGCAACAGCAGCAGCTGTGTCAAACGCAGGGCTGGTTCTGTGGCTTGCCTTCCCATTAGGGCTGGTGATATTCGCACCTCGGAAGCAGCCGCAGTTTATCCACACCTGCATTCAGCACAGCCTCTCCACAGAGCATCCACCCTCCCCTCCCTCCACCCTCCACCCTCAGTAAAAGCACGCGGGGTGTCAGGCACACGCAGCCTTCTCTTAACTAAGATTAATTGCAGCTAATCTGTGATGCCCGCTGGAACACGGAACGAGGCGAGCCGCCGAGCCCATTATGCAGCCGCTAGCGGCGGGGAAATCAGCCCGCTCGGCCGCCTGACGCCGGGAAGACACGCCGCCGCTCGATACGCTGTTTACTCTCAGCCACACGTACATCTGTCAGGAGGAGGAGGGAGGGTATACACACACATGCATATATGTGTGTGTGGGGGTGTGTGTGTGTTTAAGCACACCAGGCGTGTGTTACAAAGCCAGTCCTTTAGCTTTTACCCAATTCCCTTCCCTCTGCTTGAAGGGGAAAAGAGAAAAGAAACTAAAGAAATTTAAGAGGGGTAAAAAAGAAAGAAAGGGAGAGATGAGAGAAACACAAGAGATAAGAAAGAGCAAGATATATAACAAGAAAAACAAGATGAATAGAAGCAGAAAGAGTAAAAAAAAAAAAAGGAGAACAGACAGATGGATACAGACAGAGGAGGATATAGGCGGGGAGAGAGAGATAAGAGGAAAAAAATGAGAATGTGATGTGGCAGAAGAGAAGAAATTACAAAGTGGGGGGGGGGAATAGAAATACAGAAAGAAGGAGAGAAATAGAGGGAGCAATAGAGGGAAGAAATAGAAGAAGTGTGTGTCAGGTGCACATGTGAATGTGAGAGATAAAGATAGAGGAGAAAGAGAGAATGAGAAAGTGTGTAAATGAGAGAACTTGAGAATCAGAAAAGGATAAAAGACGGTGGGAAAGAAAGAAACAAAGAATTAAAGCAAAATGTATAAAGAAATGGAAAAGCATACAAAAAAGTGAAAAAGGAACAAAAAATTGATGAATAGATGCAGAAAGAGAGAAAGAGAGCAATAAGTAACAGACAACGGTAGATAGAGACAGAGGAGAAACAAAAGTAGAAAGAGACAGACAGGAATATTAAGAGTGCAAGAGAAGAAATTAGAAAGAGAGAGAAAGGAAAAGAGAGGTGAAGAAATGATCAACCGAACCGTAGCGGTGAACAGCAAGAAAGAGTGACAGAAAAAATATATACAAGAGCTAAAATAAAAAAAAAAGGAGGGGAGACATGGAGGTGGAGAGAAAGTGTGACGCGTGAGTGAGAAAGAATGTGCACTTGAGAAGGAAGAATAATAAGAGTGAGAAAAATGACAAAGATGAGAGAAGGTACAAAGAGATGAACCAAAAAATGCTGGATGAAGGAAAGAAAAGACAGGTCAAAAAGGGTGTGCTTGTGTATAAGCAAGTCAAAAAGAGAGATGGAGTAAAAAACTGAGAAATAAGAAGGGGAAGCAAGAGAAAATTGACGGCAACAAAGACATAGCGAAATAGAAAGGAGACATAGCGAAAAGAAAGTGTGTGAAAGATAAAGAGAAAAAAAGAGAAAGACAGAGAGAAAGAAAGAGAGAATGTGAGATTAATATGAGAGGGTGAGAGAAAAATTATAACAATTAAAAGAGTATGTGCGAGAGAGAATGAGAAGGGTGAGTGAGTGAGATATGAGAGAGAGAGAGAGAGAGAGAGAGAGAGAGAGAGATACCTAAGGACAGAAAACAGGAAAAAATTATAACAAATGAAGAAAGTATGTGCGAGACAGAATGGAAAAGCATGAGAGAGAGAGAGAGAGAGAGACCGACCTAAGGAAAGAAAAGAGAAGAAAATGTATGCCAGAAAGAGAGTATGTGCGAGAGAGAGAGCATGGGAGAAAGCACGAGAGAGAGAGAGAGAGAGAGAGAGAGCGCTATGGAAAGAAAACGGAGAAATTATAACAAATGAGTAAGTGTGAGAAAGAGAGAGAGCATGAGACAGAGAGAGACCTAAGGAAAGAAAACCGAGTATGTGCGCGAGAGAGAGCATGGGAGAGAAAGCACGGGAGAGAAAGAGACCTACTGAAAAAAAACCCAGAAAATTACCCAGAGAATTATGACAAATGAAGAGTATGAGTGAGAGAGAGGGAGAGCATGAGAGAGCCTGAGAGAGAGAAAACATGAAAAAATTATGACAGACAAATAAAGAGAGTATGTGCGAGTGAAAGGGAGCGCGAGAGGGATGAGGGGAAGGAAGAAGCTGCCCCAGTGCACATGTGCAAATGGTGGATGATTTCATATTTCACACTCATTCTGCAGAGAGCCGCTCCTGCTGAATCTCTAATGACCTGCAGGATTTCGAGCGCGATGGCAAGAAAATTCAATAGGACTTACAACTGCACCACATCCCAAAAACACACACACACACACACACACACACACACACACTTTCTGCAGCGGCATGCCTCCGCGCCGTCACTCGCCCTCCCTCCTGCGCCGATGACAGAAAGGGATTTTACATTTACTCTCCACTCGTCGCCTAGCGGCGCAATTAAAGCTGCCGGCAGCAGCGTCGAGCGCAGCCCTGCTAACCAAATTCAGCTCAACACCCCCCCCGGCCCCACTCCTCTGCCCATCCCCCCACCCACCCACACTCTCATCCACTTTAATGCATTTGATTCCCCACTCCATCAGAGCCACCTTCAGAAAATAAAGTAAGACTGGAGGTGAATAAAACAATCACACATCCACTCACCACCAACCTCAGCCCACACTTCAGAGAGTCACTTCTAAACACCTTAAACCCACCATATAGGACTGCACTCTAGCTTAGTTTAGTACTGCAAAAATACACTACACTCAACATTTATAGCAGTTACAGAGGACCTGAGACTGTGATTTTAGTGTGGCTAAATTGGAGCAGCCTGGTGATCAATCTTCATTAATTGCACATTGCACCAGTAAGAGCAGAGTGTCAAGGTTCAATTAGCAGGGTAAGAGCACAGTTCTGCTCTAAATATTGCAATGCACACAACATTATGGGTGACATACCAGAGTTCAAAAGAGAACAAACTGTTGGTGCACGTCTTGCTGGCGCATCTGTGACCAAGACAGCAAGTCTTTGTGATGCATCAAGAGCCACGGTATCCAGGGTAATGTCAGCATACCACCAAGAAGGACCAACCACATCCAACAGGATTAACTGTGGACGCTGTAAGAGGAAGCTGTCTGAAAGGGATGTTCGGGTGCTAACCCGGATTGTATCCAAAAAACATAAAACCACGGCTGCTCAAATCACGACAGAATTCAATGTGCACCTCAACTCTCCTGTTTCCACCAGAACTGTCCGTCACCACAATAAATTATTGTGCTCTAAAACCAGGTGTTTCAGTTTCATTGTCCAACCCCTGTAAATTGTAATAAATAATTGACAAAAAATACACATGCTATAAGGCACTATAAGGTGCACTTAAAATAATTTAAATTTCACAATAATTAAAGAAAATACATATTTGAATCCAGTGCACCATATGTATGAATTCTACCAGTCAGGTATTAAGGAGCAGTAAAGTCACTCTGCTGAGTTTCAGTTTAGTTCTCCAGCACTGAGACTGGAACAGCATTAGCACTACCCGCTAATTACGCTAAGCTCTAGCTCTTTCTTTGTAAGATTTTGCGAGTATTATCAGCCTGTAGCTTGCTGCTAACCCTGGCTATCACTACTGGATCACTATTAGCATTACCTGCTAACCACGCTGGTGAGCCATTTACCCATTTCCCTTTGCACTTCTGTCCCCAATGAAATTTGTACTCAACAAATTTAATTCATCAACACTGTCGATTATATCGACTAATCGTTACAGCCCTAATATGTTATGCTTTTAATCACTGTTTAAAGTCATTTTTAGTAGTTTTTGTGTTGTGTAATGAGAAAGAGAAGTTTGCATCTTTGGTCAGATGGATGTAATTTTACTTGTCTATTTACAAGCCTGTTATTTTGCCAAAAAGCTAAACTATTATATAGACTTTTTAATTGGCTGGTTTGTGTCATCATGACTATAAACCAATGTTAAACAGGCTAGCATAACCTAGCTCTCCTTTGCTTGACCTTTCACTCAACTTTGTCAATGATTATTTTTATTCTATTTCAACCTTCACACAACGTAGTTCAGCGTGTTTAAATTTAAAAATTGTTTAAATGATTTATTTCTAATTTTTCTCTCTCCCCAATTTAGCAGATTTTCCCATCCACTCAGCTGCTACTCTGCTGTATATCCCCCATCACAGGTGATTTCACAACACAAGGAGGGTGAAGACTAGCACATGCCTCCCCCAATACATGTGAAGTCAGACTCCGCCTTTTTTCTAACTGCTGCTGATGCAGCATTACCGAGTAGCATCACAGCGCTAACGCTTGGAGGAAAGTGCAGTGACTGTTCTGATACATCAGCTCACAGACGCAGCCTTGTGCTAATCGACACCACCCTAGGAGTGATGAGGGGAAAGAGCGCCATCTACTGTACCCACTGAGAGAGAGCAAGGCCAACTGTGCTCCAGCAGCGGATGGCAAGCTGCATGACCTGGATTCTATCCAGCGATCTCCCGATCATAATGGGTTTAAACTTGATTTAACACTTAAATAAATACATACTGCAAATGAGGCAAGTATCCCATATAAATACAACCTGAGCTGTACCTGGCAGACGAAGAGAAACAGTGAGGAAGCGTAAGAATAGAGTGAGGATGAGAGGAAGTGACACTGAGAATAAAACCTCTCCAAAAAGCTCTTTGCTCTCTCCCCATTCTTCCGCTGCCAGCAATTCTCTCCCAGAGTGAAACTCAGAAGTTCTTCTCTTTTATCTGACCAAACGGTTTTCGTTTCAAACATGAGCTCCTCCAACTACGCTGTCCAAAGTGACCATATGTTAACATTCCCCGACAGACCTCCCCCGAGCATGCTGTGAGCCCACTGTTCATCTGAGGTGGATAAAGGGCAGTTTCTAACAGAGAAAAATATATTTTACAGAGGGGAAAAATACATAGAATTTACTATACAAGTACATGATTGGGGGAAACAAACCAAAAGTAAATATAATCTTTGGTTCCCTTTTCTCTAATGCCTTTGGAATAATGCAATTTGGATGCATTTTAAACAGACTTCCAGTTTCCAGAGCATTTTATGCATTAAAAATAAGCTTTTGTAATTGTGGATGGTCATTTTTGGCTTTGGTCCAGAGCAAATGGCACCCATTTGTATCAGATCTGTAATACTGATTCATCTGACCACAACACACATTTGTACAGTGTGATGGTTGATCCCAGAAGTTTCCAGAACAGTTGATGCTGCTTTTGGACATGGTTAACATAAGGTTTGTGTTCTGAACACTAAAGTTTTAGGTGGCATTAGTGTACAGAGACCCTGCACCCTTAGACCCCTCAACCGTAGACCCTGCAACCGTAGACCCTGCAACCGTAGACCCTGCAACCGTAGACCCTGCAACTATCTGTAGATCGCAAACTGTAGACCCTGCATCCTAAGACCCTGCAACCATAGACCCTAAAACCATCCGTAGACCGTAAACCGCAGACCCTGCATCCTAAGACCCCGCAACAGTAGATCCTGCAACCATAGACCCTGCAACCGCAGACCCTGCATTTCTCACTGATTGTGTTACAACCTGGACATCCTGTGTCCATTGTTTCCACTGAAGTGTTTTGTCGACTATCCTTTTTATAACAACCTGAAAAATGCTAAAGGCTACAAAATACAGGAACGGACATAATAACAAAAGAAAAACTACACATGAAAAAAAAAAATTACATAAAAAAAGTGTCAATGTGACATAAGGTAGGCTATAGCCCTTTTGGGATTTGATTAGTTCTCAGTTTTCTTCTTAGTTTCCTCCATTTCAACTCACTGTTGTGAGACGAATCTCAGATGTGGATCCGGACAGGAATAAAATTACCGGAGGACCACAGAGCTCAGCGAAAAACAGTAGATAATTCAGTCTGTAATTTTCTCCAAGGACGTCTGAGAAAAACACGTACATGGTCGTTCCGGACGGGAATAAAATCACAGAGGACTACCCCGTTAGAGAGAGGACCCCCATAAAAGAGAAAATTACCCCAGGACCCCCTGCAAAAACTAATCCCTTCCATATAGGGCATATGATAAAATGCATATAACCAAAAGTATGAAGGTGTCTTTAACAGGTGTGGGAAACACAGGGTCTGTGATGCAATATAACAATTCTCTGCAGTACTTTCCTAAATACTAGAAATTCTGGATTTATTGGTGCCAGTTTCACAGAAATTAAACACAAATGTTCTTCACTGCAGGTTTACCCTATTCATTTGATTAAAGCACCACCATGTGGAGTAATGAGGCAGTAACTTTCGTAAGTCAAATTAAGGGGCGAGTTAAGGGGAATTTAGAGAGATAATGTTCCAATAAAAAAAAAAAAGTTTGATGCCACATACAGATACAACACGATCAAAACAATAGGATATATATCAAAGATATAGCGATGTCTGGCTAGAATTGTCCATGTGAACAGACAAAGTCCCCATTTAATGCAGAAACATGGGTTCTATGTAGTTTCACTTGTTGCTTTGTAATGATTTAACAGATAAAAAAAAAGCTGTTTTAACGTGTGTGTATGCTCAGGCACAGCAAACTCAAATTTACTCAACTTTAAAGAACATCTGAATGCATTTTTACTGAAAGTAGAACTGCTTAAAGAACGAGGAAGGAGATCTTGGCCCTTAATTTCCACAAAGTCCAATAACTAAGTGAGAAGACCATCGACTTCCTCAGATGAGAAAGTGTGGTGAGACTGGTCCACATGTGTCTAAGAATGGCTAATTATGAGAAGCACTTAGGCAAAGCAGCAGCCAGCAGGTCTTTTTTTTCCAATAAAGTTTTTTTTTTTTTTTTTTCCAGTAAGTAAAACACTGTCACACGTCGAGACGCACCATTTGCAGAGTGCTACAGTATACCCGAGTGGGCTCATAATAAGACCTGCTGTAATTACTACAGAGTACATTTGTCCTACATCCTTAAAGAACTGTGGATTCAGCCAGTCATCTTTTTAGACTTGCTTTTTAGAGGGAAAAAACTGTAGAAAACAAAGATATGGTTTAGAAAAAAGACAATTAGAGATCAAGTAAAGGGATCTTGTATAAGAAACTCCCAAAGGTATCGTCTCCAGCAACTTTAGTTATGAATAACAATGTACATAATAAAACTGCTTTTATACATTTTTTTGACTCAAAAGGTTTTTTTTTCCTTTTTAGTAGCCAGTCAGCAGGTTGGACTTGCAGCAAGTTGCAGCAAGTGTTGGGATGGTGGAAACAAGCATTTGCCAAGATTCAGTTTTTTTTTTCATTTCTTTTATTGTTTTTATTCGTTTTTTTTTATTTTAATCGTGTGATTAATTTGATTTATTCATCTGTAGTTGCATTTTACTAGTTTTATTAACTTTAATTTTTATTTTTTCTTACATATAATATGATCTCTACTCTTTAATACCTTTTTACCTTATTTGTTTTATACATCTTATTCCTTATTTCCCTTTTTTTTTGTTTAAATAGAGATTGATTGATTGATTTATTGATTTTACTACAGCACATCAATGGGTGGTTCAACACATTTGGAGGAGAACTAGGGGTGGGAATTCTGGGCTGATGAGATATCCAATATTACATATATATATTAATCACAGTTTTCATGCATTTTGGCATGTTCTCCTTCACCAGTCTTACACACTGATTTTGGATAGCTTTATGGCACTCCTGGTGCAAAAATTCAAGCAGTTCAGTTTGGTTTGATGGCTTGTGATCATCCATTTTCTTTTTGATTATATTCCAGAGGTTCCAGAGATTTTTCAATTTGGTAAAATCAAGGAAAATCATCAGTGGTCTCTTATTTTTTTTCCAGAGCTGTATATCTGTCGACGATGATTTACACATTTATAACAGAGCCTTCACACCCTGGTATAACTTGCACATAACTCTTAACATTAAAACTAATAATAAAAAAAAAACTTAAAATCAATGGATTAAAAAGTAGAGTTTCCAGTGTATGCCGAATTGTAGTGGCATGGTCCTTTTCTGGCATGCAGTAAGCAGCCAGCTAACCGATTCCTAAACCGGTACATTTGGGCTGCCGTGTGGTCCAGCGGTCTAAACGTTCGAATCCTCACTCATGCAACTTCGCCATTAAGCTGCCGGTGCTCAGAGGGAGCACAATTGTCCCGCTCCCTACAGGTGGGTAGATCACTAAAGGGTGATGCTGATCAGCACAGGGCGTCTGTGAGCTGATGTATCCGAACCGAGTTCTATGTGATGCTAATCGGTAATGCTGCATCAACAGCAGATCGAAAAGAGGAGGAGTCTGACTTCACATCTATCGGAGGAAGCATGTGCTAGTCTTCACCCTCCTGGTGTGGTGGGACATCACTAGTGATAGGGGGAGTCCTAATGAGTGGGTTCTGTAATTGGCTGAGCAAATTTGGGGAGAAAAATGGGGGAAAATTTGAAATACAATTATTGAAAAGAAAAAAAAAAGTACATTTTTGCTCACCAAAATATTAAACAGTGCAAATATAGCCTCAAATGTTACAACACGATCCCAAAGGTCCAACTGTGTCCCTTAAAAATATGGAAACACAATGGCTTAGCAATATAGTTCAAACATGTCCCTTAGCTAAAACCTAACCTTGAGAGTTGACAGCTTATGTCAGTTTTGTACCATTGGGTTTCACTATACAGAGAGAGGACAAGGCCAGATGTGTCCTCTAGGAATCTTGGCCTTGGACGGTTGCGGCATGGCCAGGGATCAAATCAGTAATCGTCTGATGATCTCCTGAGGACAGGGCCATCGCTCAGACAGCTTTCATTTGTAAGTTTCATTCGGAAGCTATACAAATATGAATTTCACAATGAGAATGGACTAGTGAATTGAATAGTGAATCGTGAAGTGAATGGACTACACAAATGGAACTGAAGGTACATGTTGTACCTTTGAGAGTACATTTATTTATTTATTTATTCATTTTTTGGTTAATAACAGCCCCTTTTTCCTAACAGCAAAGGAACAGGAGGAAGAGGATGGAATGAGAAATGTCAAGTTACTCTAACGATATTTCCAAGTATATGGGAAAGAGTAACAATATAGTCTAAAATCAGTAAATTACCCTACAACAGGGGTGTCCAAACTTTTCTGGTTGGGGGCCAGAAGGAGAAATATACGTGCAGTCACGGGCCACAGACTGTATTAAAACTAATCATGAAATATATTATTTATAATAATACATTTTCTTGATTACTATCATTTACACACTTTATCTTCATCCATCTTTGACAGATATGTGTAAACTAAGATTTTTCAAATTGATGTTTCATTTCATAATAATTGCTTCGTCTCCAACTCCCTCATTATGGCAACCGATTCCTCACATATTTACACACTTCCCTCTGAACTATTATATATAGTATATAAATATTTATTATTGTGATAAGCTGATAAACAGCTGCTTAAATACTTTAATGCCTCTAATGGTTTTAATAAAAACATATTGTAAATTGATATTAAACTTGTCTGACTTCTGCAATAGAGCTTTTAAGAAAGATCTCTATTTGAAAACTTAAACATTGAGTATTTTAGGATCTTTTCTAGTGTTTATGTAATTATTTAAAGTATTTAGTTTTGTAAAGGAAGCCATTTTTTTTTTTACAAAATTGGGTTTAAATATAGGTTTGTGACTAACTAACTTCATTACCAACAACTTTAACATTGCTTCCTTTACAAAACTTATTACTTTAAATAATTACATAAACACTAGAAATGATCCTAAAATACTTAATGTTTAAGTTTTCAAATAGAGATCTTTCTTAAAAGCTCTATTGCAGAAGTCAGACAAGTTTAATATCAATTTACAATATGTTATTATTAAAGCCATTAGAGGCATTAAAGTGCTTAAGCAGCTGTTTATCAGCTTATCACAATAATAAATACAGTCCAGTGTGCATTAATATTATCCTTCAAGCTACAGTATTCATATATATTTAAAAGGGCTAAAGTTACGCATATTGCAAGGAGCAGCAGCAGCTCCAGGAGTTCTGTTCTCATGTTTCTTTAGGCAGGACAGAATGAGGCTCCAAAAAAATGAGCTGAAATACAGTGTGTTAGCTTGTTATGCTAACTGGCTAGCGTTAGCTAGCTGTCAAGCTCTGCCCGTGTGTTTCTTTGGCGGTGCTGTTCTACAAAGAGTCTTCTACAGTGCCTCTAGAGGTATGGCAGTATGTGAACTTTTATTTATTTATTTATTTGTAATTTAGTAAGTAGAATTAGTAAGTATAAAAAAATATACAAAATGTGGCTTGGTGCTTATTCAGGTTGCCCTCATGTCTATATTATCTTCTGGCTTGCTCTTCTTTCAGTTAGGCTGTCTTTACCAGACAAAGTTATTCAAAAGCCATACCTTTATCAGAGTTAATGGCTGACCATTTTTTGATCAGCTGTCCACTATTTAAAAGGGCTAAAGTTACTCATATTGCAAGGAGCAGCAGCAGGAGAAGCTCCAGGAGTTCTGTTCTTATGTTTCTCCAGGCAAGACAGCGTAAGGGCCCAACAGAACGGAGCTGAAATACAGTGTGTTAGCTTGTTATGCTAACTGGCTAGCTTTAGCTAGCTGTCGAGCTCTGCCTGTGTGTTTCTTTGGCGGTCTGTTCTACAAACCGCTCTACAATGCCTCTAGCAGTACGGCAGTATGTGAATACAAATGGAACTGGGGGCACATGTACCTTTGAGAGTACATTTCTTTATGTTTTAGGAAAAAATAAATAAATTAGAATTAGTAATTATAAAAAAATATATACAAAATGCTGTGGCTTGGTGCTTATTCAGGTTGCCCTCATGTCTATGTTAACTTCTGGCTCTCTCCTTTCAGCTAGGCTGCCAAAAGCCATACCTTTATTGGAGTTAAAGACCGACCAGTTTTTGCCCAGCGGTCCACTATTTAAAAGGGCTAAAGTTACTCATATTGCAAGGAGCAGAAGCAGCAGAAGCTCCAGGAGTTTTGTTTTCATGTTTCTCCAGGCATGAGGCTCCACAGAACTGAACTAAACTACAGTGTGTTAGCTTGTTATGCCAACTGGCTAGCGTTTCTTAGGCGGTCTGTTCTACAAAGCGCTCTGCAGAGCCTCTAGAGGTATGGCGGTACGTGAAAAATGTATATCGGTGCTAATTTCCCCTCTGGTATACTGGATCAACCACTAAACTGCCCAGCACTACTTGATCCTTTGTCTTATTAGCAGATTGGCAGTTGTATATCGCACTACACAAATCAATTTGATTTGAACCAATGATTTATTGTGTTTATAGTGTTGTTAAGATGCCCAAATATTGATATAGAAACCATATATATTGTCCACATCTGTTCTAAAGGAAAATGCAGGATTTCTCTGCTCAGGAATGTAAAAAATGCCCATTTTCAAGTTTCTAAACCAGACACAATGTCCAGAGCCACGTTTCCCATAAAGCTTGGGTTCATCCCGATCTTAATTCCCATAAGAGAAACGCCGGTCGTCACAGTTGAAGGCTTTTGTCTGATGGTGCGGGAGGAAGGCCTTGATTAATTATAGTTCGAGCAGTGAGGAGAGGGGTACGAAGCAATCTGCTAAAACCTCAGACAGGACATACTCTATGGAGGCATCAAGAGCCATTAATAAATCAAGCCGTTTAAGTAAGAGATTGGCCCACAGCCAGGACCTCGGTGCCAGCCACCATCTCCCACGAGCGTGGAAGGTGGAGCGGCCATCGTGAATCTCGTTTGATTAACTCATCCCTGAGGTGCATGAGAAGAGTTCTCGCAGGTTTAGAGGTCACGCGCCAGCTGTGGTCAAGCCAGCAGCCCACTGCTGCTCTGGGGTTGGCACTCGCCGTTGATTGTGTCTCGGAATCCTGGCCACCCTCACGGCTATATTGACAACACGCCATCCTCTAAAGTCAGATTTGAGCCAGGCAATTAAAAGGAGAAAGCCTCCTGACCTGACCCGCATCTTAACAGCTCCCTAAAGCAGCAGAAATTGAAAGCGTACAGTAAGCTCGAGTTGCTAAAGAGCTGAAAAAAAAAAACACTTACAACTGAAATGAGGCAAAGCTTTTAGAACTCGATACGTTGTCAAATTACAATCGCCCTCAAAAAATAAGTACACCCTACACCCCTCACATCTTTGCAAATATTTTATTGCATCTTTTTATGAGATACCATAGAACTAAAACTTATATATAGCACGTATAACAGTATATATTTAATGTCCAGTATCATTCATTTTACTTCAATCCTGGATATATGGAGATATTTGGAGTGCATTAGTATAATGACATTCTAGATCATTGCCTTCTGTTACAAATCTGATAAAATTCTTGTATTTTTAATATATCACAGTTAGTTGTGTGCCATACCATATCGTATGAAATAATACAATTTAATTTTCATTTTGTTGCAGTAGTGTATTCTTAAATGTTTTAATTCAGTGTCTGTCATATTGCCAAGAGTATCGTTATCGTGAAAATACCATGAAATGTATTATTTAAGGGCCCTATCGCCCACCCCTAGTGGCCAGCCCAAGGTACACCTGTGTAATAATCAATGTGTCTTATCAGCATCTTTATAAGCCACATCTGTGACTGGTGGATGGTCCACTTCAGCAAAGGACAAGTGCTCACTAACAGATTTAGTCCCAATTGTGAACAAAGGCCTTGTGTTTACATAGGAAAAGTCTTAGATCTTTGAGTTCAGCTCATGAAACATGGGAGCAAAACCAAAAAAAGCACTGCGTTTATATTTTAGTTTAGTGTACCATATCGATAAATGTCTTTTTACTTTAAAAAAAGACTTTCTTTTAAAGTAAATTGAGTGGTGGATGTTAATCTACACAGATTTTCTCCTGAAAACTGTTTATTTGGGTAAGTAAAGCGCTTCTGTTTATTTACAGTAAGCCCCGAATTTCTCCAGCACTGAGGCTGAAGCATTAGCATTAGTGGCGGGTAATGCTAATGCTGCTCCAGCAGTGCTAGCCAGGGTTAGGAGCAGACTACAGTCCGATAATACTTACCTCTGAAGCGGGAAATAGCTGTTAGCGGCTAATATGCTAATACTGCTCCAGCCTTGGTGCTGGAGAACTAAACTGAAACTCCTGTATAACTCTGTACTTCAGCAGAGTGGCTTTACTGCTCCTTAATACCTGACTGGTAAAATTTATACATAAGGCTCACTGGATTATAAGGCACACTGACCATTTTGGAAGAAATAAAAGGATTTTAAGTGTGCCTTATAGTGCGAAAAATACAGTAAAACAACGTAAAATATTGCATTAATATTTTGTCCCATTCCTAAACTCCACACAGGTGGGAACCAATGCAACAGGTTAATTTTTTAAAACAGCAGAAGAAGTACTAGTATTAGTAGTAGTAATAAACTTGCCTGAAATTTCTCAATACAAGACAACTCCTCTTTCTGAACACAGACGTTTTCCCATATTCTTACTATTCTTACTCACTCATATACTTCTTTTCCTTCTTCTTCTCTCCATCCCTGACACTCTGTGACCCGGGACCCCAATCAATCAGCAAAGCTGAAGACGATCATGGGCATCTTGATGCCAGTTAGGGGTCGATGACCAGGCTAATGCGCTCGCAGAGCCTTCTCTGCAAATTGCCTGTTTAGTACATTGGTTCTGCGCGATGCACTCGCTAGGACTGGGATGAGGTCTTCTGTAATAAATCTGCACTCCAACTGCTCCCAGGTCAGTCTGCCAGCGATGTGTCCTCCCCTTCTTTTCCGCTCAGCTTGCTGCCTGGCTGGCTGCTCGGCTGGCTGGCTCACCTGCACAGCCTCCACGCTGAAGTGGAAGCTGTGGATTGGAAGTGCAACACTGTCCCCTTCTGAGAGAGCGGGGGAACAGCAGCTCAAGACAGATGGGAAGTGAAGGGCAACGAGCAGGAGGGCATTTCTCTTACGCCAGGCAGCATACTCACAACAATAAGAACGTCCACTTATTCCCCTCACATCTGCCATCATGCACCGAGGGGAAAGGAGCAGGAGAGGCAGAGAGAGAGAGAGAGAGAGAGAGAGAGAGAGAGAGAGAGAGAGGAAGAGCTAAATTATCCCCGGCTGCATGAGCTTCCTGCGAGCGATGAGCTGTCACAGGGCGAGATGACTGGCTCAGCAGAAAGCGGTCAGTGAAACCGAGCTTAAGAGTGATAGAGCGCTAAAAAGAGCGCCGGGGCAAGCTGCAGCCTGACCGCTCACAACTTATGACTACAGAGAGAATCCAGAATGATAGCTTTAAATCAGGGGAAGGAGAGACTGCAGATCCAGGAGCAGATCCAATTTTATTCCTACAGACAGATGCACACTATCTGGACGCCAATTAAATGTAGCCAGCAATCAAGTAGGGGTGGACAGAAGGTCACGGGGAGTTATTAGGCAGAGTGGGGCAGTCTGAGCTATTTCTCTTCATTTTTATTTCTAATTTTTCCCATTTTCTTCCAATTTCGCTATGCTGATTGTTTCCCCAATCACTAGTGTTGCCACAACACAGAGAGTGAAGACTAGCACATGAAGTCAGCCACCGTCGAGTAGCATCACAGCACTAACGCTCGGAAGAAAGCGCAACAACTCGGTTCTGATACATCAGCTCACAGATGCAGCCTTGTGCTGATCGACATCACCCTTTGTACAGTGATAAGGGGAAAGTGTGCCATCTACTGTACACACCCAGAGAGAGAGAGCAAGACCAATCATGCTCTCTCAGAGCTCTGGCAGCTGATGGCAAGCTGCATGACCGGGATTCGAAACGGTGTTCTCTAGGGGTAAAATGGTACGTGTATTCTTTACCAACAGTCACGGCACTGGGGTTACGGTTCGGTTTGCGCAAACACAAGCAGAATACACAGTACAGGCAGTCAGTCTAGAGACTAGTGGAACCAATGAACATAATAGACAGAACAAAGACAAAGGTGTCTGTGCTGAGTGGCGGGTTTGGGATATGTTTGTGGAAACACATCTAAGCGTTTTACATGCTTACCTACGCCGTAGGTATGATGTAAAAGTATAAATTGGGCTTAACATGCAAATGCATATTTGGCAGCATCGTCCAGACCTACCAATAACCTGAACTAATAAAAATAGCTTCAACCCACTGCTTTTAAGCAGCCTCTAGATGTGGAATGAGACTAAAGTGTTTTCAATAGGGCTGAAATTGTTAAAATGATTGTTTTGGTAGTTGACTAATCTGACTATTATTTTATCGATTAGTCGATTATTTAACAATTATTTCTGCCATATTCTCCAACTCTAAAAACAATATAAACAGCTGAACATGAGGTTTAAAATGCATTTAAATTTAACGTGTATGTAATATGTAATCTGTTGTGTTTGGGCACTTTTGGAAACGCACACTGAGTTGAATTTAAACTGTTTGAGCAAGTCATTTACCCATCTCCCACTGCCCTTCTGTCTCCAGCACTTTGTGTAACGCAGTACTTTTACAAATGAACGATTAGTGGACAATTAAATTTATAGTTGACAAGTTTTAACAACCGATATGGTCGATTATATCGACTAATCGTTGCAGACCTTTCTAATTTTAAAAACCACATTGTTTTTTTTTTTAGTTTGGAGCCTACTGTAAACTTTTATAAACATACAGAGGAGCGTAAAACAAAACATGGTTATAATGAAGTTCCATTGTTATTATGAAGTTAAGGGTGAGGCTATACAGAATTATTTTTTCCACCAACCGTACCGAAAACGTAATGAACTTTATGAGACTGAGGCGGCTTTATAGCACAGTGTGAACCGAACTGTGAATTTTCTGCACCTTTATAAGCCTAGCTTTCTCCTGATCTTAGCAGCATATTAAAGTTTCCAGATTAACTGCATGCGTTACCACATTATTGTCGACAGCCCTAGTTAATAAGATAAGATACTTTTTTTTTATAAATATAAATATCTTTAATTATTTAAGGGACAATTTATCGTCCAATAAAATAAACCGTCACAGCTACGGTGACAGGCTCAGGTACAAGCAACAAACTGGCTTCACAGACAGAAGACAAGATAATGCCGTGCTTCAGTAAACATAAGTCCCAGGGCTCCCATCTCCAGCTTGGCCTTTTGCTCCTGCTGCAACTTCTAGACAGACGCTTGTTAGCGGAGTTGGACGGCATTCGGTCAGCCGGGCTCTAACGAGCAGCGCGTATTGGCGGGGTCACCTCTCGCAGTCTGGGGGCCAAGGTTAGGGACTGACCCCTCGAGTCTGACAGCATGCTGGGAACTAATCACAGCAACATCATGATAACTAATAACTGGCCTAGCGTCGATCATGTTTTATAGATAGCAGCAGACAGCGGAGTCTACCGGCACCTCGTACAAAGACGCAGCACCTTGTTTTAAATTAGGAGCACGCTGCTGGGCATGCTGGGAAATCTCACTTGAAAATGAGACTCTGGGTCTCCAGAGACTTACCTGGTTATATAAAGGTTAAAAAGGCAATTAACATTTAAAGATGTAACAGAAAGACTCCATTTGTGCAGCTCATTATGAGGATAGCGTGCGTGCGGAACAGTGGGGGGGTTGGTGGGGTGAGGATGGAGGGATTTGTGCTCCTACCTTCATCAAAGTCGGCGTCATCCTCGGTGTGCTGAGGGAAGGGGAAGCAGTTGGTGATCTCCAGCCGGTCGTCCACCACCAGTCCCAGCAGGACTCCCTGCACCACTTCACTGCCCTGACCCTCTTCATGGTAGTGCTTGATGATCTTTAGCACCACCTGCCAAACACAGAACAGAAAGGTCAGATGAAACCATTAAAAACTAGGAAAGGAGAGGTTACTCAACACTGTTGGATGTGTTACACTCCTGCAGGTTCACACTAAGGGATGGGCATCTTCACTGGTTTCACAGTTGATTTAATTCCGATTCAAAAGGTCCCAATTCGATTAATTTAGGGAAACAATAAAAATTACAATACAATAAAAATGTGTAGTTTACTAAAAACTTTTACAGAATTTGGAACCCAGTATTATCTCGCTTTGAAAATATGCAAAACATCACCTTAGACTAAAGTAAAGAGTGAACTTTCAGCATTATTTTTATTGCACATCCTAGTGTGTGGAATTGATAACCAAATCTGTACATGACCTCCCCAGCTTAAGTTGGGTATAGGGGATGGGTGGTGGGGTTGATAGTGTGTGGTGTGTTTTTTTTCTGGTTGGTTGGTTGTTTTTTTTGGGGGGGGGGAAATTATAATAAATGTCTATTTATTATAATAAATTATAATAAATGTAAAAAATGTAATTTGATGCTTGTCTTTCGAATACGGAAAAAAAAAGTTTAAATATAAAATGTATGTAATTATATAAGGAACACTTTAACTTCCATTATTAAAATACTAGTTTTTAGTATTACATTCTTTTTATTATTTAATGTAGCTCAGTTAATTGCGACAGCGTGTTTTTTTACATCTCTATACAGGTTTGGACCACTTTGACCACTTTACTCAGATGTTTACGTGTGGGTAAAATATAACGTGCTTCCAGAACACCAATCAGGCTTCGGACGTAACATGCTTCATAAATGTATTTATTTGCAAACAAAAGTGTGAAATTTACCCAGACCCACTAGCCCAGATGTGATACTATAATAAGCATAGTGATAATAAAAACACAACAAGCTAAATTAATAATGTTAAGAGAGAAAAGCCAGTCTGAATGAGTGAAAATACAGTAGACAATGACTTGTATGATTTGTACAGAAACTTCCCGCAGTGCGACTTCTGGGTGCCGAATCTTGTGCTTCAGCTCACCTCAGCCAGAGGGTAGTGCTTGAAAAAGTCTGGTCTCATGAGATAAAACGCGAAACGTTAAAACTCATATATGGGGAAAAATGTGCCAATTTTAAAGATCAATTTGGGTTTATATGAATTGATATTCAATCATTTAAATGAAGATAATTTTCAATCGAAGAATCGATTTTTTTTAAAACAACCCTAGTTCACACTACACGATTTAAGCCAAGTTTTTCAATCGCCATCAGTTTTTCGTTGATGGCCGACAAAAACTCTGCTCGGACACAAATCTGGGATCTCAGCGTTCGCACAGTCACCTAATGTGAACTACTGAAAGACGCTTGCAGAGCAGTCACCAACTGATCACAGACCAGTCGCAGACACCTGGCAAACACTTGGCTTGCTCGATATCTGACTCAGTCGGCGACTGAGAGCCAGGAGCAGAGGCTACATACTGCCAACGGAATTACAAAGAAAGTGAGAGAGAGAGAACCACGAGTACAAAACACACACCCTGCATTACAAAGCCATTTATGGAGAGTCTGGCCGCTTCCCCCTCCCTTTATAACTTGAAATGACTTAAAATCTAGAGGGAGCCTATAATGAGTCCTCCATGAACAGGGTGAAAAGAGCTAAAAGCTGAAGAAAAAAAAACTGGTTCTTGTTAGTATTTTTTATCATTTTAGAAAGTAAAATAATTAGGCCTGTCACAATAATTGCAATATCGATTTATCGTACAGTAAATGAACATGACCTCAATAATTTTTAATAATAGATATATTGTCTATTGTGTTAATTTGTATGTTTGTTCACATATAAAACAGTGAACAGTATTTTAGACAGTCATGCTTCAATAACTTTAAAATTTTTTAAATAAGTTTAATTCAATGTTGCTGTTTTTAAAAAGTGTATAATTACTTTTTTATGCTGTTCTGTTATCATTAAGTCTGTGGTATTTAATAGTCTTAAAATTACAAAAATATCGTGTGTCGCAATAATTTCTGGGACAATATATTGTCCACAAAAAATTATAATCGTTACAGGCCTAAGAAAAATGTATTTAACAAAAACAAAAGCCTAGAAAGCGTGCCAGTATATTTTAGTGTATCTACAGAAATCAAGTTTTACACTGATCCTGGAGATACAAGTAGAGCATGTTTAAAAAGCATATAACGTTTGATGTAGTTCTGTATTGAGGACATAAGTACATATTTCAGTATAGAACAGACTCAGACATTTATAAACTCTGATTTTGCTGAGTTGCTTTCTATGAACCTGTTCATGTTGGACTCACTTTAAGTGCGTATTCTCCTCTATAGAGATTCTCTGGCATGGCATTGCTAGTTCTCATGTGTGTAGTTCTGGTGTGTTCATGTGACTACGACATTTTTCCTCTAATAGTATAGAAACAAATCACAATACATATCATACCGCTAAGTGCTTGCCTTTATGCAGACCTACTAAATTGCTTTGTAAAGGGTACTTAATTCATTCAAATGGTGAAATAAGAAAAAAAAAATAGCCAAAATGTTTCACTTGGATTAGTTTCAGCCCAAAATGTTCATTTCAGTGCATCCCTTCATAGAGCACTTTTATAAAAGAGGTAAAAGCCAGACAGGGAAAAATCCTTTCATATTTAAAAGGTAGACCAGTCCTGAAATAAAGCACAGGTTCAACAGGTCAGATGATTAAACAGCGAGTAAAAAGAGCAGCAGTGCATGAATGTGTTCATATCTGCAAATGGACGAGCGCAGAGCTGCCATTTTTCGGTCCAAAAAATGAAATGGACTCCCCTGCATGGCAACAGGTCACAGCGCTGGCACTCGGGGTGCTGTATGGAAGTCCGAGAGAGGCCTGGGGTTAATGGAAACACAATTACCCTCACTGTCTCATTACGCTGTCCGCGGGAGAGCTGCTCTCTGAATAAAGCTCACAGCTCCGCGGCCTCCTTGACACGCAGTCAAATCTAGCCGGGGCGCTGCACGCTGTGCCCTTAGTCTGATTGGGCACTATATTTTTAGGTGTAGAACAGCATGAAGCATGATTTTAGTGTGGATTCAATACAGCCACGCTGCGAGATGACCATACAGAGAAGCTGAAAAAATAAACTTCTAATTAATCCCACAAATTCAAGATGAAGTTCAAGAGGCTTCAGCCATATAAAACGTATACAGTATAGCAAAAGAGGTCTTCTAAATCTAAAACACAGTGTGTTTCTAGACTGCAGAGGACGATTTACAGTCAACACTACATCAACAATCCATTACAGTCAGCACTCAACCAACACACAGCGGCGAGAAGCGGCAGCCAATCACGCACAGCGTACTCTCAACCGGAAACAACAGTCCACTTGGAGAGAACTGCATTGGCCACTAAGGTAGGGCAGCAACTAAGGGCTTTTTTAGTACCATATGTTTTAGACTATAATGCGCACTTAAAATTCTTAAATTTATCCAAATATCATCAGTGCGCCTTATGTATGAATTCTACCAGTCAGGTATTAAGTAGAAGTAAAGGCACTCTGCTGATGTACAGAGCTATAAGGGTGAGTTTTCAAGTTTCTCCAGCACTAAGGCTGGAGCAGCATCAGCTGCTAAATCGCAACGCTAGTTCTTCTGACGTTCAGAGTCGAGTATACTGGACTGTAGTCTGCATTTTTTGCTGTGTTAAAACAAGGTACTTGTGAAGAACTGCTAGCTGATAGTAGGGCTATGAATCTTTGGGAATCCCACAATTCGATTCAGAATCGATTCTTGGTGTCACGATTTGATTTTTTTCCGATTCTTTCAAATCGGTTGGATTTCTTTTTCTTCATTCTTCATACTTTAGCAGCGCAACAACAAACACTGTAACACGACACTACATGTCTCTCTGTAGCCTAATAGGGAGAGGCAGTAAGAGCAGAAACTTTCCCTGTCCTGTTGCTGCTGTCTTGTAACACTCACCTACTGTCCCGCAGAGCTTTTTAACTGTCTCACAGAGCTCAGCTACTGTCCTGCTGAGCTCTTTAACCTCTTACTGCAGAAGCGCCCTCTTCTGACGGGCCCGTCCTGACTATGTAAATTAGAATGCTTAAAAGCGTCAAATATTCTAAACACACAGACAAACTAACCAACTCATATTTTTTAGTACTACTTTAACTGCCTGCATGCAATTTTACAGCCATCTACATAAAACCAGTGGCCAGAAACCTCCAACTGAAAACAGCCTGTTTTTTCACATTGTTTACATGGGGAACACGCCTCTCCAACAAAATTGCCTTATAAAATATTATTAGTATGTAAAATCAGCATCAGATTTTATTATAGAAAATTCACTTACTATCATAGCATCCACCATACAGCACTTAACTGCAGGTAAAATATCCATAAAGTCCTTTATTCGCCCGCTCACTCCTCCTCACAAACACGCATTTATTTTCAGCGCAACCGCAACAGAATCTTCTCAAGCTCCTAGCGACCACACAATGTAATGTTTTCACGTAAAGTTGTACGTGAATACAAAGCTAAGGATGTCCTTTTCTAGATTCTGTGTTTTTTATTGGTCCACAAACCACTACTTTTCTTGAGTGATCGTCTTTTGAAACAATGGCGTGAGCGCTGGATCGTGCTGGTGTTCAGGGCTGTCCAATCAAATCAGGTCATAGCCTTTCTCCAAAAGTGATTGACACCTATTTCAACCAATAGTTCACCCTTGGACGAAAACACTGATATGTAATTTGCCCTGATTGGTCTCCTAATGGCTGGGGGAGGAGCATGCCAAACAGTCAGCACCTGTTGCGCTGTCACCAAAAAAAAAAAAAACACTCCAAATGCCAAACTCCATAGCACACACAGCGCGCAAACATGTGATTTTATCAAAAAAATATTAATATTACTCTGAGATGGATTTACATTACTTTATTTTATCACAAAGAAACAAAAAAAATATTAAAATGTTGTTTTATAGAGACAGATTTACCTCTGTGTTAGACTGGGGCGCTCTGGAGAGGTTTTGAAGCCTTTGGAGACGCCTGGTGGACACCTTATATAATGCAGTGTAATTTCTCAGTGCTTTCATATAAATGTTTTTAAATTTTGTAATTTGTTTGTCAAGACCCTAATAAACCAGAAAACGTAGAGACTGATTGGCTATTCATCACCAACATCCATGAACACACTATAAACTAAACTACACACTAACTCCAAATATAACAGGCGCTTTGTTTTTTTTTTACATTTTCCTCTGCATTTGATGTTCTCAAATAGAACCTAAATAATGAAAATTCCCTCTTGGAAGTGAATTACTGTTTTGTCCCAAGTGTCTACTTCAGTTTAAGCCCCGAATGGTCATTGTGCTATATGTAAAACTTAAGATATCCAGTGTGATAGCATAGTAGTGCAAATCGCAAGAAAATGAGCAAAAAAATGGATCTGCACTAAAGGGTTAAAGAGCTCCGCAGGACAGTAGGTGAGCTCCGCGAGACAGTATGAGCTCCGGGGTACAGTTAAAAAGCTCCGCGAGACAGTAGCTGAGCTCCGCGAGACAGTAGCTGAGCTCCACGAGACAGTAGCTGAGCTCCGCGAGACAGTAGCTGAGCTCCGCGAGACAGTTAAAAAGCTCCGCGAGACAGTAGCTGAGCTCCACGAGACAGTTAAAAAGCTCCGCGCGACAGTTAAAAAGCTCCGCGAGAGCCATTAAAAAGGTGTCAAATAAAATAAAACATGATTTTAGTGTGGATTCTTAACGGCCACCCTGTGAAATGACCATACAAATACACTACAAATTAATACACCAACTCAAAATGAAGTTCTTGGGGCTTCTCATTTAAGTTTCAACCATATAAAAGTACACAGTATAGAAAGATATCACTTTAAAAGTATGGGGCAATTTAGCACTAGACAACACATCAAAACTACATCAAAGTGCAAATGTGAATATATCAAGAACTAAAGTGCAAAACACGAACAGCAGCAGGAACAGTAATGGACAGGAGAATGCAGCACTCAGGGCTGAATGATAGTGGTGAGAACAGTTATGTAACAGTATCTATATATTAAAAAAAAAAAAAAGTCAACGTCAAATATGGATACTACAAAATATGGAGAAAGGAAACGTACATGTTTTCACTCGTCAACCAGGTCTGGATTATTTTTTAGATGATTTATTGTGACAGAAATTAATGATGAATAATGACATTGATATATTCATATTGCAAAAGTATAATAGTGCAATGCTGTGTTTGCCGTTTATTTAAAGTAATCATCCATTAAAGCGACAGTACGACAGAAAGTATCCAGAGTTTTGGGGAGTTTTATCACTTGTGCTGAATAATTAATTCTGCACCAAATCTGACCAAATCTGGGAACAAGAAGAACTTTTTCCCAAGCTGTAGATTGATTGAACAATTCCATTTGTCACTTTTCTGAGTGAATAATTGTTGTTTGCTGCTGTTTTTCTATTTTACTTGGATATAAACACTCATACAGTGAAGAACAGCAGCAGGAGCTGCTCAGATAAAGTGCTATTCTCATTTCTCTCAAGGCAGGACAGAGTGAGACAAGCGTTTGACTCCACAGAGTTGAGGTACGGTCACTCCAGTGTGTTAGCTTGTTACGCTAACTGGCTAGTGTTAGTAAGCGAGCTGTGCCAGTATGCTACTTCTGAAGTTCTGTTCTAAATAGTGCTCCACAGCACCTCTAGCAATATGGATAGCACTAGTGTAAACTCAACCTTGACACTTTTATCCATAGTTAAGACTAGTTAGGATGATTAAATAGCAATCAATATGCGATTGGTACACACTTCTTATTTTCCTTATGTGACATTGCACATCCTGTGACGTGACTCTTACTTATGCACGCATTGGGATGGCAAAACTACCCCCGTACCAGTAACGTGGACTCAATACCAATGCCCAAACTTTACACATTACATAACCAGAGTTCTAGGACAGCGAGGAATCTGCTTATTGGTATGCCACTCCAGACACCTCTCAGAAGCTTTCATTTTAATATGCCAGTGCAGTGGAGACGTAAATGTGGCAGTGAGGCCTCCTTCCTCCAAATTTAATGGCCGATGCGGTGTCTCATCACCATTCAAAATGAGGATGTCTACTTCATCCACGTCAGAGAGAGAAAGAGAGCTAGTGAGATTCCTCACCTACAGCAGGAGAGACAAGATTTAGACAAAAATACATATGGAGAGATTTATTATTTCTGAGAGCTGCAACAGCAACAGTAGAAAACCATGAAAACCCAAGATTTTTAAACCAATATCAACAAAAATAAACAAAACAAGATGAAAGAGAATCAAACAAGCTGTGAATTAATAAAATAAAGGCATGAAGAGATGACTATTTCTTGTTATTGCACTCTGGTGGTTGTTCACAGGCTCTTTCTAATTGGTCCAACTCTTGCAAAGTTTTTCAGTTTTCTTGTGTGGTGAACATGGTGCTAGAAGGTTAATCGTAGCAATGGTTATAACACGGCCAAAATGTATTTTATATATTTCATATATATTTCAGTCAAAACTTCGATTTTTCAGTACTTCTCTAAATCAATTTAATACAAAAAAAGAATTACAGTTTTAAAGCATTTTATATACAGGTAGTAGTTACAAGACTGCCTCTATTGTTATTAAATTAGCATGTTAGCTAGCTCGCTGCTAATGGTACTACGTTAGCTAGCTCTCTGCTAACCTTAGTTCTAACTCCAGTAATGTAGCTACATAACTCGCTGCTAATGTTAGTATGTTAGCTAGCTCACTGCTAACATTAACTAGCTTTCCGCTAACCTTAGTTCTCTCCTCAGTAATGTAGCTACATAACTCGCTGCTAATGTTAGCTAGCTCTCCGCTAAACTTAGTTCTCTCCTCGGTAATGTAGCTACATAACTTGCTGCTAATGTTAGCTAGCTCTCCGCTAAACTTAGTTCTCTCCTCGGTAATGTAGCTACATAACTTGCTGCTAATGTTAGCTAGCTTTCCGCTAACCTTAGTTCTCTCCTCAGTAATGTAGCTACATAACTCGCTGCTAATGTTAGCTAGCTCTCCGCTAAACTTAGTTCTCTCCTCGGTAATGTAGCTACATAACTTGCTGCTAATGTTAGCTAGCTCTCCGCTAAACTTAGTTCTCTCCTCGGTAATGTAGCTACATAACTTGCTGCTAATGTTAGCTAGCTCTCCGCTAAACTTAGTTCTCTCCTCGGTAATGTAGCTACATAACTTGCTGCTAATGTTAGCTAGCTCTCCGCTAAACTTAGTTCTCTCCTCGGTAATGTAGCTACATAACTTGCTGCTAATGTTAGCTAGCTCTCCGCTAAACTTAGTTCTCTCCTCGGTAATGTAGCTACATAACTCGCTGCTAATGTTAGCTAGCTCTCCGCTAAACTTAGTTCTCTCCTCGGTAATGTAGCTACATAACTTGCTGCTAATGTTAGCTAGCTCTCCGCTAAACTTAGTTCTCTCCTCGGTAATGTAGCTACATAACTCGCTGCTAATGTTAGCTAGCTCTCCGCTAAACTTAGTTCTCTCCTCGGTAATGTAGCTACATAACTTGCTGCTAATGTTAGCTAGCTCTCCGCTAAACTTAGTTCTCTCCTCGGTAATGTAGCTACATAACTCGCTGCTAATGTTAGTATTTTAGCGAGCTCAGTGCTAATGTTAGCTAGCTCTCTGCTAAACTTAGTTCTCTCCTCAGTAATGTAGCTACATAACTCGCTGCTACTGTTAGTATGTTAGCTAGCTCACTGCTGTTAGCTAGCTCTCTGCTAAACTTAGTTCTCACTCCAGTAATGTAGCTACATAACTTGCTGCTAATGTTAGTATTTTAGCTAGCTCAGTGCTAATGTTAGCTAGCTCTCTGCTAAACTTAGTTTTCTCCTCAGTAAATGTAGCTACATAACTCGCTGCTAATGTTAGTATTTTAGCTAGCTCAGTGCTAATGTTAGCTAGCTCTCTGCTAAACTTAGTTCTCTCCTCAGTAATGTAGCTACATAACTTGCTGCTAATGTTAGCTAGCTCTCCGCTAAACTTAGTTCTCACTCCAGTAATGTAGCTACATAACTTGCTGCTAATGTTAGTATTTTAGCAAGCTCAGTGCTAATGTTAGCTAGCTCTCTGCTAAACTTAGTTCTCTCCTCAGTAATGTAGCTACATAACTCGCTGCTAATGTTAGTATGTTAGCTAGCTCACTGCTAACATTAACTAGCTTTCCGCTAACCTTAGTTCTCTCCTCAGTAATGTAGCTACATAACTCGCTGCTAATGTTAGTATTTTAGCTAGCTCAGTGCTAATGTTAGCTAGCACGTTGCTAAACTCTGTTCTCTCCTCAGTAATGTAGCTACATAACTCGCTGCTAATGTTAGTATGTTAGCTAGCTCTCTGGTAACCTTAGTCTTCTTTTTGGTAATGTTAGCTAACTCACCGCTAAAGTTAGCATGTGCTTTCCCACTGGCATTAAATGCAGTCTGAAAATGTAATACCTACAGCAAATAAACAGTAAATTTAAGATAATTGAAGACCTTAATTACTCGGATTTTAATTTAAGACATTTTGAGACTTTTTAAGGACCTGCAGGAACCATGTTTTAACCTTGTTCAATATAAAAGATGTGTGTATGGTTTAAGAAGCTGCCTGCTATAGAAAACAAATAGCTAAACTAAACTTTTTTTTTTATATTGATTTCATTTAAGCTTTATTGTTCTTGCACAGTTTTAGCTCCCTTAAAAATAAATGTAAAAGAAATATTGCTGTAAAGTGTGCTGTTTTTTGTTAATTTTCTTGGCATATTTACCAATAAAAAATATAAATCTGAATGATCAATTATTTACAAAATGTCAACATTTTAAAATCCTAATCGAGAAACGTTGATATATCTGAAGAATATCAAATCATTATTTTTTCTACAATATCTCCCAACACTAGAGGATGTTTGTTCAACTTACGTCACAAAGAGATCTGGTAAAACTCCTTACTTGTTATAGGAGTCAAGGTTCATACAATATAAGCAAGATATTTTGAGTTGTGGAAAGAGTAGAGCAGATACAAGGAAACAGCAGAACAGTAGAAGGCTATAAACACTTAGAGTCCTGTTATTTAAAATGGCCCACCAAAAAAAAAAAAACAAGAAAAGATAAAAGAACACCAAACAATGCAGAAATCAATAAAATAAAGGCATAAGAGCTGACTGGCTCAGTCTCTGGTTGTTGTTTACAGGCTTCTCTAATTGGTTCAACTCTTGTTCACTAATTGCACAGTTGTTGAGTCTTCTGGAGAACTGATCATATTAGTGATAAATTACAGCGAAGGCCTCTGTTCTGGGTTTATCACACAAAACATAAAATTGAACAAATTGCCCAATAACACAAAACAGCCAAAGCTCACCCAATGTTTGTGGAAACATAGTCTAACAAACACATATGGGCTATTTTTTATATTGCACCCATTGTTGAAACAGTTGTGCAAATTCACACACAAAGCTGGTCTAGTCTCTGTAGAGAAAGATGTAACACCATCAAGAACCTTTCAGCAACAGACAAAGAGATACAGACTACAGGGGGACTGACAAGTACAAACGGCAGGTTTAAGTTCATGTTTATGCTCTACACGCATAAATTACCCAAGTTTTTAGAGTCATATATTACGCTTAAGTGTTCACAACCTGTTACACATGAATTATACACAATGTACAGGGCTAAGATGGTAAAGTTAGTTCAGCCAACTCTGTTGTGGTAAATTTATTAGAATAGCAATGCAGAGGGAATTGTATGATTAGACTAGCTTTGTTGATGAAAAGTCATAACAATAGCTCTGCTGTGCTACATTTATGATCAGAAGGATCAGAATAGCTCTGATGAGGGAAATTCATGATAGAATAGATCTGCAGAAGTAAATGCATGAAGAGAAAAAAATTGCTGAGGTAAATGTATGAGTAGAATAGCTCGGCTCAGCTAAGGTTAATGTACGATTAGACTTGTTCTGCGGAGCTAAATGCATGATTAAAATAGCTCTGCTGAGGTAAATTTATTATTAGGATAGCACTGCAGTGGGAATTGTATCATTAGACTAGCTTTGCTGAGGGAAATAAACTATGAGAATACCTCTGCTGAGCTACATTTATGATCAGAAAAGCTCTGCTGAGGTAAATGTATGAGTAGAACAGCACTGCAGTGGGAATTATATCATTAGACTAGCTTTGCTGAGGGAAATTCATTATAAGAATACCTCTGCTGAGGTAAATTTATGGTTAAAATAGCACTGCAAAGGGAATTGTATGATTAGATTAGCTCTGCTGTAGTAAATTGTATGATTAGACTAGCTCTGCTGAGGAAAAAAAATATGATTAGAATAGACCTGCTGAGCTACATTTATGATTCGAATAGCTCTGCTGAGGTAAATGCATGATTAGAATAGTCCTGCTGAGGTAAATGTATAAATAGCTAATCAGAATAGCTCTGCTGAGCTAAATTTATGATTAGAATAGCTCTGCTGAGCTACATTTATTACTGGAATGTGCCATATCCTTACTTGCAAGGTGCGCATGTTAATAACACAGTACATCTTGTGCTGAGATGTAAGCTGGCCGTGTTCCAGGTGTCTTTCTGCCGCTGGGGACACTGGCAGGATGTTGAGTGACACTGTGACACCACGTCACACAGGATCTCAAAGGGCAGACATGACACAGGACACATGACAGAGCAGGCATGCTGCTTTCATAAAGTGAACATATAAGGAAGGTCGTAGCCCCCTGTCACGACACGGAAGCCTCGGTGCAGGAGACGTGCTGACAGGAAAGGCCACAGCTTTCCACAAAAGCTCCTGCAAGAAACCAGCAGGAGAGAACAGGCGTCCTACTGGAGAAAGGAATTACAATCTGATTTCACTCTGACTAACCGGAGACACTTAAATACCAAGTGTAAATTCATGCGGCTACTATGTGGATTTCATTTTTATAAGATTTTAGTCACAAAAGAGCAAACTTAGTCGTAAATTTATGAAAATGAACCATCAAGTTAGTCTAAACCACTCTAAGCAAAAAATCTAATTTGAGTCACTTTAGTCTTTCAATGTGAACACATTTAAATAAGCAAGAAGAGAAAGAAAATACATTATTTAAGCTGTAAAAAGTGAATATTTAACCCCCAGTCAGTTTCTCACACTCAGATTAAACCTTAGGCTAGATTTAAACTAATGTATTTAAATGTAGTCTAGATTTTACCAGATTATAAGGCTCGTTTTAAGAAATAACAGTATGTGACAGTAATCTACACAGATTTCTCTCCTGAAAACTGTTCATTTGGGTGAGTAAAGCGTTTCCGTTTATTTACAGCAAGCTTAGATTTACAATATTTTCAACAGCTTAGCACTAGTAAATTTCACGCGACGGTGCTAAACTGAGGATTCATCCCACATATCTTGTTTTCACACAGTAAACACGCAGACTACAGTCCGATATTCTCACCTCTGAAGGGTGAAAGATCTAGCACTGTGGTTAGCGGCTAATGTTAATGCTGTTCCAGTCTCTGTGCTGGAGAAACTTCACTGAAACTCAACCGTATAAAGCTGTACTTCAGTGGAGAGGCTTTACTGCTCCTTAATACCAGACTGGTAGAATTCATACACAAGGAGCACCATATTATAGGGTGCACTCGCGATTAAAGTTTTTTTTAAGTGTGCCTTAAAGTGGGAAAAATACGATATTTCCAATGTGGATTCACCACTGACACTTTATTTAATCAAAGACAAAGATTAACAGTCAGTCTAAGAAACTGCGCCCAGTTGCATAAAACACACAAAACTTAAGTGAAGTATTTCCCTTAAGATTGCCCATAGAATTTCCTTAAAAGTAAGTGTGCTGCAGGAATAAAATTACCCCCAAGTGATATTTATTAGCTTTCTTAAAGGGAATAAACATCATTAACCCTTAAAGGAGAAATCCAGTGTGTAGAAACATAAGGAAAACTTTTGTCAAATAGCCCAACTCCGTTCTCCCCCAGCATTCCCAAGTACAGCGCTTTTAACAGGCTTACAAAATATTCATGCTCAGTCAAATCAGTCGACCTACCACAACTTTAAAAAGGGGGAGTCCGAATAACTACTTAGAAGTACTATGTGTAAAAACAGAGTTTTAATTTTAAAGCCCCACAAGGTAAGATTGAGATTTTGTGCTTATACAGTTGCAGAGTGTAATAAATGTCTCCCAGCACGTTTTATCTACAATACCAACATAATATATATATATATATTTACATATATACAGTAGACTGTTATTACTACTAAAATGTACTACATAAATAGTGGACAATCAGCTTTACAGAAGCCTCCAATGCAATTTGACTTTGCTAAACTTTACCTTTTTTTCCCCCATTGTTTTTTTCCTTTCCAGAACAGATACCTGATTCACAAATACCTGCTGATTCCTCCATTACCTACAATAATGACTCCAATAAATCCCGGTATACATACTGTTCCCATTTTCCACATTTTATTTCAGTGAAAGCAGTTTCCAGTGTCAGAAAAAATAATAATGTTAAAAGAATGCCATTCTCTAGCTGAATAACTCCATATTTGAATGGTTTCAGAGCCACTAAACAATAAAAATTGCCACAGTTGCCGAGTCAAGCACAATTTAAGGAAGCATAATGGCACCAAGCTTGGATTAATAGCTTCTCTTCAGAGCAATAAAAAGAAGCATTAAAACACTGCCACACTTAAGAAACAAAAAGTCAGATAAAAAGTGGCATTTGGCTGTGGAGCAGCGAGACTGTGCTCCGTCTGATATCTTAGGATGAACTGATGAACACACATACATACAGAACCTGACCTTTCTGATGCTCTCAAAACCAATCAAATCCACAGAATCAACATCTACTGTACAGGATTTGGGAATCACAGCACCTCAGGATACGATATCACAATATATTACCCATGATAACTAGGGCTGGGTATTGAAATTCAATATCAAATTGGCACAGACCAAAATGTCACAATACTTAGAAATACCTAAAGGTCGAGAAAAAATAAAAATAAAAAAGGTATGCCCATTTTCGATACTTCAGTGAGTTAAATGATCAGAGAGCAAGCACAAAAACATGGTGATGTTCACGGCATTCATACAAATTGTCGACACACCGCTGCTGGGATAAAATCTCAGGCGCTCTCTCGCTCTCACGCCATCTCTCGCTCCCCCACTTGCGCTGTCTCTCAATAACTCGCGCTTTCTCTTCCTCTCGCTCACTCGCTTCCTCTCTCTTATTCCCTGTCTTACATATCTCTCACAATCCCTGTCTCACATATCTCTCACTAACTCGTGCTTTCTCTCCCTCTTCTCGCTCACTCGCTCCGTCTCTCGCTCTCTCTCAATCGCTGTCTCACACTCGCTCCGTCTCTCGCTCCCTTTTACTCGCTCCGTCTCTCGCTCTCTCTCAAACGCTGTCTCACCCTCGCTCGGTTTCTCGCTAACTCACACTGTCTCTCACTCTCCTACACTCTCCCTCTCACTGTATCTTGGTATCTCGCGCAGTCTCTCCGTCTCCCTCACTTGTGCTGTCTCTCCTTCTCTCACTCACGCTGTCTCTCAATCTCACTCACTCGCTAACTTTCTCGCTAACTGGGGCGGTCTCTTGCTTTCTATCCCTCAAGCTGTCTCTTCTTCTCTCTATCTCGTGCTATCTCTCACTAACTCACGCTGTCTCTCGTTTTCTCACTCGCTGTCTGCTAATTCACAATGTCTCTCAATAACTAGCGCTGTCTCTCCCTCTCTCTCGCTCACACTACCTCGCGCTGTCTCTCCCTCTCTCTCACTCACACTAACTCACGCTGTCTCTCCATCTCACTTGCTCCGTCTCACTTGCGCTGTCTCTCCTTTTCTCACTCTGTCTTTTGCTAATACCTTTTCTCACTCGCTGTCTCTCCCTTTTTTTTCCCACTCAAACTAACTCACAGTCTCTCCTTATCTCTCTCAAGCTGTCTCTCCCTCACTGTCTCTCGCTAACTTGCACTGTCTCTCCTCTCCCTCAGACTTGAGAGACTTGCACTGTTTCTCATTCTCTCACTCACGCTAACTCACGCTGTCTTTCCATCTCACTTGCTCTGTCTCACTCGCGCCGTCTCTCCTTTTCTCACTCGCTGTCTCTCAATAACTAGCACTGTCTCTCCCTCTCTCTCACTCACACTAACTCACGCTGTCTCTCCCTCTCTCACTGTCTCTCGCTAACTTGCGCTGTCTCTCATTCTCGCATTCACGCCACCTCTCACCAATTTGTGCCATCTCTCCCCCTCATTCACTCTCTCGCCAACTTGTCTGTCCCTCTCCCGCATTCACTTTCTCTCACTAAGTCACACTTACTTCCCAGCATCTGTGATACTGAAGATAAAATACTCCTAAATAAGCAAATACCAGGAATTAGTTTTACAGAATTAAAAAAAAAACAATAATCTTTACCAGAAGTTTAGTATATTCATTAGAGTAGCGCCACCAAGTGGAGTAATGAAGCAGTGACTTTAGTTTCAAATTGGGGGAGCGAGTCTTGTTTGTTTCAATATATATGTATGTATATATATATATATATATATATATATATATATATATATATATCCATATTTGTCACCACATAATGTATCGCAAACATAAAAAAAATAAATAAGAACCAAAGAATCAATATTTAGTGAAAACTGCTTTAGTCTGCGCCTCTTTTCCTCCTCTTCCGGTGTAGTGTGGAGAGCTTGCCCGTCCGAGTTTGCCATTGGGATTGTGACAGTGTTACCCACTACGCTACACCAACCACGATGCATTAATCATTCTCTTCCAGGTCTGAAAGCACTGGAACTCTGTCTCCTCTCTCTTTGCTCTGCACGTCAGACGGCGCGTGAAAATGACAGTAATATTTCTGAGCTCTAGATGTGTCTACTTCGTTACGTAACCAAAAATCTGTCACATTTCTGACAGGCTGAGGAGTTCCGGTGCTCAGCAGAACCGATACGATCCAGTCGGTGGTTTCTGGGAAGTGAAATTCAGTACCCGGTCCAAGACAGCAGCCAGCCGCAGCAGGATGAAGGGTTGTTTATGAAGTAGTTTTCTCCCTGTGATCCTGAAACAGGCTTTTAGGTGATGGAGGAAAAAGAGCCAAAGCTTAACACCCTTGAAGCGAGGTTCTGTCAGGCTTATCATCTCAAATAGAGGTGCCACTCCACGGGTGTTCCGCAAAGCGACGAT